>NC_091831.1:84810277-85464166 GCF_037783145.1 Equus przewalskii
ACAGGTGGAAGAGGGGCTACATTCGGCAAAGGAGAGCATAAAGACAGAGGAAAATGTCAGCTATTAAGCATCTGAAACAATAATAGAGGACATGCCTATTCCTTCCCCTGAATTCCACCTCGCCCGCTTACCATCTCCTCCACCCAGTGACTCTTCCAATAGAATGATTAACAACAAGCTGAAAACTCCAGAAAAATGTAAATGACTCAGGACCTCTGGATCCTGTTTGTCTATTTATGCATTTCTATATAAAGTTTATTTCCCCCTTATAAAAATAAGCATGCTTAGGGCTGGCCCAGTGGCGGAGTGGTTAAGTTCACATGCTCCACTTCAGTGGCCTGGGGTTTGCAGGATCAGATCCCAGGGGCGGACCTACGTCACGCATCAAGCCATGCTGTGCCACTGTCCCACATCCAAAATAGAGGAAGATAGGCAAGATGTTAGCTCAGGGCTAATCTTCCTCAAGCAAAAATAAATAAATAAGTAAGCACACTTGTCGTATACAGGTATGCTTTTGAACTTCTTCGCATTTTCTTAAAGAGTCTGATTCAATAAAGAATTTGAAGCAGATTTGAGAATGATGAATTTGAGGATGATGGTGTGGGAGGAGCATAGGCTCAAAGAAGTGTGAATTACGTGCGTCAGTACCATGACCACATTGCACACCAATTTGGCTCTGCATTTCATAGCAGTCATAGCAAAGAGGGAAATATTCGTTGCAACTTTTACAATAAGACGAAGAGCTACACATGGGAGGCCCAGCTTCTCCTACACCGAGTCCAGGACTAGTTCTCCCAAAGGCCCAAATGCTCATTATTGAGGAATTCTAGACCCATTGGGATTGACAATCACATACATGGGTTTGATTACAGGGAACAGGGGAAGCGTAAATGTGTCCTCACCCCCTAGAGGAAAAGGTCCTTTACTTCTGGTTAGCTCTGCAGGCAGGGTGGATCCAGGTGGCGTGACACATGGAGTGTATGCAATTTTGGAGGTTTTCTTTAAGGAAAAGACCATGAAATTGTAAATATAAAATCAGGCATGAGAGTGAATATTTACTTACTGAGACTATAAATCATAACACGAATCATAAAAACTATGAAAAAGTTGGCAAATACAACAAAATCTCACACACATAGACACACTGCCTGGCACACAGTTCTGTAATACTTTTCCCCTATCTTTTTTTGGCTACTGTTTTCTTTGGCTATCCTCTCTTCATATGACAATCTTTTTGAGTTTCATTTTCTATAGCAAGAATAGAAAGAGAATTAATTTTCCTCTGGGATGGTTTATTGAAGGTTTTTTATTGGTAGTTGTTTAGAAAGGTTTTATTTATTTTTCTCATCATTGTTAAGGTCTTGTAAATTTAAGATTGTTGTCAAAATTGGGTTTTTGTATGTTAGTTGTAAATTTGGAAGATTTTTTCCATGGCTAGCTTCTGACTTGGTTTATTTTGAAACTGGTTTCTCCTCTACTTCCACATACTTCCGGTGCCAGGGTCTGCAGGGCATATGTTACCTCCGCATGACCTCACCTGTGCACCTTGGTGGTAGCAGGCCAGGTGAGTTGGCACACAGGGCGGTTAAAAGAAATCCTGCACTGCCATTCTGGGACAGCTGGCAATAAGTTAACTGTGCTCAGAAGTGATGTCAGACCACAGAATATATCCCACTAAACTCAAGCCAAATTTACCAAAACTTAGCTTCCCCGAATTTCTATTAGCTGTTCCAACAGCAGTAGATGCAAGAGACAGTGTGGCTAAAGGGAGTTGGCATGGAACAGCAGTCTTCACTGATTTCAGTGAAGTATCTGACTTTTGCAAGTTTTACAAAACCAAAGGGGCGTGGGAGCACATGGCTAGTGCCTCTCCCTTGCAACAGAAGGGCCCTGAGGCCTAAGTCATTCCCTCTAGTTAAACCTCCCTCTGTAAGCAGAGCTCCACAGAGTAACCAGAATCACTTCCCATGCCTCCTGCGGGGGGTTAACATACAGGATTTGGACACAGACACTAGGTCCTGTTTTATTTCAGTATGACCCTGGGCTAGTTATTTAACTTCTCTGAGCCTCAGTTTCATCAGCTTGAAAATGGAGATCATCATAATAATATGAACATATGGGATTGTTTTGAGGGTTAAATGAGGTATACGTTCATTGCTTTGTGCATCATAAGCTCTAAGGTGATATCAGGTATACGGATACATGAGCATCCTGAAAGAGACCATCTCACCACTTGCGCTGTCCTCTTTGGGACCAATAAAAATCCTTGCTGCCTTTGTGCTGTACGGTCCAATGACCTGTTGTATTTTAGAACCCTGAAGGTCTTGCCTTCAGACAAGTAGAGTTTTGAATTTAGTGATTCTGATTGTTGTTTTCAACTTTTCTCTTCTCTTTTCCTTGAATTGTCCATACTTGGGTCCACACTCTGGCTAACATCCAACGTTAACCAGAGTGTGAGCTGAAATTCAAGCAAACTCCAGCTGTTTTTTGTGAGTGGAGTGAAGGGACTGACCTAGCAGGGGTGGAGGAGGACTAACCTGAGGACACAGGTTTACTAACTTGATTGGAGTAGATTCAGGAATAAGTTCCAAGCATGTTTTCCAGGGGTTTGGACCACCCCTTAGCACAGACTGGCCATTCACCTGCCTCTGTCTACCCGTTATGTCCTAGGCCCCGGTCTGCTCTGGACCCCATGGTGCTCATGGACCCCCTGCAGCAGCTCAGGTGGCTGAGTGTCCCCACACCAAGGAGGCTGGCTCCTAAGGAGACCAAGGAAACTTCATCCACCCAGGCTTGCTCTCTCTGTCCCTTTAGGGTCTCACTGTGGGCATGTGAATCCTGCCAAAACATGCTATGTGGGGCCACTCAAAGGCTCCACGTTTATTTCGGAGGCCCTGCGGTGAGTTGCTTTGCCAGGTGTACCCCTACTAAAAATGGTGCTCCTCAGGGCGCCTCTGTGCTGCCCTTTTAGAAGAACCCCTTTGCAGGACACGCCCAGCGGTATAGAAAGATGCTAGAGCTCTCTGATTATTCAACACAGCTGCCCCTGGGCCCAGGAAGGACTTACTGAGATTTATTTGGCTCACCTCTCATCACCCTCCATGGAACGGCTCACCATTTCAGAGGCTCACCATCCAGCTCCTGAACAAACCAGATTCCTGCGGGCAGAAAACGCATTTATTTAACTTTCATTAAGAACTAATGTGGAAGCATCCAGCAGTCTCCAGAGGTCTTCTCTGTGGCCTCCTCCATAATTTATGTATTATTTAATCTTCAAATGCAGTCTCACAGAGCCTTCGCCGGATTTTCCTCATCTGCCTCCCCACACGGCGATAAAATTATCCCCTGAGCGTCTTAGATCACAAAATGCTACCTTTTGGAAATGGAGAGATAATACTGTTTATGTATGAGTAGGAGAGAATTACTTTACTTGTCTGTAGTAATGCTGATTAAATTGAAATGTCAGAGCTAATGTTACAGTTAATAAATGTTATACATATTCAAATCTGTCCAAATACTGACAACTCTAACTAATGCATACGATGCTGTTTAAAATCACAGGAATACCCAAATTTTGTGAGTGCCATTGGTGCTATCCATTTCTGAATAAGGTGCAAATATAAATGAGACCCATGTTGCTGACCTCTTGCAGGTCATGTTTTGTCACTGAGAGTTTTCTTAAGTGGATAAATTGGTACTGCTATGAGAGGTCGACCTAGCCTTTGGGAAACTATTGTGAGATAAGTTGCAATATGTAAATCGGAAGGTGGTGGGGTAGGAGTGTGTTGTTAGGGTGTGATGGGAAAATAGAGTGCCAGACATCAGTAGGCCAGGGGCCATCAATGAGAGGGAGGGCAAATGGGCTTCTCCATGTCCCCTCCCCTCTTACAGCCTCGTAAAGAAGGTTTATCGTTGTGTCTTCTCTTCTTCATAAGAGAAATTGTAGCTGAGAACTGTTATCTCAGTGGGCATCCTTGCGCAGATGGTCACAGGTCTTTCTGTTCAAAGAGTAGAATGCAGAGAGCACGAGGGGGTAGGAACACAGAGGAATGGAGATTAAGGCTGTGGTGTGGGCAGCTGGCTCGGGGCACCGATGACAGAGACCAAGACTCCAGTGCCCCCTGCCTATCCTCCCCAAAGCCAAGTCTGGATATGTGAAGAAGGATGGCACCTCTGCTATGGCCACAGGAGAGGTCTTTGTTGATTTACTGTCCACCCACCCCGTCTCCCCAGATGCTCCATGTTCTGCTGTGCTTTCCCAGTTCCCAGACTGAGCATGAGATTTCTAGCCCCATCGATAGAGTTGCAAATTCTCGCCCTGCCCCATGCTAGGCGTGTGACGTTAGGCTGGGTTTTAACGCTCAGGCTGCTCATGTGTTAAAGGGAGTTAGACATAGCTGTCTCCTGGGACCCTTCTGCTTAAGGGGGAGCACATGTATATCAGGCACCTGGCAAATCACCGGCTCACAGGTGGCACCCCTCCTCCCACATGCTCCACTCCACCTTCCCTCATTTTTACAGCATCAAGACTGGAGGTTCTCTTCTCCTCCCCACTGCCCTCTGTCTGTCCTGGCAAAGCCCAGTCGCCTTTTTTGGTTGGCAGGAAGGGAGCAAGCAGCCTGTGACCCCTCTCGCCAGCACGTGGAGTAGACTAGGGCTTGGCTAGAAACAGGGAAGCCAATTGAGGTGCAGTGCCTGCATCATGGCAGATCGGGGACTGACTTGCACGCTCATACTCTACGGTGGAACGTCTGTGATGGCACAGCTGGCATCCGCTGGCAGGTAGCTCCTCACCCTAAGAGAATTTTAATTCGGTAGGATTTTGCCAGCAAGTGTCTGTAACAAAGAAAGGGTATATTAAAGTGTGCATTAGGGATTGTGGTTACTATAAATTACATTCTTTGAAATCTCATTTAGATCCAGGAAACAGACTGCATTTCGAAGCCTCGGAGGATTAATCCTTTTGGAACAATGGAGTGTCAGTGATCATTTGGAAAAGTAATTATGCCAAATTTAATTATCAGGCATGTGCATTTCATCGGCGTCACCGTGCACCCCCAGAGGACAGTGCGGAAAAGGTTGTCCCAGCACGGGCCCTTGATTGAGGAACGTGGTGCCAAATTATACATGTTGTAATTGAGTGTCACTTAATATGAGGTTTGATGGATGCAGAGATGGTGGGTGGAGCGAGTGGGAGGGGGCGTCTGGCCCACTCAGCAGATGTTTGAGAAATTTGGAAAGGCTTTTCAATGTTTTGAACGTTTTGGAGAGGAGCAAAGTACATTTCAAGTAGGCTGGTAAAAATGTTTCCCTGTCTTAAGCATTTCTTTTGTTCTCTGTTCTTGTGGTACCCTCACCTCTTCGGAACTGCAGAATTCAGTTTGGAATACTCAAGTGAGTTGCTGAACGGGACTTTGAAAGTGTGCATGTGTTTGCGGAGTGTAGGGGTGGCACAGGAGTGTCTGGGGGACAGATGGACTGTGGAAATGTGGATCATAAGGTTTTCAGAGTTTGTGATAGTGGAGGCTGACCTGTTGGTGACCCACATCGGGGTAATCCGTCTCCTGGCCCCCATCCCAGCTTCTTCCTTTTGGCTGGCTAACACTTTAGAACTTATTGTCCTTAGCTCTTCTTTAGGGGGCTTCCCCTGATGACCCTGAGTCAGGGTGGGTGCCATGCACTCACTCACTTGCACAGTGCAACAATATTGTTGCCATTTATATGCCTATGGCCTCTGTACACTATGGGCACCCACCATGAGAACAGTGACCACATCCGTTGCTCAGCCTTGGCTCCCAGCCCCCAGCACAGCACCTGCATAGAAAGGGCTCAGTAAATATTTGTCTGAGTGGATGATCAAAAACTGGAAAGAACAGGAATCGATTCTTCCTCTCTACATGTCCCTACCTGTGCTGAAGCCTAAACAAAGTGTCTTCAAAGCTGTTGCCTCTGGTTTTGGGGTGCGATCTATAACGCTCTGGAGGTAAAACCATTCGTATGCGAAACTTGGACCTTCCACTGATGTGTGACCAGGAGCTAGTAGGTTAGCTTCTCTGGGGCTCAATGAGGATTGTAAAAGTGATGGCGGGCATCCTTGAGAGGACAAAGTGAAATAGCGTATGGCAGGTGCCTGGGAGGTGACAGGTGCTCTGTTCTTCCTGGGATATTCATAAAAAGTTACTTTTTATTTGCTCAACTGAGCTTAGAGTCTCTTTTATCTTTTGAAGAGTTGGCCAAGAATTCATTAAGGATGCCGAAGCCAGGACCTTGAACTTGAGATTAGAGGTGCTATTAGTGGATTATCAATGCCTTGGGGCCAACGCCACATCTCCTGGGTGTGAGCGATTGGTGGGCAAGTCTGCCCCTGTTGAGGAAAGACCCTCTGCTGTGCTTTTGGCTGAGAACCTCGCTGCCACAGGTAGAGTCTGATGGCCTTGTGGGGTTTGGTGTCCATGAGACACTTCTTTTCCTGGCTGGGGTGTTTCACCAAGACACATGACCCTCAAATCATTACAGCAAAGCAGAACGTTTACTGCACAGGAAATTCAGGCATAACTCTTACCTCATGGGGCTCTTAGGAGACAGAAAATGGGAAAATTGGGGAGGTTGTGCTTGAGAACCGTGGAGAGTGTTGCAAATATACATTTACTGTTGACCTCTGTCTCGCCGGCTAATGCAATGTGTGACCAGCCTCAGTGCTTTTCCAAGACGTGAGCAGGCTTAAAGATAAAGGAGTGCAGACCCCCTCTGACTTCTGCTGAGTTGATCCAGTTTTCCTGGCAGCAAATGAATGGGGCAAGCCCAAAACTGGCAAAGGGAGGGAACTAAATTGCTCTGAAATTGGCCGGTGTGTCAGGCAGAGTGCTAAGTACATTATCTTGTATAATTTCATCTCGTTTTCACAACATCCTGAGAAGTAGGTGATACGGTCTCCATTTACAGCTGAGTTGCCCAAATCATGCAATTAATAATAACAATAATAGTAATACCACCTGAAATCTACCAAGGACTTGCCATGTGTAGACGTTTCATAAAGCTGAACCATATAAAATTGCCATCTCTACAGGTCAGAAAGTGTTGAAGTTCAACTTCCCAAGGATCTCATTTGTGACTGAACTAACCACAGTCATTTGAGGCTGTCTGACTCCAAGTTCCTGTTATGACACCACCTCCCAAAGAGGGAAGCTACAGTGCTAGTGACACAAACGGATGTCAGAATGCCTTTTATATATTAATGGTGGCAAGAATTGGTACTATAAATGCCCCCACTGAGAAAGGTTGGGCCTGAAGCTTGGAGAAGGTGATGGGGATTACGGGCAAGAGAGCAAGTCCTTAGAGCTATGGGTACCCTTTCTTTCTTGTGCTAATTCTTTATCCGGCATGGTGCCTCAGGGTGCAGGGTGCCTCAGATGTGGAAGATGCTTTCACTGTATTAAGTTTAAAATGTCATCACTAATTAGCTAGGAAGGCAGGGTGGGGCCGTGCAGCACCAGGCCTGGGGACTTAACTTTATAGACATAGAATTGATGGGAAATATACGTTTTCCAAACTCATTTTAAAAATAGTTTCCCTTGGAAATTAAACCATTAAATTGTTCATCATTATGCAGATCAGTATTCATGCTTTAAAGAAACATAATTTTGCCTTCATTTAATTTGTTTCTCTAAGACCTAATTATGGATTGGATAAAAAATGTTATTTTTCTATCGCTGTGCAAATCGCTTTTTCTCACCTAGAAGGACAGCTGTCTCTGGTTATCGAGGGTCGTTTCCGGGCAGTAAAGAGTCAAGGAAAAGTCAGAGAGATGTCTTCCAAGAGGGAGCTGGTTGTTCATGAAGACGAAGAAACACAATAAGTGGGTTCCTTCTCAGTAAGACGGAGTAGTGGGGGCCGGCTTGTGTGAGACTCCAGGTCTTTTCCCAAGAACAGATGTATTCAGCTCTTTGACCAGGCCCTAGGGTTGTAAGGATGCCACAGGCCAAGGGCTGGTCCAGGGGCCAGCAGCAAGTCCCATCAGACTGGGCTGCCTGGCAGGGAGCACCAGAGTGGCGGAGGGCAGGAATGGCACTCAGTGACCTTGACTGACATTCAGGCACCAGGCAGAAGACAGTGCCTCTGGAGAAGTCACTTTGCTTCTTGGGAAGTGCTGATGCTAGCGACTTGATCCAGGCAAAGACTGAGACTGGAGTTGGCTCGGATTAGGATTATAATAAGAGCAACCAATTCTTTCGTGTTTACTATGTGCCAGGCACTTTAGTGTCGTTAAACACTAAAGTGTTAGCTTTAACACTAATGTTAGCTTTAGTGTTGTTAAAGTGTGTTTTAAACAGCTTACAAGCACCCGTTTGTATAATCCGTACAACAATTCTAGAGGAGGTCTATTTTGATCTACATTTTATAAATGAGGGCTTTGAGGTGCATAGGGGTTGAGCAGCTCATCCCTGTCACATTGCTGGTGAGCAAGGGGACTCTAGCATTTGCCTGGAGCTTCTGGCTTTGACCACTCCCCTTGTCTGCCTCTCAGTCTGAGCAGGTCACTCAAGTGCTGTAGGTTTACTCATATGGTTAATCTTCTCAACAGCCTCCTGAGGGAGATGGGACGGTGGTGAGCTGTTCTTCTGGTGGTCCTCAATGAATCACACCTCCAGGTGCTCCTGCCCTTTTGTACTCCCCTCCCCTTCAACCTGGGCTGGCCTGTGAGCTGCTTTAACCAATAGAATGTAGCAGAACTGACACTGTGACCTTATGACACTTGTCGGCCTTTACTTTGTGCTCTGGAGGAAGCTGGCTGCCACGTAAGAAGTCTGACTCCCCTGAGACCATGCTCAGCAAGGAGGAGAAGCTCTATGGAGGGAAACTGAGGCCCCAGCCAACAGCTTGGCCAAGCTCCCACCTGGTAGCCCCACCCCCTCGCCAGCCAGGGGAGTGAAGCCTTCTTGGAAGTAGATCCTGCGGCCCCAGTGTCCCTGGCTGACGCCACGTGAAGCAGGCACGAGCTATTGCCAAACTCCGTCCAGATTGCAAAAGCATAAGCAAGTAGATAAAACGATTGAAGATGATTTTTGTCTTAAGCCACTAAGTCTTGCAATTGTCTGATAATGCAGCAAACGATCATTGAAACGCCCATTCACGTCACTATATAGAGGGAAAGTCTGAGGTACAAAGAGCCTATGACTTGCCCAAAAGGATGCAACTCGGAAGTGGCACATGCAGAAATTGAGTCAAGGAGTGGGAATGCAGAGATACACTCTACCCACCATTCTCTGCTCCCTCCACTGGTGCGTCTCCAAGGATTTCCTCTGGGTGAGGCCCTATAGGGAGTGCTGTGGTATGTGAGCCCCCGCCTCGCCTCCTGGGTCTTATCCATCTGGCTGGAGTTAACATCCTCCCTTTAGAATACTTCCCAGCATAGGGGCATGAGTCAGGCTTTACTGAACTCCAAGAATGTACCAGACACTTCTTAGCAGCCTTATCATGTCATCTTACAACAGGTAAGATGATTGTCCCCCCGCCTTGCACGTAGGAAAACTGGGGTGTGGAGACTTTGGGAGTTTGCTCAGGTTCACACGGTCTGTTTGGAGTACAGCTCAAATTTGAACCTGGTTCCACCACCTCCACACACAGCACATGACCCCACTTCCCCTCCCGCACCCACTCTTCCGTGTGCCCCCGGTAGGCTCTGTCACGTTATTCAAGCTGTTGCTGAACTCTGTCTAAATTCAGCCCCTCCCAGCCTTCCTCCAACGGCGAGGTCAGCCTCCATCCTGGGATGCTTTGAAAGTTTGTAAGCCCACCCCGACTTGGTAGCCCCTCCTCACCTCCCCTGATCAGTGACCATTATGCCTGTTTTTCTGTGCACGCCAATCCCACAGAAGACAGAGGAGAGGATTCCTACCCTCACCCCACCCTTGTTCAGAGCAGGCCTTGGCTCCTCTCAGCATCCCCACAGCAGCCGCAGGGCCAGCTTCCTCCTCACAGCTGTGTCAGGATTGGGCTCTGGCTGGACCACAGGGAAATCTTTCCTTCTCACCCACAGATAATGAGCAGGGAGGTCTTCCTAAGTGGGGGGCTGCTTTTTCCTAGGTAGCAGGGGTGGCAGAGTCTTGAAGGGGATTTAGAGACATTGAGGCTGTGTGGAGGCCAGTGAAGGAGCATCTGATGAATGGGTGAACCCTGAGCCCCAGGGTTTCTCCTCTGTTGGCTGTGTCTGTTTCTCATGCCTTAGATCCTGTGCTTAGCTCTGGGAACAACCCAACAGCTGGATCCCTGGAGAGGCTGTGTGCAAGGAGCTGACAGACTGTGAGCACATTTTGATCAAAAAGTGCAGGGACCAGCTTGGTGCTGTAGTGGTTAAGTTCGCAGGCTCTGCATAGGTGGCCTGGGGTTCGTGGGTTTGGATCCCAGGTGTGGACCTATGCACGGCTCATCAAGCCGTGTTGTGGTGGCGTCCCACATACAAAATAGAGGAAGATTGGCACAGATGTTAGCTCAGGGCCAATTTTCCTCACCAAAAAGAAAAAAAAAAGAAAAGAAAAGAAAAAGAAAAAAGAAAGTGCAGTCACTTGTTCTTAAACTTGAAAACTACTCCCTGCCTCTGTCTCCCCATTGGACATGGAGTTGGTAAGGATGCTGTCTCCTTAGGTTGTCACAAGGATTGAGGAGTTCCTATTTGGATGGTGTTCAGAGCAGCACCCAGCATGACCTATATGTTTGATGATTAAATCAACAAAGAAGGGACAATACCCCAGTGTGCAGGACAAATGGATGAATGGCTGGATGCCCATGTGCATCTGGAGGTGGGGGATGAGAGACAGAGGGATGGAGAGGGTGGGAGGGAGATCACCACTGTGAGGGATGTTTCTGACCTGCTTCCACTAGTTTCCTGAGCATGGCAGGGTCTCGGTGTGTCCTCATGGCCATGGAAAAAGGGCTCCAGAGGTCAGGATACCAATCCCTTGTTTTAGGATGAGATGACTGAGCCCCAGGGCTGGGGGAGGGGCCATAAAATTCAGAGTGACTTTGTGTCAGACCTTTCCCATCCAGGTCACCAAGATATGGGGTCCTTGGAGGGGCCCAGTGTCAGAGCCCCTATCACACGTGTTTTCAGGTTCCCTGCACAGGTGTGCCTGAGCAGAAGTGTGGGATCCTGAGACATGAGACTGGTTCCTGCTGTGTTAGGGTCTCTGCAGGTGGCAGTTTCCCCAGTCCAGCCTGTGCACCGGTGGTGCCCGCCTCTGCTCCTCCTTCCTTCCAGACGAGGAGTCTCTTCTTCCACCCCCGGAATCTGGGCTGGCCAGTGACTTGCTGTGACCAATAGAATGTGGCCCAAATGACACTGCAGAAATTCCAGAGCCTCAGAAGAGCCTGGAAGAGCCCAGCATGGAAACCACATGGAGGATGGGCCCAGTCTTCAGTGCCCTGCTGATGCACTGGCCAAGGAAAGTCCTATAAGTGAGCCCCATAGCCCAGTGAGCTAGTAAGTTAGAAATAACAAGTTGTAGCTGTTTCAGGCCACTAGGTCTTGGGTGGTTTCTTTTGCTGCAATAGGTAACTGAAACACCTGCCAGGGCAGAAGGGGCTTGGAATCCTGGGCCCTGTTCTAGCTGCCCCCCATCAATGTGTGAAATGAAATTGGATTGTGTATGGAAAAGGGCGCCTCTGAACCATGCCTCATGTGGAACGGTGGGAGGAACCGGTGAGAAGACTGAAGACTCACAGGTGTACCGTTCGGCTGCTTCAAATGTCAGGAGGGCTGTTGCATGCTAGAAAGACCAGACTGATTCAAAAACATCCCAAGTGCTGTAAGAAAAACCACAACAATGATAAGAATAAATTCAGTACCTCCAATGTGCTGGTTATTTTATATCCAGCCTACCCTAATCTTGTGCATAACTCTTTAAGGTGATCCTTCCGTTATATTGCAGGTGAAGAAACAGAATCAGAGGCTGAGTGACTTGCCTAAAATCACACGGTGTGAAGAAGGGCACTAGAATTTGAACCTAAGTTTGCCTCCCAAGACCAGCCTCTCTGCATTATGCCTTGCTGTCTCTTGCGTGGCCCACTGGAGAGAACTCAAGGAAAGGGGGACATTTTTGGGGGGAATGGGGGTCTCAGCATAGCATGCTCTTTTTCACCTCAGTTACACTGCATGTGCTCTCTTTAACCAGCAATGACCTTTCTGTTGTTCTCTGTTTGGGAAAATCCTATTCACTCTTGGTATCTTCTCTCTCTCTCTTTGTCATACCCTTCCCCAGTCTTCTAGGCTCAGAGGATCATTCTTCCCTCTGTCTTTCCACAGTGCGTTCTTCAAACCCTCTTCTCATAGGTAACCTATGATTTTAATTACTTTCTATCATTGTGCCTTTATCCCTTCTAGATTATAAATTTCTCTAGGGCAGGGACTATGCTTCATTCATCTTTGTGACTTGCGCCTGTCAGGTTCTATCGTGTGGCAGCCTTCACTAAATGTTTGTTTAGTTAATGAATATGTTGATGATTCAATAGAAGCACTGACTCTGTGGACCATTGCCCAGATTTGGAAAATGACGCCTGTGATGGAAGTGAGCCCCTCCCCCTCTGTCTGTTGACTGGCTAGTCATTTAGGCTGCTGTCATGTGGATTCTGATATCATGTGGAGATTTCGCTAGATCAGTGACTCCGTGAGCGAATTGGACCATTGGGTGACAGCAGATAAAATTAGAAAGTTTCTTTATAGGTTTTTCATCTCCTAAAACTTAAAATGAAATGAAGCTTTACAATATTTACTATGTAGATTGATGGTAACACTAGTGCTTATAGGGGAATGGTTCTGCCGGGATGCCCTGACAGTCTTGCCTGTATCCACACAGGCCATGCAGGCAAAGCCTTGGACTGCGGCTCATGTAAGTCTTGATGGAGTCCCTTGAGATCCTCCTGGAACAGGAGAGGAAGGCAGGCCTGTGAGGAATTGCTGTGAGGTCATCTCCCACTCCCCTCTCTATTTCTCCTAGGGGACTGTCGTAACCAGACAGTTTCTCATTGCTTCTCAGGTTCTGATGAGTTATGAGGCTTTCTGTGTACAGGGTCTAGCTGCAGGATATAACACTGCTTAGCTGAAGTCTAGAATTGGCTCCCCAGCAATGAGGTATCCCACCATTCATGGTGCAGTCATCCGGACTCTTTTGTTTCAGTGCCATCATTTTTGGTGTGTGGCAAAAGGAGCCAGAGAGCTAGCATATCTGGCTGCTCTTCCTTTCTCTGTCTACATAAGTAATAAACTGTCTGAACCTGAAAGTGGCTGGTCATAGCTTTACCATGCCTGTGTGCTTCACAATGCCTTCACTCTGTCCACACGTCAGTCTGTCCGTGTGTCATGTATGGCGGAGCTTCTCCACTATCTGTAATAAAGGACCACTTATTTTCATTTTCAATCTGCCACTAACCAATATTTTCATGAAGTATGAGAAAATGAATTTCTAAAAAGATAAAATGAGATGAAAGACATACAAAATACAAGTCCCTCCCTCTTTTAGTTAAATTCAGGTTACACCGTGTAATCTGTCAGATGGCTACATGGGTATAAACACTTAGTTTTGGTTTCTCTACTTGTCTCATTGAGGACTAGAAACAGTTTGATGGCCAACACTGGTCCACCCATCTCACTCTAAGCAGCACGGATGTGGGGAATGTGGGGCACCCCGAGGGAAAAGTAGAGATTTTGGGACACAGATGGTTTGCTAGAGTGCCCAAGCTTTAATTTGATTTCAATAAATTGTTACGTATTATAATTCATATCTGCCTATGAAGGGGTTTCTGGATAATATTGAGTTTTAAATAAAATAACCCTTAGAGAATGGGGAAAAAAAACAGCTTAAAAGTTACCTGTTAATAATTTACAGATTGAAGATAATGCTAATAAGGCAAACACAGCTAATGATATGAAAATGACACGGCGGCCGTTTCTCCAGATGTTAGTCTGAGCGCCCTGTAAGCTGTGTTATGAGGTAAAAACAACAATGCATTCTGATATTACAGGAAGCTAGTGGAAAAAGTTCCAGGTTATCAATAGAACTATTTAAGATATCAAATTTAATTTATAGTGGTTAATAATGAACCACGTCCTAAGTGTATATTGTGTCTTGAAATATTCCTTAATGATAATATGGTCTATCAAGTCTAAGATCTTTAACAATAATTCATTGCATCTGTATCTCCACTTGTAAAATTCCACTTTATAAATATTTTGTAATATATGCAATATGTTAGTACAATATGTTAGTACAGATATTATACATATGATATGTATGAGATGTATCATATCATAAATATTTCACATAGATACATCATAAATAAGCAGTCGTATATTGTTTTGAAGGTTAACATTCTCTCACTGAAGGAGTAGTATCTAGGAAATGTGGACACCATGGCCAAGGTCACCTCCAAGGCCCTCCTACCTTTGGAAAAGGTGATCAGACAAGTCTCACCCTCACCCTGCCGGTGAAGGTCAGGATTTCTGGACTTTTCTCCATTTGGAGTGGGCTTTCAAGAGCGTGGGCATGTTTCCCACCAATTCTCACTCATAAAGGGCCTGAGGGCTGGCATTGTGTGTGCTCTGGTCTTGTACCAATTACAGGGATCATAAAGATGCACTCAAGGGGCACATCGACTCTTTCTGCAGTTTGTCTATTCCAAGCTTCATTAAAGAATGTGGATTAAAGAAAGGCCACTTTGGGAAGGCTGATGTGACTCTGCCCTGGCCAGTCAGAGAAGACTGACTGGCATAAATGTGGGGACGATTGCTTTCAGCTGGTCCCTAACATGGCACTACTCTTGGGCTGCTCTGCCAGTGAACACTGTGCCTTCTTGCATAAAAGCATGACTTCATTTAAAATCACAATTTATTTTTTTCATTGTAAAAGCAAGCCAGGCTCATTATAGAAAGTTTTTGAAAGGCATTGAATTCTAAAGGAAGGAATTCAGCAATAATTTTCATTACTTGAAGAAATCATTATTAACTTCTGTATCCATCTATCTATTATAGATTCCATACTACATACCATATGCATAATATAAATATGCATACATAAATGATATAATAAATATAAAATAAAATATATATATATGTTGTAATAAGGATGTATACTTATCTTTTTTGTTTCTTTTTAAAATCATGCAATCTCGATTCCCCATCTTTTACCTATACTGACCCCCAAAAGCCACTGAGGGGATTGAGTGCTACCATTTTTTGGTCCTGAGGTTTCTTCTCCCATATAACAAAAGGCATCAGACTGAACAGATGACAACCTGTGGACTCACTGATTATGGGACCACCTTGGTGGGAGGGACGGCAAATCTGTTGTTCTCAAGCTTTCAACAACAGCACGTTTTTGTTTTGAATGTGACATTGTCTCTTCTTAATGTCCCCTTTTATCTCCTGCACAAACCTTTCCAAAACTCTTCCCCAGACCTGCAAGACAGGGCTGCATAGAATCAACCCTGCTCTTCCCTAATATCTGCTCACTTCATTTGCATGTGACTGGGTGCCTTTATAATATCATTACCAAGAGAAGGAGACCTGTAACCAGGGCAACCAAGAGAGGTGCTTCTGCACTTCACACTTAGCCAGACTTTCTGCTCCATTTAGTTGGCGTCTGATCCTCTCTTGGCTCCCTTTTCTCTTGAGACTATAAGAATGTAAACACCCAGAGTCTCCCTCAGCTCGTGTCCTTTTCTCCCAGGGCCTCCCTTCAATCTACCAACACAACAGTCTATTTCTGCTGACTAAATATTTCTTCAGTGATTACAAGATTCCCCTTCTGATGATTACTACCCAATATTTAGGGTCATGATGTTTTCTAATGTTATTACAATCTCTAATAATCATTTTTAGCACTGCATAGTATTATATCTAGGGGTGGACCATAACTAATGACCAATTCTCATATTATTGGATTTTAAAGTACTTTTCGTTTTTGTTTGTTTCACCATTATGTTTAGTTCTCTGATGATCATCTTTTGTGGATAATTTTTGTTTTTGTCATTAATATATAGAATTCCTTCTCTATGATAGTCCCCCAGAATTGAAATGAGTGGTCAAGAGGTATATTTGTTAGGCTCTTGAAGCATACTGCTAAGTACCCTCCACAGAGTGTCAATTTACCCTGTATTATGATTGTGTTTATTTCACTTATCGTCACTAGGCATTTTACTTAAAAAAAATTTTTATGAGTAAGAAACAGAATATCACTACAACTTATCTTCTTATGTTATTATATTGAACATATTTCCATGCTTGTTAGGTAATTGCGTATTCTCTTTTGAGGAATTTTTTTTTTATGTAATTACTGACTTGCTTTCTTTTGAATTTTTACAAATGTTTTATGTTTCAAGGCATTCTTTCTATGAGGCCTGGGCAGATGCCCTGTTCTGGACACAGACTATCATACCTTTCAATCAATCGTGACGGATGATCAGATGCCCACATTTTTACCTGTAATGGGTCAAAACAGTCTTGCACTTCTGAGCATAGCTGAATCTTCTCCGAATTTTGGGTGAGGGGCAGTGTCATATGATCTTATATTAGGATTCTTCTGGATCCACAGCTCAGTCAACTGGCTGCACTGGGATAGCATTGCTGTTGGAATTCAGCTAACTATAAAAATAGGCATGCATCTCTGCATTTTTTGTGATAGTGATAGTAATAATCATCAGCTCTTATTCAGTGCCTGCTCTGTGTCAGGCATTTTAATAAGTCCTGAGGGTACTACTGAAAATGGGTCAAAAAATATTCTGTCCTCATGTAACTCATATTCCAGTGAGGGGAGATAAACTATACACTTATAAAGATTTTAGCAATTAAATGATAAAGTAAGTTGGATAACATTATATAATCCTGTAACCATACTATTCAGAAATGAGACAGGAAAGTGGGATGGAAACGGACCTAGGGAAGTCTACTTAGGATTAACAAGAAGTCCCTTCAGAGAAAATGAGGACTGACGGATGCTCAGAAGCCAGCTCAGAATAGTTCTAGGGTAAAAATGTTTCTAGAAGAAGAACGTGTACAAAGACTCTAAACTAGGAACAGCTGTGAAATGTCTGAAGCACAGAAAGAAGGCCCACGTGGCTGTTTTAGATAACTAGGAGGAAGCAACATGATGTTATTAGAGAGATAAGCAGAAGTCAGATCATGGAAGATGTTGTAGGTCATGCTTAGGAGTTTGAATCTTATTTTAATTGGGAGCAAAGTGAGCCCTTTAAATGAAGGAGTGATGTGAAATCATTTATGTTTCTGAAATGTCACTCTGCCTGCTGCAAGGAGGAAGGACTATGGTCAGGATAGTCTAGACTATGCTATTGTCAGAGGCTTAATATTATAAAAATTTATTTCTTGTTCCCACAGTTTCTTAAGCCAAAGATTTCCGAGTCATCCTTGATTTCACTTCCCACATACAAGTCACCTGCTAGTCAGGAGGCCATGTGCCTGAGTTCTAACAAATGGGGATGTTTGCAGAAAGGATTCTTATTTTTGGTCCAGAGCTCATGAAAGTGTGTGTGCTTATCTTGCTGTCTCTTCTTTAGTGCTGTGGAGATTTCATGTTAGGGAAAAGTCACAGGAGAGATGTTGCCTGGATCCCTGAGTCACTGCATGGAGAAGATATTCCCTAGAGGTGACCCAATATCACTGAAATGAGGCTAAGGAAATAGGGGAAAATGTTGATATGTGATGACTGTAACTGCCTTTGACCACATGAGCCTGGCATGGAAATAGTAATAATAGGGAGTCTGGTTACAAAGCAGTTTCAATGATCTAAATGATAATGGTGGCTGGGATCTGGGGGGGCAGCAATAGAGATGGTTCAGTTTCAGGCTATATTTCAGAAGTAGAATCAAAAGCAGGTGACTTTTCTGTGAAAGGTGAAATCAAGGATGACTCTGACATCTTTGGCTTAAGCAGCTAGGTGGAATGATGGTGCTTGTAACTGAGATGAGGAAGAAAATAAAAGATTCGTGTGTGATGTGTGTTTGGGGATCAAAAGTTATATTTTGGATATTTTTGACTCTGCATTGTTTATTAGGTGCTGAAACGGAGATGCCACGTTGGAACCTGAACAGTGGAATCTGGACCAGGGACCAAATCTGATATACTAAGATAAATTTAGAAGTGATCAGAACATTTGTGGATTTTAAAACTCACAAGAACCTGCCATCAATGCTATTATGTTCTCTTTTTTAAAAAGCAAATTTTGAGGCTAAAAAGGGTTAAGTAGCTTGCTCATGGTCCTAATTTGCATGTGACTGAGGTAGGGTTCAAATTCAACTCTGTCCAAACTCATTCTACCATTCCATTCATTTCAGTTGAGTTACAAATCTCCCTACCGAGTATTTGCTCTGAGCCTGGGGTCTCTCCAGGCTACAAAGAGGCAGATACTCACAGGTGCCAACCTTCAGAGGCACACAGTCAAGATGGCCAGATACCCTTTACTCCTGCGCCTTATTTCCCTGCACATGGACTTAAAGCTCATCAGAGGCAGAGCTCTCTGCAAACCTTACAAAGTAGCGTCCTGATTATTTTCTATTTTTACTGTTGTAGAAATAAAGATGCTTTATTTTCATGATTTCAGATGGCTATTTTCAGATCTGAATTACGTGTATAATCTAAAGAAGGATCACTGGTACTGGAAGCAAATATCATTTACCTTCTGATTATAGACTGTGAAGGGGGAAATTAGAAATGGGAAAAACTATCTTTCTCCTCCTACACTGTCTCTGTAACCAGCTTATCTGAGCTCAAGGCTTTTACTATCCTCCTTAACTTGAAGTGGGTTCAAAATCACCACTTCTTGGTTTCTATTTCCTAGTATCATGCCCAGGTTTTATATACTAATCATTTTCAGGGGTAGGATTTAGCCCTCTTATTGTCACCCTGTTTGGGTAATGATAATTGTTTGACTCTGGTGTTGAAGGGAATGAGAGTGTTTGCCATCTGTGCACTGGAGAGACCTCTAAATTGTGGAGCTGAGAGGAAAGGACAGGAAGAAGAAGGTCTGAGACCTGTGAGATTTCCAGGGTGCACCAGTGTAATGATCTGGTTCCTGAATGTCAAGTAAAATGTCGGGAGAATGCTGCCCTTAAGTGTCTCTTGGTTCTGCGCCTCTTCAGTAGCTCTAGAGTCCAGATGAGATTCCATTACCATGGAAATTAACAGCCGTGGGGGCGTTCATCCTTTCTTTCTCCCTTTGTGATGTAAATAAATGCTTATGCAGACCCTACTGTGTCCAGAAACATTTTAGAAGGAAAGTCCAGTGGACTGGGATTCCGACGTCGTGAGTTGAAAGCTTCCCTAAATGATTTAATAGACACTCAGCAAGTCACACATCCTCTCTGAGGTTCAGTTTCTCCACCTGCAAAATTGAGCACAATAAATCCTGTTCAACTTAACTCACATAACGTTGGTGGCACTCAAATGAGATGTAGTGTGTGACAATGCTTTGTATAATATAAACAAATCTCCCTATTGTGTGCTGTCGGTCTGCCTATTAGATGCTGTGAGAACACAGAGAGGAATGAACCAGCTCATGCCTTTAAGATGAGCACAAGGACAAATGCATGGGAAGCTGTTATTGTTGATGCTGACAAACTACCCCAAAATTTAGTGGCTTAAAACAATAATCATTTTGTCATGTTTCAGAGATTCTGCAGGTCAGACTTTGAGCAGAGCTTACCTGGGTGACGTTTTGCTCCTTGTGGCATCAACTGAGATCACTTTGTGGTACTCAGTTGGCAGATGGGCTAGCTTGGGGAGTTCAAGAGGGCTTCACTTGCATGTCTGGCACCTTGGCAGGGGTGATGGAAGGCTGAGCTCATCTGGAACTATATACCAAGACACCTGTATGTGGCCTCTTCAACATGGTAATCTTAAGGCTGTTGGATTTCTTACATGATGGCTGGCTTCCCCCAAAGCAAGTGTCACAATAGAACCAAGTAGATGTTGCACTGCCATTTAGAATGCAGCCTCAGAGTTCACATAGTGTCACTTCCACCACAATTGATAAATTCCAAGTGGAACCAGTTAAGATTTAATGGAGAGGAGAAGGGTTAGGTTCCACATGTTGATAAGGAAGTGGCAAGGCTATGTTCTGGAAGAGTATATGAGATAGATAATGTTGTTGCTACTCTCAGAAGATACGATCTAAAAGATTCAGTCCTTCCTCTGGCCACAATGATCCATACCCCTCCCCAATGAAAAATATTCTCATTCTTTCCCTCAAGGACCCCAGAGTCTTGCTCCATTTTGGCATTGACACAAAGTCTAGGATCTTATCATCTAAATCAGGTCAAGATGAGTCTGAGGCTCCTTGGGTACAGATGCTTGATTACATCTTCCAAGTCTGGTTCCTCTCAGTCTGAAGACCTCAATCCAAAGACCCAAGTTATCTGATCTCCTTGAATTCAGTATATAAAGGTAAGACAGTGACAGGATAACTGCAATAAACGTTTCCCTCCGTAAGACAGGAGGCACATAGTGATTGCTGGTCCATAGAAATTCTGATATCCACCTGGGCTGTCTTTAGCTCCTTGATTAGGGCCTGTTGCTGCTTCCTGGGAATGATTCTCTGTCTGATCCATCCTCTGAGCTCTTGGTTCTGCCTTCTAAGTCATCTTTGCTTTTCTGTAAAAATGTGTACTCTGATTACAACTGAAGAGTTTCCTTAGCTGCTTCCTGCCCATAGAACTTCAGAGATCTAAGTCTCTTTTCATTTTGCATTCTTTCCATCCCAGTTAGGCTAACCTGGCTGTGCTTCAGTCATTACAATTCTTTTAAAAATTGTGTGGATTTTTAAAGTTTGTTGGTTGTTCACCACATTAGGTGAAAACGAAACCTACGAATCTCTTTTAGATGGGCTCTTCTCTACCTTGCGCTCCCTAACAGGTTGCTGTGGAGTTTTCGAAGTTCTGTTGTCTTTTTTTTTTAAAGGTTTTTTTTTTTTTTTTTTTGAGGAAGATTAGCCCTGAGCTGACATCTGCCAATACTCCTCTTTTTCTGAGGAAGGCTGGCCCTGAACTAACATCTGTGCCTATCTTCCTCTACTTTATATGTGGGACGCCTACCATAGCGTGGGTTGCCAAGTCGTGCCATGTTCGCACCCGGGATCTGAACCGGCGAACCCCGGGCTGCCGAAGTGGAATGTGTGCACATAACTGCTGGGCCACCAGGCCGGCCCCGAGGCTCTGTTGTCTAACAGAGGGTCTGTGACACACAGCTTTCAGATTGTAGAAAGCCATTTGTTTCTTTGAAAGGTTGATGAGACACTACCTTGAGTATTTCTGAGATCTTGAGAAAGGATTTTACAGTCGCAGCCTTGATTCCATGGGTCGACGTTTTTGGGGTAGCCTGTGGGATTTGATCTATGAATCCAGAACCTCTGTTATTTTGGAGTTGTCTGCTAGAAGAGGCAGGGGGAGAAATAGTTTTACTTTTGGATCTAACAAATCATAGCTTCTCTATATGTTCTCTGAATTTTACTTGAAAACAGATTTCTTCTTTAGCTCATCTGTAAACTATCTATGCATCTATGCTTATGTTGTAGTACACAGCTAAGAGAAAACAAAACATACTTCAAATTCTGCTGGACACTTTCTTAGCCAATCCATCCATTTATTAAGTAGATTTTCTGTTTTCTGTGTTACTGCTGGTGACAGTTTTGCTAAATTTTCTGCCGCTACACAACAAGGGTACCCTTTCCTCTTGCTTGCAGTAATGTTTTCTTCACTTTCCTTTAAACTCTCACAGCCAGTCTCCTTGAGAACCATTTTGCTTGCATTAAAAGTCTCTTTCAGGTCCTTCTGGGTTCCCCTTGCTGCACAGTCCCAAAGCCCATTCCACCTATTTTAAATTTTCTTTATACTGCCAGCACACTTCTGTACTACTATATAACAAACGTCACAAAATTTGCTATGATAAACAACAGTTTTATTATATCTCATGTATTCTCCATGTCAGAAATTTGGTCTGAGATTGGCTTGGTGCTTCTTTTGACATTAACTGAGATCATTGATGGCACACAGCTGGCTGGTGGGCTGATCTTAAGAGCCCAAGGTAGCTTCACTCACAGGTCTAGTGCTTTGGCAGAAGTGGCTGGAAGGCTGGATTCATCTGGGACTATCAACCAGAATATGTACATGTGATTTTTCCAGCGTGGTGGTCTCAGGGCTGTTGAACTTCTTAAATGGCAGCTGGCTTCTCCTGGATAAATGGTTCTAAAAGGGAGGTGATTCTGTCCCCCAGGGGATATTTGGCAATGTCTGGAGATATTTTTGGTTGCCACACTGGAGGAGGGGATGCTATCTGCATCTAGTTGGTAGAGTCAGGGATGCTGCTAAACATCCTACAATGCACGGGACAGTCTCCCTCAACAAAGAACTCTCTGGCCCTAAATGTCATTGATATCAAGGTTGAAAAGCCTTGTCCTAGAGAGAGCATCCCAAGGGTCAAGCAGAAGCTTCATGGCTCTTTTCAACTTTGACTTGAAAACATGCAGCATCAGATTTAGACCAGATTTTAAGAGAGAGGGGAATTAAACTGGGTTTCTTGATAGGGGGTGGTGAAATCACCTTATAGAAGAGCATCTAGGCTGGGAAATATCATCACAACCATCTTTAGAAAATATAATCCGCTGCAGGAATTGTCAGGGAAATCTGAATGTGATCAGTGCCATGAAAAAGGAGTGAGCATAATGCATTAAGGATGCAGGAGATGCTGTTGCTTCTGGTTGGATGGATGTGATGAGGTTTCCTGAAAACATAATTAAATGGTTTTTAAAAATGACAAATTAAACCTTGAGAGAAGAGTAGTGTTCTGAAAAGTTCAGTTGGAGGGGAAAACATTCTAGACAGAGGGAACAATAGAAATAAAGGTATCAACTATTAGGATCAGCAAACTATGCCTTTTGGGCCAAATCCAGCTTGTCACTTATTTTGTAAGTAAAGTTTATTAGAACCCAGGCACATTCATTGAGTAGTTAAGCACAGAGACCAGATGGCCCAAGAAGCCTAAATAATTTACTGTCTGGCCCTTTATGGAAAAGTTTTCTGACCCCTGGATTAGTTCATTAATTTGTTTATACAACAAATGCTTGTTAAGTGCGTGCTATATTCCAGAAATTGTATCCTATGTTGAGTATATGAGCAAAACAGACAAACAGCAAAACAGATAGAAAGAAAAAACTTCTATCATGGAGGGTGGCCTTAACAATTACAATATTTGAGAGCGCCAAAGAAAAGTAAGTCCTGCGCTTGAGAATATTGAATCCTTAGGAAGAGTGATCTGTAGGCTTTATCACGATGATGACTCAACAGGTAAGACCTGCCAAAGGAAAAAGAGCCAAGCATGGGATGTGAAGGACAGAGATAAGAATTATCAGGAAAGCGAAGGGTATACACAAGGTTCCTGAGGCAGGAAAGACCTTGGCTTGAGAGAGTAATTGACAAATGGCCCATGTTGATGGGATGTGGAGAGCAAGCTGGAAAGTGTGGCATGAGGTGGGGTTGAAGGTCAGGCGTGGGCCAGGTCTTAGAGAGTCTTATGGGCCATGAGAAGGATATATGCTTTTTAATCCATTTTTAACGGAAAACCACTGAGAATTTTAAGAAGGAGAGTGAAATAAAACAATTTTCTTAAAAAAGAAAAAGAAAGAAAACTCTGGCTGCTGGGTGGAGATTAGATAAGAGGTAGATAAAAGAGAAATTGAGAGATAAGTGAAGCATCTGATAAAGATTCTAGGCAAGAAATGATGGTGGCATGATCTAGAAACTGTGTTTCTCAAACTTTACTGTGCCCGTGCGTGACTTGGGAATCTTGTGAAAATGCAGACACTGACCCAATAGACATGGGATGGGGCCAAGATTCTTTGATTTAAACAAGTTCCCAGGTGATGTGATGCCCTGGTCCACAGACTACACTTTGTGTAACAGGAGTCTAGAGGTAAAGACATAAAAAGTAAGATTTTTAAAGTGTTTTTTGAATCATTCATTTTACTAACACTTTTCCATGACTAGAAATCTTTTTTTTTTTAAAGATTGGCCCTGAGCTAACATCTGTTGCCAATCTTTGATTTTTCTTTTTTTTTATTCTTCTCCCAAAAGTCCCCCAGTACATAGTTGTATATTCTAGTTGTAGATCCGTCTAGTAGTGCCATGTGGGATGCTGCTTCAGCATGGCCTGAAGAGCACTGCTGGCTCCATACCCAGGATCTGAACCAGCGAAACCCTGGGCCACTGAAGCAGAGCCTGTGAACTTAACCACTTGGCCACAGGGCTGGCCCCGACTAGAAGTTTTAAAGTAAGTTTGTAAAACAAAATCATACAAAAGAGAAAATCCAGCCCAGGCACTTTCAATCATTATAAATAAGTCAGTGCTACGTGAGAAAGCCTTTTACAGAGCTTCAGATATGGGACATAAGCTGAGAGCTAGAGTTTGAGAAAAAGGATGAAATTCCAGCCAGTTAATGAGCAAATGCCCGGGGGATGATAAATTTTATTAATTTTCCTAATAAAATTTTATTGAGTGAGTCAAAATGAAGAAGAAATAGTCCCTGCCTTAAAAGATCTCTTTTAAGCATATATGTAGCAAATTCACGAAGAGAGAGACATGGAATTATAACATGTTGTGAAAAGCATTTCCAACAGGGTCAAGGCTAGAGTGTTATGGGATTTCCAAAGGGTGGTGGTCTTGTTGTAAGGTGCCAGGAAGGATCTCTAGGTTGACCTTCAAGGGATAACTAGGAGTCAGATAACAAAGGAAGAGGAGAATGTTCTAGGCAGAGGAGATGGCCCAGAGTTTGGAGGAGTATGATGAGAGACACCTGCTGCTTTTTTCAACACAAGGACTTATGGTGCTGGCAGTCAGAAGGTGTCTTGTCAGACTTCAGACTGATGTATAGTGTATATAATGTGTACAGTGCCATTCACTGTAGTCGATTCAAACTAGCAAGAATTTCTTTCTTTTTTTACTTGCATTTTTCTCAGTTCATCCTCTTTTTTTTTAATTGTGGTAACATTGGTTTATAGCATTATATAAACTTCAGGTGTACATCATTGTATATTTCGATTTCTGTGTAGATTACATCATGTTCGCCACCCAAAGACTAATTACCATCCATCACCGCACACGTGCCTAATCACCCCTCTCACCCTCCTCCCTCCCCCCTTCCTCTCTGGTAACCACCAATTCAATCTCTGTTTCAGTGTATTTGTTTGTCATTGTTTTTGTCTTCTATTTATGAGTGAGATCATATGGTATTTGACTTTCTCCCTCTGACTTATTTCACTCAGCATAATACCCTCAAGGTCCATCCATGTTGTCACAAATGGTTGGATTATCATCATTTCTTATGGCTGAGTAGCATTCCATTGTGTATATATACCACACCTTCTTTATCCATTCGTCCCTTGATGGGCATCTAGGTTGCTTCTAAGTCTTGGCTATTGTGAATAATGCTGCAGTGAAAATAGGGGTGAATGTATCTTTATGCATTCATGTTTTCATGTTCTTTGGATAAATACCCAGCAGTGGAATAGCTAGATCATATTGTAGTTTTCTATTCTTCCTTTTTTTGAGCAATCTCCATCCTGTTTTCCATAGTGGCTGCACCAGTTTGACTCCCACCAGCAGTGTATGAAGGTTCCCTTCTCTCTGCTTCCTCTCCAACACTTATTGTTACCTGTCTTGTCAATTATAGCCATTCTGACTGGAGTGAGGCGATACCTCATTGTAGTTTTGATTTAGCAAGAATTTCTTAAGCTGCTAGTGTGGTCCTGAGCATAGTAGAGACTTGAGAATAAAAAAGTATTGTCAATAACACTGACTAATGTCTATTAGTAACTAATAACAGAAGAATGCACTTGAGCCCAGAGAAAGAATATGACCAATTCATGTAACTTAGCAGAGGCCCCCCAGCACATGAGTAGAAGAAACAGAATTCCAGCCTGGCTGCTCTCACTGCAGAACTGTCTTTGTTAGAACTTGCAGTTTATTTAGAGAGACAAAACCAATACACCTAAGTCAATTAGAGAGAGATACAAGATCAACATTACAGTTATCAGCTAGATCGCAATGCCTTTTCAACGTGAAAGTAGCTTTGTTGTTTTTCTTCTGATTACAGAAGCAATGCTTCCTCTTTGTAAAACAATTCAAACTTTGATAAAGTTTGGATTGTATAGTGCAAGAGATGGACATTCTCTATAATCCCATCACTCTACCTAATGCCAGAAATAACCACTTATACCTACCTTTTTGTCTTGGGCATGCATGTGCAGCATCTCACAAGAAGAAAGGTGTTAAAAGAAGTTGGAGCAAACTACGTGTAATGTTATGTGATCTATTTTTTCCTACACATGCTAAGGAACTATTTGAAGGTAAAACTGCACTTATGTTCTTCTTAAACTTTTACAAAGATGCATTAAATTCTTCTAGATTGATAAATAATTTCTTGGCCACTTGATACCCACTTAGCTCCAGCTAGCTCAGGCAGGATGATGTGAGTATACTAATACCAGTCATCGTGTTATTTTGGGATTCCTCTCCTCTCTCTATCCTTGCCAGAGGGTCATAATTGGGTCACATGATAGGTTAGTGCCATGGTCCCACCTCTCTGGGATGTGGCTTCATCCTTTTCCAAATCACTATCAATGAGTTTGTGCATGTGTGTGTGATGGGTGTATAAAACAAGTCAGCTTTTACTTAGATGCAGTTATCTGCAATAAATTCACCCATTTTAGGCATTCAGAGTTTGATCAGCTCTGACAAATGTATACAGTAGTATAATCACCCCAACACTCAAAATATAGAACACTTCTTTTACCCGCAAATAGCCTTCCTTCCTCTTTGCGTTCGATACTCTCTTATCGTTCCTGGCCCTAGGCAACCACTGATCTTTTTTCAGGACCTATAATGTTGCCTTTTCATGAAAGTCTTATAAGTGGAATCATAAAGTATGTGGCCTTCTGTGTCTGGCTTCATTCTCTTAGTGCAACGCCTTTGAGCTTCACCTATGCTGTGGCACGTGTCAGTAGCTTGTTTTTATTGCTGAGTAGCACTCCATTGTATCAATACACCCCACTTTGTTTATCCATTCACCGGTCACCATGATCAACATTTGCAGTGTTTCCCTTTAGGGGCTATTATGAATAATGCTTCTACAAACAGCCACATGCCAACTTTTG
Organism: Equus przewalskii; assembly: GCF_037783145.1. Classification (NCBI taxonomy): domain Eukaryota; kingdom Metazoa; phylum Chordata; class Mammalia; order Perissodactyla; family Equidae; genus Equus; species Equus przewalskii. Next base: position 84,837,479 of record NC_091831.1, read on the forward strand.
TTTGGACATATTTTACATTTCCCTTGGGTGAATGACTAGGATGGACTTGCTGGGTGGTATGGTCAGTGTATGTTTTGTGTGCATATTATCCATTCACATATAGTCTTTGGAAAAATAAGTCCTTTCTCTGTTTTCAAAAACTGAGTTGTTGGTCTTCTTTTAATTGAATTGCGAGGTTTCTTCACATATTCTGGATACAAGTCCTATATCAGATACGCTTCTATCTGATATTGTTCCATAACTTTTGGATACTCTTTTTGGTTTTTCTTCCTCTCACTCCACCCAGTGGAGACTTGGTGGAAGAAGCAGGTGAGTGGATATGGCCTCCCCTGAGGAGCCTCACTGTCGTGCTGGCCCATACTTGGTCTTTAAGAAGTTGGAAAAATTTCAGGTTTTTTCCTTCTTACCCAGTCTTATAAATATGACCTCTTTTGTTTCATTATCTGCCAAAGGTGAAACGTTTCTTGTGTCCTGTCTCTCCTTGGAAGGGCTTCTCATCCTTTGAAATTACTAGATGGTCTTGTGACCTCAGGTCTCTTAGAGGCTAATGTTTTTTTAAATATAGTTTTGCTGATTATCGGACTTTTCATTTGCCTGTTACGAGAGCAACACCATCTTGCTGCTTTCTATATCTTGAGCAGGAGTGGAATTGCCTCCATCCCCACGTTAACAGGATAGAAAGACTCCATTGCTGGCACCACTAGAGTGGGTCAGTGTGGGCTCCGGGAGCCCTCCGTGCCCTGGACTTTCAGATAGTAGGGGCTAGAGTTTGGGCATGGCCATGGTCTCTGTCATGAATGACCTGGTTGCCAAGGTCAGTGGCACTTCTGCTAATTTTCCTCGTCCTCTTCTCTAACACCACTAGGGCAGTATCTTTATCTCCTCCTTGCTAAAGGCCTTTCACGAGGCCCCCATATGTGAGATCTCTCCGGCCTATTGCATTCTTCTTTCGGTTTCTCATGGCTCTGCCGTCTGGACTTTTAGCCCAGGTTCTGCTGGGGCTTGTTGTAAGAGAGTACAACTTTCACCTAATGCTCAGTTCCCTGTGCAAACACTCCTGGCTTGAGACTTTCCATTCTCCTCTGTCTCACAGTGAGTCCCCTCCCCTGTCCTATGCAGCATATCTGGAGGTCAAGAGTGGTCCTGGTCTCTTTCTTGATAGCTATATTGGACCCCATGGTCGTCTCCTGTGGTTCGTCCTCTCCAAGGCCGGCCCTTAGTGGCCTGATATACTGGAATTCCCAAAATGACTTCTCAGATTAGACCTAACTTCAGGAACCCTGGATACAAATACTACTACTCTTCCCTCAGATGCTTACACTCTGTTTCCAAGATGCTGTGTTTGCGTCTAAACACATTGTCCCTGCATTTAGCCAAAGTTTAAAATGTGCAATTGCCTGTCTGAAATCAGTTCTGGCTGAATGCTCCAATTCCAGTTGATTCAAGATGTGGGTTCCTCCTTCATCCCATCCCTAGCCACGGCTGTGATCCTTTGAAACACACATCAAACCCATTTATTTTCCAATAAAAATGGACAAAGAAACAAAAGGTAATGGAGGGCTTATGATTTTAGGAAAGCCCATGTACTGACATGCTGATAAACCACTGTGGCTATCATTATTGATGCCCGTATCCTCGCCGAGGATGTCAGCGCTTAGCTGATGGCAATCACTGGTCGATGAGGAGACAGCTCACGTGGGACTTTAGCCACGGCTGTGAGGGCTGACAGACATGGTCATCAACACTTCCCTTCCTGCTTCCAGGGCTCTCTTGAGACAAACTTACCAACAGTATTGCTCACTCAGTTGTGAAATGTGACAATATAGGTTATTGATCTATTGTCTTGTTGGATATACTAGTTAAATATGAGATTTGGGGTTAAGCAAACCTACCTTCCTTCCCTCCCTCCCTCTCCAGGAAGTGGCAAGGCTCTGTACATGAAATTGGTCATATTCTGTCTCTGAGCTGTAAAGCAATTGGATCGCCTGCCTTCTCCTTCCACCCTCCCCATGAAAAGCCCTTTAAGAAACCTCTATAATTGGATTAAGCACCACAGAGCCCAGTCTTCCAAAGGAGGCCTGTCCCATTTAGGGTTAACAGTCCTCCAGCTATTAAGGCCGGGGCCACAAAGTCCCAAATCCCCACATCTCACACCTCAAACACGAGCATGAAGAACACCCCAATTGACTCAGGAAATATATTTTCCTGAGACCAAGGGCGTGTGAAATTTATTCTCCAATTGGCTGATCTCTGGAACAGTTGTTTGTCATAATCAGATTTTGAGATCATATATCTCCTTCCAAGTGATGGTTGTGCTGTAACCTCTGGCTCCATCCACACTTCTGGTCTGGGTAGAGCACCTTGCAGCAGTGAATGAAATCTGTAGCTGTCTTATCAAATAGTGGCAGTCTGTGTTTTGTTTAACAGTGCTGGAAATTAGTTTTTCAGGCACTGATCTTGACAGGTCAGCTGTCAAAAGTGGGTGTCTGTGGCTGTAAATTCGTTGATCCCATAAACAAAATACTGTCTGCAAAATACAAGGGGAAGTCAGAGTGGAAGCTCTTCTGTACAAATGAAATGGTCTGCAGCTGCATGACTAAGTGTCAGGACTTCTTTGGGTAAAAGGTTTGTCTGGCTTCCCATTTCTCAAGCCTATCAGCCTCATTTGGCTTTCATTGACTTTTTCTTCGGCATTCTGAGCGGGGAGCATCAGGCGCACTCATGTGGGAGGCAGGATGTAGTCTTCCCTAACCTTGGCCGGCTGCAAGTTTGGGAATCCATTGAAAGGCTTTATTGGATTTAAAAAAAAAATTCCATTGGGATCTTTCCTCTGGACTGTGCCTTTCTCTGGTCTGGTTTTATGTATCAGGTACTCAGAGGGATGGCCTCACTCAGAAATGATGAAGGTCACTGCTCTGGTCTGAAGATATGGGCAAGAGCACACGGCTTTGTGGAAGTATGGGTATTCACGCAGCCTGGGCTGCTCGGCTCCTGGCTGATGTGAGGGAATAATAAACTTTCCTGCCCAGCACAAAGGCTCCCGGATCCTGGAACATGGTTGCACTTTGATGTGTTTGAAGGCAGAATTTTGGTTTCTCTTTGAAGTATTCCTTTTTCTTTGTTAGAGAACAGGATGCCTGAAGGCAAGGGAGAGAGAAGTCTGTATTAAAAGACAAAAAAATAAATAAAAACCTTTAAGTCCTAAGTACTTGCAGACAGAAAAATAGGAATAACAACAGACTTGGAGGATGTTTTTTTCCCTCTCATGAAGATGCACTTTGACTTAAATGGCCTTGCCTTAGGATTTTTGAATAGTAAGTAGCATGATTTGCTGCTGTCCCTCTTCCTTAGTGGAGAAAGCTTGCCTGTCTCCATGGGGGCAGACCTTATCAGTGGCCACTTCCCTGTCTCCAAGCTCAACAGGCTTGTGGGCCCTACCTCATCTTGGAGAGGTCTTAATGTGCCCCGTCTATGAGATGGGCACCCCTCGGCTACAGCTCCTTGCAGCCAGAGGACTGATTTGTTGGGTTCCGACTCTCAGATTGACCTTGGCATCCCGACAGATAATTTGACTCTGATTGCTCCCTTCCATTCCATCCTCAATCACACAAGTGCGTGTGACAGGATTTTGCTTAGTCACCTGTGCTAGTTATTTTTATCAAGAGCATATTTTCATTCCTGTGAAAAACCTGAAAAACCTGTTAAAAACATAGGAGAGCATACAGAAGTACTAATGATTATTCATAACTCCACTACCTAGATATATGCACGTACTACATTTTAACACATCTCCTCCCATTTTTACCATCATTTTTTTCTTTTTTGGTGAGGAAGATTGTCCCTGAGCTAACATCTGTGCCAATCTTCCTCTATTTTGTATGTGAGATGCTGCCATAGCATGGCTTGATGAGTGGTATGTAGGTCCACGCCTGGGATCTGAACCTGCGAACCCCAGGCCGCTGAAGTGGAGCACACGGACTTAACCATTATGCCTCTGGGCTGACCCCACCACCATCTTTTTTAAAAAAACAATATAACTAAGGTTATATTGTACACATAGTTTTATATCCTGATTCTTTAGTTTGTGATGATTAAGTTATTTTATAGAAGATTATTTCGAAATGATTTTCTCCCTTGAACAGCTCCTCACCACGGTTGGCAGGGAAGGTATTTTTATTCCATTTTATAGATAAGAAAATGGAATCACAGTGAAGTCAAATTTATTCAACAAATGTTTGTTGACTGCCTTCAGTGTTTCAAGCGCTGTGCTGTAAAACGTGCGGTCTGGGGTCAGTCAGGTGAGTGGTGGAAACACAACTAGATCGTAAGAGTACCGACTTGTGCATATGCTAATTCCACACGCCCAAGTTCCCACCTTCTTTCCCAAATCTATAGCAGTTATAGCAACTTGATCTTCAAGAGGAGAATATGGCATTCAAGGCAAGGTTGGAAGCCCTGGGATGAGAATAAGCAAGAGCCTGAGACTCTAGACAGTTTCTAAAGATGGTTTTGATCCCAGGGACAAAGTAAGAAACCCAGACAGCACAGCTGGATCACAGACATAGGGCCAGCATGGAAGACACTGGTGATCATTTCCTCTGCAGCTTCATAAGATAACGATGGAGAGTGGGCTGAACAGTTATGGGGATGCAGGCAGCCCAAATACACATCACAAGTCCCTTGAGTCCCTTTTGGAGGTCCCAGAGAATGCAAGGAATCAACACCTCAACAACTTTTGTCTGAGTTTGTTCTTGTCCCTTTGACCAGCACTTTAGTCCAGCTGTAGGAACTGATTCTGGGCCCCAGTGGCAGTTCCTGAGACCCAGTGGAGAAAGAGCTGTTTGCTTTCCTTCTCTTTATGCCAGTTCCAAGAGTGCCATCTCTTTGATGTTCTTCAGCAGGGCTCTGGATAGATGCTAACTTTGCTCTTGACTGCAGTGCCCGCCCCCCCCCCCCCCCCCGCCCCAAGTAATTAGTGGTGGCTGTGGGGAGCTCCTCAGAGTACATGCTCTTAACTAAATTATTCATTCATCACTGCCGGGCATCCTATTGTTTAGGATGGATCAGATCTTAGTTGGTATTGTATCTGAAGTGACAGCTGGAGTTTCCAGGTTCCCTTTAAACTGGTTTTAGAACCACATATCTCATTCTGATGATCCTGCTTTCAGCCTCAGGGTTGTAGTATCTTCCAGGGAGAATAGTCCCACAGAGTCTGGAACTGTGGCCTCGTAGTCAAGGCTCAGTGTGGAGACCCTGCCTCAGATGTCAAGACTACGGGAAATGCTGGGGGAGTCGCAGTGTCCATAACAGGCGCTGTTGTAGCTCCTTTATGGTACCTGGTGGCGCTTCTCCATAGATGGGTGGTTTTTCTGCTCTGCTCAACTAGCGGTCTTGAACGTTTTCCCTGAGGAATAGTAGATGCTGTCTGTGGCAGTCTGATTCTTTAACCCCATGCTGCTTAAATGGTGGTCCACGGAGCAGCAGCAGCAGCCATACCCGGGAGCTTGTTAGACAGGAGCAATCTCAGCCCAGAATCAGGAAGTGCACACAAAATCCCGGGGTGATTTGTACATTTCACAGGTCGAGGATCGCTGCTTTCATCTGTAGCAGTGGTTCACAATCCTGGCTGTGCGTCAGAATCACCCCGGGAGCTAAAATCTCCAAATCCAGCTTGCTAAAGACCAATTTAATCAGAATCTCTGGAGGTGGGGCCCAGCCTTCAATCTGTTTTAAAAACCCTCTTAAAAGATTCTAACATGCAACTAAGTTAGAGGCCCAGTGACCTAGAAGAACAGAGATTCTCAACCAGAATGGCTGGGGAAGTGTTAACGTTCCTCATGCCCAAGTGCTGAGATCCTGTTAAATTGGCTTGAGAGAGGGTCAGTATCTGTGTTTTTTTACAACTCACCGATTAATGGTTGAGAATCATTGATCCGATGAAGCTGTCATCATTATTGCCCATGCCCTGCAGGGAGGCAGGGTGGGGAAGCAGACCCAAAAGTGCCTATGTCTCCCGTTGTTTCTGGGCCAGCATAGGGTGTCCTCAACTGCCATAGGGTGCCTATCAGGGATGCACAGGGTCGTTGGATAGACCCTGCAGGCTCAGGAGGCTAGAGCAGATGCAGAGCACATGTGTTCTTGGCCTCTACCTGCATATCAGGGAAAATGATGAAGCTTGCACTGCAGTGAAGACAGGCAGTGAGCTCTCGACTTTGCTTGCAGGAGGCACCTGGGCGCGCTGGGTCTCTGTTACTTGCCTCACTGCTGAGCCTCATCCTGCCCTGATGGTGGCAGTGGCTGAACTCCAGGGCCCTCTGGCCTGGACAAGTCAAAGGAGTAATTAAAGAAAGAGGACACTTTGTGGAGACACAGTGGCATGACCTCAGTAGGTGGACGGAATAAAATTGGACGTAAATATTCATCCTAAAATCGAGTTCTTACCACTTGGTTTCATTTTAAGGATGCGGCAACTGCTCAAGATCCTGATGAACTGATGGTGGAAATGGCACTCTGTCTGTCGCACTTTTATTCTTTCTAAGGTTTTAAGATGGCTCTGGGTCTCTGGGAAGCTCAGAGATATCCTGGGCCCTACCTCCCTGATTCAGGATCCCAGGTTAGGAGCTGAGTCCCTAAGGTGTGCACAGGTGCCCATTCTGTCCCTCACACTCCCTTTTTCCTTCACAGCTGGCGACGTGGGACTCAGAGAAGGGCCTGAATGGCAGCCTGCAAGAGAGGCCCATGGGCAGCCGCCTCCAAGGACTGACTCTCAAAGTGGTGACTGTCTTGGTAGGATCATGGGTCTACTGGGGAGGGTCACTCTTCAGGCTTTGAGTCAGAGGTTTCTCCCTGTTGGTTTAGTGCTGGGTTCAGAGAGATGGGGACCTTGAGTAGTGGCTTGAGTTTTCATAAAGCCTTTCACTCAAATGGTTTTGTGAATAATGAAGGAAGAGTAAGATTGGAGATTCTGCCCCAGACCTCTGAGGCTATCCATGGGAAGTCACTGGGCTGCTCTGGAGAAGAACCACTGATCCAGATCCACTGCAGAGCTCCAGAGTTGGCACAGCTGCTCTCCTTGCTCTGGGATGTAAACAGGGTCTTGACTTTAGGAAAGCTTTGCTGATAGCCAGAGTCCCCAAAAGAGGCAGGCCGGAGGACATTCTCTCAGTATCCAACACCACCGATGGGCCCATGTGACACAAAATTCATAACGAAGAGGACTTGTTGCAATTTTTCTGCATCTTGTCCTGGAATCAAAGACTTTTGCATCTTTGAGAGACCTCAGAAACATCTTCCTTTCAATTTCCTTCTTCACCTTTCTAGAACTGTAGAAGACATTTTAGATTTACCTCTTATTAGGGGGTCAGACCTGGTCCCAATGTTCCCCTCTGTCCCAGAGGCCACTGGCATCTCCTTTACTCTAAGAAGACTTTGGCAGCAGTATTCCTGCGTTCCCTATATGCACACCACAAATAAGCATTATACCCTACTTTCCCCTCGAAATTAAATTAATGAGATATATTTTCTCAGGCGATTTGCCAAAAGGCCCCTTTGTGTTCTGTTTCACAGGATTGTGGTGGGGAAGCTGAGGTGTTTTCTAGATGGCTGCATGCTCTATAGGAGCACATGTGACACAGCACAAGATGTGTGAATGTGAACGTGGCATGGCTTCGGACTTGGGGGCTGTGGGGTTTAATTCTATCCTATCCTTTGACTTCTGATATGACCTTGGCCCATTAATCACTACTATTTTCTAGTACAACCTGATAAATGTGCTCCTGTCTTCTCTCAGTCTAATATCACAGAGCTTTATTGTCATTTATTATCCTAGATGAGAAGTATTCACATTTCTTATATGACTCCCAAAGAATTCTGGCATTTCCTAAGGACAGAGCCCAGATTGTCGCAAATGAAGGATTGAAAACCTAAAACCATGTTATTCTGGGACATGGGGTTCTGGACAGAACCTGGGATGACGGGACATAGGGCAGGTAAATCTCCATTCCTCCATCCATATGCTGGTTGGAGGGATCTTCCTGTGCACTGTATCCTGAGCATCCACGAGCTGCTTTAGCAAAGGGCAGAGAGGTTCAGACTCCAGGCCTAAATTGGGTAAATACACGCACATGTCCGCAAACATTCCAAAGTTACGATTCATCAGATTGGTCTCTCCAACAACACCCTGGAAATAGGTGTTAATGAACCTGTTATTTAATTGAAGAACATTCACTCTGTTGTCCTCAGGAAGAGCCTTTCGTGATGGTGGCTGAGAACATCCTTGGACAGCCCAAGCGCTACAAAGGGTTCTCCATCGATGTCCTGGACGCTCTGGCCAAGGCTCTGGGCTTCAAATATGAGATTTATCAGGCTCCTGACGGCAGGTACGGTCACCAGCTCCATAACACCTCCTGGAACGGAATGATCGGGGAGCTCATCAGCAAGGTAGGTCCCAAAAGCTGGTCCATGGGGAGGGGCACCCTAGTCTGCCTCCGGGATGATATCTAAGTTTGGCCCATTATGCAGTTGGAAGCGTGGGCCCAGCTAAACAACCACAGCTACCACTCTGCCTACGCTAAGGCCTTCTTTTCCTCAACCCCCTCCCTCTCCACTATACCCATTTCTGCTCTTGTATTTTCTCCATCCCTGACCCTCTGTGATTTCCTTCTGTGCCCATTGCGCTCATGTCTTTGAAATCTATCTACTGTGCCTGCTCTGTAATACACTCTTCATGAACACCGTCCCCACATTTGAGCTGAAGTAGGAACCAGGTTCTCTTGGCGGGTCCTGGTGAGTGCTTATTCTCTCCCTCATGGTGCGTAAGTGGGGTCTGTATGCATGTGTGTGTGCATGTGTGTATGCTGCATTGCTGTGTGCAGGCTCTTCAGCTCCTCATACTAATTTCAAATCATTACTTTTCCTCCCTTCTATAGAACTTGGGTCCTCATTGAGATTCATCACATGAGGCCAACTCACTGTGTCCCCACAACCTCTGGGTCATTTCCTCACAATCATTTATGATGATGGCATCTGACACAAGCCTTCCCTTTCCAGTGCTACCGTTGCCACCAACCTTGATGTTTGTGACATGCCTGAGAACAACCCTGGGCTCCCAGTGCTTTGACCTCCTCACCTCCAGTGACCTTTGCTTGTGCTCCACTCCAGCACCCACACCCATGTAGCTTGTTAACATCATACATGTTGCTGTCATTGTCCCACTCCATGACTATAACCTGTTGTCCTTCTGACTCTTTTGGGCCTTTGCTCCTAAAACACAGGTTCTTTCCTTTATATACCTATAAAGGCAGACACAAGGCCTATAATTTCTCCAATTTCTCCTAAACTTAAAAAGAAAACCTTTAATGTGGCATAATTTGTATACTATAAAATTCACCCATTCCATATGTACAATTCAATGATTTTTTAATACATCTACTGAGTTGTGCAACCATCACCATAATCTACTTTTAGAGGCCTTCCATCACCCCAAAGAGATCTCTCATATCATTTACAGTTAATCCCATTCCCAACCCCAGCCATAGGCAGCCATTAATCTACTTTCTATCTCTGTAGATGTGCTTCTGAGAACATTTAATATAAATGGAATAATACAATATGCGGTCTTTCCCATCTGGCCCTCTCCACTTAGCATAAGTCTTTGAGATGCATCCTTCTCCAAGGTTTCTGTGCCCTTCTGAGACTGCATCCTTTCCTGCCTGGTGTGCCGCCTGTGGTTGAGCCTTAAACCACTGTTCTCTTCATCTCCTGTGATTTTCAGTTTCTGACTTCTTCTTGCACCCCAACCCTGACTCGATTCTATTATCTGCCCTCTGACTGTGACATTCAGATTGCTACAGGCGATTAGAGAAGAAAGTCATAAACATGTCCAGACAGATGAACAGACAATGTGTGGCCTCCAACGTCAGCTGGGCCTTCAGACAGCCCGAGGTCCTTAACTTGTCTTTAGTTGGGTCCCTTGGCTATGTCCTTTAGAGACTGTTTTAAAAGTTGGCCTTTCTCTTCAAGCGACCTAATAATCTTCTATCCTCAATTAAAATAAAAAAAAAAGATGGTGCTCCTATATTAGAGAAAGAACTGGAGACTTCTAGGCATGAAATCCTACTTCAACGTCCTATAAAATTCACATCTGCAGACATGGGCCCTCACCTCCAGTTTCAGAGGGAGGGGTGTTTTTCTTCCTGTTATGGGTCACCTCTCCACCTGTGTCATGAGTCGATTCCCTTGTCCCTCCTCTGGACCTGGCTTCAAAGATTAGTTTCCCTCCATCCTATATTTTAAACCTATTCTGCTCCACTAAATCTCTTTCTCAATCCTTAAATATGCTCCAAACTCTCTGAATCCTAAAAAAAAAGATCTGTGGATCTTAGGTTTCTGAGAAGTGAAAGCCAGAGATGCAAATGAATGTGACAAGTACAAGAGGAGAGCTCTGGCATCATCACCTCCAACATTTTTTCTCTTTACCCTTGATATGTTGTTGGATTTCACAGTTCCGAACATCAACATATCTGCCCCACTAGCCCACATTTAAACCTAATGAAATCCTTCTATGTGTGTTTCCCCAGTTCGAATATGTAGGTTGGATCCGTTGTCACCATTGGCCATTTCGAAATAAATCTAGTTCTGATGATGCCTCCTACTTGGAGGCCCAAGATACAAGATGGAGATGATCACTAGTGCTCTTGTGGTTGAAGCGGGTACTTCAGGCCCATTGTTACCCACCATCATCCATCTAGGGATAAGGATCGTTACCTCCACCAGTCTTGGCAGCTTTGTCCTCACAGTCTACCTCCATCTTAAAAGAGATCTTTGTCTTTAAAATTAAGCGCATCTTGGAAAGCAAAATCCTTGGGAGGCACTTTTGAGAACATGGTGCACTCTGCCCAGAGAGTCCCTTCACGACTTGGCTTTGCTATACAAAGAATTGACCCATATATCTGCGGACCATGAGGTAGAGGCGGTGGGAGATCAAAAGAAGTAGACAGCCCCTTTTTTCTTGGAGGATATCACTCTCTGGCATAGAATTTGCATATAAAACAATCAGGGACTGATACGTTAATGAGATGCAAGGTAGTTGTGTAGCTCACCACGTAACTTCCCAAGTATTTTTGAGAAGAGAGATGTTAGTGTGAGCTAATGGAGTTTGGAGAGCTTGATGGAGAAATGGAGTGTACTTGTGGCCCTAAAGTATAGGACAGATGCAGATGAGCCTCAAGAAAACAGGAGTGACTTAGTGTGTGCGGTGGAGGTGGGAACACCAGCAAAAGAAAGACGTCAGCTAAAGTTTGCTAGGGGGACAATAAGAGAGTGAAGAAAAACTGCAATTCTTACAGGAATGAGGATGCTTTCTATCTTCTCCAGAAGAGGTTTCGAGGAGTTTTTAGGGTTCGGGAGAGAAATTTGTAAGGTGAAGGAGGTAATAAGAGACAACTTAGTGTTGGGTTTTCCTTACAATATTCGAGGTCACAGAGTGTCAACTCTCAACTCCATTTCCTTTGACCAGAACAACTCAAAGGGCAGAGGGGCAGCCCTTGACCCAGGGCAGAACCCAGCATTAAGCTGAGGGCTGCCGTCTGATAAGATGTTTGCCTTTCAGAGAGCGGACTTGGCCATCTCCGCCATCACCATCACCCCGGAGAGGGAGAGCGTTGTGGACTTTAGCAAGCGGTACATGGACTATTCGGTGGGGATCCTAATCAAGAAGCCCGAGGAGAAAATCAGCATCTTCTCTCTTTTTGCTCCTTTTGATTTCGCGGTCTGGGCCTGCATTGCGGCAGCCATCCCTGTTGTTGGCGTGCTGATATTTGTGTTGAACCGGATACAGGCTGTGAGGGCTCAGAATGCCGCCCAGCCCCGACCCTCCACTTCAGCCACCTTGCACAGTGCCATCTGGATCGTCTATGGAGCCTTTGTACAGCAAGGTACCTTCCTGGTTTCTTGATATTGGAATATCCCCAGGGGCCCGAGAGAACTTGTCCATTGGCAAAGCTCTTACTTGCACTTTGCCAAAGTCATTTTAAATGCAATTTTATTTAATCTCTAGGCCAGTACTCATATCGTGCTGCACCCCATTTCTCTCTGAGTAATATCAGATTGAAATTAAATGAAATGACAACAAGGAGCTCAACGTCAATCCTGATTCTTCACTTTAGATAAAATTAGAGTTCTGCTTTGCACTTTCCTCCCCTCCTACATTAGATTGATTGTTATGCACGTGGGGTTGTCAGATGAAACTGTATCTTGCTTAAATTTGAAGTCATAATGGGAAAAAAAAAATCATGACTGTTTTGCAATCATCTACGCGGTACTCCAGCCATTCTTGAGATGCAGTCTCCTATCCCTGAGAAGTCTGAATAGCACTTGGGGAGTTAAGGATTATGCGATTTTGAGCAGAAACGACAAATTGCAAAGTTCCTAATGTGAGCCTTGGCCTTGTTTGCACCTGGCAAAACATGTGTCACCTTCTGTGAGGTTGTATGAGAAGAGTCAGTGAAAAGCTTTCTTCCGATACCACATAAGGGACTAAGGAGCAATAATTGGCCTCAGAGAGGCAGCTTCTGACCGAAAGTCACATGCAATGATTTCTGAAAATCCTAGGGAAAAAAGTCATCTAGTGAAGGCTGAATATTAGTAACAGTGATATGGTACATCTTATTTCTGAGGTTTAAAAGAAAGCTAAGGAACCCTCCGGGTAGGAGGTTATTCTGTATTTACAGAATTCCTGAGACTACTCTATGTGAATTTGAAATTGGAAAGGGACCTCACATCAGGTTGCAGCCCAGGAAGTTCTCAACAGAGAGAGGTAGAACCTCCTAACTGGCAAATTTTGATATTCAGAACTCTATCTTTGGTGTTTTGACAAACATCACATCACTAAAAGGCCAGTCCTGGCTTTTCCATATTTTGTGGTCCTCCATTTCTTTCCAAGATTGGTGGTCTTAGGATTCTTTCCCAGGATTGTCACAGTCCCTCATAACCAGCTGACAGTCACTTCTCTGTTCCCCAACCCATCACCAGTAGTGGCTCCCTATGCCCAGCTGCAGGGCGGGACATTTACATGGGGAAGAACGTGAGAGCAGAAGCCCGAGACCAATCCATTTTGCTTGCCTCCTGCAGGTGGTGAGTCCTCAGTGAACTCCATGGCCATGCGCATTGTGATGGGCAGCTGGTGGCTCTTCACTCTCATCGTGTGCTCCTCCTACACAGCCAATCTGGCTGCTTTCCTCACAGTGTCCAGGATGGACAACCCCATAAGGTAAGATCCATTCCTCCTTCCAGATCTGGGACCGTTCAGTGCTCAGAGGCTGTAAAGAGAGGATGCAAACCTGTCCGGGCAGGACAGGGCTTAGATCCCTGATCTGAATTTGATGCATGAAGAGCTTCACTCCTGTTGTATTTTATTTCATGCGCAATTGAATAAATGTGTAAAGTCATTAATAATATTTCTCTGAACATTTAAATCCTGCTTGTAAGACTAATAAATCAAAAGATTAAAAATTAACAATTGAAATTTCCTCAGACGTTTAAACATTGATTACAAAATTATTTAATCAAAATTTTCTAAACGTTTAATTAAAATTAATTAAAACCACAAGTCTAATATATTTTTGTAGTCTTCAAACACTTTAAAATTATTTTTAAAAACGCCGGTTATTACAGTGATTAGAAAACTTATTTCACTGATATTTATAAAATTATTAAAACCAAGGACTACAAGTATTTCTTCACTTTACCAAAATATTAAAAATATGACAAAAAAGAATTAGTTCAACATAGTGAAATATCTTGGAAATGGCTTTGTTTTATGATCAGATTCCCACATACTGAGTAAATTACAGAAGAACTTGGACATAGTGAACATATGCTGGAAATGTGGTTGCTGAAGTGATCAAAGGCACAGATCTATTCTGCCCTTCCTTGGGTACAATATCGGCTTCAATGTCACCTCTCACTTGATCCCTGATTGTGTTTTTTTGTGTCCCTGCCTTCAGTAATTTCTCCTTTAATTCATCATACTTGCCATCGTCGTATTGATTCGTTTCATCCATAGCGCTAATCAAGTCATCCATACTCGACTAGCCAGCTTCTATGGCTCCCAAATGCCATTTAAAAGAGTTCAGACTCCTTGACTAAGATTCAAAACTCAGTATGATGTTATCGGGTGTTTTTTTTTTAGTTGACATTTTTATTGAGATAATCATAGATTCTCATGCAGTTGTGGGAAATAATGCAGAGAGGTCTTCTAATATCCTTTAACCAGTTTCCCCCAATGGTAACATTTTGCAAGACTTTAGTATCATATTATCACAACCAGGATATTGACTTTAATGCAATTGACTGATTCTGCTCAGATTTCTCCTCCTGTACCTGTACTCTTTTCTGTGTGTGTGCGTATGTGTGTGCATTTGGTTCTATACCGTCTTATCCCGTGTAGATTGTGTATCCCCATCACAGTAAAGATACTAAATAATTTTATCCTTACAAGGATTCTTTGTGTTGTGCTTTTGTAAGCACACCCACTTCATTCATACTTCTTCCCCTCCAGCCCTGTTCTTAACCTCTGGCAACCAGTAATGTGTTCTCCATTTCTAAAATTTTGCCATTTCAAGCATGTTATATAAGGAATCATACATTTTGGGACTGGCTTTTTAATTCAGCACAGTTCTAGAGATTCATCCAGGTTAGTGTGTGCATTAATAGTTCATTGCTTTCTGTTGCTCAGTAGTATCAGACGTACCACAGTTTGTGTAACGATTCACTCATTGCAGGACATCTGGGTTGTTTCTAGTTTTAGGTAATTATGAATAAAGCCACTATGAATATTTGTGAGTGGGTTTTTATGTGAAGGTAAATTTTCATTTATATGTGATATATATCCAAGAGTGCAATTGCTGGGTCGTGTGGTAATGGCATGCTGAGTTTTATAAGAAACTATCAAACTGTTTTATCCAAAGTGACTACCATTTTACATCACTGCTAGTGAAGTAGGAATGATCCTGTTTCTTTGCATCTTTGCCAGCATTTAGTGTTGTCATTGTTTTTATTTTACCATTGTGTTGGGCATAGAGTGATATCTCATTGTAGTTTTAATTTGCATTTCCCTAATGACTCCTTATGATGAACATGTTTTCAAGTGCTCAGTACTATTAATATATCCTCTTTGGTGAAATATCTGTTTATGTATTTTGCTCATTTCCTAATTGAATTGTTTATTACTGTTGAATTTTGACAGTTCTTTATGTATTTTAGATATTGGTTCTTTGCAAGATATGGGGTTTGCAAATATTTTCCCCCACTCTATAGTTTGTCTTTTGAATCTCTTAACAAGGTCTTTCACAGAGAAAAGTTTTTAATTCCTATGTGGTCCAATTTGTAAATCTGTTCTTTTGTGGAGCATGCTTTTGGTGTCACGTCTAAATCTTTACCTAGCCTTAGACTCTGAATATAATCTCCTATTTTTTCTTCCTATAAGTTTTGTAGTTTTACATGTTACATTTCAGCCCACAATCATTTTTTAGTTAATTTTTGTATAAGGTGTAAGATTTAGGTTGAGTTCTATTTTTTTCCCGTCTATGGATATCAAATTACTCTAGCACCATTTATTAAAAAGGGTATTCTTCCTTCATTGAATTGCTTTTGTAATTTGTTAGAAATCAGTTGGGCATATTTGTGTGGGTCTCTTTCTGAGTCCTCTGCTCAGTTCCGTTGGTCTTTGTCTGTCCCTTTGCCAATACCACGCTGTCTTGATTACTGGAGCTACAGAGTAAACCTGACTTTGGACAGTGATTCCTCCCATTTTATTCTTCTCTATTAAGACTGTTGTAACTATTCTAGGACCTGCACCTTTCTGTACAAATTTTAGAATAAGCTTGTCTATGTCAATAAAAAAACTTTTCTGTGCTTTTGATAGGAATTCCATTAATTATAGTTGTGATTGCATTAAACCAATAGATCATAACTTGCTCAGAATATTTATCATGAATGGGTATTGGATATTATCAAATGCCTTTATTGCATGAGTTGACATGATCATATGCTTTCTCTTCTTTAGCTCGTTAATATTAGAGATGACGTTGATTGTTTTTCCAATGTTGTACACCTTGAATGAATCTTGCTTGGTCATGGTCTATGATTCTTTTCATATATTGTTGGATTCTATTTGCTGATATTCTGGTTGAGGAATTTTGCATCTAAATTCATGAGAAATATTTGTTTCTACTTTTATTTCTTGTGCTGTCTTTCTCTGGTTTTGATATCAGGGTAGCACTGGCCTCATGAAATGATTTAGGAAGACTTCCCTCGTCTTCTTTTTTCTGGAAGAGATTATGAAAAATTGGTGTTAATTCATGTTTAAATGTTTGGTGTAATTCTCCGGGGAAACCATCTAGACCTAGAGATTTCATAATTTGGAGATTTTAAATTATGAATTATTTTCTTCACAGTTCTAGGGCAATTCATATTGTCTATTTCATCTTCAAGACCAGTTGGTTTATATGGTTGTTCCTGTTTTCCATTTACTTGCTGATCTTCTCTCTAGTTGTTTTATCAGTTATTGAAAGTGGGATATTGAAGTCTCCACCTTTTTTTTGAGGAAGTGTCCATTTCTCCCTTCGATCAATTTGCTTCATATATTTTGGAGCTTTATTGTTATGTGTACATATGTTTATACTTGTAATTGTTATATATTCTTAGTGAATGACCCTTTTGTCATTATATAATGTCCTTGTTTGTCTCTCATAAAAATTTTTGTCTTAAAGTCTACTTTATCTGATATTAGTATAACCATTCCAGTTCTCTTTTGGTTATTGTTTGCACAGAATATTTTTTTCATCCTTTCAATCTTTCATCCATTCACACTTTCAATCTATTTGTCTTTGAATCTAAAGTGAGTCCCATCTACATAGCATACAATTAGATTATGTTTTTTAATCCATTCTACCAAGGTCTAGATTTTAATTGGAGAGTTTAATCTATATTTATTTATTATAGTTAGTGATAAGGAAGAACTCACTTCTGCCGTTTTGTTATATTTGTTTTCTATATGTCTTTCATCTTTTTTGTTCCTTATTTCCTTTATTGTTGCCCTTTTTGGGGTTATGTAGATATATTTTGCATACCATTTTAATTCCCCTGTGGTTTCTTTTACTATGTATTTTTTGAGTTATATTCTTAGTGGTTGCCCTAGGCATCACAATGAATATCTTAATTTATAATAATTTTCTTTGGATTAATGCCAACTTTAAAAGTATACAAAACTTTGCTCCTATATCACTCTGTTCCACTCCATCTCTGCCCTAACAACTCCCTTTTGAAGCTGTCTGATTTCTTCCTTTTCAGGAGGTAATTAAAACATTTTTCATCCAATTTGTTCAATGGATAGTCTTCTATATTCAGTTTTTAAATTGTTATTTTTATGATTTTTTTACTTATTGAATAGACTTCACAATTTGTTTAAAAACAACTATCTAGATATTAGAATATATTATTAAAATATATGTTTGTTGTTTTTTAATTTTAATTTTTAAAATTGTGGTAAAATATACTAACATAAATTTTATCATTTTAATCATTTTTAAGTATACAGTTGTGTCATTAAGTATATTTACATTGTTCTGCAAACATCACCACCATCCACCTATAGAATATTTCATCTTGCAAAACTGAAAGTTTATACAATACTCCCCATTCCTCACTTCTCCAGACCCTGGAAACCACCATTCTATTTTCTGTCTCTATGAATTTGACTACTTAGCATATCATCAAGTTTCACCATGTTGTAGCATGTGTCAGAATTTCCTCCCTGTATAAGGCTGAGTAGCATTTCATTGTATGCATATACCACATTTTGTTTATTCATTCATCTGTCAAGGAACACTGGGTTGCTTCCATCTTTTGGCTATTATTTAATAATGCTGCTATAAACATGTGTGTACAAATATCTGTTCAAGCCCTTGCTTTCGATACTTTTGGGCGTATATCCAGGAGCGGCCTTCTGAATTATATGGTAATTCTATGTTTAATTTTCTTGAGGAAGTACCCTTATTATATTCCACAGCTGCTGCACCATTTCACATTCCCACCAGCAATGCACAAGGATTCCAGTTTCTTCACATTCTTGCCAACCCTTGTTTTCCATTTTGTTTTTGTTTCCGTAATAGTTATCTTAATGGGTATGAAGTGGTATCTCATTTTGGTGTTGATTTTCGGTTCCCTAACGATTAGTGATTTTGAGCATCTTTTCGGGTGTTTATTGGCCATTTGCGTTCTTTAGAGAAATGTCTATTCAAGTCCTTTGCTCATTTTACATTTTTTTTTTGTTGTTATTGAATTGTAGGACATTTTTATACATTTTGGATATTAATTCCCTATCAGATATATTATTTGCAAATATTTTCTCCCATTCCATGGGTTGCTTTTTTATTCTGTTGATAGTGTCCTTGGATGCAGATAAGTTTTAATTTTGATGAAGTCCAAATTTTGTTGTTGTTGTTGTTTTTGCCTTTACTTTTCCTGTCATATCTAAGAAATCATTGCCAAATCCAATGTCACGAAAATTTCCCAGTAAGTTTTCTTCTAAGAGTTTTATAGTTTTAGGTCTTATATTTAGATCTTTGATCCATCTTGAATTAATTTTTGTACATGGTGTAAGGTAAGGGTCCTACTTAATTCTTTTGCGTGAAGATATCTAGTTTTCCCAACACCATTTGTTAAAAAGACTGTCCTTTCCTCATTGCATACTCTTGACACCCTTGTTGAAAATCATTTGGCCATATGTGGGATAGTATTTCTGGGCTCTCTATTCTATTCCCCTTGTCTGGATGTCTGTCTTCATGCCAGTACCACACTGTTTTGACTACTGTGGCTCTGTAGGACATTTTGAATTCAGGAAATTTGAGATCTCCAAATTTGTTCTTTTTCAGGATTATTTTGGCTATTTGGGGTCCCTTGAGATTCCATATGAATTTTAGGATGGATTGTTCTGTTTCTTCAAAAACCATCATTGGAATTTTGGTAGAGATGGTATTGAATTTGTAGATTGCTTTAGGTAGTAGTGACATCTTTACAATATTGTCTTCCAATCCATGAACAGAGGATGTCTTTCCATTTATTTGTGTCTTTAATTTCTTTCAGGAACTGGAATTGTTTTTGCAATTTCTCCTTCAGGTTGTTATTCTTAATGTGTAGAAATGCAGCTAATTTTTCTGCATTGATTTTGTATCCTGCAACTTTGCTTAATTCACTTACTAGTTCTAATATGGGTGTGTGTGTGCACATGCGTGTGTGCACATGTCTAATTTTAAGGTTTTCTGCATATAAGGGTATATTGTCTGACAACACAGATACTTTTAATTTTTCCTTTCCAACTTATATATCTTTTATTTCTTTTTGTTGCCTAGTTGTCTGGCTGTGACTTCCAGTACTAGGTTGAATAGAAGCGGTGGAAGTGGGCATTCTTTTCTTGTTCCTGATCTTACAGGAAAGGCTTTTAGTCTTTCACCATTGGGTGAAAGCTTTGGGTTTCTCATATATGGCCTTTATTATATTAAGCTAATTTTCTTTTCTTCCTAACATGCTGAGTGTTTTTATCATGAGGGGGTGTTGAATTTTGTCAAATGCTTTACCTGCATTGAGATGATGGTGTGGCTTTTTTCTTCATTCTGTTAATGTAGTGCATTACATTGATGGATTTTTGTATGTTGAACCATTCTTGCGTTCCAGGAATAAATCCTGCTTAGTCATGGGGCATAATCCTTTTAATATGCTGTTGAATTCAGTTTTCTGGCATTTGTTGAGGATTTTTGCATCAATATTCCTCAGGAACATTCGCCTGCACTTTTCTTTTCTTATAGTCTTTTTTGGGCTTTGGTATCAGGGTGATGCTAGCCTCGTAGAATGAGTTAGGAAGTGTTCCCTCCTCTTGAATTCTTTTGCTAAGAGTTTGAGGAGGATTGCTATTCATTCTTCTTTAAATATTTGGTAGAGTTCTGCAGTGAAGCTGTCTGGTCCTGGACTTTTCTTTGTTAGGAGGTCTTTAATCGCTAATTCAATCTCCTTACTAGTTATAGGTCTCTTCAGGTTTTCTATTTGTTCAAGATTCAGTCTTAGCATGTTGTGTGTTTCTAGGAATTTGTCCATTTCATTTACATAATCCAATTTTTTGCATACAACTGACAAATATTATAATATAAATATATTTGATTTTACTTTTATCATGTCTACTGATGCATTCTAAATTGTTTTCGTGATGTTTAACATTCTATTACCATTATTATTATTATGGTTCCCCACTATCACCATTGGAAGTTAAACATCCTCTTTTAACCTCCAGTAGTTTCCTTTAGGCTGAGATATACATCCACTACTATTTCTCTTTCAGAATCAAGAGTAAAACCATATATTCACATATCTCTCCCTAAGTAAGATGGTACTAGAATATCTTTTTATCCTCCTTTCCTTCCACTTATGCAACCATTTTTTGTTGATAAAACATGAGATTTTAGACTTAGTGTACTATGGTTCTTTATTTTCTTCTTCTTTTTAAAGATATTTTATTTTTTCTCTAAGATATATATTCGGCATTTTCATTCTTTTGTTTTATCTCATCCATATTTATAGTCATTATTTGGACTGAATTCTATGTTCCGGTGGTTTCAATGTTTGTTGATTGTCTCTTTATTCTATGACAACCATTGTTTATTTATTTATTTTAATGAGTTTTTGTTCAACTAGAGTAGCTCTTTGAGCAATGTACCTAACAAGAGTTGTGTATTTTCTGAGAGCATATCTGAGAATCTTTTTCTGTTGCATTCACACATGAATTAAAACTTATCTGGGTATAATATTCTTGTTTCACATGTTTTCTCCTTAATAGTCTATAGAATTTGCCCCATTGCCTGAATTCTATATAATTTGCTCCGTTGCTCTTCCTGTATGTAATCCTTTAGAGAAGCCCCATTCACCTCCTCTTCGTCCTCTCCTCTTTCCTTTCCTCTCTTCCCTTCTTATTCTTCCCTCTTTTTCTCCATCTCTGTCTTCTCCCTCCTCACCTCCCTCTTCCCTTTCTCTTCCCCTCTTCCTCCTCTCTCCCCCATTCTTCTTCTCATCCTTCGTGTTCCTCCTTCTCCTTTAATCCTTCCTCCTCCTTCTCCCTCCCATTCCTCTGTCTTCACCTCCTCCCTTTCCTTGTCACTTTCCTCTCCCCTTTCTCCTCCTTCTTCTCCTCCCCTTCTTCTTTCTCCTCTCTCTCCTCCCCACTGTTCTTCCTTCTTCCTTCTCCTCCATGTCTTCCTCGTCCTCATTTTCCACTTTTTTCTTGTCTGCCCTCTTGTCATCCTCCTCCTCCTCTCATTCTCTTTCACTTCTCCCTCCTTCTGATCCTTTTTCTCCTTCTTTTTCTATTATCTTTCTCCCCTTCTTATTTTCCTTTCCTCCTCCACCACTCCTCCTTTCTTATGCTTTCTTCTTTGTAACTAAGTTTAATAATAGCTTTGAATTAAAAATCTGCCATCAATATTTAATAAGGAGTTGACCTATATGTCATTAATTATGACTAGAATTCTCCTTTTTACATGCAAAAAGAAACTTGCACTTTAGCTCAATAATTTTGTCATCTATTAGGTATTTCCTCATCTATTAAATCTTTCCTATTTATCTTTGTCTTGTTTCCAGGAACATTAACTTTTCACGTGTTGGTGCTATGAGTCCTCCATTTCTGTTGTACTCTCTTTGATTATTTTTAATTTATTATCCTTTTCCTTTTCATTCTAGGAGAGTCTCCCGCATTTCTGATTAGATTTTCTCCAGTGTTCATAGACTTTTCAACAATGTTAATGAATGTATAAATTCTACCTGTATGCTTTTATTTCTCTTTCATTCTTTCTTCCTCCCACTCTGTTAGTACTTTTTTATTTCTCAGTCACTCTTTATGGATTTTATTTTAATTTTTTGTTATAAAGAGTCCTTCCTATAGTGAATTATACCTACAGAAAAACAAATATTCTTAAAATTTTACTTTATTTTTGAACAATATGTTTTTAGTATCTTTAATGAGATATAATATAAATGTATCTATACATCATTTCTTTCATGCTGAATCTTTTCTTTATGCCCCCATGTTGTGGTTTTTTGCTGTTTAGTTTGCTCTTGCTAGATTCTGGAGAACCCTTCCATAGACAAATAGATAGAGTCTCCTTGGATCTCCTAATAGTACACCTGGCTGCAAGTAGAATCGTCCTCTCAGATTCTAACCTGGCTTGTAAGTGGAGGTGAGGACTGTCATATAAATTCCCATTACCAGTCCTGGGCCTTAGTGGGAAATTTTCCCTTTTGAATTTTTGCCCTACTGATAAAGTTTCTGTTTCTAGAATTCTGATTGATCCAGCACCTACAACAGTAAGAAAAGCCACAGTGTATCTTGTTTTTTAACCTCCTTTCTGGCCTTGCTATTCTCCATGTCAGAGACAAACACCAGTAAACTGAGGTTTTTGCATGCTGTACCCTGCAGAGCCCAGAGGAATCCAGGGGCCTTCCATTGTTGAACTGTTTGTCTATGTAGATAGAAAAGGAAATCCACTGAGATGATGCACTTTCAAAGCAAAATGAATCCGTGTCTCCTATTGCTGTCTCCCACTAATTTCTGCCTTCTTCTCAAAATATTTGGTAAGTTGGTAGCATCCTTCCCTAGGTTCATGATACATGATTCTCTATAGTTTAAAACAATCACCTGGTAATTTCAGTAGGTATCTGGAAGGCTGAATGATGGATATCTGTCTTCTCTTTATCAATCTATCTTTCTTATTCATCCAAATGATCTTCAACCTATACATTTCAAGCTAATGTAAAACCATTCAATAATGATGGCAGTTCCCATTATAAATGTTCATACTTACCATCCATATAAATGTCCTAGTCTTTGGAACCTATAGATTTATTTAAAACACATACAAAAGTCTGGTATCCAAGAGAGACTGAAATTTTCTGGAGAACAAGAGACGTACTTAGCAACTAACTTAAGCAATTTTTACCTTTCTCATTTGGAGTGGGTATGAGGTACATTCAGGGAGGAGGTCCTATCTCACTTACAGTTCACTGAAAATGTCTCAAAATGTTGTAATTACTTTCATCTCCATTACTATTACGAATAGATCTTCCCCTGTTATCATGATGAAAGCAGAGTCGTTTGAAAAAGGTGGCATCAGCAGGTGGTTTGGCACTGCAGGCATCATTGCCCTGTATTGAGGAAATGCTTTGGCTAAAAATCCTAGGTGAGGGGCTGGCCCAGTGGCATAGCAGTTAAGTTCGCATGCTCTGCTTTGGTGGCCCGGAGTTTGTGGATTTGGATCCCTGGCGTGGACCTACATACTGCTCATTAAGCCATGCTGTGGCGGTGTCCCACATACAAAATAGAGGAGGATTGGCACAGATGTTAGTGCAGGGCCAATCTTCCTCACCAAAAGAAAATAAAAAAGAAAAATCCTAGGTGAGTAACACCCTATGTTCAGAGGCATCACATTTGGCCTAGTGGCACCTTTTGGAGGGCAGAAGCACAGTGCCACAACTGGGAGAGATACCAGAGTGTAGTTGTAATGAGCATAGACACTGAAGCTTGATTGCTGGGTTTCAGATCCTCTCTCTCCCACTTACTGGGTGTGTGATCTTGAGAAAATTACCTAATCTCTCTGTACTTTACTTTTCTCATCTGTACATAGGGGTAAGAATAGCATCTATCTCATAGGGCTATTGGAGGAGATTAACCAACACGTGTTAGAGTTTAGAATATTACCTGGCCTGTAGAAAGAACCATATAAGGATAGATACTATTGTTGTTTTGACAAGGACCTTGCTACTCCAAGAAATAGCTCTGAGGTTTGGAGTCCTGGATTGAGGAAAAAGCAGCCTGACTAGGAGCTGTGGGAGAGAAGATGACAGTCTAGGAAGTAGGCAGCTCTGTTGGGGTATTGCCACCAGCTCGCTGGATGACATTAGTCACTTGACCTTTCTGATTCTTAGTTTCTATATCTGTAAAATGAGGAGGTTGGTGTAATTGGCCTAGTCATGGCATTTAAGATGATGTTTCTCTGTTTATTGAATTTGGAAATATCAAATTTGTAAATTAAAAGTGAACAAATGCTTCCTACAGATAAATTCTTGTGTTCAGCGAGGGAAGGATAAGCAATCCATAATAAGAGCTTTGTCTTCTGCCCGCACACCTACAAAATTTCAGAGGGGAAAATAAAAAGACTGAGCTCACCGGCAGTCTGCTTATCCCCAGGCAGTTTTCCTACCAATCTTTTCTTTACCAATCAAGGTAGAGAAATAGCCTTTAGTAACACAAAACTTGCTATAAACTTTTGATTTTAAATATTGTATCATTATTTGCAGTCTTAGGATAAACTGAAAATCTAGGTGCCCTTGGGTTTGGTGGTGAATGCTTAGATACAACACCAAAAGCGTAATTACTAAAGGAAAAAATTGGTAAATTGGGCTTCATTAAAATGAAAAACTTCTGTGACAAAGACGCTATTAAGAGAATGAGAAGACAAGTCACAGATTGGGAGAAAAGCTTTGCAAAATACATATCAAATAAAGGATTAATATCTAAAATATACAAAGAACTCTTAAAATTAAACAGTAAGAAAATGACCCATTTTAAAAATGGGCAAAAGATCTGAACATACGTGTCACCAGAGAAGATATACATATGGTAAACAACCGTATGCAAAGATGATTAATATTGTATGTCGTTAGGGAATTGAAAAATAAAACAACGTTAAGATACCATGACACACCCGCTAGAATGGCCACAATGCAAAACACTGACACCACCAAATGCTTAGGAAGTGGAGCAACAAGAACTCTCATTGCCAGTGGGAATTCAAAAAGATATGGCCACTTTAGAAGAAAGTTGACAGGTTCTTACAAAACTAAACATACTCTTACCATATGATCCAGAAGTCACATTCTGTAGTGTTTACCCAAATGAATTGAAACCACATATTCACACAAAAACCTGCATAAGAGTTTTTATAGCAGGTTTACTTGCAATTGCCATAACGTGGAAGCAACCAAGATATCCTTAAAGAGGTGAATGGATAAATAAACTAGATTGCATCCGGGCAATGGAATTTTACTCAGTGCTAAAAAGAAATAACAACTATCGAGCCATGAAAAGACATGGAGGAACCTTAAATACAAATCAACAAATAAAAGGTTTATGATAGATCAATAAATAAATATTTAGATGTATTTCTAAATTATTTATATAAATATGTATATATAGAGAGAGAGAAGAGGAGGATATATATGGGTTTTCCTAAGACCTATGTCAGTTTTAAGATATATTTGTGGATAAAATGGGGAAAATTATGAATTGGAAAGGACTAGTTATCAATGAGGCCAAATAAAGCCAACTTACCAATTTTTTCTTTTATTGATCATGCCATTGGTATTATATCTAAGAAGTCACAGCCAAACCTGAGATGGATCACTTGCTCTTTGCTGACTGAACTTAAAGCCTGCTTACACATGGATCATTGTCAATTTGGATGTAAGGATTCTAATTTTTAAATTAATATGTAGATAAGGACATTGAAGAGGAATTATAAACAGTTGGGTATGACCTGAATTTGCCTCACAAGCTTGTTTTTTCTTTTGGCAGCATCATGTTTTAAATATTTAAATTTGAATGACTTTGGTGGTGCTAGCACTCTTCAGGTTGCCTCTGGTCCGTCTATCCTCTGTTTTATTACTAAACGTGCTGGCTTCACACTCTCACGTACCCACCTTCCACCATCAAGTCACTGAAGTTGGTAACCTGTGGCATAGAAGACCTGAATGACTCTGCGAGTTAGCGAGACCTATACATCCTTGCCATTCAAAGCGTGGCACACAGAACAGCATTGCTGTCATAAATTAGAACTTCAGGCCTCATCTCAGATCTTCTGGATCAAAATTTGTATCTAACTAAGTCTCCAACTGATTTTTACTCATATTAAAGTTTGGAAAGCACTGCCTTTGATTGGAAAAAATGATCTATAAAGTTCTAGTAGGCTGAAGGGATTGGCTGCATCTAACAAATGCATTTAAACAGAGCTATGGATCAGTCCCTGCCTTTGGGGCACCACAGGCTGGTGTGTAGCTCTCTTAAGACGCATTTGTTAGATGCAGCCATTAATATGGTGCATATTAATGGTACTGATGAAAAAAAATATGGACTTTCTCTACACGCTACAATGGAATAACAGATATCTGATTAGACCTCCCATCATTAACAACATAAAACTGGAAGAAATATGCTGTCTACAAGCATTTTAAGCAGGAAGTTACAGGTGGATTGAGAAGGAAGGTAAAAGATATACCATGCAGACGTAAGCATAAGAAAGCTGATGAGGAGCTCCCAGTATGAGACAAAGTGGGCTTTATGCTGTAGAGTATTACAAGGGATAAAGAGGGACATTACGTAATGATAAAAGGAGCAATTGCACCACAAAGACAATTCTAAATATGTATGCACCTAATGAAGCATCAAAGTTTATGAGTTAAAATTTGACAAACCTAATGGGTGAAATAGAAAAATCTAAAATAATCCAAATATTAACTACATTCTCTTAGAAATTGACATAAGAAGTAAACAAAAGACCAGTAAGCCTATAGAAGATCTAAACAACACTATCAACCGACTTGACATGATTGACATTTATAGAACACAACACCCAACAATTGCAGAATACACATTCTTTTCAGTATGCATGGATCAGCCACCAAGGCAGCTCATTCATTGGGCCATAGAGTCAAATCTCAATAAATTTCAAAAGAGTAAATTCTTCCAAAGTATGTTCTGTCACTGTAATTACATTAAATTAAAAGCCAATAAAAATAAACAATCTAGAAAATCCCTAGTGAATTTTAAATATCATAATTCTAAACCTATGGGTCAAAGAAAGAAATCACAAAAGAAAGGTAAAAAAACTTTCTAAGTGATAATAAAAACACAACACATCAAAGTTTATGGAATCAGCTAAAATCGTGCTTACAGGAAAGTTTATAGCTTCAAATGCCTATATAAGAAACAAAAAATTCTTAAATTCAAGATTCTTAGTTTCCCCCTTTAAAAGATAGAAAAATAAGAAAAAGCTAAACTCAAAGTTATTTTTAAATAAAGAACTAGAATATGTATAATAGCATAGAAAATTAGCAAAGTCAAAAGTTGGTTGTTTGATAAGTTTAATAAAATTGATAAACCCCAAGCAAGACTATCAAGAAAAATAGGTGAGAGAAAACTGAAATTATCAATCTCAGGAATGAGTATGGGGGTTTCATTACAGATCTTTTAGACATTAGAAGGATAATAAGACAATATTATGAACAACTTTCTGCCAACAAATTCAACAACTTAGATGAAATGGATAAATTTATTTAAAAACACAAGTTATAAAAACTGAATAAAAAAGAGAAAATCTGGATATAAATCTGTTAAAGATATTGGATTTGTAAGCCTCACCACAAATGAAATTCCAGGCCCAGATGGCTTCACTGGTGAATTCTCTCCAACGTTCAAAGAGATAGCAGTCATTGTAAACTCTTTCAGAAAATAGAGGAGGAGAAAATGTTTTTTAATTCATTTAATGAGACTGGCATAAATCTGATACTAAAAGCCAAAAAAGACATTAGAAGAAAAGAATGTTACTGGTTAATATCTTTCATGAACTTAACTTTTAACATCCTCAATGTAATAGTAGCAGATAGAATCCAGCCATCTATAAAAAGGCTAATACATCATATTCAAGTGGAGTTTTATCCACTTGGTTACAGCACCCATTCATGATTCTAAGATAAATAAATAGCAGGCACAGACAGAGAACTGACTACTAACAATATACTTAATGATGACATCTTGACTGCTTTTCCCCCAACATTGTATTGCAGGTCCTTGTCTGACCAACAAGCAATAAAAGAAATAAAACGTGTACAGACTTGAAAGGGAGAAGTAACATTGTCTTTATTTTCTGATGATGTGATGGTCTTTGGAGAAAATCCTAACAATTTTTTAATAAAATTAAATCTAGTAAATAAATCTTCATAGGTTGCAGGAAACAAAGTCACTATACAAAAATCAGTTGTATTTTCACATACTAATAACCAACAACTTGAAAACAAAATAAAAAAATAACAATAACAACAAAAGCATAAAATTCTTAGGAACATATTTTTAAAAGATGTGTAAGAATTATACCCTTAGGGGAAAACTTAGTGGAAAAGGTTGCCAAGAGAAGCTAAAGAGGATTTAAATAAATGGAGAGATATCCAATATTCATGGATTGGAATCCTTTATATTGTTAAGATGGTAAATCTTCGTAACTGAAATATAAATTCAATGCAATCCCCATGAAAATCTTAGAAGACTTTTTTAAAAGTAGAACTGGAAAAACTTGTTCCAGGAAAATTATCTATAAATGCAAAGGATTTAGAATGGGGAAAAGAATTTTGAAAAATGAAGAACAAAGTTGAAAGTTCAGCACTGCTTGATTTCATGACTTTCTACAAAGCTGTTGGGGCATTCTTCATGCCCTCTGTGTGTCTAACTTTATCTTATTTCTCAAAGCTCTTGATTCCCAGGCTTCTCTGTGTTCCTCAAAGATCACAGGTAGTTTCATGCTCTGTGGCCTTCACTCAAGCTAGTCCATATTTTTGGAACAGTCTTCTCTCCTTTTTCCCTAGCCAACGCTGACTCATCCTTCAAGTTTCTGCTCACATGTCACCTCTTCACAGTAGCCTTCCTGGATACACCTGAGTTTAAATCACCCTTTTCTATTTTTCTCTTTCATAGACTCCAGTACTTTTCTTTCTTAGCAATTATCACATTGTGTAACTATTCATTTTTGTGTTTACTTTTTGTTTAATATGCATCCATCCTTCTAGATAATAAACTCTATGGTTCTGGGGACTGAGTTTGTTTGCCCCCCATTGTGTAACAATTCTTAGCACAATGACTGACACAGCTCAGCTGCCATAACAAAAGACCATACCCTGGGTGGCTTAAACAACAGGAATTTATTTCTCACAGTTCTGGGGGCTAGGTGCTGGCAGATTTGGTTCCTGGTGAGACCCTTCTTCTTGGCTCGCAGATGCTCACCTTCTCTCTGCTGTGTCTTCATGTGGTGGAGAGAGAGGGAGCGCTGGTCTCTCTTCCTATTATTAACTCACTAATCCCATCCTGGGGGCCCCACTCTCATGACCTCATCTGAACCTAATTACCTCCCAAAGGCACCCCCTCCCAATACCATCACATTGGGAGTGAGGACTTCAGCATGTCAATTTGGGGGGACACAGCCATTCAGTGTGTATACCCAATATGTATGTTAAGTGGACGAATTAATTATTGAAGGCAGATTTGTTCTTTTTGGTCCATATGTAGAAAATTAAGAACTTTTGGCAGGACAATTCAAGATACAGGGTTTAGCTTAGAAAAATAAAGGTCTTTTCTTGGCGTCAGACCTGTCTGAAGTTGAGTGAACACCTTCGGGAGGTGACCAATTGCATGTCCCCAGAAGTCTGCAATAGGTGGGAATCATGACTGTCACTCCTAAACTCTGAAGTCACGTCTGCTGTGTTTCCTGTTCTTTGGGTCACACTCCATTTATAGCTCTGTATGCATGGAAGGAGTTGACTTTCTTGTTTTGTTGCTTTGGTTTTTTCTCTGTTTGTTTTTATCTTGAGGGCAAATACTTATGTTGGGTATACACATCGATCTCCTGCTGGGCAAAGTGGTGGCAGGACACCGTTTCCTAAAGGTAAAATTGGAGATTTTCCACGTCTTTTGATTTTTTCATCCTTTTTATTCCTCTCTTGCTCCTGTATTCATGGGTCCATTAGAATCACATGAAATGCAGTTTGCAGTCTGTGTACTGTTTCACATTTGAACCATGAGATTCATGAGTTGAAAAGCTCCAGATTTTATAACTGTGATAAGTCATCCATATACACAAACTGGCCATAGAATTTGTATTCCTGCTCAGGCTTGTGAATGTACAATACGTTAGCAAAAATTACATAATTCAAGAGAGCTGTGTTAACAAGGGGCAGACATATTGAGCAACTCCTGTGATGGACTGCATGCCCGCTTCTCTCCTGTCCCGTCTAGAGCTATAGCATCTGTTTGTGATAAAAACATCGAAGGCCTGGAGTCCAGCCCTAACGAAGTGTGGAGACAGGGCTTCCACAGGCCTCCTCTGTGGACTGGTCCAGAAGGTGACCCTCCTCTACGGCTAGCCTAAAGTGACATGCCCAAGGTGTCAGAAGACCTCAAATTGGTATTTCTCCCACCTCTTTTTTTTTTTTTTTTTTTTTTAATAATAGGCTATTTTCTTGAATGGTTTTAGGTTTACAGGAAAGTTGAGTGAAAAGTGCGGAGAGCTCCCATGTAAATTTCCTACCAAATTTCTCCTATTATCAACATTTTACATCAGTGTGGTACATTTGATGAGCCAACATTGATATATATTATTCTTAACTACAGGTCATAGTTTACTTAGAGCTCATTTGTTGTGTTGTATATTACATAGATTTTGATAAATGTGTAATAACATGTATCCACCATTACAGCAGCGTACAAGAGAGTTTCACTGTACTGAAAATTCCCTGTGTTCCACCTATTCATCCCACCGTCTCTTTCCTCGAATATTAATTTTAACTAAGCAGAAACTGGGACCACTCAAAACACCTATCAGTTCCACACTCTGCAGAACTATTCTGTTAATAGATTAAATCCATTTTACCTCCTAAATCTCTCTAACATCTGTCATTTCTATATTCTGTCTGCCATATCCAGTCCCAATGACCATTTAGTTTATTACAACACTCTTCTGACTTCCTTTTTTCTCTCCTCTTTCACTCCTTCAAACCTTTCTCCATATTGCCAACAGAAACATTTTTGTAAAATAAATTCTAATCAAGTTAGTCCCTTGCTTTTAAATCGTCAGTGGTTCCCCATATCTTTCAGGTTAAAATTCAGCTTCCTTAGCACAGCATCTTCACCTGAGCTTGGCCACCTTCCCAGCTTTAATTTTATAACTATGTGTATGTTCTTTTCTGCCTCAAATTGCTAAGCCTTGGTGGGCATCTAGATGTACTTCCTGTACCTAGCTAGTTTAAGAGTTGAATTTTTCAAGGTACAGTTTTTTTTTTACTACGTACTTTGTTTTTTTGTTTTTGTTTTTTTTTTTAAAGATTGGCACCTGGGCTAACATCTGTTGTCAATCATCTCTTTTTTTAAAGATTTTTAAAATTTTTTTCCTTTTTCTCCCCAAAGCCCTCCAGTACATAGTTGTATATTCTTCGTTGTGGGTCCCTCTAGTTGTGGCATGTGGGATGCTGCCTCAGCATGGTTTGATGAGCAGTGCCATGTCCGCGCCCAGGATTCGAACCAACGAAACACTGTGCCACCTGCAGCGGAGCATGTGAACTTAACCACTCGGCCACGGGGCCAGCCCCCAATCATCTTTTTTTTTTTTTTTCCTCTTCTTCTTCTCCCCAAAGTCCTCCAGTACATAGTTGTACATTCTAGCTGAGGGTACCTCCAGTTGTGGCATGTGGGACACTGCCTCAGCATGGCTTGATCAGCGGTGCCATGTCCGCGCCTAGGATGGGAACCCACAAAACCTTGGGCCGCTGAAGCAGAGAGCATGAACTTAACCACTTGGCCATGGAGCCGGCCCCTCAAGGTGCAGTTTTGTTTTCTTTTGTTTTATTTTTATTTTGTATGGTTCTCTTTCTCTTATTATTTTCTATGGCAGCTTCTATATATAATGTCTCAAGTAGAATTTTAACTGTTTATTTATTTGTTCTCTTTGTATTTCTATCATCAGACTTATTAAATTGAGTTATTACTGTTCATTTATAAGTTATCTCCTTCTTAGGCCATGAGCTCTTTGAGGGTAGATACTGTGTCACATTCATATTAGAATTCTCCAAGGTAAGCAAAAGACTCGTCACTTAGCTAAAACTTAGTAGGGGTTGGGTAAATGCATGAATGAATGGATAAGGGAACTCGACAGACTCAGGAACCTTGAGTTAGTAGGAAAATAAATAATAATAAAAATGAGTGTTGAAAGCTGGAGGGAGAAATGGATGGATATAGAGAGAAAAGAGTGTAAATGGAGCTGCCGGTGAAGCCAGGGAGAATAACATCTGATGCTGAGAACGAGTTCCCTCATTGTGCTTTTACAGTGTGATGTGGACCATTTGGGTGCCAGAGAGGATATCTCAAGAACTACCGAAAGGGATACAGTGACAACTTGAAGTGAGACCACTCAGTGTACAATGGGACCCTGACTCCAGTATCCTCTGAAATGGAAACAAGGTAGTTTAGATGAGTTGGTCATTACTCTTGGCGTTCAGTGACTGTGGAGCCATCTATCTTCCAGCCAATCCAGGTGTTCTTGGTGTTCAGCAAGCCCAGGTCAAGTGTCTTGGAAAACAACCAGGATATTTATGGCAAATTTATGGCCATGTGGAGCTGTTCTCATTTTCATTATTCCCAAAAGAAAATAATTTATTGATAAGGCAAGTAAGGGGAAGTTTGAGAGAAAGAGAAACTATCTTATTGAGATTTATTATAATAGACATGAAATAGAAGGAAGAGCTAGGCATAACTTGGCAGTTATCTCGGACTACAGGACATTCCAGAGGGAAAGGCCTTTAAATACTGAAATGGTAGTGGTCTAATCACAAATGATCCCAGTGAGGAAGGGCCAGCACACAGATTCCCAGGGGCTCCCCCATGAGGTCAGATTAGCTAAAAGACAAGTACAGACCTTGGGAGGTAGTGCATAGGTAATAAAACAAAACAGGGACGTCCACAGGAAAACAGGTGCAGGTAGGGCCAAGTTACAGAATTAACCCCAACTGGTGAAACGTGCTGAAGAAAACAAATATAAAGTTTCGGCGGAATTAATTTCTAAGCTCTAGTTTCGATTAAAAAATTGTTGAGAAATGCTGGTTGATATTAATGGATGGTAAAGTAAAGCAGAATCATGGCTGCATACAAAAATCACTGGATTAGAACATCATGCTAGCATAGTGGCTTGCTGTCTGTGGGATTTTAGATGGTCTCTTCCTGGATCCAAGCCTTAGCTTTCTCATCTCCAAAATAGATGGAATCCTGCTAGTTCAATGGTGTGTTATGCCAATTAATGAAATTCAATTTCATGATATCCAGCATGGTGTTGGCACTCGGTTGGTCCTTGATAAATAGATCAATCCATTTTTCCCTTGATGCCTTTTAAAATCTTGCTTCCAAATGCCAATTGGATAACTAGCCCAAGTCATTGAAAACTGGCAGGTGCATGTGTAATTGCGCTGCTTATAATGTTTGAAAATGGGAATGGTGTCATATTATTGATGATGGTTACGTATCTAACTTTTTGGAAAACCGTTGAATTTTTAAACTTTTGATTTGATGCGTCAGTGAATTTGATGTGCAACCATGGCGAAATCTATAAATGATTTGTTTGAAAGGAGATTTGTGAATACTTAGAAAGGAAAAGTGATCTCCAGGAGGAAGTACCAGTTCCCCAAGAACAAAATCTTGTTGGGTTAGGCCAACCTCTTTCAATTTGTTTCTGTTTGTTTTTGATAGGCTTGTTAGACTGGCAAATTGGAAGTACTCTATAGATGTAGTGTATCTTGATTTCAGCAATATATTTTGTGATCTTAGTAATCTTGCGAGTAAGAAGGAAAATGTGGTTTACAGTTAAATAGGTTTGCAGTTGCTTAAAAACTGTCCCAGAGCATTAATAAACTAATACTTGGTTTAACTTGGCAGATTGTTGCCTGGTTGAGTGGCATAAAGTTCTGACCTTGAAACCATTGTGTTCAATAATCATCAACTTACATGAAGATAGTAAAGACAGGGGCCGGCCCTATGGCTGGGTGGTTAAGTGCGAGCGCTTAGCTTTGGCGGCCCAGGGTTTCACTGGTTCAGATGCTGGGCGCAGACATGGCACCGCTCATCAAGCCATGCTGAGGTGGCATCCCGCAATAGCAGAACCAGAAGGACCCACAACTAGAATATACAACTATGTCCTGGGGGGCTTTGGGGAGAAAAAGAATTTTAAAAAACCAAAGAAGATTGGCAACAGATGTTAGTTCAGGTGCCAATCTTTAAAAGAAAAAAAAGATGGCAAAGACATACTAATCAATTCCACAGATGATATAAAATTTAAAAGACATATAATATGTTTTATACTAATTTTATTTTAAAAAGTACATGCTTATTAAAGACAAATGCACAAGTCAAACTACAAAAACAAGGCTGTGTATTTCAACACATACTTATTTTATTGCAGATTTAATTCATGGCCAGTTCTAATAGTTATAGTTTGTTAAAATCTTTCTCCTTAAGATAATTTTGATAAGTTGGATGTGGCTTCTGCTTGATAGGATTTTCTCTTTTTTTGAGAATTTGAAAATCATTGTATATACAATTTTTTTATATTTAGATTCTTTCTGTCAATTTAACTCTTGATTGGTGGAACTATGTTTTCAATAGGTGTTTTAACACAGAATATAGGCATTTTCTTTTCTAAACTCCATTTCTGCAGATGTGTTTTATTCCTGGTTATTTGTATATGAAGGATAACTGGTTGGATCCAATTTTATGTTCTCTACTGTGTCGTACTCTACAGGATATGAATGACCAGCTTTATTTTTCTTCCTTTGAATCTGTGCCTCCTCTCATTTAAGCTTGAATTCCTGCAGGATATTTTTGACAGATTTTTGTTAGTATATGTCCAAGTAGTATATATTTCTTTTCACTGGATTTCTTTCGAATGTGGAGCACGTTTTCAATTTTCTTGCTCCTGTATTTTGTTGTTTTGCTGTTTTTGAGGATGTTTTTCTTCCACTATAACTTTGGTTATTACTTCTCCTGCAGCTGTTTACATATATCCTGGCAACTCTTATAGTCACAAAGTGGTGCTCTGGTCTGTAGCCTCTGTAACTATTTTCATTTTATTTTCGCTTTTCTTCTGTTTCTTTGTTCTTTTACTCTGGATTCGGAGGCAACTTTTGAAGTGCGTTCTTCACACGATTTACTCTTTCCTCTACTGTCAGTGTGGATTTTATGTGGATAATTACCATTTTTCTTTTGCAGTTCTTCATTTTATTAACCGTCTTCCTTTACTCTCATCCTGTTCACTTTTCACTTCCGGCTGTTTTCTTCTTAGGCGCTCTGTACCAGTTCCAAAAATGTTTGTAAAGAAATAACACATTTACTATTTTGCAAAGTTGTAATTTTGAGTGATTGTGTGACATTTTGTCCTTTTTATGCTTATTTCATTAGGAAGTTGGGAGAGTCGTGTGTGCTAGACAGAAACCGTTTTAAACTGGAAGGTCTGGGATGGCTAATCTCTTGACCAATAGAATCATGATTTCAGTGATGTCAACAAGGTGGAATAAAGTGCTGAAAGCAACAAGATGGATAAACGTAATGTGACAGGTTGCCTAAAAATAATCAGCCACTTAAGGACAGAACACGATAGGGGATGGCTGACTTGGTATATTTCCAGCCTTACACATTCAGCTCACTGCTCCTGCCTTTTCTGGGCAATCTCATTCACTCTGAAGGCTTCAATTACCACCAAATGCTGAAGATGTGACATCTGTGGCCCTGGTCCAGGCCAGGCACCTAAACTCCACTTGTTCAACACTGAGCTCATTAGCTTGACCCCTGAACCATTCCCCAACATTATTCCTTAGTTGAAGAGCATCACCATCCACCTGGCCACGCAGTTGTCCTTAACCCAGCCTGTCTCCATTTCCCACAGGAAATCATTTGCCACCTATAGATTCAATCTGCCTCGTAATTATTTCTCGAGATCTTCCCTTCTTCACTGTACTTTTGGAGCAGGTGTTCACACACCTGGACGACTTCCTCGTGCCTTCGGATGGGTTTAAATACCTCTTTTCTGCTTTTCTTTCATCCAATACCTTCTGAGTATCTTTCTAAAAGACAAATTTGATCATGTTATTTCCCAGCGCCACCCCCCTCCAAGAAAAAGTCTGGTAATGATTCTCTGCTGGAAGAAGTATCAGCTCCTTCAGAAAGCGCCGAAGGTAATCACATTAGAACCCTCGCCTGCCTTTGCCGCCGCGCCCTTCTTCATTCCTTCTCACACACATTTTAATCACAAGTTTCTGTGCTTTTTTCCTTTCGGTGCTTTGCATTGTTTTTTCCATCTTGGAATACTTTACTCCCCCCATCTTCCTGGAAAACTCGTAATTTTCCGTTAAAGAATCTATTCAATTGCTCCATCCTCTGTGAATCCTTCTGTGATCCACCAGACTCTGAATGTCCCCTTTTTCTGTGCTTTCCCAGCACTTTTTGCATACCAGTGTTAATGGCCAACGCCTTCTATTGAAATTGTGTCATTAGTGCTGTCTTCCCTACACTTTTAATTACAGTCATTTCACCGTCAGCGAACCAGTCACTTTCAGGTTAGTTTCCCCCACTCCCCAATACACCCTCGGTCCTTCAGTTCTTTGTGACACTTTACTGTTCCTCCAGGTCTGCTTAACGTCTGCTCATCCTTGAATTGTTCTTGAACGTTTCCAATTTAGTTGGTGTTCCTTTCCTTAAAGTTCCTTATCACATACTGCCTGTTTCTAACATGTTGTCCTTCATTCTCATAGCCTTATGAGTCTTAAAATAATGATGGTTGTATTTTTTTAAGAAATGTTTTTCAATTTTACTATAAAAATTGAAATACAAAAAATAACCATCACCAAAATTCTTCCCCTCCCCCCCAAACTAATCAATATTTTCAACTGGAGAAAATCATTTTAGGTGTCTGGCTCTGCATATCTATGGATGGATATAAAGAGGTAATCTAAGAAAAATGGGATCATATGATCAGATTTATACTTTGAGGCAAAGTGGATGTATGAAAAACTAGAGGTGTTACTGAAATTTGATAGATATTTCTTTATCACAGGAAATAGGAGTTCCTAAATCATCCTTCTGTAGTTATAAAATCAAATCTGGAAAACTGAAAAAATTCATGTACATTATCACTACCTGCTTCAATTATTTGACTCTCTATCATGGCAAAAAGGGAATTATCATACACAGATATCCTCTCATTTCCCTGAGCATTACTTTCCAGTTTTGCTAGTTGTTATATTTATATTGTGAAGAATCATGACATCTGCATTCTTTTTCTGTAACCATAATAGCCCAGAATTGCCAAATATTAGTTCTATAAGTGAATGAATTCAGAGCTTGCTTGATATTTTTATTTTTATTACAGTTCACATCTCATTAGTTATCTTGGCTTTTGTACAAAACATTTAAATTGTGAAAAGTAGTTTAAAATAATATATCAAACACTTATGCCCCACCACCCACATGTAACAAATGTTATTTAATCAATTTGTTTCAAATTATGTTTTTTTGAAATGAAATTTTATACAGTTTAACACACATTTGAACCTGTCCCCAGTTTCATTTTTTTTTTTCTATTCTACCCAGAGGCATTTACTGACATGAATTCAGAGTGTGTTGAGTTCACATATGTGTGTGTATACATATATATATATATATATATATATATATATATATGCATCTGTAAATAAAATATAGGATTATTTTAATATATTTAACATCTCTTTTTAGTATCTTAATATATTTAATATCTTTATTTATATATTTAATATCAGTATAATATTTTCAGTATCTTCAAATGTATATACATAGTATTGCACTGTGTGCGATCTTCTGTATGCAATCTATTGCCCTTTACAATCAAGATTTTATACCTACAGGTTTAATTCATTTATGCAGGTACCATATTTTGGGGTATATTTCAACTGTACAACCATGTATATTTACCTGTCTCCCTACTGACGTTTGGGTTGTTTCCAGTCTTTTGCCAGTATTGACAGGACTGCCTTGTGCATTTTTCTATGTGTCTTGTGAACAGATGGATGTGTTTCTTGAGCTACCTACCTTGAAGTAGAATTTCTGGCTCATTGGTATAGGCCAGTTTAATTTTATTAGATATTGCCAAATTGCTCGCTCATGTGGTTTTGTCCATTTGCATTCTCAGTAGCTGTATAAGAGAGTACCCATAGTTTATCAATGCTGTGAGTATTTGATGGTTTCACACTTTTCGTTTCTGGCAATCTGATGGGTATGGCATGATATTTTTTTACTATATTAATTTGCAGTTTCTGATTACAAGTGAGACTAAGCATTTTTTCTATTAAAAAACTAAGCATTCTTTCATAAGTTTATTTCTACTTGCTCTTCTTCTGCACCTTTCCTCTTCATGGTTTTTTTTTTTTTTGCTTTTGTTCAATTGGGTCATTTGTTTTATCTTACCAGTCTTACTTTATCTGCTATGTGTATGCAAATATTTTCTTCCTGTCTGTGGCTTATATTTTATTCTCTTTACAGTGTCTCATTGTGAAGAAGATTTTATTATTAATATAGTTAACTTTATCAGTTATTCCCCTTAGGGCTTGTTCTATTTTTGTGTTATTTAAAAATATCGTCCCTAACTCCAGGTCATATAATTTCTTGTAAAAATGGTACAGTAGTGACTTTTCACATATAGGCTTTGTACACATCTTGAACTTATTTTGGAGAATATCATTTAACCCATATGAATAAATAACTTTTACAGCACCATTTATTGAAGACTCCATGCTTTCTCCTGTGATTCTTTTAAATAAACATTTTATTTTAGAATAGTTTATATTTACAGGAAAGTTGCAAAATAGTACAAAGAATTCATGTATACCTCTCACCCAGTTTCCCTTGTTGTTAACAACTTATACTACGGTGGTATATTTGTCACAACTATAACATCACATTAGTCTATTACTGTTCACTAAATGCCAGTTTATTTGATTTCACCAGTTTCGGCCATGTCCTTTATGTGTGCCAGGATCCCATTCAGGAGACCACGTTGCATTTAGTTATTATGTCTCCTTAGTCCCTTCTGCTCTGTGACTGTTTTTCAGACTTTCCTTGTTTTTCATGACCTTGGCGGTTTTGAAGAGTGCTGGTCGGATATTCTGTAGAATGTTCTTCAATTTGAGTATCCCTGATTTTTCTTTTCATGAACTTTTGGGAGGAAGACCATAAAGAAGAAATGCCCTTCTCATCACATCATGTCAGATTGACGTTCTATGGACATTAATTATCACTGGTGATGTTAGCCTTGTCCACCAAGATTGTGTTTACCAAGTTTCTTCAATGTGAAGTTACTTTTTCTTCCTTTCCACACTCTACCCTTTAGAAGCAAATAATTAAGCACAGCCCACAGTCAGGGTTGAGGGGATAAGAAGCTCCATTTCCTGGAGGAGAGACAATAACATAAGTTATTTAGAATTCTTCTCTAAGGAAGATGTATCCCTTCTCTCCCCATTTATTTATTTATTCAGTCATTAATTCATATTAGTACTGACTCATGAATATTTTATTCTTCAAATTATAATCCAGTACTACTTGTTTGTTTTCTTGCCCAAATTATTTCAGCTTTTGGCCAGTGGGAGCTCTTTTGGGTTGGCTCATGTGTCTCTTTGGCATATCCCCATTCTTTTGATTTTTGGCACTTCCTTGCTTTCTGACACTGGGAGATGCTCCACCATCATCTTGTATGTTTATTCCCTGCCCCAGCCCTAGAATCAGGCTTTTCTCCCAGGAGCTTGTTTCTTTTTGTCCAAGAATGGTTTTAGAACGGTTTAGAATAGGGTCTCCAGGTGTGCTCATTGCTCCTGGGGTACCACTGCTTCTAGACCCTTTTAGGGGTTAGGGCCAGGAACTATCTGTATGTAGACTAACCTATATGTCTATCTGTTATTTGTTCATCTGTATCTTTACTGAGCTGCGCATGACTCCACGCTGTTTTCTCCGACTCTAATCTGGTACCACGTTTCCTTCTAGTTTCCTCCCGTTGCTCTCTGTCATTCCTCCTTCCAACAGTCGGAAACCTGGATCCCACCACCCACCATCCATTTATTAACGTGTTCAACTCCAGTGTGTACGTACATCTGTTTCACAATTATTAAGCCATACTCCCCTGAGAGACAAATTCACCAACTCGAACACAGTGTTTATGGACGCTTCCTTTTGTCTTTAGCCTTACACTTTCCAGCAAAACACCATTTCCCAAAGTTACTCAGGTTAACATTTTCTTCCCCAAGCCTTTCAGAGGTTTTATCATACATTTGTGTTACAGTTAGATTCCTGCGTCACAATTTATATTCTATCCTGGGATCCCCCAAATCCTGGTCCATTTTTAAACATTTGTATGCATTAAAGCTCCCTTTTTGTGTACAGTTCTGTGGGTTTTGACAAGCCCTTGTGATTCCCAGAGCCTCTTCTGTCACATAGGCACACTTTGCGTGTCCCTGAGATTCCCTCTGGGCTTTCCACTCTCTTCCAGTGACGTCCCTATGCACTATCGCACTTTTGTAATTGCTGCTCTCATC
This sequence comes from Equus przewalskii, assembly GCF_037783145.1. Taxonomy (NCBI): domain Eukaryota; kingdom Metazoa; phylum Chordata; class Mammalia; order Perissodactyla; family Equidae; genus Equus; species Equus przewalskii. Next base: position 84,877,985 of record NC_091831.1, read on the forward strand.
TTTGTTTTTCTTTTCCAGAGATTCCTTGAAGTATTACTCTTTCTTATACATTTTAATCAGCTTCTTATATTTCAAAAAACCAAAATCATGTATATTTATAGGTAAATTTTGAGACAATTTGCCTCTTTATGATATGAATCTTTCTATTTTTGAACATACTATGTCTATCTTTCCATTTATTTTTTATTTATTTTATTTTTCCTCAATATTGAGTATTTCAATCCATGTAAATGGTAGTCTCTCCATTTATTTAAGCATTCTTTCTCTCAATTTAATTTCTGTTGATAGTGTTTTCGCCATAAAGACATAGACACCTTTGGTTAGATTTATTACTTGGTACTTGAAATTTTCATGGCATTTTAAATGGTATTTTATAATTTTTAATTTCACTTTGAATGTTTATGTTGCTAAGTATATAGAAAACAATTTATTTTGTACATTGATTTTAAATCTATTTACTTTAAGAACAGTCTTACTAATGCTAATAATTTAACTATAGATTATCTTGGAATTTCTATGTACGCAATCATCTCATTTGTGAAAACAGGATTTTATTTTTTTCCATTCCTTAGAGTTTTATCCCCCTTCCTTTTTAAAGCACTAAATAGGACCTCCAGTATCATGTTGAATAAAAGCAATTAATGGGTGCTATGGACTGAATTGTGTCTTCCCAAAATTCACATGTTGATGCTCTAACCTCCCACACGACTGTGTCTGGAGATAGGGTCCCCAGGAGTTAATTAAAGTTCAATGAGATCATCAGGATGGGACGCTAATCTGCTAGGATTGTGGCCTTATAAGAAGAGGAGGAGAGCTCTCTCTCTCTCTTTCTCTATCTCTTTGACATGAGGACACAGTGAGAAGGTGGCCGTCTGCAAGCCCGAAGGGAGCTCTCAGCAGAACCTGACCATGCAGCCACCCTGATCTCAGACTTCCAACCTCCAGAACTGTGAGAAAATGAATTTCTGTTTTTCAAGCCATCCAGTCTATGGTATTTCGTTCTGGTAGTCTGAGCTGACACAGCTGTTAGTATCGAGAAGTAGGGTGCTACTATGACACACACCTGAACACATGAAAGCCCCTTTGGAACTGGGTAATGGGTAGAGGCCAGAAGAGTTGTGAAGTGCCTGCTCGAAATATGGATGTAAAGGGCAATTCTGGCAAGGCGTCAGATGGAAATAAGGAGCAAGTTATTGGAAAACTGGAAGAAAGGTAGTCCTTGCTAAAACGTGGCAAAGAACTTGGCTGCACTATGTTTTAATGTTTTGCACAAGGTAAAACTTGCAAGCAAGGAAATTAGATTTCTTGAGGAGGTTTCTAAGCAAAGTGTTGAGGGAGCAGATTGGTTCCTCTTGACTGATTATAGTAAAATGTGAAAGGAGAGATGAATTGAAGAAAGAATTGTTAGGCAAAAAGGAACCAGAACTTGAAGATTTGGAAAATTATCAGCCTATCTATATTGCAAAAGATGAGAAAGCTTTTTCGGAAGAGAACACTAAGGATGTGGCTGAACCACCATTTAATAAAGAGATCACAGATGTGACTCATAGACTTAATCAGCCACCTCAGCAGAAGCCAGGAATGGAATCGGGTTATACCAGCAAAGGCATTGCCAGTGTGAACTGAAGGGGACAGAGAAAGTGGGATGGAGTGAAAGGAGTCAGTTGGACTTCTTGGACTCCAGGACTGAACCATAGAGCTTTTTGGCTGTGAATGTACACTATTCTTTGAGGAAAGGGAAGAATGAGCTGGAAGATGATTCAGAGATCATCAGGGCTGCCAGTCTCACCACAGGCCTGGGTGGCAAGGATTTTTCCTCCCTGGTTTCAAAGGGTGGGGCCCACCTTTCTGGTTTTGTTGGGCTAAGATGACTCCACCCTGTCTCAGAGATGGGGCCGTCCTCTCAGAGAGCCTCATGGGCCGGGTCCTCCGAGAGAGAAGCGGAGGGTTGGTCCTGCAGAGCTGCTGGGGTGGCAACCCCAGTGGGTCTGGAGGGCAGAGTAACCAAAGATGATTCTCCAGCCTTAAGACTTAATGAAATTTACCTTGGTAGGTTTTGGACTTGCTTGGGACTCATCATCACTTTCTTCCTTCCAGTTTCTCCCTTTAGAATGGGAATGTCTATCCTGTGCCTGTCCCACCATTGTACTTTGGAAGCACATAAATGTCGGGTTTTATAGGTTCAAAGTTGCAGAGGAATTTTGCCTGGGGATGAATCAGACCTCAAGTCCCACCCACATCTGATTTAGATGATATTTAGATAAGACTTTAGATTTTAGACTTTAGAATTGATGTTGAAATGAGTTAAGACTTTTGGGGCTGTTAGGATGGAATACATATATTTAGAATGTGCTAAGGACATGAATTTTGGCAGCCTAGGAATGAAATGCTATGGAATTGTGTCCACCTGACCATGATCTCAAACTTTCAGCCTCCAGAACTGTGAGAAAATACATTTCTGTTGTTTAAACCACCCAGTCTACCGTATTTTGTTATGGTAACCTGAGCCGAGTAATGCATTGGGCCTATTCATCTTTTTTCTCGTGTCAGAGGGAAAGCTTTCAATATTTTGCCATTTAGAATGATGTTTATGTTTTACAGATATCCATTATTAAGAAGTTCCTTCATTTATGTGAAGCTAAGAGTTTTTGTTTAGTTTTGCTTTTCTTAAGATGAATAGATATTACATTTTATTAAATGCTTTTTCTATATCTATGAAGATGATCATAGGTTTTCTATCTTTCCTTTAATATATTAATATGGTAAATTACATTGATAGTTCTAATGCTAAACCATCTTTGCATTTCTGAAAGAAACTCAATTAGATTACAATGTTTATCTTTAAATATATATATATATATATATAACACATATATATATATTGCTGTATTCATTTTCCTGATATTTTGTTTATGATTTTTACATCTATATTTCTGATTAAGTTTGGCCTGTAATTTTCTGTTCTTCTACTATCTTTATGAGATTTTGTTATCAACGTTTTGCCAGTTTCATAAATTGTGTTAGGGGTATATATATTTCTCAGGTTATTCTGGGCTATATTGTGGTAACAATCAAATGGGATGTAATGCAAAATGCAAAATGTCTTAATGCAATTCCTTCTGGCTCGCATTACAGTCTAATATAGTTCAGGTGACTCCCCTTGGCATGCAAATGACCAAGAGATCCTGAATCTGCACATATTGTAAGATGCCCATCTTAAATATGTGGTTTCTGAGGTTGCCATGGAAGGGGAAAGAGTATATGGACTCAGGTTTTGCGGCCTGGTCTGGAATTTTTATACATAATTTCTGCCCATGTGCTGTTAATTTGAATCTAGTCAGATGGCCCCAACCTAACTGCCAGAAAGGTGCAGAATGTGGTGTTCTGTTGTGTCCAGTGTGGGGAAATAGGTTTAACGAGCACTTAGACACTCTTTATCATGGAGGGGAAACTTCACTGGCTATTATCTGCAAGAATTAGTTGAAGAGTGGAAATGTTTACTTCTCAAATATTTGGTAGAACACTACAGTGAAGCTACCTGAGCAAGAGTTTTCAGTGCAGGAAGGTTTCAAAGTATGGATCTAGTCTCTAGTACTTGTAGGACTATTCATGTTTTCTATTTTTCTCATGTCAGATTTTACTAGAGATCTTCAATGCAGTTTCAAACATTTGTTCGTGGACAGTGACCTAGAAAAACTATAGTCCCAAGATTGTGTGACAATCTTCTGCTGCTTCTAATGAGGAAGGAAGAAGCATATTGCCTTCAGAGTTGGTTTCATGACCTTTGTGTGGTCCACAGCACCATGTCTCAGCTCACCAGTCCTCAGGACACTTCCTATGCCCCATGTCAAGTCTTTACTAAGGGCGCTAAGGTGATATTATGAAGATTCATCCGTATTTTCGCTGTCAGATAAAAACTTTCAAAAATTCCTCTCTTAAGCTCTAGAGATCATCTCTCCAATCAGATTTGTATTTTGTCATTGGGAGAGATGTGGAGTTCACCCTATCAACTTTGACACTAACACATGCCTCAAAACATGTCTGTAGAAGGAGAAGATCACCTTTACTTCTATCCAGTGAAATTTTGAATGCCTACAACAAGCCTCTAGAACTTTCTATCAAGTGAGGTCTCTCTTGTTGAATAAGTTTCAGGAAGAGATAGAAGGAACATCTGTTGGAATCGTTGTTTATCTACGAGTCATGCTGAGCTGGTTGTGAGGTCGACTAGCCAAACATGTTGCCATGGGAACCGAGTATCACTTAAGTACTCATTGTAAAAAGAAATTGTTTTACCAGACTAGCTGAGGCAAACTGAGAAACAAAGTAGAAATGAATCATGAGGGAAAATGTAGGATGTACTTCACATCCTTGGAAAGTGAGAAATGACCATAACTGAAAGGCTGTCTAGCCTTGAGCCACCTTCCCTGGAGAAGGATGCCAGAAGAAAGCTTTTCTTATGCATTTGAAGAAAATTCTCAGAACAGGCAAGTTTGTGCGGGTTTTTCCCACCACCTACATTCCATGAACTTGGCTGCACCCCAGCCACAGTGACTCAATCCAGTCAAGTCTACAGTGTTGAAGCCTTACAGGCAGGCTGGGAGGAGGCCTCAGCCTCTGTTAGGAAGGGTGCCTGAAGTCTCAGTCTCCTCTCCACACCCCAATTGGGTGTCACAATTGTTGTTTCTTTTCCACCTAGCAAAGAAGTCTGTCTGTGTTTACAGGGAGGTGAAGAAAGTGGCGAATGGAATTGACATTTTTTGTGAGCCTCAAGCAGGGGTGTGCTGGAGCCAGCTCTTCATAGTTCAGTGACATCATATTGCTAGCTTAAAATTGGCCATGGTGGGAGTATCTATACCATAGAAGTCGGTAAACTCTACAATTTAGGGCTTTTTATTTATTTATTTACTAACTAACTTACTTACTTACTTTTTTGAGAGTCTCTTGTTGAACATTCACCCTACCAACCATAGAACATACAGTCATGCGCCAAATAATAATGTTTTGGTCAATGATGGACCACAATTGTGATGATGATGCCATAAGATAAGTATCATATAGCCTAGGTGTTCAGTAGGCTATGTCATCTTGGTTTGTGTAAGTGCACTCTATGATGTTTGCACAACGACAAAAGTGCCTAATGATGCATTTCTCAGAACATGTCCCCATCGTTAAATGATGGATAACTGTAATTGCTACACACCCGCTGTATGCTAGGCTCTCTAGTAAATATCTTATAAACATAATCTCATATTATCATCCCAACTCTCTAGGAGGTGGGTACCATATTATTACCATTTCCCTGAAGAGGAAACAGATGATCTGAGAAAATGAGAGACTTGCTCACTGTTACCTGACAATGCATGGAAGCTTTGGTCGTGGGATTCACCCTGTACCTTTCTCATTTGCTCATTTCCTTTCCCTACGTGCTCAAGGTCTTATCTGGGATCTTTGTGTCTTCTGCAGAGAATTCCTCTGGTTCTGAGAGGGCAAATCTGTCTTTCTAGTCCTCATCATCCAGCACCTGTTGCTCTCTACTGCCTCCCACCTAAAGAACACTCCAGACCATAATGAGAAAGGGAATGAGGTGCTCTCCCCATGTTTGCTAATGAATAAGGTCTGCCAGAGATTTCACTGAGAGCATGCTTTTCAATGAATTGCCTGGGGTACCCCGACATTCATTCAACTCTGGTTGAGCATCAGCTCTGCGTAAACACTGTGCTGAGCATGTGTGAGGAAAACGGGGCATATGCTCTCATCCTTGGAAAGGACCCTTCATCAGAGAGATTGCTGTTTGATGTAGGAAATAATAGAGAAGCAGAAATGCCAGCAGAACAACCCAGAGTGATGTGTCAGATGCGTGGGCCAAAGGCAATGTGGAGGAAATAATTATTCTCAGCTGAAAGGCGCTGGGCCATGAAGGAGGTGTAAGATTTAGAAAGTGATGGTGTGCGGGGCATTCCAGGTCAAGAGACAATGCATGCTGGGTAAAAGCAGAGGTGGGAATCCACAGTGTGCTCAGGAAAAGCATCCCATTGGAGCGAAAGTAGCAAAGATGTGGAGACTGTCAGGCATAGTTCTGAGTTCCATGGAAACTAATAAACCTTGTTCAACTTAACCTCTCTGATCCTATTCTTTTTCTTTCTTGTTTTTCCCAGAAATAAATGAATATACTAATTTCTGCTTTATGGGGGATGTTGGATTTAAAAACAGGCTAAAGCATTTAAAAGTGTTGGATGCAGTGCTGAACTCCGAGGAGGTGCCCAGAGAATTCATTCCACCTTCCTTTTCTCTCTTCCTGGATTCAGATTAGGTGGAGAACAGGACTCAGAGGGGAGCCAAGGGAATAAACGTGGATATGAGGTTGGGCCAGATCCTTGGATGGAGGGCCTTGCATACAGGATCAAGGATTTCTATACTTACTGAATAGATGAATGAGGATTGCAATCAAGAGTTGGCCATGGTCACAGTGACACATTTGGGAAATGTGTTTGTGTGAATAGGCTGGGGAGAGAAGCTGTAAACTCCTGGGCTAGGGAAGGGAGAGGGTATGGTCTCCAGAGGACAGCCTTAGTGAAAGGAGCACTGGTGGAAGAAGATGTGGCACTGGGTGACTGGCAGAATATGGGTGCTGGTGGGATGTGGCCTGGAAGGAGGAGAAGGGTGAAGGGTCTTAAGCTTGGCCTTTCCACACCTGCCTGCTGCCTAGTTCTGCTGCCACATTCTACACCCTCCTCCCACTCCACACGCACTTATCCTTATATTTATCCTTCAGTATTTTGGGAGCTCTGGTATCTCCTTGGAATGGCTGGAGGAACAGGCGGGTGATACAGGCCACCATGTGACATAACATGGTCAAAGTTACCGTGGATGCAGTGGAGCCCAACCTGTCCACCCAGAGCCATGTGACACCTTCTGTCACCACCCACACCGACCCACTGTACCTATCTAAGCCATCACGATCATCACCTGCTCAACATTGTCATGCTGTTCCTTCCAGGGAGTGGGGCTGCCTCAGTGGCAGGGACTAGAGTGTGTTAGTGTCACTGCACTGACTTTTGCACGTGGTTTTCTCTGTGTCCTGAAATTAATTTATGGATGCTTTCTGCCTTGGTTATATCACTAGATCCTCTTTCAGATTCTTTTCAGCTAACTAGGTGGCATTTTCTCTGGAAACATTCTTGCCTCGTGTACTTCCCTACCCTTCTCAGTGACATATTTTGCCTAGCAGAGCAGAGGTTCCCTGGCTCTCTATCCTTTTCCTTCTGCCTGGGAGATCCTCCTCTCCTGCTTCTCTGGGACACCGATTTCACTATCTGTCCCTTAAGGCTCAGTGTAGTTGTTGCCTCCTCGAGGAAGCCTTCCCAGATGCCTCTAGGATGGGCTAAGGAACAGCTGGAAATTTGCACCTGCTGGTTTGGAAGAAGTAGGAGCTGCTAAACCCACAGACTTCAGAGTCTCCTGCCAAGGCAGGGGCTTGGCATTGTGGAAGTTGAATTCCCAATGGGGAGATTGTGGAGTATAAAGGCGGAAGGTTTGGACAGAACCTTGGGCAAGGATCACCTGTAGGGTATGGCTGAGGAAGAGGAGGGAGGTCTGTGGTTAGGGGGGTGAAGGAAGGGCCCAGGGAGCTGGATTTCCATGGAGTTCCAGGGAGCAGGCCTTGTGGCGATACAGCAGGAGTAGGGGAGGCCATTGGTCTGGGATTGATGTCAGAATTCCCTGGGATGTTTGATGCCCCCTGCCCCACCCCAAGAATCCCTGCCATGGTAGTTAGACCTTGTTACCACCAGGAGGATGTTCCTATCTCTAGATGTGATGGGGCATGCGAGACTAGAAAGAACTCTGGATTAAATAATAAATTAAGTCATCAGCATTCTTTGAGAGCCTGTTTTCTCTTATGGCAGGTGTAGATTACCTCTAATGACACACGTTAAGCAGCGTGGAACTTGGCTGAGTGTAGCTCCCTCTCTTCTATCCATTGAGAGAGAAATTTAGTTGCATGCTAGGGGTGTAATTTAAATTTCAAGGAGTACGAACCAAAGTTGAAGAAGTGAGGATGTATCATCATTGAGAACTTTAATGGGGGGAGGCGGGGGATAGAAGGCAGTAGCTTGCGGAGGTGATGGCGGCAGAGTTGGAGGCTAGAGGAGTAACTGTCCAGTGGGATTTGGATGTTGTAGTTGTTGTTTTTAGATGAGGCAGACCTAATCATGCTTTTATTTATTTTTTATTTATTTATTTATTTATTTATTTTTTTATTTTTTATTTTTTTTAAAGATTTTATTTTTTTCCTTTTTCTCCCCAAAGCCCCCCGGTACATAGTTGTGTATTCTTCATTGTGGGTTCTTCTAGTTGTGGCATGTGGGACGCTGCCTCAGCGTGGTCTGATGAGCAGTGCCATGTCCGCGCCCAGGATTCGAACCAACGAAACACTGGGCCGCCTGCAGCGGAGCGCGCAAACTTAACCACTCGGCCACGGGGCCAGCCCCCCTAATCATGCTTTTAGACTAAAGTAACCAGAGGTAAGAGAAAGAAGGGCTGATCAAGAGGGCAAAGACTCTAAGGAGATGAGAGAAAATGAGATTAAAGGTGAGATTCAAGTGGACAAGAGAACCAGAGAATAGAGGTGCAAAGACCACGTGAGGTGATGAGAACTCTCCACAGGCCACCAGCTGCAGAAGAAGCCAGGTTTCAAGCCCATCTTTGGGTATCGATCCTTCTAGAAGTCTGCTGTTCCCAGTTTATAATTTCTGCTCCTCGGGCTGAGTAAGGACAAAAAAGAATCCTAGGGCCATAATTGTATTTGGATACGTTTGAAGGAGGCTGGTGGAGAAGTAGAAATGAGTGCAACATGTCCAGCCTTTGATCTTTCCTTCAGGACATCAGCAATAAACACTTGTCTGCTGAATCGTGCCAGTTGAGGTCTTTTCATGGGGCACCTTGGCACCCAGCAGGGCCCTGAGCCTTCTCTCCCACTGAGGCCTCAATTGAAAGGCTCATCAGTGACAATTCCACTTTTGCCAGGAAGCCTACCACAGGCCTTGCCTCAACTCTAGCCAACTCAAAGTTTGGGTGCAGGGGGCAGGGCGGGGAGGGCTGGTGGTGGAGAAATGGAATTCTTGGCCTTTAAGTGCCATGGAACTAGAGAATGAGAAACAGCATTCTACCTGCACATGTTCTACTTAAATCCTTTCTGCACACTCTGGTGCTTTCTTGGTGTCTGAGGAGGCTCTTGTTTTTTGTGTCTCAAGATACAGCTCTATCAACTCACTTCTCTCTAGTCTCACCAGTCTTCAGAATGCATTGCGTCCTTTACTCCATCATTGCTCATGCTGTTTCTACTCCCTGGGATGTTCTTTGTAGTTTATTTACTCAAAATGTTCTACTTTTCATTCATGGCCCAGCTCGTAAACACTACTTCCTTGGGAAGACTCAAGTTCAGATGCAAGACCCCATTCTTTCCAGGGAACGTCCCATCCAACTAGGATTCTAGAAAACTATTGAGCATAGACCTGTAGTGGGGTGAAAATCACCTAGACTTTAGTACTTGACTCTCTTTTCTTTCCCTCTTCTTAAATTTCCAATTCTTGATGCATCCAGGAACTCAGTGACCTCTGATCCCCACTCTTCCCAACAACCCCCAAATCACAAGGGTGACTCAGGCTATGCCCTCTTCCTCCTGCTTGCTAGTCACTTGCTGCTGGGCATGCTGGCCAGGTTGGGGACTTTTGGTCTGCCTGCAGCCATCACACATGACTCGGGTCTTAATAAAAACTGACCTGCCCTAGTCCCACTTTATCTCTTGTCCTGTTGAACACTTTGGCCCTTGGGATTTTGTTTTAGAAATAGATTCCAGGTTTAATACTAAGGTGACCTTGGCTATTTAGGGGGTCAGGAAGGCCTTCTCTGAGATTATCGGAGGAGACCTGTCACATAGTCCAGTATCATCAGGACAGCTTAAAATGTGCAGTCCAAACACGTGGGCTGAAGAATTGGTTTCTCAGCTCATCTGTAAACAGCAGCCACTGTGGATCAGGTTTTCTCCTAGGCCTTATTTATTTTATTTCTTCCCCAAACAGAAAAATGATGGTGCTGATAACTCTGCTTGCCATTAACTAATGGCCAACTCAGCGACTAATTGTGCTTGAATCTGGTGAGCAAGTGAAACTAATTGTCCTTGCAGAGACTGGCTCCTGAGGACTTGAGGGAGAGCAGAAATGCAGGCATGCAAAGAGCCAACCATATGAACATGGAGAGTTTTATCAATCAAGTCAGACCTCCAGGATTTAATGAGCACTTACGATGTGCTGAGTTCTGTGCCTCATAGCTTTCTGGAACTTGGAAGCGTGTGCCTTCCCAGCTTCCATCTGCCAGCCTGGAGCTGGGAGAGGCTCATTGGAGTCTGCATCTCCATTATGGTGTGTTTGACCCCCAAATTCCAGGTCTCTTGCCTCTAGCTGGGACCCCTACAAGCAGAGCCTGAAACCAAGATTCTTGCATAAATGGTTTGGGGAGGTGGGGGTGGGAGGAAAGACTCTCTAGAGAAGCAGAGTGAGGGAAATAGGGTAAGGGAGGGAAAAATTGCTAAGCAAGGATGTGCTATCAGCTAGAAACTAGCTCCAGATTGATCCCACATGCCCTCTGGTGTGTGAGTTGCCCCACGGAGTTGGTCCTACCCTCAGGCAAAGGGGCTGGCCTTTTACAGCCTCATGTCATTGAGTTCTTGGCTGTCGACTGCCCCCTGCAGAGGAGATGGGAGAGGCAGTAATTTCCAGGGGAGACAGCTCCCCTCCATGGAGGGCAATGTCCCTGAGCCATTAGCAGCCAACACCCATAGGAGGGATGGCTACACCCTTGCAAAAAGAGATCTAGACAGGGAACAAACAGTGTCTCCTGAAGGTCTGGCTGACTTCCCCTCCAGGAGCAGGGCCTCTGAATATGCCCATCTTTGCTGCCGTGAAAATCCTCCTGCTGTAGCTGACCCCTGTGGCATTGCACAGCCTTTTTAGTAAACACCACCTGGTGACAGGCAGGGCAGGAGGCAGAATTTGCTAACTGCTCTTTGAGCAAGCCCAGGATTCTGAACCCAGGGCCTCACTGTGGACCTTCAGTTCCCATCGTGGCTTCCGCCCCGCAGGTCCCAGCCCTCACAGGGTGCCTGGAACGCTCACAGCCCCTCCTGTGGTCCCCTGACACGGACCCCGCCCCTGGCCTCTGACTGTGCCTCTTAGGTCCAGAAGAAAGCCTGTCCGTCTTCTGCACGCTTAAAGCTGACACCTCCAATTGTGTCTGTGCAGGTCAAGTCACACCAGGCTCCACAGTCTTTTTGTACCAGGGGCCCTGCTGGACAGTGAAAGGACATTATTGCTCTTATTCCTGAAGTTTGAATGCTGACTTCATTGTGCTTATGATCTCCCTCTGTTTGGGAGAGATAAAGATGGAAAGAAAGGTAGCGGTTCATTCTGCACCACGTCCACCTGTTTTAATTAACTTGCTTTGTCCTTCTCTCAGACATCTCCCTTAAGGGTCCCGAGCCATAGTCTACAGGACTGATCAGGGAACCCCTCAAGTGACATGCCTAGAATGTCATTCCTCAAAGCAGCCTTTCTGCCACCAGTCATGTGAAGCTCCTTCTGCAGTATTTTGCCCCAGGTTGAGTTCTTTATTGTCCCCTAACGTGGGAGAAACTGAGGTGGTGGCGGGTAGTGGGGGCAGACACTCGCGTTCTGGAGTGTCTGCACAGGGTCAATTGCGGTCCCTAACACATCTCATGACTCCCTCCTGCTCACGTCTCTTATGTCCCCAGAGCAGACACTACATTAGGTTCCTTCTGGACCCTCTAATAGTGTGAGCAATTTCTGAAAACTTTCCCTGAGATAGGTTTCTCTTTTCTCTGGGCAATTTTCCTCAGAGAAAATGACACAAACCAGCAGCATTGAGCCTGATGGACGGTCTCTTATCTCCTCCGAAACAGCTGTAAAGCCATTGATAGAGCATTGAACATGAACCCAGAAATGAGCTCTAAAAAGGAATTTTCAATAAATTCCAATGGAATACGTCGGCAGTTAAGGCAGAACAGTTCTCTACATTTCTGATTTCCATTACTAGGGTTTGTCCTATATGTGTCTCCTCTTGGGATCAAGGACCTACTGTGCCTTTGGTTATGATTTTCATTAATAATGAATGACCAATGACCGTCCCATTAGCATCCACTGGGTGTGTCAGTGGCAGGTAATCCATTTGTCTCTGCTATGGATGGATTTATGCGGTACTTAAAAAAAAAAACTGCAATGTCAACTCTTAACTTCTCTTGGGCTAACTGTTGTGGCCGAAAGGACAGGTGATAAGGTTCCACAAAATTACTAGCTCTGTGATCCTGAATAACCCTTCGCTTCTCAGAACCTGCATGTCTTCATCTTTCAAGTGGGGGTAATTAATTTCAATTGATTTCATAAGATAGTTGTGTTGATCAATCCGTGTAATCTATGTGCTGATTCCTGGAATCCTGTAAAATGTCTTATGAGATGTAACATATAAATTTTTATAATCCATCAACCTGTGAACTAGGACTTTTATAATTTGTATTTCTTGAGCTTTGAGCTGTGCAGCAGGATATGCTGAAGCTGTTCTCTTTTATTCGATTTCTGCTTAACACGCATTTCCTGGATACCTGGTCTGTGGGAGGCTTCTGAGGGACATCTAGGACCAAGTGGAGGGAGATGCTGACTTTGTCCTGTAGGTAAACACAGGGCAAGAACAGACTAGGTCACAGCTCTGTAACTGTAGCAGGCTTTGTATTGGGCAAGTCACAACACGTGAGCCAGAGAAGAGACCAGAGAGAAGGGCGCACATCCAGTCTGGAAGGGTGGATGGAAGGGAGCAGACAGGAAGTCACACGTGAGGATGTGAGGTAGGACAATGGCAAGTAGGACAGGTCGAGGCAGGAAAGAGGAGTCAGCAATTTTTAACGTAAGCCAAGTTTTAAAAAGTGGATCTATAAATTAAGAAGAGTGATCTGAGAAGAACTTGTAGTGGACTAAAGTAGAGAGAGTCTGGACTGGTGGAGGCCTGTGAGGAGAATGCTACAATAGCTGAGTGACAGGGAAAGACACTGGACTAAAAGTGAAGCAGCAGGAATGAAGAAAAGCGAGGGTTGGCAGTAGGAACCCAGTGATAAAATATGTCAGGTGTAGAAAAGGAGAGGATGATCAAACAGTCCTAAGACTTTTTGTTTGGGAGATTGAAAGGATGGCAGTGTCCTCAACGGAAGTAGAGAAGTCAGGAGGGGGAGCTTGTTCTGCAAGAAGAGGGTAGAGTGTTGGAGTTCTCCGAGCAGAAGAACCATATTTTGGCATCCTGGAGGTGCTTGTTGCAACCCCATGAGAGAAGGAGGGCCTGAGGGAGAAGAAGCAGCAACCCACCTACAAGTGGATGGGATGAGGAAGAGGTGGTGGAAGACGTGACAGAGAATCTGCAATTACAGATCAAGGAGAAAAGGTAAAACAGAGCATTTTCAAGATGCAAGTCTAAGGACAAGGCAGTTTCCAGAAGGCGGTGGTCATAGGGTCTACTGACGCTATGGCGATCCTGAGGCAGAGTGGGGTCCCCATTTGCTGACGGGTGGGGGCAGAAGGTGAAGATGCAGGACCTGAGGGGGCTATAGGGGATTCACATGTGCTTTTCATGCTCTCAGCTGTCCTCAGTTTTGTCTTCACAGACCCAAAAGACTATATGTTCTTTTGTTCCTGAGTCCCCTTTTAAACTTCTGATACTGTTTTTGTCCCTTTTTCTGAGGAATCTTCCCTTGTAGTCTCCCTTTCTCGAGAAACAGGATTCCTTCAGTTCATTATTCAAGATGGAAATGAAATGGGCTTCTAAAGGGCAAAAAAAGTCTGGAATGTTCTATTTCTAACGCAAGTCTCGATGCTGACTCAGCATTTGATGCCCATTTTCGAACCTTCTGGTCTTTGGATTGTCTATACATCAACATTTCCAAAAGGTAGTTCACAGTAACTCTATTTTCCTGAGATAGAAAAAGCTGAGCTAAATAAAGCTAAAAGTTTTCTTTTAAAGGACTTCTCAGAGTCTTTACTATGTTATTATGCATTGTAAGTCTCCAAGAAGGAGTCATAGTGCTCAGCATTTCCGAAACATATTTTATTAATAAACTCTCTTTTTTAAAAAAATCAAAAGTATTTATTTCTCAAAAGAAGATAAGAAAGACAATTCAGTAGACTAACTTGATAAAAATATTTTTATTATATTTTTAAAGGAAACAAAATCCTTTTTTTATGACACAATTTTGCCAGTATCCCCCACTGTAAGCCAAAACACAGCAGAATATGTTCCTGTATGAAAACCAGAAATGAGCCCAGGTGGTCAGCTTTCACCAAGCTGGATTCTTTGATTGCTCAGGCTTCAGGCTCGTACGTTGAAAAGTAAACTTGGTTAAACGATCTTCCACTTTAGTAATATGAGTTACTACATGGAACAAAAGTATTGTTTTTCTACTTTAGGTTGTAATTATTTGGTATTTAGCTTATTTTTCTTTATATATTAGCATTCTCCTCTTCTGTGTTCATCCAGGAAGTAGTGATTTGTGAAACTCACTTTAGGAAGCTGAGGGATTCTGGTTTCCAACTTCATGTTCTTGCCCACCAGGCTCAGAGAGGAGGCTCCCAGTTGAACAGGATACAGGAAGGAGCTCCAGGACCATATCCGTGTGGGAGATGGGAGCCTGCAGTCCTTCCTTAGGCAGTTTGGTCTAAGGATGGGTAAAGTCAGGACCTACAATGGGGGGCTGAAGTAGGAAGCCATGAGGGCTAGGGATGGGAGTCAAACTAGAGATGCAGGAGCAAACTTTGGATAGAAAATGGGTTAGGAGTCAAGTGAGAGGGGTGAAGGTGTAGAGGGTGAAGCTGGGGGCTTCAGAAAGTGCTGGCTTTGTTGTATGTGGATGTGCTTTGCTTTTTATTTTCCCTAGCTGACTTGCCCACTTGGAAATCATTTGCCTTTTATGCCTCTCCTCCTGTCCCCTGGAGAACCTGTTGGAGTCCTCTCAGATCCCTAGTTCCCTCCTCTATGGGATAACACTGACTTCCCAATGGTGCTGTGGTTATGAAAAGAGATGCTGTCTGTAAAGTGCTCTGCACAGTGCCTGGCACATAGGGATCCTCAATAAATAGGAGACCCCTCACCATCTTCCACCTCTACTCACCCTACTGCCCCAGCTGAAGTGGACTTAGTGGAGCCAGAGGAGAAGGAATGCCCTGGGTTTGGGTTATGGCTCTGAACTAGCCATTGACCATGGAAGTCGAGTCAAGTTTGGTTATGGCCACATGGTTGTTCAGACCTGGAGTGAGGAATCCTGTGATTAGCCCTGTGTTATCCTATGGTGGGATCAAGAGGATTCCTAACTTGGGTGATGCTCTCCAAACACCCGACTTTGTCAGTGCAAATCCACAGTGGTTGCCAATGTGTCCTTTGGGTCTCATCTTTTCTCTCCGGCCTCTTGAGATCTGGACCCCTTAGACCGCACTCCATTGTCATGACTTGGCTTCAGGACTCAAAGGAAGGGTCATGAGGTATTGAGAATACACTTGCCAATGTAACTCTTTGATGTGCCTCATTGAGTATGAATATCGATGGCCTTCCTTTAGGAGCCTTGTCTTACTCCACTGCTGAAACGTGGGATAAAGTCTACCTTTAAGCAGTGGCAGGTTCTGTAGCAGCCCCTCAGGCATTGTGCAAAGTCTACTGAAGAGGGACTGAGAGACCCAGTATACTCGCCAGCTGCGTGTCCTTGGAAAAGTGGCTATCCTTTTGGGCCTCATTTTCTTGGTCTATAAAATGAAGGGATTTTACAAGATTTCTAAAGTTCCCTCCAACTCCAATGGTTTGTGAGCTTATCAACAACTTTGATTCTGGTCTTACGAAGTTGGTTCTATAGAACATCTCGAAGTGGCTTCTCTTGGCTCAGCACGCTAAGAAAAGCAGGCTTCAGTCTAGGGTCAAGAGTAGACAGAATTTCTTCCCTTCTCTGCAGAGCTCCACATCAAGAGGACACATCAGCCCACACTCACTCAAAGTTGGATACACACACACACACATATCAGAGCCATGTGCTCTGTTGCTCTTACACAGAAAGGAATCTGATCTCTTTGTGTCTTGCCTTCTTTTGCTTCCCTCTCTGCTTTTGGTGGAGAAGAGCAGGGCTGTGGCTGTTTCTCTCTCTAGGATTCCTCTTGGAGCCTCTGTGTCGGAGCATTTCTGACTCCTGCGTCTGACAGGCCGTATGATGTGTGTGCGTACCTGATCCCTCACACGGCTAACGTGCCTTATATCATAATAACAATGGTCAAAACACACAGCGGGTTAGCACGGGCTTTTCTGCTCAACAGGGAGAGAACTCAGCTGATGAGATGTGTGTGATCTCTGGAGAGCTGGCCTTTGCCTGGGGATTGAGAAATGGTGGGAATGGTGGATGCCCTCCCAGTGAGCACACTGGCTCAGCCCGAATCAGTGAAGAGGTGGGAAAGGAGGAGGTGCCATTTCTAGTAGGTGAGAGAAGCTGAGTCAGACATGGGGCCAGGAGCAGAGTTTTGCCGAGCTCTGATCAGGGTTTATGGTAATGACATGCTCTGCAATAGGACAGGCTAGACTCACCCACTCACCCAATCAACAACTCTTTATTGATTGCCTACTATGGGACCGGCACTGTGCTCGGTTTTGGGGACACACTGGGAAAGAAGCCAGACCTGTCGAATGTCTTCATGGAGCTGAAAGCAGAGAAGCATGGTTGGGAGTACAGACTAGGGAGCCAGATTGCCTGAGCGCACAACCTGGACCCAGTATTTGTGGAGCCGTGACTTTGGGCAACTTAGCCTTCTGGGCCCCAGATTCCTCTTCCGTAGATTGAAAATAATAATAAGCCCTACGAAAAGGGTTGTTCTGCAAGTACTCTAAACAATGCTCTGTATGTAATAAGCACTCGTAATAATCTTCTCTTATTTTCTTTCTTCTTCTTTGTAAAAATAACAGCTTATTAGGGGAGCAAGCAAGCAAATGCTAGACATATTATGTGTACGTGTGTGTGTGTGTATGACTTTGGTTAGAAAAGAAGAAGGTGCTCTGTGTCAGGATGCCTGCCCCTGTAACATGGGGGTCACAGAAGGATGCTCGGGGAGCGGAGTCTACTCCAATTTCTGCTATTAATGAGACTCAGCTCTTCTCTATCTGTCTGCTCCTCTCTGCTTCAGCTTAATTCTCTTCTTACAGCCCAATGAACCTTCTCTATGTTTCCCTCAACTAGGGCAGTGGCATTGTTGGAGGAGGAGGGAGACCTGAGAAAGATTGAGGAGGTCAATTTGATCATGCCTGTTGCGATACGACAGATGGGAGAAAGGCTGAAGGGAGGGGGCAGGCTCGAGGACTGGGCGGCTGGCGATGCCCACACCTGACATGAGGTGTGCAGGGGAGAAGCAGACTTGGGTGGGCGCAATGAGGTCCAATTGAGACCAGGTAATTTTTAGATGCTCTTGGATGTCCAGGTGGAGATGCCTAACAAATAATGACGGTAAGGGAGCTCAGGATGAGCCGAGGTCACATCCCCCATAGTATCGGCAATCAGGGCACATAGCACAGTTGGCTGTTAAAACTGATTTAGTGACTACAATGAAATTAACCTAAATAAAACAATGCAACAGGACAGTCTCTAAAGTCATCCATCATCTTCTCCGTCTAAATCTCATACGTCCTCACCCACGTTTACCAGAACCTGCTCTCGCTGGGGAGAAGACTCTCCCTGGCGGGGAAGTCAGAGTCTGGGCGTAGCTTCTGCTGGTGGGAGAGGCAGCAGTAGGTGACAGTCTTGTAGAGGGAAGCTCTAACCCTCTCCCACCCGGAGAACTGTCTCGGGTCTGGTCCCTGGCATAGAGCCTGCGCATTCTACCCTGGCCTCCCCGTCTCCTGTTTTTTCAGAGCAGCGTGGCAGTGTGGCTTTCGTCAAACACAGTTCTGAATTCTGGCTGAACCATTGACCAACCATACTGGGCCTCAATTTCCCTGTTTATAAAATGGCACTACTCTATCTCTGTCAGTCTATTGTGAAAATAAATTGAGTGCATAATTACTATCCATTAAATATTAGCTACTTCCCAGGCCATAACCAAGGACATTTACAGAGGTGATGGTCTAGTTCTTTAGAAAAGACGTGAGCTATCAGATAGTCACCCTTGGTCTTTGTCCACCCTTTGGGAGGCGTTGGCTAGAACCAGAGCCGTGACCTCCAGGGATGGGCTGTGCACCCTCCTCCTCGCTCTCCTTGTGGTGGAATTATGCTGATCTTCCCCGGCAACGTGCCTCCCTTTCTGAGACAGCCTGGAGATGCATATTTATAAATTTCCAGTCATCACCCCAAGAGCTCAGATTTTCCTGTCCTTGGTGTCGCTTTAATTAATACACTCCCATGTGCTGGGTGACAAAATTAGGTTGCAGGGATGGCAGGCGTTTATATCACGAAAGGAGAGAAAAAGGTGTTTTCGCCGTTTTCCTTCTTGAGCTCCGTTATTAATCTTTGCAATCAATACTCCTTTATTTTTGGCTCCAGGAGGCGGTGGGGTGGAATCAGACTGTCAAGCAATTTAAGGCCACATCTGCATAAGTAATGTAGATGGTTTGTTCCTTTCATTCTAGGTGAGAACATGTGTCCCCGGCCAGATGTGGCAGGGCCAGGCTCTGTGATTCTCACGCCAACTTTATGATATGTTTGATTTAGGTAGAGTGCCTCGAACCTGCTGGGACTAAGTTGTTATTAAACGCCATCTGCAGTTTTCACTTTAATTAATATCATAAGAATTAGGATCTCATGCTTTAATTACCATGTTAACCCTTTACAATCATGGGAAGCAGGAGGACAAAGTGGCAGGGTGGTCCTCTAGAGGCCTCTGGATCTATGTGTTGAGCCCTCCACCCCGAGACCCAGAACTCTGAGCACAGGCTGGGGGCTGGTCACTGCCCGGGTGTGACCCTGGGGCTGCTGGGGTTTGCTTATGTGCAAGGGAAACTGTAGTATATGGGCCCCATGGAGAAGGAGTCCACTGAATTATCAGTCAAAGCCATTTCCTTGACTCTGTAGGGGAAATGACTTTGACAACAATCCTAATAATGGTAATTATTATAATAATTATAATGACATCAATTAGTATTATTTATTGAAGAATTACTGTTGTTTTACTATATTATACTATATACATATGTATGTGTGTTTTTATATGCATTTTACATATATATACATATATATATGCACACACACTATATTATACAGTAAGATTATTGCTAGGAGTTGCCTAAGTGCTTTACATAAATTTTATCATTTAATTTTTACCACATTGAGCTCTTATTGCAGTTAAGGAAACTGAGGCAGAGAACCAGTCCACACAATGGTAGGTAGCAGAGCCTGGGTTCAAACATAAACTTGTTTGGATGAAAGCCAATGCTTATCATCGACAGGCACCACTTAATAAACTTCTCATGTTCAAAGTTGAAAGGAAAGTCTCCAAGCTGAGAGGGGGCCTATTGTGCCCTCCTGAGTTTCATTTCCTTTGGGGAAATGAAAGCTCAGACTCTAGTATCGGTGCCACCACTACCTCCAGCGTACGGGCAGCTGTGGCTTCAAGCTGGACTCTCAGCAAGGAGACTGAGCTTGTCGCTTGGGTTCCCTAAGAAAAGCTGAGGTTGGCTGCGACCTTGAAAATGCTTCATCAGCCTTTGTCGAATGAGAAAACATGAATACATTCAGATATTACAAGAGATAAAAAGCTGAAAATGTAGTTTGTAAAGTCTGACATATTAGTCTAACCTCAAAGTCATCTTCTAATTCCAAGGGAAGAACATTCTGGAGTCAGACAATGCGAGGCGGAAATCTTTGCTCACAGCCTTACTGGCTGAGGGACCACAGACAGTCACCTATCCTGTCTGCCTCAGCTTCCTCATGGGAAAATGGAGATCTGCAAACATGGATTTAGCTCTCTTGGGTTTCATGAGGATTTGACAGGGTGCCTGACACATAGTAGGTGTTCTTTAGACAGCATAATTCCTCTTGCTGGAGGCCCTCACATGTGGGCTCTCAGACTAACTGTGCAAGGAGGGTGGGATCTTTGACTCCCAGTTAGGAGCTCCCTGCTGGGCATCTCAACATCTCTGTGCTCCCACCCTGCCACATATCAAGATCAAGTGATTCTTCCATGTGACTAGGTTCTTCTCAAGGAGTGAACTCATGCTAGAGGGAAACTGTGCCTTCTACATTCCGGGAGGGCCTGCGTCTCTTGACAGGTTAATTGACCCATTTATTCAGTCATCCATCAGCAGTCATTGAGCAGTTCCTGTACTCAGGTAGGGCTGGGCATTGGTGGGGTAACAGTACTGCAGTAACATCACTGTGTAACCAACATAATGACCATACGGCAAGAGTGGCCCATAACCAGAGGTCATCCTATTCATTCATTCATTTATCCATTCATCCATTCCTACAACAAGGAGATCATTTATTCCTATTATGTGCCTGGCATTGTGTTAGGCCATGGAGATAAAAAAGTAAATGAGAAAAACATGATGTCAACCTTAACAAGTGGCAGATGGCAGTTCAGAGGAACAGACAGACCGGTGACTCATATGGTACAGTGACACAAGGGCCGTGTTAGGGGAAGTGTGGGGGATTGTCTGAGAACATGGGGGCTGGATTAGTGTCCTGGGGCTGCTATACCAAAGTACTACCAACTGGGTGGCTTAAACCACAGAAATTTGTTTTCTCCTGGTTCTGGAGACTGGAAGTCCAAGATCAAGGTGTCGGTGGGGTTGGTTCCTTCTGAGGGCTAGAGGGAGAGTCTGTTGCATGTGCCTCTCCTAGCAAGGAGGGTCTGGTAGTTTACAGACAATCTTCGGCATTTCTTGGCTTGTAGATGCATTGCCCCAGTCTCTTCCTTCATTCTCACATGTTGTTCTCCATGTTGTGTGTGATACTCTATGTCCAAATTGACCCCTTTTATGAGGACATCAGTCATGTGGATCAGGGTCACCCTAATGACCTCATTTAACTTGATTACCTCTATAAAGACCCTCTCTCCAAATAAGGCCACACTCTGAGGCACTAGGGGCTAAGACTCCGCATATCTATTTTGGGGGGACACAGTTCAACCCATGAGAGGGGGAATGTCTTAGACTGAATTCCAGAGGTGGTGACATGTAACCCAAGACCTAGAGTACGAGGAGATGGCTCTGTGATTAGGAAGGAGAAGTGCTCCATGTGGCAGATGGGAAGGACCTGAGGTGACAGAAAGCACAGTGGGCTTGGGGAAGAGTCTGGCCAGAACATAAAATGCCGGAGTAGTGGCTGGAGGACTAGGTGGGCACAAGTCTTGCAAGACCCAGAGGGTCATGTTAGGAGGGGCTATGTTCTGAGAGGAGTGGGGAGCCATGAAGGGTTGTCCAGTCAAACATCATGGTCAGAACACATCATGGACTTGCACCAAGAACGCTATCATGCCATGCAGCAGGGAGCCATGCCTCCCATGATGCGGGGTACAGCTCTGTTCTGGTCAGTTGAGTTTCTCTGTTAGGCCGAACATCAGAGAAACACTATACAGGGCTCAGTTCAGGCATGGGGGATGTGGCCTCTTCCTGGGAGGCGAGGTCTGTGGTTTACAAAGAGAAGGGAGCCTGTCCTGGTTGGCACGGGATGTGTGGCGAGGGAGGAGCATTGGGAGAGTGCTGAGTAAGCATCGTGCAGGGCTGGAGAGAGTGGGCCTCCACTGGGACAGCCCTGCTCTTCCTGCTACTCATTGGCTGTGTCCTTTCATGGCCCAGGAAGCCTCTCACCCTCGCATCCTCCCTGGTGGTCTCTTCCTGTCAACTTCCCTCCCATCCCTTTGCCTTTGCTTTTTCCAGCCTGGCTGGTCAAACCCATGGAGAGTATTTTCAGAAATGCCTTTATGGAGAGTTGTAAGCATCCTTTGTTTGTCTACTGAGCCTCCAGAACAGAAGAAAAAGAGAGAAAACTGTGGACGAGGCAGCAGAGATATGTGGCTTATACATCATTCATTCACTTAAACAATTTAAACGCATCATTTACCGAGTGAATCTTGTGATCTGGGCATACAATTCCAGGTATAGCCTGGTCCTGGTGCTCCAGGCTCTGAATTCAGGGAGAACAGGAGGCAACCTCTGTCCTGTCTGGCTGGATGCTCTGCGAACATGGCAGGAGGGGGACATTTTAGGGAACACAGAAATCTAAAGGGATGGCAGGCACAGGGCACACTGGCTAAATAACACAGTCTTTTGAGGGGTCCCATGGAAGACTCATTGCTCTTGAAGATGGCAGGCAGCTTCCTCCTCAAATTCGCCACCCACTCTTCTTGCCAGAAGACCCTCTGGCCCCACCGAGGAAGGGGTTGGCTTTGCTTTTGATTTGTTTCTGGATGTTGCGCGTTGTCTTTCATCCCAAGGCACTGTGGGGACCATATTTTGCTGCTGAGTCAGGGAGGCCCACAGAGACCTGAGCGAACGCGTTGGAAGGTGATTAATTGTCTCTGCCCCATGCGTCTGGTGTGGTGTGGCTGCAGCGTGGTGTGACTTTGAGACGAGCTCCCTCAGCCCTTGCTTCTGGGGAGGTGGCTGCAAGCACCCCATGGGGGCCAAGCTCCTGGTGCCTGGACGAACTGGATTTTAATTGCTGGCAGCCTGTTCTTTGTGAGGCCCTCCCCATGGTAGCTCTGAGTCCCAACAGACACTGCAAAATGAGATTCCAGTTTTCAGAGAAAACACCATATTTCAGAGAAAATAGTCTATGCTATTGCTTTGTCGGAAGAGAGAATGCAAAATAAGATAAGGTTTTTAGTTCCAGCCCAGGCCGTGGAATCATGAAATAGCACAGCAGGAAGCCCTGAGAGACCATCTTGTCCAGGGGTTTCAATCACAAATGTTTACAGGGCCGGGCGGAGAATGTTAATGTGGGTCTCAGACCAAGGGGAGCACTGGGGCTTGTGATGACCTGGAAACCACATGCCCGGGTTAAAAGCATCCACATTCGAAATGAATAAACACTACGCTGGCCAAACCAGCCACTTCTGGACCTGTCGTTATGACTGGCAGTTTATAACCATAAGACAATGTAATTCTCTCATTGGATAATTGGGATAACGAGGCGACCACATATTAGTGTTGCCCATGGGCCAGCACTCTTCTCAGTGCTTTGCCTGAATTCACTCAATCTGTGGATGTCCCTGTTGTATAGAGGAGGAAATGGATGCTCAGGGAGGTCGAGTGGCTTGTCCAAGGCCACAGAGCTAGCAAGTGGTCGAGTGATACTCACAAACACAGTCTGACTCCAGCACTGAAGTTCTGGACCCCTGCCGGGCACTGCCACCGCAGACGGGTGCCCCTCAGATCAGGGATGTGCCATGTCCCCTGGACAGGGCCCAGAACCCAGGCCCTGGACTCCCAGCATGATCACACCCAACTGGACCATGTTGCTTCTCTGACGGGGAAGTCCTGCTTCTCCAGAGCTAGTGGGTCAAGGCACAGAGTCAGGCTTTGCAGCCAGAACAGGCTAGTTTACATGCTCAGCTCTAGTGCTGGCCGGCTGTAGGGTCCTGGGTCAGTTGGTGTGAATCTCTAGTTCTTAGGGAAGTTAGTTCATCTCTCAGGGTCCTGAGAACAAGCTCTGTGATAACTTCTTCCCAGGGCTATTAGAAGATCCAATAAAAGAGGGACTAGCACAAGGCCCGGATATGATTCGATGCCCCCTAAATGCTGGTGTCTTTCTCTTTGGCCGATGGGCTGCGGAAGCCATGGTGTACTTTTCCAACCGCTTCTCCGTGGTGGTTTATCTAGTCTTCTGCAGCTCGCTGTTTTGCTCCCATTGGACAGTCTTCTGTTGGCCACTGGCAGAGTAGTCCGGAATGTCCTGCCCAAACCCTCAGAAGTTAATGGGATGAATAATTATCTTAGAGAACAAAAAGCAGGACCGTGCTCAGTTCTGCCAGCATCCAGGTGCTGCAGCTGTCGGCAGTGTTCCTCTGATCAAGGGACAGGTGCCTGCCTGGGGAATTGAGCAGACAGTCTCTGTCGCCAGCCAGAGAGAGTGCCAGATCGAGGCTGTTTGGCTCGTAGGGCTCCTGGGTGGTGTGGCTGGCACCTGGCATTGCTAATGGTGTTAGAAGAGTCATTTGTCCAAGAGAAAACCAGCTATAGCTGAATGGTCCACAGCATGGGCATCATCCTTCGTTTGTTTGGGATTATCTCTCAGGCATCTCGGAGATGCAGGGCTGGAAAAGCTCAGCATCAGACAGACCAGCAAGCTCAACCTGACCCTGACATGGACCAGCCCTAAAAACCCCATAATTTCCTCATCTGTAAGGTGGGGCGAATAACTTATCACAAAGGGTGGTTCTGAAGATGAAATGAGCCAACCTGCAAACAGCACTTGACATGAAGTGCCCCTCCAACCCCTGAACTCAAACAAGATGCATCAATAAGAGAACATACCTTTCTCCTCCCAACTCCCTTCCCTAACCTTTCCATCAGAGTCCATATCCTTGCTAAAGGGATCTTTCTGTAAACTGATTCAGAACAACTAGCATCTTGTAGCTTCACACGTAATTACAGCTGGTTTTGTGTTCTTTAATGACAGGCTCACATGTGCAGGTATTTTCTCTCCAGGCTTCCCACGTGGGAAGGGCCCAAGTCTCTGTTGTCTTGCACTGTGAGTGCTGACTGCCCGGGCCCATCACCAAGCTCGAGTGGGCAGATGTCTCGTGTGCTGAGATCCCTGCACTGGCTGCTTTGGCTGGTTTCTCGTCACACAAATGTGCCTCCCATCAGGTCACCATTCCACCACTGAGGAACCCATAGCTGCTCCTTTATTTTAAAGTTTGTCATAGCAAATGCCATCCCTTAGTCTTAGTGTCCCAGCTCTCCAGCAACGCCTCCCTCCCTCTCTGATCTTGTCTTCCTGCCCTGGGGTCCTTCCATGCACACTTATACATGCATACACCCAAGCTCTAACACATATGCACACACATGTACAGGACACAGGGTCACTGTCGCTCCTCAGTCCTCCTTCTCAAACACGCCTGGCAGCTTTCTGCAGTAAGCTCCCCACTGCCCAGTGTATAGGACGTGTGCACCTGCTCGGATCTTGTAATTATCCAGGGAACATCAATAGTTCATTTTCTCATCATTTTTGCAGTTCCATCCCATTATACTATCCCCTAAGTATTTTATAAGCAATTATTTCCTCGATCGTATTCTTGTTCACCATTTCTGTTTCCTTGTAGTAAACCGTTAGTGGCTCCCAGAAAGTTTTGCTCTCTCGAAACACCCATGGTTTGAAAATACTGTCACCTTTGCCCAGAACATCTTTTATTCCTCTCTTTTATGTGTCAACTTCCGCATTCTCCTAAGCCTCACCTTTCCTGCTAACACTCTCTCCTCGCCCCACCCTCCATCTCTCATCTGCCGAGCTGGGATAGGTTCGACATCACGTTCCGATGACTCTGAGCTTTCTGCTAGCAATGCATTTTGCACGATATTTTTGATTGTCTGTTTTCTTGTTAATCCTCCCCACCTAGCGGTGGGCTGCTTATCGTCACTCTAGAATGGCAATCGCAGGCTTGGGTTTTTGGGTCGTGCAGTCCTGATTGGGAAGGCAGCTCTTCTACTTGATGCTGCTGTAACCGTCCCCAAGTTACTTAATCTCCTTGAGCCTTGATTTCTTCATCTGTGAAATGGAGGGCTAATGATATCTTGATGTAAGTGTCTGGCCAAGGTTAAAGGAAGTGATACAAATGAAGCATTAGCACAGTGTCTGGAACTTAGCGTTATTACAGCTTTCTTCCTGCATTTCAAATGCCTGCCTGCCGGGGAAGCTGACATAATAGAGGAGCTCAGTCAGACATCTGGAAAGGAGGAGAAGAGGAAGGGAAGGACAGTGAAAACAAAAGCCAGCAGGGAGAGGAGAGACTCGGGCTGTTTCTCTGAAGCAGAGGGGCACGCAGGCTGTGCCAGGAGGCAGCGAAGGCACGTTCACAACCTCCCGAAGGGCTGCTGCTCGGATTTACATTTCGCTCACATTTATGACAGCCTCATAATGGATTAAGAGCCTTAGCACTGATATATTAAAGGTTAATGGTGCATCCTGCTTTTGTATTGATTTGTGGCAGCAAATATTTGCCGCTGCTGAGCTGGGAGGCAGCCATGCTTTTGGAATGGAGGTATTACAGGCTGGTGGGGCTATTTGCGCAGGGCTCCCACCGCGTGGGAGGGGCACAGAGCTGGGGGAGCAGGCAGTGGTTGCTCAGGGGTTCAGACCCAGGGAGATTCTCTCCACCAGTGCCGACTTTCATTAGATCAATAAGGAGCTGGATCTTGAAGCTTGAAGACCCTGAGGAAGGAGGCTGGGGAGAACTCAGGCTGATCCTTGGGCCCCTTGGTGATTTGTTCCTGGGCTGGCTCTGACCACATGGCTCTGTTCCCTGCCTCTTGGCTCAGGGCTGCAGCTCTTCTTTTCAGCCTCCCCAAGCCATCATGATGCCTGCTTCTCTGCAGATGACCAACCCACACTTGTCCTGAAAGGAAGCTGGTCAGCCCCAGATGAAGACTTTTCCAATGGAAAATCCAACTAGATGTTTGGAAGGCAAGAAAAAGGCTAATTCATTAATATATTAATATATTACATATTAATATAATATATATATTTATTTATATAATTATATATTATATTATATATTAATATAATAAATAATATATATATTATTCATGTATACACACCATGTTTATTAGAGCATCTACTGTGTGCCAGGCACTGTTGTAGGCAGAGGGACAAATTATCCCAACTAGGCTGGAACTTTCTTGGTTTTAGCACTGAAATTCCTATGTCCCAGGAAATCTCTCTGTCCTGTGCAGATAGGATAATTGGTCATGAAGTTGTAGGCATTGGTGATGTAGCCAGAAACCAAACAACCCAGTCTCATTCTAGGGGGAGAACTGACATTAAATAGCCTGTGATATATTTCTTTGTTTCTATGGTATAATTTAAGGAGGGTGGTATTTTATATAGGGTCATCAGCAAAAGCCTCATGGAGATGGTGACTTTTGATCAGAGACCTAAGACACTGAGGGAGTGAGGCAATTAAAGATGTGAGGGAAGAGGATGACAGGCTGAGGGAAGAACAGCGACAGAAACCCCAAGGTGGGAAGGCAGGGAAGCCAGTGTATGAAAGCAGAAGTATTGGGTCCAGATTGTGTGGGACCTTTCCGGCCATGTGAGGATTTTGGATATTCCTCTGCAAGATGAGAAGCAATTAGAGAGTTTTCAGAAGTGAGGTGACATGATCTGCCAAAGGACAACTCTACTTGTCCTCTGAGGAATAGATTATAGAGTTAAAGGTAGAAGCAAGGAGCCCATTAAGGAGATGATCTCAATATCCAGGTAAGAGGCAGAGATGTTCACGGTGACGGTGATGAGAAGTGGTCTGATGCTGGATCTATCTTCATGGTAGCAGAGGTCAAATAGGCTGAGATTGTATGTGAGATATGCAAGAAAGAGAGGAATCCGCAGTGATTCTAAGGCTTTTGGCCACAGCATCTCAAAGAATAGAGCAGCATTTGACTGAGGTGGAAGAACCAGAGGAAGAGAAGATTTGGTGGTGGGTTTTGGGGTTTGCAATTCAAGAGCTTGGGTTTGAACATGTTCAGTCTGGGGACCTATTAGCCATCCAGATGGAGATGTCAGATAAGCAGTTGCCTGGAGTCAATGGGGTGGGTCAGGACTGGGGTGGTCCATTGGAGTCATCAATGTATAGATGTGTCTACAGCCAATTGACTTGACGAGATCATGGTGAAAGGAATATCACCAGAGAAGAGAAGGAATCTGTGGAATGAACCTGGGACACCCTAAGATTCAGAGTCTGGGAAAAGAACTAGGAAAGGAGTTAGATAAGGAGGAGTCTGCAATGTGGGAGAACTAAGAAAGAGTGGTATCCTGGAAGCCAGGTGAGGGAAGGTCTTGAAGAAGGACAGAGTGATCAAGTTCATCCAGTTCTGCTGGTGGGGGTAAAGTGAGGACTGGGAATTGGCCACCGTATTGAGGAGATCATTAATGACCCTGACAGAAGTGCTTCAGATCAGTGATGGGACGGAAACTTAATCAAGGTAGGTTCATGAGAAATAGGAAGAGAGTAACGGAGAAGGTGACCACAGATAACTCTTTAGAATAACTAGAGAGCAGTTGGAGGAGGATGCTGTCTCAAAGAAGGGTGTTTTTCTAAACGTAGAACATATATGTGTTTTCATGCTGATGGAACTGATCCGTGGAGAGAAGCAATTTCATGATGTAGGAGGGAGAGGTGACAACTGGAAGAGCAACATACTTGAGAAGGCAAGAAAGTCTGGGATCCAAGAGACAAACAGGCAGACATACATAGGAGCAAGAGCAGAACCTCCATTTTAAAAGGAGGGCAGGCATGTATTTGGTGGTTTTAGAAAAGAAAGTTCTTTGTAGAGAAGGAAAGTTCTCTACTGATTGCTTCTCCTCCCTTAAAGAGGAAGCAAGGTCGTGTTGTGAAAGTCATCTAAGAGAGTGGGAGAATCCAACGGGGGAACTTAGAAGATTGCATTAGGGTCCGCTTGAGGTTAGTGGTCATGATTCTAAAGTTAGAACCATCATCATGCTATTTCCAACGTGGATTTTCTTGAGCCATGATTGGCTATGAACACAGAGTTGTTTTAAACCAGAGTTGATTCTTCCAGAAAACATGAACTCATTGTCTGTCAGACCATATGTGGGGTGATGGGGCTCAAGAGATGGACACAGAGTCTATCCCCTAGGGAACTCACTGCTGAGGTGGGGACATAGGTACGTCAAAAGCCACACGAAGTCCAAGGGGCTGAACGTTAGGATAGACTAAGCCAGGAACACATAGAGGGGGCAC
The DNA here is from genome assembly GCF_037783145.1 of Equus przewalskii. Lineage (NCBI taxonomy): Eukaryota > Metazoa > Chordata > Mammalia > Perissodactyla > Equidae > Equus > Equus przewalskii. The sequence goes on from NC_091831.1 coordinate 84,906,970, forward strand.
GGGTCCAGGGGGGATCCACTCTTCCTCCCGGAGATGACAGGCAAGCTGATTTCTGGAGGGCAGGCAGGGTTTAGGCATGTGAAGAAGGCGGGAATTGCACTGTGGACGGACAATGAGCCTGACTGAAGACTCGGAGGCCCGAGAGAGCGGGCCATCTGCCAGGCTGGCTCCTGAGAACAGGGTGGCCTGAGAATAGGCTGAAGGAGGCTTTACAAGCTGACCGCCATTTGCCGATGGCATTAGAGGTGCCCAGATTTGACCCAGTGAGGGATGTGGACAGTCAACCCCTGCCACATGCCAGGGCCTCGGTTTGGTACCTGGCCCAGCATTTTCTGACCTGACTGAGATGAGGCTCACAGCTCCATCCCTTGGCACCTATCACAGCCCTGCTCACTCCCAGGATCTAGGCTGAGTTTGGCAAGTCAGAAACACATGACCACACACGCCCTCCTTTCAGAAACTTGTGTCTGGCTAACCTGGTTTGCTTTGGCAACCAAGGCACCAGGCTTGGGCCGAATCCAGGCAGAAGATGCACAAGTGAGGGAGGCCTGACTGGCCCTGGATGTCCAGGATGGCTTGGGATCCTCTGGGTTAGTCTGGGCATGTTTGTCTTACTCTGCGGACAGAAGATACAGTATCACAGCCCCCTCGGAGCCCGCTCCTTACAGCCAGCACGGCAGGCCTTGGATGGGCGGGAGAGGGGCCTCTCTCCTCCAAGTGCATCTTGACTGTGCTGAGCAGTTGGCAGAGGGAGTGGCCGTGGAGGAGGCAGGATAGCACAGAGCTGAGTTCCCAAGGCCCAGAACCGACAGTGGGGCAGCAGAAGGATTTTTAAATTCATTCAGATCATGTTTGTGTTTACAATGTAATAAAAAATGCAAATTTTACAGAAATACGTTTGTAAAAAGTGGAAGTCTCACAGCTGTTCAGTGCTTGTTCCTCCCATTTTTGTTCATATTTTTATTTATGTTTATTAATGGTTACTGTCTACAAGAATGCAAATCCACTATACACAAATGCATTGAGCTTTTTTTCATAGCAGTTTACTTTGGGCGCCTTTTAATTTCAATAGTTATCAAAGAAGTGGGATTTGGAGGGAAAATACTGTGGTGGGAAGGTTGGGGAGGGAGGTGAGGGCATCTTCACAGGTACTCAGTACACACCAGGTCCTCTGTGGCTAGCATGCGGGCACACGTTTGAAGAAGGGTTTTGTGGGCCCCTCTGTCCTGCAAGGATGCATTTTCCTGCCTTGGGCCACGTGGCCCTCATCCTGGTGGGTCACTAAGTGTCCTCATAAGGTGTTGACCTGACAGCTCTCCCGGGCTGGGATTCGGCTCTGCAGGCACCCTCATGACGGACTTGAGACACAAAGGAGGCCGGTGTGGTCACCAGCACCGCCTTCCCCAGGCCTCCAGGAAGGTCCCTGGTAAATGTGGAGGAGGCTGCTCCACGGGAGGAGAGCTGATAAGCTCCGAGCCTGTTGGCTCTGCTCCTCAGAAGGTTCCTCAGCAATCTCTCCTCTCATCTCCCTCAGTCCAGCCTTGGGAAAGAAAGACATTAGAGAAACACATGCCCGCAGTGTCAACTCCAATGGCTAATACACCCGCTGCCCACTTTATAAAATCACTCCTTCCATTATTTTCCATAACCCTTACTCTTCTTTATTAATCTTCATAGCACTTTTCATCACTGGATACATGACATCAGGGGTCAGCCGACTACACCCCCACAGGCCACTTCTGGCCTGTGTCTTGTGTTCCTGCAGCCTGCAAGCTAAGAATATTTTTCTTTTTTGCAACATTTTTTAAGTTTTTATTTTATTTTTTTTAAACCACAAAGCCGAGGCATATGTGACAGAGTGGTGTATGACCCTCATTGCCCACATATGTACTGTCAGTCCCTTTCTGGGAAGTTGGCATTCTATAATTATTTGTGTTTTTGTTGTCGTTGTTCATTTTTGTTTCTCTCTCCCTGCCTCCACCATTTAAGAGCAGGAACTTTGTGCTGTTCCTACTGTATCTTTAGACCCAAAACAGTGCTTGACACAAGCAGATGCTCAGGAAATAGGTTTTCTTGAATGAATGAATGAATGAAGACACATGGGAAGCCTTTCAGAGCCCAAGATTGAGAAGCATCTTGGGGTGTCTCAGCCTTCACCTGAAGTCCTGTCTACCTTGAAGAACCCAGGTCTGGGGAGGAGAGAATGGGAAATGTGACAAAGCCCCCGTAGGTGATCACTGCATGGGAGAAGGACCAGAGAGAATGGAAGCCCAGAGAGAGCCCTAGGCAAGAAACCCAGGAGAGGCAGGGAAATGCACCGCAAGGTGGCAGCACTGGGGTCTGAAGGTCCTGGAAGCCGACTCTGGAAATCTAGCCAGGCTATCCCAACTGGTTTGTGCTCAGCATCTCTTGTAGAGTCAGACATGACAGATAGAAAAGTGAGTCTGCTGGAGTGATAGTAAAGACATCTGTGGGCTGTAGTTAAGACAGCTCCAAGTTAACAAGGATGAGCATCCGCACCCTCCTGTGCCTTTTGGGCCACTCCACTACTTTCTTTTCTCCTTCACGAAGAATAATAGGGCTTTGGGATTTAGATTTATCACGATCATGATTTTGGCAATGCCACAGTTGTTGAAATCTGTTTTACATATACTGTATATTGATTCTGCTCTTATTGCAGGGGTATTTATCTCCATTGCCAACATAAATATTTCTGTAACATGCAAAGATGTATTTATAAGTTCTGTATTATTGATTTTTCTCATGCTGCAAACACATTTATCTCTTTGTTAATGAAAATGTATCTAGGAACTAGTAAGATTGATTTATGGAGAAAGGTATGAGAAGGGAGGGAGGTGGTGCAGAGCTGGGTAGACTGTCCTTGGCCACGGCTGAAGGAGACATTGTGGGACCTCCAAGAAAGTGCATGTTTAATTGGAGGAAACTGCTCTCAGAGGCAAGGGATGCTTACAAAGTTCTTTTGCAAGACAGCTTGTTGTGCATGATGGAGTCAGCTATGCTTTCAGCTAGGGGAGACCCCCAAAATCAGCAATCCAGGCCAGGAGATACAGAGAAACAGCCCCCATTGGTCCCAAACCCACTTTCAGGAGGGTACAGTTGAGTGAAAGACATTGGCTCAAAAGTGAGCTTAGAGGAGAGGCTAAGCTTTGCCATGGAGGATTCCAAGAGTAAACGCTGAGAAAAGGTGACGTAAGGAGATGGGCAGCAGACCACAACATGAGGGTGAGCCACAAAGTGTGCATGCTCACACTGTGACACTTACTGAATCCAGACCCAGGTGGGCAGCCTGGAGACAATGTTTTGAAGGACATCCTTCCCTGGCAGTTTTCCTTGCCCAGGTGCTCACTACTTCACCAGGGAGGCCTCTGCTGGGCAGTAACCATCATGGTCCACAAAAACAAGGGTCCAGATTGCCTGCCAGTTGAGTTTTGGTGTTTCCATGTGTCTCCTGGGTTCAGACTTCCTCAAGTTGTCACTTTAGGGATCCTAGGTGCCTAAAATGTACACTGTTCACAAGGCGGTAGGTTGGTTGCTGAGGGGGGAGGCATTTGCATGTACCTTGGCAACGAGATGGAAACAAGAAGATTGATGATGGGCTCCTTACTGAGGAGATAGATGGGCCGATGCGGACAAAGTCTCTGATCATGTGAGCCTGGAAGCTGAGATGTGCTGCCTGCCCGTGCTTGCTTCCATCCAGGTGTAACTTCCCTGGCCCTGTCACGCATAACTCCTTCACATAGTCCCTCTGCCTCAACCATTTGAACTACTAATTGACAGCCTAACAGAAGACCATTTATTAAAACTTGGCTGTGTGGTCAAATCAATATCTGTGGTCCTTAATCTTCACCAATCCTGTGAGAAAGGTACAAGTTAAGAAAACTAAGGCGCCAGGTATTAAATGACTTGCCTCAGTCACTGGTTCTGGAATTTGCAAGCACATCAGAATCGCCTGGGTGGCTGTGAAAACACAGATGGCTGAGGGCCACCCCAAGGTTTCTGATCCAGCAGATCTGGGGTGGGGCCCAAAAATTTGCATTTCTCGTAAGCTCGCAGGTGCTTCTGATGCTGCAGCTCTGAGGACCGCAGTTTTAGAACTACTGGTCTACCTTGGACAGCCTAAGGTGTTCCGAGGCAGGATTCATGCTCAATCTCTCTGATTCCAAAATCTATGTCTCTTTAGCTGGTATGAATTGCCCCGTGGTATGTGTCCCCAGTGAACCGTGGCTTTTCACACTTCAGTGCCTTCTCAGGTAATTTTTTCTACTAGAACACGCTACACCTTGGTCTCCATCTGGCTCCTTCTACCCATCCTTCATGACTCATCTTGACGTTTCTTCTTCTAGGAAGCCTTTCTTTTTCTCTGTGCCCATGGCCTAGTGCTTCCAGCATCTCCCATGCAGAACTCTATTTGGTCCCTCTCATGTTGTTTGGTTACTCCTGGTTTGCTTCCCTCACCATTCACCCAGCTCTCACTATGAACTCCTTAAGGATGGTCACCATTCATTCCTTGCTCAGTGTGCCCTTGTGCCTTACCTAGTAGAAATTCAGTAATCAGTGGTGGAACAACTAGTTGAATGAGTTCAGCCAGTTGCATCATGCATGATTTAGGTTTATAGAGACGCCACCTGTGACGGGCAGCTCTCCTTCATCTCTCAGTGGTAGAGGTGCCTGGACACTTTCTAGCAGTTGTTGCTGAAGAAATTAATTTGAGAAACATGCTAAATTAATTGTGCTGCTAGTGTAGCCTTCTCCAGGCTAAGAATCCCTCGCTTGTTTGGATGGCTGTCCCATCTGACGTGAACATCTGTCTCCTGCTGACTGCCAGTGTTGGCTTGGAGCCTGGATGGCTGGCTGCCCCTGCTCTCCTTTATTCGTCCCCATGTGTCCCTTTCAAAATTGTGTGCTCTGACAAGCCCCAGGGAGATGATGGCTTTGGTGTATGAATCATTGGACCTTCCTGCTCAAACCTCCAAATAGGCTTTTATAAGTTTATTCACTCTGAAGTAAGACGGTAGTACCTACTGTGGATGTGTTAGTGAGCCTGGAAACTTCCCTTGAAAGAGGGAGTGTGCATCTAAGATGGGAGAGATTTCTGTTCACAGGCTCATGGCCATAAGAGGTGATGGATGGGGGCCCGGGGGCTGAGCTATGAGTCTGGCACAGCAAAGATGGAGGTGGTGTTTTGGGGTGGGAACAATGCTCTCTGCTGGGACAGAAATGGATGTGAAGCCATAAACGTTTGGGCTGTCTGCTTGTCATCTAGAGATGCTCCCTGAGCCTCTGGCTAGGGGCACAGTTGTGAATAAATACCGAGAGGAGAGAGGAAATCTCCATTTCAAATGTGGGGATGAAACAGTAGTACTGAGCTCCTTGGCAGTCACACATTCATTCCCTACTCATGGAAACTGCAGTAATTTAGAGCAGTTCAGTATTTAGACTCAACTGTGTAATTCATCCTGATGTTTCCCATTCATCAAAGCCTTGTGTTTGTTTGTATTACCATGAGAAAAATAAAAAAAATGCGGGACAAGAAGGATCCCCCTCCTTTCTCTCCAGGCAAAACAGAGTTACAACCCGTGGGGCCTTTCAAGCAAAGGAACATCTTGCTTCAATTAGATATAAATAATGAACAATAATTAGAAAGATTTCTTCGTTGAATTTGTTATTTTATGTTTCCTTTCATCTGTAATGTATGGAAACGAATACCAAGCTGTTTCTGGGCCTTGTAGCTGGGCCTGAAGAACTCCATGGGGTGTGTTCAAAGTCGGAGGAAGCATCTACTGCTGCCTCCTCTGTGGGCATGCTCTGCAGGCTGGTGTCAGCTCCCGGTTCAGTGCTGCAGATGTGAAGACAGGACTGCTTTGGCTCCAGTCCTCTAAATTCTTGTAGTCTACTGGAGGACCTGGACGTATAGAAGAGCACAGAATCATTGTTGCTAGTGACTGGGCCCTGAGTTTGCATCAGGCACTGATCTAAGAGCTGAACACACATCACCTCATTTAATCTTCACTGTAGCCCTTTCTACAGGTTCTGCTTCTAGCCCTATTTATAAAAGATTTGGAAACCGAGGTACAGAGAGGTTAGCTAACTTGCCCAGGCCTGCAGCGTTAGGGATGGTGAAGCTGGGAGGCAAGGCAGATTGTTGGAATCCATGGTGTCTGTTTGCCCTCACTCTGGTACACTGCTCTCCAAGATCACAGTGAGATTGTGCTACCGTAGAAGCCATGCAAGGTGTAGAGAAGGCACAGCGAGGCAAGGGATAGCGATGGCCTCCCCTGGGGAGAGGCAGCAGCTGGTCCTTCAAGGGGTTTGCAGAAGTGTATCAGGTGGATGAGTGAGATAAAGAGATTCTGGGCAGAGGGAGCACCATGATCTGGTGCCATAGATGGGGACTGTGTGGGATTTCTCATTTCAACATTGACTTCGGGGCTGTTTCGAGGCAGGGGCAACAGCCAGAGATGAGACCAGACGATGGAGAGTTGTGTAGATCAGGTTGGATCTCCTTGGGGGAACAGTAACTCAGTGAGAGGTGAGCATGATGGTCCCAGTTGATAAAAAGGGGAGACAGATTTCCAGAAGAGGAATAAATAAAAAGCAATCAGATTGGAGCCTGGAGAGAGAGGCTGGCTCACGACTGAGCTTTTCGTTTTTCGCAGTTTTATTGTGTGTGTGATATTCCATCAACACATTGAGCCAGATAGTGCCCATCCCAGGGCAAGTAAGAACTTTGTGCCAATTAGTCCTCCCTGGCCTGACTAGGCCCCCTAACCCAAGGAATGTTCTCCTCCTTCTCTGCCAGGTCAGATGTCTGCTGTTGGGTCCTGCTGGGCCTTCCTGATGCGTTCTCTCCCTCGAGTGTCACCTGGCCTAAGCTACCTGTTTGTCCTCTACGTACAACAAACCCAAGGCCCTCAGAAAGGCTTTGTTTTATCTTTACCATCTTTTAAATAATTATCAACACTTAAAAGTCAAGAGATTTCGTACAAAAATCCAGCTTGCTTTCTTTATTGAAAAACAAATTGCGAGGAGGTGCTCAAAAGGCAACAATTGGTGGAGTTCTAGAACAGCTGCAAGCTTTGGAGGGGACGTGCCTCTTAACTAGCTCAATCTCTGAGTGTATGTCTGGCCCACACCACCTCTGAGTGTCAGAGGCCAGTTGTTCCCATCAACATTGCCAACCTGTTTCTCTTTGCTGCGCTGCAGGCCTTGGAGTTGGAGACCCCCAGTATCCAGCATCTCATGTTGCCCTTACTCTTTTCTATTGTGACTGTCTGTCTCTATGTTTCTGCAGCTGGACCATAAGCTCTCTGAAGACAGCAGTCATGCCTTATTCATCCTTTTGTCCCTAGACCTCAACACAGGACCTGGTTTTAGGGGTTCAGTAACCTTGTGGAGTTAACCTACACTAAGCAAGCATCACCGTGATAGAATGAGGCCCTGGCGAGTCATGCTCTGGGCTGAGGGACTCATGCTGCTGGGGTTGGGAGTGAAGAATGTGCATAGGGGGCCACAGCTGCGCTTTGACCTCAGAAGGGCCTTGCAGCTCATTTGTATCCCTGCCGTGTGCAGCACGTACCCAAGTTTCATTGCATTTTTGCCTTTCAGGACATTCCAGGATCTCTCCAAACAAGTGGAGATATCTTATGGCACCGTCCGGGATTCCGCTGTGTATGAGTACTTCAGAGCCAAGGGCACCAACCCCCTGGAGCAAGACAGCACATTTGCCGAGCTCTGGCGGACCATCAGCAAGAATGGAGGGGCTGACAACTGCGTGTCCAGTCCTTCGGAAGGCATCAGGAAGGTAGGTGGGAGCTGGCCACCTGGACATGTGTGCACTGTGACAGGGACCTTGGGTGTGGTCATTCCGAGGCAGGAGACACCTTCCAGAAGCATCTCCTTTGGATAGCCCATCACCTGTAGGGTGATCTGTCATCAGCAGGTTAGACAGGCATTTCTCACAGAGATGCAGCTGTTCAAGTGGTGACACATGTCCATTAGGTAGATACCCATATTTGGCAGCAGAAGCGGAGGGGCTGCTCATTAGGTATTTTATAAGTTTCCAAAGGGTCAGTGAAGAGCGGGCAGATGAAGCCCAGGATGTGAGTCTCCCTCTTCACGGGCTTCTAGATGGTGGCCTGGAGGGGCCAGCCACCCCAGGTGAGAATACTCAGGAAAGGCAGAAGCAGAGAACCAGGTATGAGGTGGAGGGTGTGAGGGGATGAGGTTCAGGAGAGGGTGGGCACGCTTGGGGACTGTGTGTGGAGAAGAGGTGTGCTTGTGAGATGGTGGTAAGGACAGTGAGTCTAGGATGGTGGCTCTACTGGGGGAAACTGAGGGAGGACAGGGAGGAAAGAGGCTAGGGCCAAAGAGAGGAAGGGTGGAGAAAAGTCATCACGTTCTTCAGCTGTGGATTAGACTTTGCTCATTTATTTCAGTTGGTTTCCACAATGACCCAAATTAATTGTTTTATTCCGTTATACAGATGAGAATCAGAGATATGGGATCACACTCCTAGTTAGGTTCTGACGCCTGGGGTTCCAGGCTGAGGAGTTCGGCATTTATCTACCATGAGCTGCGGATCTCTTGAAGGTCAATGAGGAGGAAGATGGGAAGGCAGATGCGATAAGCATAGTGCTGGTGGTGGTTTCCTTCTATCTGAAGACCCTCTCATGTGGTGGCTACTGGTGAATTATGTGAGGACACTGTGCACCTGTGGCCAGCACTGTTGCCTCTCCAAGCAGACCAGCTGTCCAGCCGGCCTCGGCATCTTCTCCCTTCCATTCTCTACTCTACCTCCCACCACCTCTGTGGAACTTTCTCACAGTCACACACACAGTCACATGCATTCACACACACACACACGCACCTGTCTAGCCTGCCTTGGCATCTCCTCCCTTCCTTTCTCTACCCAGCAACTCCTTCTCTGTGGAACCTTCTCACACCTCTCACACATAGTCCCACACACTCACACACACACACACACTCACTCATGCACTCTCATATTCATGTACACACACACACCTGTGTTCCACATCCCCAGCCACTTGGTGACCACTTGGCCTTACTGCAGAGGGCAGTGGATATAAGGGGCAGTCAGGGGAAAGCTTTGGGGTTACCAGGGCCCATCACTCTGCTCTTCATGATGGGAAGAGACCTCAGCAGTCTGCCAGCGCCTCCCAGGAGAGCCCCAAGGGGCCCCAGGGAGAAAGCAGAGGCCCGAGTCCTGCTCTAGAAGCAGCGGGGTGTGGAGGTGAAGCACAGCCTCCATCGAGTGGAGGGTGTGGGGCCTGGCTGCGTGCTCTGTGTGGAGGGGAGCCTGCTGGCACGTGTTCTCCCATAGTGGTTAGCTCAGATGGCTCCTCCTTGTCGTTTAGCAGCATCAAACAGCAAAAAGTATCTGGGCTCTGGAGCCTGACACATTTGGGTGTGAAGCCCAGTTCCACAACTCACCAACTGTGTAAAATTGAGCACACCACTCTTCCTGTCTGGAACTTCTCAGAGGTCAGAGATGCCTGGGCAACTGCCCATTTTGGGGTCTCCTTAGACACTTAAAATATTTACAAGTTCATGTTATGGTAGATTTTGAATGTTTACATTTAACCAAGGGATATTTTAACAAAAATAATAGAATGTGACACACATGTGCTATTTCCACGCTTACAAGATTTATGAAAACCTCTTCATTCGTAGTGCACTATGGAGGATGGCACTCTGAGCTCGAGCTGCCGGGTCTTCCTTCATTCCTGACAGTGAATCTTCATGGCTGTAGGCGACCTCATTTAGAAATCAGGAATGCAAAGTTGATTTGAGACCTTTTATGAATGTAGGCCTGCGCCAGTGGCCTGCTTTCTTTGTCTCTCCTGGGGAGCCAATAGTCCCATCCACACAGGATTCTTAGGAAGGTTCATTGCAAAAATGCTACAAAAAGCACTTCTTATAAAAGAAAAGATAACTACTTTTGACTTTATTAAACTTCTATTCATTGCAAGACATTTCAAAGAAAATAAAAAGGCAAGTCACACACTGGGGGATGGGGGGTATATTTACAATGTATATTACCCATATAGGACTAGTGTTAAGATTATATGAAGAATTTTTACAAATCAATAAGAAAAGCTCAAACAATTTAATTTAAAAATGGGCAAAAGACTTGCACAGGTCTTTCACAGAAGAGGCCACACGTATGGCCGATAATCATATAAAGACATATTCAAAATATTAATGATCCAGAAAATGCAAATCACGGCCATAAAGATATTCATTTTGCATCAATTAGACCAGCACAAAATGAGAGGTGGTGGAGAGGACGGGGGTAACAGGTGCTTAATTGCTGGTGGGAGTGTACTGAGTCCACCCGCTTTGGAAGTGAGTTTGTCATTCTCTTATAAAATGGAATATTCACGTACCCTATGACCCAGCAATGCCACTCTTACGTATCCACCCAAAACAAACTCCACACGTACCCCAGAGATAAGAAGGGCCATGGTAGCATTGCTTATAGAGCCAAAACCCTGGAAACAATCCAAATGAGCATTAACAAGCTAAAAAGGAAAATGACCTGCAATGAAATGAATGAACTACATCTTCGTGTAATAGTATGGATGAATCTTAGCAGAATAATATTGAGTAAAAAGAGCATTCAAGGCAATTTCACATGGGTCAACTAATAGAAAATAACATGCAACATAATACTCTTTTAAAAATGTATAAAACACAAGCATAGACACATCCAAAGTAGTGATGAAGTACAAGATTCACAATAGTGGTTACTACAGGTGGGACAGGCAGAGCAACAAGAGGAGAAGCATGTGGTTGGATATAAGTCATGTCAGTGTTACCTTGAGACTCACAGGGTTTTTAAAAAAAATTTTCGTTTATCATGATAATAAATAATAAATGAGTTCATTAAAATGAGGGCCATTCCTGGACAAAAGGACAGGTATCCTGAACCTAGGGTTGTGATGAATCTCGTTCTTTGCACCTATCTACTCTTCCAAATAAATCAGTCCAGACCAAGCCAGGTGGAGTTTGGTTCCTGCACCCACCAGCCCCTTCTCTCCTTGTGAGCTCGCTGTGCCTGCCCCCTCTTACTCTTGGTGGCCTTCAGGAGGGCAAACACCACCACTGGACCCCTCTGGAGGGAGATGCATCGGGAGATGGGTTGTCAGGGAAACACCCCCTCGTCATCCTACTCACTCCTAGTCCGTTGCTGGCAGGTTAGAAATCATTCACCCTCTGGTGAGTTTTAGGGTCTGACTCATGAATAAAACAGTGTAAAACAAATAAATAGCTGAGATACAAATAAGGGATTCTTTAGAAATGTCTACAGCTTCGTGGTACAGAATCTAATCCTTTTTCAGTCCACAGAATGTGTTACTTTCATGACACCTTCATTTTATAAACCCCCAAGCTGGCTTTGGGGTCACAAATCTCCCTCTTGCATTTGAATCTTCAAGAAAAAACTGACTGCCAGCCCTAGACAAATGTTAAGGGTTTTATAACTCGTGTCATAAAATCGAGTTTATAGTATTGTCAGAAAATGGAGTGCGCTGCATTTTTTACTGGAAAGAAAGCTCAGATTCACTCTCAAATTCTCCTTCTTCTTGTGCCTGTTTGGGGGCCTAGATGCTTGTCTGAAATTCTTCCTGCGCCCTTCCTCCCCCTATGGAGCTGCCCCTCACTTCCTAGGCTACAGCTTTGGAAACCTCGCGAATCTCCTGGCCAAGAGGCAGACCAAGCTGGGGATAGCCATGCCTTGGGTGAGGGCCTTGTCCTGAATTCGGAAACTGTGAAGGAAAATCCAGCATGTTGGGAAATATGGGCCTGATCCTGATTTGAGGGATGAGCGGCTTCTCTACATTCCAGAGTCTGCTTCTGAGCACTGCAGTCAGCCTGGCAAAGGTGAGGAGGGGACGCCCCCAAGAGATGTCGCAGGAGACTTCTTTCGCAGGGGAAAGGAAAGGATGACCCCACCTCTGATTTCCAGTCCCTCTTTGGTGACTCTGGCTCCATTTCTGGAGAGTGCTTGTTAGTGGAGCGATGTCTAATTGCTGCTAGAGTCAAGAAGCTTGGTGTAGAGGGCAACCTTGGAGAGCTGCCATTATTTTTCCCTTGGGAGTGCTGTAGCTTTTAATGACTTGAAGCCAATTTAGGTGGGAAATTGCTTAACAAGAGGTGATCACTTTTCCACAGTATCAGAGCTAGAGGAAGGGATTATGTCATGGTTGCCCCACTGCTGTGACTCACTTCTTCATGCCAGAAGCCACTCAGATAAGGAGGGGGCAGCAAGGAGGGCAGAAAGGAATTTGGAAGGGGAGGCAAGTTTTATTTCTTCCTTAAGAGCCCACAGCATACAGTTTTTACAACCAACCAACCTAGCACTTAGTAAGTCTCAATAAATACTGGCTTGTCCCTGAATGAGTCATCTCTTTGCTGTCTGAGCAGAGACACGTAAATCGGGGGTGTAGTTGGTGCCGTCAGTTAGCAGGTGACCTTCCGTGGGTTCCATAATGGAAAGGACAAGGGAAGATCTCCAAGGTCCCTTTCAGGCTTGTCTCTTGTAAGCCTTCTCTTAGGAAAGAGACCCTGCTGGCCCTCAGAGAGAGGAGAGACGCTGCCTTCATTCCTCTCAGCCACCTGCACCTGTCAGACCCAAGGAAAGACGAGACCAGAAACTTTGAGAAACTTTGTAGAAAAAGTTTAAGGATCCCCAATCTAGAGCAGCGAGTGGTCCAGGGATGCTGCCCCTGGATCCATATCATCTAATTGCACATAGACGCATCACCTAGCTCTTCATCTAGTAGAACAGACACATGCAGTAACACGTCATCTAGCTCTCTATCATCTAAGAGTGCATGAGCACATCCAGCAAATAGCTCATCCTCTTGTTCCACATTGTCTAACAGCATGTAGGCACACGCAGTAACACTTCATCTAGCTTGATGTCGCCTAACAGCACATCAGCATATCTACTCGTATATCATCTACCTGCACACCATCTAGTAGCATACAGCCTCTGCCTACAGACTGTCCTTGCTTGTCCTTTTCATTTCTGCCTCTGGTGGTCCAGAGACTTCTTCCTCACTGCCCTGGGACCCAGCTATACTCATGGCCTGACCTAGTCACCCCCTGAAATCTATTGAGCAGTTTCTATGTACAAGGCACTGTGCCAGATGATCTACATACATGATTTCTTCCATCCTAAAGAGAACTACTTGATTATTATTATCTCCATCATGTAGAAATGGGACCTGAGCCTCAGGGAGATTCGTGGCTTGCTCAAGGTCACACAGATGTGAGTAAATCATGAAACTATCCTCAGAGCCTCACTCCAACCTTGCTCCTTCCCATGAGGCAACATCCCCATTTCTACACCTCAATGTGTCTCTACGCCTTTGCATACTCTTTGCTGCTGTGTTCATTTCCCTTCCTCTTTTACACCAAAGTAGCGATATACATGCCTGGCTCCCATTTTTAAAAGCCTGACTTCCCCTTCCATGTGTCATCGCAAAGGTTATTTAAGTCTGTGCTTTTATTTTTGGTTTCCAAACTATTAAAAATATGTATTAGAGAAACTTTGAGAGGCAGAATTGAGCTAGCAAGTGGTTCAAATTTATATGATAACTTTGTCGCATGAAATCAGACTTTGATGTTATTGGTAAGATTTTTTTTTTTTCTTTTTAGCTTGATCAACTCTATCAAGTAGCAGCCAACATAACCCAATTTCTGTGCAGCGCCAGGGCTGACCCAGACTGCCAATTTATTAAGCCTTTCCATGAATCAGGCCTAATATTTAATAATATTGTCAAATAGAATGCAGCAGTAATAGTTTAAATGTCAGTCTTCACAGCTCATTGAACTCTTTGAATAAATAGACAAGTAGTTTGTTTCAGACCCTGTGGCTGGAGATAGTATTTTTCAGAGGGAAGTAGCTTTTGAATCTAGCAGTTGTAATAGAAGGTGGTTTTTTTCCACTCAGTAAATATCACTGAGGTCATAAAGTGTGGATGCAAATGCAGGGAGAAAACAGGCCCACAAATCTTATTTATTTCCACACTGATGTAATGCTTGCCCTGGTGCCAGACTGTGTGTGGGCATCACCCGTAGGCACCTGTGTTGGTTCCTTGCCCTTGCTCTCTGCTCTGTGACAAGGGCTGCTCTCATTGCTCTCACTCCCTGCTGAGTGTCGGGGGCCATACTCTGTCACAGAAAAGGTCATCCCCAGAAGGACCACAGCCTTCCAGGGGACGATCAGGAAATATGGTGCCCCACAATGCTCTCCATTTGGAAGGAGCAAGGTGAGGAAGCATCCTGATTCCATGCCGTGTTGGAAGTTCCTCCTGAGGTAGGGGAAGAGGCTTATGCGGGATGGCACTCATTTGTATTTTGGGGATGCTCGGTTCAATGATGAGGAAGGTTTGGCCAAGCTGATAAAGGGGATCCTTGATGAAGGTCTGACCTCCTAGAAAAAGGCCCGATATGAACTTGGTAGCCCTGGGCAGTGGAAAGCAACAATGCTGCCCTCAGTAGCAGCAATGGGTCTTGTAGGCATACTCCAAGACACATATTTTGGCCTTTCTTTACTTCCGAGTCAATGCACATCAGGGATTCCATATGCATCCTTCCTTCTCAGACTCTCACATTGCATAATCATTCATCTCTACATCTTTTGTACTTGCTCAAAAGGCACTATATCTATTTTGCAAGTTGGATAGTTTCTTCTCTTTATTCATTCATTTATTCACTTATTCATCCATTCAAGAAATGTAGTTTGAATAGCTTCTGCCTAGGAGTTTGGAGATGTGAATTTAAGTTCCACTTTCAACCTAATTTAATCTGTGGCTTTGGTCCAGCGAATTCACCTCTCTGAGCTCTCTGTGAGCTGGAGAAAAACCTGCCCAGACTCGTTGTGAGTCTACCAATGTGTAAAGTGGAAAGTGTCCAGTGGGGACGGCAGCCCAAGGTTGACATTCAGTAGATGTCAGTAAACTGCCTTAGCACCTACCATATGTCGGGAAAAGAAGATAGTAAAAATATAAAGACAAATATCACATAGCCTTTTTATGAGATATAATTCACAAACAATAAAAGGCACATATATAAAGTGTTTATTTCACAGGTTTAGACAATTGTATACAACTGTGTAATCACCACCCAAAACAAGGTTTAGAACATTTCCATCACCTTGAAAAGGTTTCTCAGGTCACTTTCTAGACACTTCTCCCTACCCCGAGAAGCAACCACTTAAGAATTTCTAGTACCATAGATTAAATTTACCTGTTCTTGTAATTCATATTAATGGATTAATAAAATACATGTATTTCTGTTTAGTTTCTTTCACCCAACAAAATGTCTATGAGATTTAACCATGAAATTGTGGATATCAGTACTTAGTTCTTTCGTTTGAGTAATATTCCACTGTATGAACAAATGCTGGTTTGTTTGTCCATCCTCCGGTTGACATACATTTCAGTTGTTGTCAACTTACGGCTATCATGAGTAAGACAATATGATCATTTTTATATAAGTCTTTTGTGGAGAAATGTTTCCATTTCTCTTTATTAAATATGAAAGACTAGAATTCCTGGGTCAGAGGGTAGCTGTGTGTTTACCTCATTAAGAAACTTCCTAACCATGTGGTTATTCCATTTTATACTCCTATTAGTTATATCCTAGTTATATACTTGTGAGTTCCAGTTGCTGGACATCCTAACCAACATTTAGTGTTGTCAATCTTTTTGACTGCAGACAATTTAGTGGACGTGAAGGATATGTCACTGTTTTAATTTGCATTCGTTTGGTGACTAATGCTGTCTACATTATTTCACATGCTTATCTGCAATCCGTGTAGCTTCTTTTGAGAAGAGTGTGCTCAAGTCTTTTGTTAATTTTTACTGAGCACTTCATCTTTTCATTGTTGATTTACATTAGTTTTTTATATATTCTAGATGTGTCTTTGATCAAATATAAGTACTGCAAATATAATTTCAAGTCTGTAACTTGCCCATTCATTTTCTTAATAGTGTCTTTTGAGGAGTAGATATTTTTATTGACACAACCCCATATATCAACTTTAATGCTTTTTGTGTTCTGTCTAAGAAAGTTTTGCCTATCCCAAAGCTGGAGTTTTTACATTTATGTCTATGTTGCATTTCAAATTAGTTTTTGTTTATGGAATAAAGAACTGGTCCAGGTTCACTTTTTTTCCATATGTATGTCCAGTTGACCTAGCACCATTTGTTTAAAAATTTTATGTTTATTTAACAAATAGATTAGATGCTTTGGTTGAAAATCAACTGGCCATGTATATGTTGACCTATTTCTTGATTCTCTATTCTGTTCCACTGACCTATATATCTATTTTTATATCAATAAAAAAATGTCTTCATCATGGTAGCTTTATAATAATTCTTTAAATCAGTTAGTG
The DNA here is from genome assembly GCF_037783145.1 of Equus przewalskii. Lineage (NCBI taxonomy): Eukaryota > Metazoa > Chordata > Mammalia > Perissodactyla > Equidae > Equus > Equus przewalskii. Next base: position 84,923,417 of record NC_091831.1, read on the forward strand.
TAAGTCCACCAACTTTGTTCTTCTCTTACAAGATTATTTAGGCAATTTTAGACCCTTTGCATTTCTTTTTAAATTTTAGACTCATCTTGTCAATTTCTTCAAAGAACTTAAAATTTTGATAGTACTGCATTGACTCTATAGATAATTTGGGGGAATTACAATATTGAGTCTTCTAATCCATGAACATAGTTTTCCCTTTCAAAACAGTAACTTTTGACATTACTGATTTCCTCTGTTGATATATTGTATTTGTTTCAACATTTTTTGTTAATTTTTTTATTACGTCTATTTGCTTTGGTTTAATGTTGCTCTTATCTCTCTAGCTTCTTTTTTTTTTTTTTTTTTTTTAAAGATTTTATTTTTTCCTTTTTCTCCCCAAAGCCCCCCGGTACATAGTTGTATATTCTTCATTGTGGGTCCTTCTAGTTGTGGCATGTGGGACGCTGCCTCAGCGTGGCTTGATGAGCAGTGCCATGTGCGCGCCCAGGATTCGAACCAACGAAACACTGGGCCGCCTGCAGCGGAGCACGCGAACTTAACCACTCGGCCACGGGGCCAGCCCCCCATCTCTCTAGCTTCTTAATGTTAGACTTTGGTCATTCATTTTGCCCTTGTTTGCTTTCCTAACACAAACATTTAAGCTATAAATTTCCCTCTGAGTACGGTTTTAGCTGAATCCCGTGGACTTACATATGTTGTGTTTTCATTATCATTAAGCTCAAAATATAAGGCGTCAGACTTCGTCTTTTTCTTCAAGGCATCCCTACTGAGCTCTGGAGGATGACAAATGGCTGCGATTTAATGTTGAAAAGGCTATCGGCACAGAAAGCTGGAATTCATTCTCCTTAGTGAGGCTAAGGAAAGCTTCCTAAGCTAGTCCTGTCATGCACACACATTTTGCAATCCAAATGCCTCAATTCCTTTTCAGTTTTGAAGGTTCAAATGTGAAAGAAAACTGCCAAGCAGGAAGTAAAATACAGAGAATAATAATGGAAAGCAGAGAAGCAAAACAGGCAGTTGAACTCTCTGTGAACAAAACCCATTTTTATTTCTACTAAATGTATAATTTCCTTGTAGGAGAATGAGAGCAGTAGTATGTTCCCTGCTAACAGTCACTGTCTGCAAGCCCCTTCTCATGGTCGTGGGCTTAGTTCTAAGTATCTTGGCCACATAATATACCTGAACCTTCTTCACTTGCTTTAACTCTATGGTCCAACCCAACTCATTAAATATCCCCCAATCCATGTCAGTGTTTCAGATAATAAGAGGTTTTGAGAGGAAATCTTAGGTATACATTTATAATTTAAATAAAATATGTCACCATTAAGAACAGTTTAAACATTCCAAAAAATAAAAAATAAGCAGAAATGAACCAATCCAATGTGTTTTTTTACCACCAAAATAAGGCTCTAAAAATTTTTGTGTGTATTTCTGTCTAGTCTTTTTTGAAACTCTACAAAAATTTTATACAATTATAGTGTTATAGAAATTATATTTTATCCTGCATTTTTCTAACACTGTCATAAACCTTTATAAAAATCATTTTAATGGCTCATTAATATTTCATCAAATAGATGTAAAATAACTTATTTAAACATTTCCTTCTTGATTGTCATTTGTGTCACTTGCAATTTTTTCACAAATATAAATATCATTATAATGGACATCTTCACGCTGAATGGTTTTTCGGTTATCACATTTATTTCTTCAGGTCAGATTCTCAAAAATAGAATTATGGTGTCAAAAAAAGATATAAACATTTAAAGCTTTTGACAAAATATTACTGAGTATTGCCAAAAGCAGGGCTTTGAAAGATTACATTCTGATCTTTGGGATCAAAAGAATACTCAGGCTTCAGTGTTTTTTTCTCTTTTCCATCAAATCTCTGTGGATTTATCTTTAGTAGGAGAAATCTTTTTATAAATGGGTATTTTCTTCTACTTTTCTCATATCCTTTGTTGCAATTTTCTTCTTTCTTTCTCTTTTTATAGGCACATATGTACTTTTACTTTATTTTGCTTTATTATTCTGGGGACTCAAGTGGAGAAGAAATCACCTTATTTTCGACTCATTTCTTTCATGGCCCACATTAGGTATTGCCATCAATGACCCGTGAATTTTGGTGGTTTGAGGAAATTGAGTAGGATCACGGTTGGATGTCTACCTTTGTTCAATAATCTGAATTGATGCACATATGAACCCCTTCCTCAAATGTGTGTTTTCTGCAACAATTTGCGATTCTAAGTATTTGGTCTTTTATTCATTCCTTCATTCATCAACTCATTTACTAGTGCTGAGCTTGGTTAATATGTAAAAGTGGGCTTGATACTTTCCTCCTAAAATTGAGTTAGAATCGGTGTAAGGTCGGAATGAAGACAAAAGCTCATTTTGAACAGTGTGTTATTTCAAAAATAAAAGATTTTTGTTTCATTTTTTACTTTACCCAGGATATTCTTTCCTTCTATTGGGGGCAATCAGGAGATTAATTTAATCATAATGCCTACCATTAGAGAGGCCTGGGATGGATCAGGTGTGGTGTTAAGTTTCTCCTATGCATTACCTTAATTGTGCTTCAGCAGAACCTGATTATAAATAAGGAAACTAAAATACAACTTGCTGAAAATCAAGCTTGAGTCAGTATCAGACCCAGGTTTTGAACTCAGTGTTTTTCTCACTCCAGCGCCTGTGTCGTTACCTTGTGACACTGCAGAAATGGAGTAGATGCACCAGCAACGTGGAGCTCAGCTCCTGCCTGCCATCACCCAGTGTTCCAGTCACAGGAAACCTGAGCGGTCCTTACCCTCTCTGCACCTTTGCACACTGTGCTATTTGCTTCTGGGAACACCATTCCCTTTGTTTATTAGCCAAGCTGCTTCCTGGTTATCCCTCCAGCCTTAGGGGAAGCAGTCGCTCTTCCTGAGTGCCTCCTGGAGCTCCTCCTTGCTCTGAGCAGAGCGGAGCAGCGTCAGCGGCTCCCTTAATACACCGTGCATCCCAGAGCACAGCTTCGTCACCCCATCCTCGGTTCCCTGCTCTGTCACATCCCCCACTAGACTCGGAGTCTCCCTAGGTTCAGGCCTCTCTCTTAATGCATTTGTCTGTCCCCAGGTCCCAGAGCAGAGGTAGACACAGGGGCAAAGCACACAGACATCCAAAGCCTTTTATCCGTTTAAAAATCAAACAAAATAAATGTTCAATGAGTAAGAAATGAGAGTGCAGAAATGCAGCCATGTGCATCTTTCTTCAACACGAATGAGCGGATTGCTGGCACCCAGTGGCAGGGAGGGCAAGAAGGGGTAAGGAGGGACAGGGGGATGGCCTGGCTTAGTCAGTCTCCTGGAGGAGGTTTCCATACAATTGACTACATTGGCCCCTTCATCACGCCCTGCTGCTTAATTCTGTTTGATGATGATTGGTTCAGGATAATGCAGTCCAAAGATCAAAGAGATCCCCCACCGTGCCTCCCTTATTAAATTACTTTGCTTTGGGTTTTGAGCATTGCTGAGCAAATCTCCTTATGAATTCTTCAATTACTTTCTTTTGTGATTTTTATAATTTGGTGGGGTAAACTCTGGAATCAAACCAATATCCGTGCCATCGTGCTAACTTTAATTATTTTCAAACTCCCCATTAGAGGAGTGGGAGAATGTTCACTCCCCTTAAATCTGATTTCATTTTTCAGATTTCCTCTGCCCCATAATTTGCTTTGTACCCAGGTCTGACACGCTTCGCCTTACTGCTGCCTATAAACGTGGGCTGATTCCATTCTATTTGTTCCACTGAGTGTTACGGCTTTGGGTTTTATGACTTAAGTTTTTGCATTTTGAACTGAGTTGTTTTGTTATTTGATTACATTAAAATCAAGAAGAGATTGCTGATGAAAACAATTTTGATTTATTGCGTCAGCCAGATTGTTGGCGATTTTTGTTTGGCTTATTTTTATTTCCATTTTCTTGGTATAATGTTGTTTGTCCAGGAACAGGAAGAGAGAAAGGGAGGAAGGAAAATAACATTTATAAAGACATTATTATGTGTGGCATTGTGCTTATGCACTTTATCTTCACCATTGAGGGCATTTTGTGATAGTTCTATTTTGAAAATAGGGAATGCAAAACTCAAAAAGTTTAAGCAATTTTCCCAAAGATGATCAGACTCTTTCTACCATTGTGTGTTCATTATTATTACTACTGTTTTTACGATCGCCATCATTACTGTCATCATCAATAATATAAAACCTATTTGGGTAGAATAGTATTTCCACTGGGATGGGTGGCTGTAATGAAGAGTGTATTTACTCTCCAACAGAGAGGTATTAAGATTGGCTTTGAACCCTACATTTTAAAATTTTTATATGTGTGTGTGTGTGAGAGAGAGACACACTCACGCAGACACACACATAGAGATGGAGAGACACAGAGTGAGACAGATACATACACACACAGATAGAAAGACACTGCGAGAGAGAGAGATGAGAGGTGGATTAACTCACATCAGGAAGAGTAGTGGGACCAAGTGAAATCTGGTATTTCTGATACATTAAGAATCTTCATATGGAAGAGGTCTTGGACCTAGTCCCTACAGACCTCAGTTAGTTACACGAGAAGGGACGAGAAGTGTTCCCTACACTTTATAGTAAGTGTTTGGCATCCCCCAGCTGTGTAGTGGGCTTCTCTCATGGCAGTGTCCCTGCCAGGCCCTTCTAGTGGCGAATCTTTCTCTCTCTAACTTTACAGAGCTGTACATCTTCACAGGTAGAGCCCAGAGCTTGTTTGGCTCTGAGGGATGGGAGTCTACTTGGATCTTTTCGGTCAGAACGTAACCTCTATTATAGCTCCTCAAAGTAGTTGAAGGCTATGGTGTGAGCTCTCGCTCTCTCCAGACTGACATTTTAGCAAAGGCCATAAAGCAATACTGAGCCACAAATGGGGTTAGAGAATGACGTTCTTCAACATAAACCCTGCAGGGATGGTCTCCCAACACGTTAAGGGAGAGTCTTCAGTATTAACTGTGCTCACATGCAATTTTACTGCTTCTCTCTCCGAGTTACCAATTTCCAACAACCTTTTACGGCTAAAGAAACATTGAAAGGAGCTGGCCGCAGATGACAAAGCCACCTTGGCCTCAGGGTGTAGTTTCATGGGCCTCACTTGAACTTGGCCTCAACAAAGTCAAATGCTCAGTTAAGGAAACATAGTATAGCGAATAGAATGTGGGATTTGAGTTAACAAGAAGTGGGTTTGGTTCTTGCATCCACCTTGTGCCAGAGGTGAGATCTTGGGCAAGTTAACTGACTCCTGAACAAAGTTGACTCATCTGATAAACAGGAGTAATAATACTGGGTCTTTGCAGAGTTCCTGTAAAGACTGGAGGTGATGCAAAGGGACTAGCCTTGTAGAGTATATTTTAACACAATAGTTCTCAAAGTGTGGTCCTTGGACCAGCAGCAGCATCAGCATCATCCAGGAACATGTTAGAAATGAAATTCTTGGGCCCTACTTTAGACCTAATGAATCAGAAACTGGGGGAGGGAAGTTGGGGAAGAGTTAGGAATCTGTATTTGAACAAGCCTTTCAAGTGATTCTCGCATCCTCTTACGTTTGAGAACATATGCTTGAATGAATGGCTTGTTGTTTTATTAGTATTAGTATTTGCTTTATTCCTGAATCTTAGAAAGAGATTCTTAGCCAGAGGCCAAGGGTGTCTATAGATGCTGTCCCTGAAGGCCAGCCTCTGGAAGAGAAAGCAGGATAGGGAAGAGTGGAGTGGAGACCTGGAGGGACAAACAGCCTAGTTCGCTTTGATTCAAGGCCCCAGGCTTCCTGGATCCCAGTATCCATCTCTTCAGTTCCTCATTAGTCACTTTACACGTACTTATTGAGCACCATCTGCATGTCAGACATCATGCTTGGGCAGCGAACAGAACATACATGGCCAAAGGGCTTACATCCTTCCGTGTGTGTGTGTGTGTGTATGTGTTTGCATGCACGTTCATTGCGTGAGCCTATCTCTGTGCTTCTTTGTGAGATGTTGACCACATGGATGCCTGTCTTCTGTGCTGCATGAGTTCATATATTCTTAGGTTGTTCCCTTTCCCCAGGATGACATTTTTCATTCTGTGTTCTTTTCTCTCTGTAATCTAGTTTGAATCTAAGCAAACCAATTTACTCTTCCTGTTAGATCACTCTTAATCTTTCCCATGGAATAACTCAGATTAGATTGTTGTTTATCATGGTCTTTGGACAATTTAAAATTTTGACAAATCATTGAAAATCAATGTGTCCCTTTGCCCTGATGAGGAGGTTGTTTATGGCCCGTGGTTTTGCTGACGGTGTGCAATTTCAGTCTTCAAGAAGAGTCATTGATTCTTCCAAGTTAGGACTTTTCTTTTTCCTTTGTACCAAACCAGCTCCTTCTCTCTTGGAGATGTCAGAAACCTTCTCCTCCTAAGATAATGCTTGGTTCACTAAATAAGACTGTTTCTCCCCAGAGTGCGAGAGGCCCTAAAAGGGAATGCAGGCATAAAGCCTCAATAGGGTCAGGTGGAGGAGGCAGACATCAGTAGCAAAAGCTTGGCCAGAATCTGGCAGCAGAAGAGAAAAAACCATCATGATAACAGAGCCAGCTGCTCGGGGGCTCTCTGTGGCTCTTTGGGGCTACTGATGTTGAACTTTTGATGTGGGAAAGGGGAAGGCCATTTGCAGTCAAGGAGACCCAGGGAGACATTCAAGCTCTGCCAATAGCTGATTCTGTGGTCTTGGGCACAGTCCTTTTTGAGCCTCAATTTCCTAGGGAAATGGACACAGTTTGTACCATGAAATTTTATCCTGAACTTTCTAAGAAGAGAATGGATGGGAAAGCACCAAGTAGAGAGCTTTGCAGGAGGAAGATGTAAAGTGTGACTTTCCTTTAATGTTTGTTTCAGTAGCCTTGATCTCTCAACTTAGTCATGTATCCTCCTCCATCTAGTGCTCCAAACCAAGACCTAGAGCCGTAATACTCTCGCCCTTTCTGAATCTGCTCTCAAGAGAAGATCAGAAAGTTAAGTGACTCAGAGGTCTGTATCACTGAATCTCAACTTCAGCACACATCAGGGTCACCTGGAGAGATTATTAAAACGTAGATTTTTGGGCCCCACTCTCAGAGTCTCTTATTCAGTGGGTCTGCTATGGAGCCTGAAATTTGCATTTCTTATAAGTTCTCCAGTGATGCTGATGTGGCTGGCTCAGGAAATACACTTTGAGAATCATTCATCTATATCATAGACTTTGAGGATGTTACAGTTGGAGGTGACCTTAAGGACTATATGGGATCATCTTCCACTTTTACGAATTGATAGTGAGCCAGTAACTGGGCAAGGCTCTGACCCAGTCTAACAGTCTTTCTAATTTACCAGGCTGATGCCCGAGGACAATTTCTAGTGTTATTTCCCCAAAGGCAGTTGCATTTTAATGAGGATCCAAACTTTAAGCTGTGAGCATGATGTTGGTGATGATTATCATGATCATGACAATAACGCCTTATTGTTTGAGTTCCTTTAGTGCATCTGGCACTTTCCATGCTGTCTCTTCCTGTGATGAGCCTGTGAGGTGGATGGGCTTGCTCTTCCTGTCTTCTAGATGAGGTCACTCAGGTGGCTGGGGGAGGCCTGGTCTGCCCGTCTCATCTCCAGACCTTGCTCTCACCAACATAGCACGCTGTGCTTTCTGAAACGGAGTTGAAGATTCTATAAAGGAAGTTAAGGGGTCAAAGAGAAGATAATATAAGAGTAAAGTCATTGGTGGCCTGAGAAATTACTTGTAACTCTCTCTACCCCTTGCTATTCTCCTCACATTTGACTGTGTTACTCTGGGACACAGGAATTCCAGGATGGGACAGGTAATCATTTGCAGAAATTGTCTTGCAGGCCTAGTGCTTGGCTGTTGGGAACCATTTTCTGCTGCTGTAGCCTTGGGACATCTCTATCATCTTCAGTCCTCTTGCCCAGGTAATGGGCAACCTCACCGGGACCACCATGACAACCTACGGGGTGGCTTCATGCCTGTGCTCATGACCACACACACTCACTCACACACACACATGACATACCCCTACCAGGTGGCTTTCCCACTCCTTTGGTTGTGTTATCTCATTGTCCAGCTCCATCCTGTTCACTCTGGTCTGAATCCAGGAGCCAGATTGACTTTGTGCCCTGTGGACACTTCAGGGAAGCAGCCATTCCACTAATTGTGGGAGAGTTCAGTTGCCATCTCCCCCTCGCACCAAGCCTGCCTGGGTTTGCCTGCTTTGCTGGTCCAGGGGTCAATCTGGGTAAAGGGTCATTATCTTTTACTCCTTGGATGGCAGGCTTCCTTACAAGGGACACCCCTCTTGGTCCTGTAGATTGTCTGCCTTCCATTTCCATGTCACCTTGGATGACGTCTTTCCACTGTTCTGGGAGACCAGGGAGAGTGAGGTTCCTGATCTCCAGCTGAGGGTCTGCTTTCCTGAGCCCTTTGTGGCTCTCCCGGTGCTCAGAACCTGAGTTCACTTCTCTGCTGCTTCTCTGGGAGCCTGTGACATTCACACACACACTCACACATTCCCACACACACTTACACACATGCACCCGCATTCTCATGGTCACATACTCACATGCACTCACGCACACACACCGCATACTCACACAGAGTGTGTTGCTGACTTGGTCAAGGTGGAGGAATGGCTGACAGGAGGGAAGTGGGTGGGAGGAAAGATGTTTCAATAACAGCTGACAGATTGATCTCCTGAATCAGGCTGGGGACTGCAAGAGGGAGTAGGAGACGCAGCTTGCACTGAGCCCTCACTACATCCAGGCACGGTGCCTTGTGTGCTGTAATCTCAGAATAGTTCTCTAGGAAGCCATTATTAGCCCCCAAGACTACAGGTTCACCAAAGAGCTTGGATGTAGTGGTGGGTTTGTCTTCATCCAGAACCCTGCTCTTTCACTACACTGTGCTCAAGGAAGGAGGCTGAATCACTGAAATTACCCTCTTGGGAAGCTGCAATCACAGAAGAAAAGCTTGCTGAGCTGCAGAAAACATGAGCAACACAGGAGGCTGAAACAAGCCAGCAGAAATCACCCATGATGGCACCACCCAAAGATGACTGTGCTTGGTATTTCATGCTTGGTTTATGATTCTTCATAAACATAAAGTTTTTACATAATAATTGCAAAAGGATATCACAATGTGAATACTCTATTGCAATAGGTTCTTTTTCACTAAACAGTGTAATACTGGTTATTATTTATTTAGCACTTACTATATTTCCAGCAAGGCCCTAAGCATGTCATTTATTGAGGAACTTAATCCTCATCAGTACACTGGAGGGATGGACCATTTTACATGCAGTGGAACTGAGGCCCAGAGATGTTAAGCAACTTGCCTGCATTCACATAACCAGCAAGCAGTAGAGTTAAGATTCGAATCCATAAAGTTGGAGTCCAGAACCCAGGCTGGCTCTTGATTACTGTGGACAGCGTTTCCCTTAGCAATGTTTTAAAACACCGTAGTAATGGCAACATGATATCCCGTCATCTCGTACTGTCATTTACCTAGCTGATTCTCAATTATTGAGCACTTATATTGTTTCCAATTCTTGCTAGTTTAAACAGTGTTGCCCTGAAAAATCCTTGTGCAAACATCTTTTCAGAAACTGAATGATTCCTTAGGATAAACAGCTAGGAGTGGAATCGCCACATAGGCACATTTTAAAAGCATTTGTCTTCCCACCAAATTGCCCTTCCAGAAATATCATGCCAGCCCACACTCCTACCAGCTGCCTATAAAGTTGTCCTTTTCTCCACAGATGGTCTGGGTTTTTCCTGTTGCATCTTCTGACCTGGCACAGTGCATAATACAGGTATCACTGTAGTCAGGGTTCAGGCTGTGTGTGGCAATGTGTTGCCATTTTATGAACATGACCATAGGAGCTAAGATTTGGGGTGCTTGAGCTCTGCATGACTGGGGTGAAGGGTGGATGCAGGGAGCGACAATGAGTGTGCCACTGGATGGTGAACCCACACGAGGATGCATCAGGTTTCCAAGGATGGTGAACCCACATGAGGATGCGTTAGGTTTCCAAGGATGGTGAACCCACTTGAGGATGCATCAGGTTTCCAAGGAGCCCCTGATTTCCTAACGACCCCATCCAGAGATGGTGCTGGCCCCCGTGTCCTCCCTTTCTAGTGTTTGACATTTCCATGAACACCCTTGTTTGTAAAGCTGGAGAAAGACAGTCATTCCCATCCCATTGTGTTCTGTCACCAGCTGCATCCCCCTGGGAAGTCCTCAGAGGACAGGGACCCTGGGAGCAATTTCTGCAGCCCTCCCTTCCTGAGTCCAGGAAAGGAAGAGAGGAGCCCACAGGCCTCTTTGGAGCCTGATGGACCTCAGGTTGACCTAGCTCCACCACTCACCATCTGGATTTGTTTGGGACAAGTCACTTTATTTTTCTGAGCCTCAGATTCTTCATCTGTAAAATGAGGTTAATATTCTGCCCTTCAGAATTATGCCATGGATGGAAATGGAGTCAATTTCTGAAGGTCCCACATCCAGCAGGCCCTCAACACCCACCCCGTACCTGGCAGTGCAGACACCTGGTTTTCTTTGGCACCTTCCTTCTGATGACATTTGTGCTTGATGTTTGCAGCACCAGCATTCTTGTTTTGGAGAAAATGAGGTTGCTTTTCCCTTTCCAAAAGCAGTCAGGACGGAGTAGAACAGCATAATGAAGTTCTTGCCTCGAAGGCTGTTGTCTCTGAAAGTTTGCGCTCTGAGTGAGTTCTGGGAAGGGCGGAATCAGTGGTGCAATGAAAAGCCATGCAATCTCGTTTTATTACCAGTGTGGAGCAACTCAGAATGAGTCATCCAATATCCCAGCTCACTCGTGGCTTTGTTTATGGTGCCCAACCTTCCTCCAGCAACGTAGGCTGATCATGTTCCCCTAAATGTTGGTGAAGATGCTTTAAGCACTGGTGCCAGACACACTCATGGTCTCAATCCCTTTCCATCTGTAGTGCTCCAGGGTGTGGGTGGACTAAGGACAGAGTGGACTTCAGGGATGGGCTTGGATCCTGTTTGTTAAGATGCTCACTGGGAGACAAGCCAAGGGTGGGCTTTCTACCTGCTGCTGTCCTGGCCTCCTGGGGATGGATGCTCAGATGATTTTCTTGACTTTCTCTGAAGACAAAGATGTTCTTTCCTCCTTTCCCTAAAGTCTTCACGTCTATTCTTTTTATATGCGGACCAAGTGCCTTTTCTTTTTTTATTTAGTGAAAGGACAGAGCGAAATAAAGCAAAATGTTGAGATGCAGGCCAGGGGTGTAAGGGAGACTTTCCTGAGTTTTTGGGTGCTGTCAGGGAGCCAGTGCCCCGGGAGACTGGAGTTCTCTGCCAGACCTTTGTGTCCTGTTGATGGGCAAGGGCACCTCCAGGAGCCAAGGGCACACAGCGTGACAGAGATGGGATGTGGTGCCTCCATAGTGTGTGATAGCATAGATTGTGTAACAGGATTAAAGAAAGCATTTTAATCAACCTCTCTTAAGAATCATTGTTTATCCCATTCTGTTATGTGACCATCTTGTCCGTCTTTTGGCATGTTACATTTCACATGTATATACAACAGTAGCAATAGTTTATTCATCGTATTGTTTTCTGCTTTCATTTTATATATATATATATTTCTCTGTTTCTGCGTAGTCTTTTTTTTTTAAAGATGGGCACCTGAGCTAACATCTCTTGCCAATCTTTTTTTTCCCCTTTTTTTTCTTCTCCCCAAAGCCTCCCCAGTACATAGTTGTATATTCTAGTTGTAGGTCCCTCTGGTTGTGCTATGTAGGACACCACCTCAATGAGGCCTGATGAGCATTGCCATGTCCGCGCCCAGGATCCAAACCAGCGAGACTCTGGGCCTCTGAAGTGAAGCGTGCAAACTCAGCCATTGGGCCAGGGGCTGGCCCTTCTGCATAGTCTTTATAATTACTAACTGTTGCCCAAAACCCCATCACATTCGTGAACAATAATTTATTAAATTATTTCCGTAATATTGAATATTTAAACTACATACTTACTTTATAGTCAACATTAGATTTTAAATATCTGTCATATCTTTACAATCCATATGACATTGATTTACTTTATTGACATTTACATTATTTGACATTATTAATTCAAAAGTAAATACATTGATTTACTTTTGAGGTGAAGTTCCCAATTTGCTAGGGTAAAGGACATGTGCAGTTTTAAATGTTCATGTTGTTTTGCTGCATTACTTCCCAAAGGGTCCTGTCATTCTGTGATGCCTCTTGTGTGAAAGATCATGCCCATTTTGTCACAACCTCACCAATGCTGGATGTTATCAATTAAGAAAAAAAAAAAACACTGTGGAAGTATCAAATTTTGTTTCTAGACCATATTACTTTCAAACCTCCACTTTCTTGGACGATCTGCGAATGCCTCCCACGGCCCCTGGAGGAATCCTGGGCTCTAATCCTAGGACGCCAGAGCTAGTCCTGAAGGACTCTCTGGGTTTCTATGCCCACTGAGGCTCTGCGTAGCACTAAGGGCTTGTGGGAGGCTTGGCTGAATCAACCGGCCTTGTCTCCGGCCTAATTTTCCAACAGCCACTCTCCAAGGCATTGATGCATGATAAATCAGTGATTAGAAATCAGAATACATTTAATATTATAAATGGGCCAACCAGATAAAGGTAATTTAACCCATTAAAGAGGTGAAATACAATATTTATTCTTGTTTTAATGCAGAATGCAAATCTGTGGTGTCACTTTTTTCTTTTAGGCATAATGAAATAAATATCAACAATTTGTGAACAGCTCCCTGCCTATCATGCCTGCTCTCAGATAACATCCTCCTTCACTCCGTGCAGCCACCTGGGGGGTAGGGAATGGACAGGACTGGGAGACACAAGGAAGAATGTTGGTATGAACAGGAAATGGGAAACCAGCCCACTCTAAAGATCTCTTGTGCCATTTGGCCGAGGGACTCCCGGGCTGCCACAGGATGGTGTCCGGGTTCACCCTTCTCCCTCTGGGAGGAACAGCCAATGGCACGCTAGATTCCTGCCAACACTCTGTTTTCCCAAGAGACTGGGAAAAAAAATCCTCAACAGAAAGGAGTAGTTGATATAAATAGGAAATGGCATATGTCTCAGAGAGGGAGGGGTCTCTGCCATAGGTGAGGGGCTGGAGAGCAGAGGGCGAGGGGTAAGAATGCTGTGGAGAATATATGGAGAATAGATCTGAGGCTCAGTGCAGAAGAAGGGGCTCAGCCTCAAGCAGGATGGGGGAAATGCTCAGACTCAAGAAAGAAAGAGGATGAGCTTGCCACAGGAGGGGAGAGAAAGAGGAAATTCTTGGCTCTCCTGGAGGCAGATTTCTGATATATTCAGCATCCCCTAAATATGAAGAACCCAAACTTTGTGGACAAGCAGCACCGGATAAGAAGGTGGTTACATAATTATTGGGGGCTATGTGGAAAACCGGTTCAGATCCTAGAAAAGGAAGAGGCACATCTTAGAATTTTGGGGGGTGCGTTGAGCTCATTCTGCATGGGGGCAAGAACAGGGTCTGTATAAAGGGGACATGAACATGATGGCTGGGGTGTTTGGGTCTCTTATAGTTGGGATCTGGAGTGTTTCTGAGAGCATGGTCAGACCTAGGAAGCCTCCTGTCTTATACTGGGTCTGTTACACACTGGGAAGCCTGGGGAGATGTCTGCAAGGTCCAGAGAGTTTTCCTGGAAACAGATGGACTTAGGAAGCCCGGGGAAGGTTTAGCTTCTGCATTTTACTCAGCGTGGCTCTAAGAGGGGAGGATCTAGGAAGCTCTGGGATGCTGAGGAGGGATGCTGGGGATTTGGTATATTTCCATATTTCCACAATCTACTTTGGTCCCCTGCAGTTGGAGCCTCTGATTTGGTTCACGTGTGAGATGTGGCATGTCAGCCTCTCCATTCTGGCATTATCAGGTAATTAGGGATCCAGCCACAAGCTTCCTGAAGCAGACATAAGATAGTAAGTTTAATCCCTGTTTATGAATGGGGAGATTGAGTGTCTGGGGTCATTCAGCAGCTCCAGAAAGAGATCTTCTACTTTCCCCTTGACAACCTTCCTGGATAGCAGGGATGTGCGGCTGAGACATTGTCAGCATCCCTTCCATATGCTTCCTGCCTTCTCAGCTTAGGCCAGAAGGACTGTAAATGCAGCTTCCGTCATGCAGCTGTGCTCACCTGTCACTCAGCCCAAACTGGAGTCACAGATGCTTATGACTTGTAGGAAGCCAAGCACCCCATTGAAGTGTCCATGCCAGGACTTCACCAGAGTCACTTTCTACTCGATCTGGGCCAGCTTATTTCTTTTTCCTTCTTGGAACATCCCTTGAAAGGTAGAAACAAATCTGATCTTAATTCCTCCTTCAACATGACATGCACTTTTGAAATCGTACAAAGAACAATGTCTGATTGTCATGTCGAATTGTGAGCATGGATGTGAAATGCTCCAAAGTCGGACTGAAGCCAAATATTAGGTCATAAGTCAACATTTTGCTGAGAAACTCGGTTACTAAGAGGTTGGGAATTTATATCTTTTCATGAGAAAACATGTTTGCCGGCAGGAAAAACTTTCAAAGACTGTTATCTTCCCATGTGGAGGGAGAGAGATGTGTGTAATTTTGCAACCTGGGTCAGAGTCCTTTGGGACTTCTGAAATTGGCTTGGCCGAGGTAAGAGGCTTGATGTAATATGTGGTTGCTCCCTGAGGTGAAAGCCAATGGGTGGCACAGGTGTGTGTCATTTTTTAGAAGGTCGTTGGGCAAAATTATGTGAATGGCTAGGAGCAGCCTATTCCTGCTGGGGGCGGCCACACTCTACCCAACAAATCCTTCCGATGAAAAACTTCTGGTGAAAAAATGAGCCATTTTGGGCCAAGGACACTTAGGGTCGCAAAAGAAGTGAAATCTTAACTAGCTTCATCTAAGCCACTATGGCACTCTTTGGAAAGTGTCAATGAACATGAACACTCAACTGAATAAAGGCAGGAGACCAGAACAATGCCCTTGACAATGCCACGAAGCTTGTAGCTTGCCACTTTGGCGGATCATTGTCTGTGATGTTTCAGCCATGCCACCAAGCCCTGACTGAGGTCTTCCAGCATCCTGAATGAGCTGTGGTAGGAGGAAAGGAACGGGCAAAGAAGCGTCTGTGTGCTCACCATAGAATTAAAACCAGGCACTTTGCTGTGTTGAGAGCATTACGCTCTATTTTAAGCTGGCCAAGTGCCAATGTCTAGTTTGCATCTTCTTCCAAAAAGCAGAGCAACTCACATTCCTTCTGAGTGCCCAAACTCTAGGCAAAGTCAGAATTATGGCTCAGGATAGAATTGAGTGACTGCTGTGGGTGAGTGTGATGGTGTGAGACTTCCGCTATGGCTGTAGATGAATTCCTGATGAAATAATCTGCAACTATAGCATTGATATGGAAACACTGACAGGAGAAATCTGCTCCTGTGTGTGGTTGTGTGTGTGTGCACACGCGAGCGTGCACATGTATGTTTGTGCATGTGTGTGTACCCGTGCATGCATGTATATATGTGCGCATATAAATGTGTGTGCCTGAGGGCACATGTATGTGTTTGTGTATGTGTGTGCACACTCTCTTGTGGGCAGTGAAAGGCAAGTGGCAGAAACCCAGCGTGGCATCATAACAATCAGGACCCTGTCCTTAATTGGGTCTCCTTCATGCAGAGCAAGCCTGCGACTTAGGTATTAAGTCCTGGCCATTTGTGGGTGCTGAACCTAGGGCCATCTCCCACATTGATCCTAAGCAGGGCTCAGTCAAGTTCTAGGTAGAAATATTAAATGGAGACTATTATTCTCCTCCTAAATCTCTGATCGGAAAATCTCAATTCCCTGGGGTCAGACTTCCTGTGTTCTCCAAGATGAGTCCACCAATCTGAGAAACAGGTCTATGCCACTGTGACCAGGAGTCGAGCCTTAGAGCCCACCTACAGCTCATCTTCCCCTCCTTTCTTTCTGTGAGATGTGCTGCACCAGAGCCTACTGAGGCAGCATCACACCCTTTTCCGTCCAACCACCATCAGTGGCATCAACCAGTGGTGGGATTTGTAGCCAAAAATATGGGAGGAAAGTTTGCTGTGCTGGATGATAGGCAGGAGGATCATTCAGAAGGGGCTGCTTCAAATCCCACCATTGCGATGACTTGCCACTCAAAACTAATACAGCAGGCCACGCCCACCTGACTTCACGGTGACTTTGATCTTTTAGGCAAAGAAGGGGAACTACGCCTTTCTGTGGGATGTGGCTGTGGTGGAGTATGCAGCCCTGACGGATGACGACTGCTCTGTGACCGTCATCAGCAACAGCGTCAGCAGCAAGGGCTACGGGATCGCTCTGCAGCACGGCAGCCCCTACAGGGACCTCTTCTCCCAGAGGTAGGCACGGCCAGCGAGGTGACTCCAGCAGCCGTACTGGAGCTGGAGAGTTAACTTCTCGTGGGGGATGAGAGCAAACACAAACTTTATTCGTCACATTTTCCTCAGCACCGACTATGTATCAGCTTCTTCCTATCTCCAACTAGTCCTGTGCCCAGGTCCTGGGATAAAGAAGAGGAAGCCTAAGGTCCCTTCCCATACAAGCGTGGATCTGGGTGGAAACTCTACTGCGAGTAGGTGATACCAGCAGGGCAGTAAGTGAGTCAGGGAGGATGTGCTTGGGGAGAAGGAGGGTAGAGGAGAGCATCTGACCAGACCCAGGGGGCCAGAGAGGACTTTCCAGAGGAGGTGACACCTGAGGCCTGAG
Organism: Equus przewalskii; assembly: GCF_037783145.1. NCBI lineage: Eukaryota > Metazoa > Chordata > Mammalia > Perissodactyla > Equidae > Equus > Equus przewalskii. Next base: position 84,940,266 of record NC_091831.1, read on the forward strand.
GGGTGACTAGGAGTTAGCCAGATGGGCCCAGTAATTTAAAATTAAAGGAATAATTAATTGGATCTGGCAAGGGCCTAATTATCACTTTTTAAGATAGACGTATCTGCAAAGTGGGAAGAGTCAACGTGGAGACTTGAAAAAAAGTGGGGTCAAAGGGGCATCTCCACGTCCACCTGCACACGGGCTGATGCTGGCTGCTGGGTAGGGAAGGGACCAGCCCTCCACTGCGGAGAGTGGACAGTGGCTAATTACCTGCCTCCTGCCCATCCTCCCCAGATCAGCTTCCTAGTAATGAATCCTAGCATATGTTTTGGGGGGCAAGTGGGGAGGGGGGCTGTGTAGACAGAAATGTTCCAGCTTAAGCAAAGGCACATGGACACCCCTTGCCAGAAGTGAATACAGTGTGTCTCGGTCACATAGGCCTGGTTAGCCTCCCGTGTGACCTGGTGATGCCAGTCCAGCACTTGACCCTGATCTCTGGACCCTTGGGCATGATCAAGTTTCCAAGAGCTCAGTCTGGACACCTGGCCGGCCTCCCTGAGAAAAATTCTCTCTCATCATCCCACCCCCATTTTCTGCCGCAGGGGCTTAACTTAGCCCTTGGCCAGGGGACCTGGCCTTGCCAGAGAAGGTGAAAGTAAAGAGCATGAGTAAGCTCAGTGCCTTTTCCTGTTATCCATCCTGCTAACAGTCGTCCTGGTCCCTAGTTTAAGCCTTGAACCCAATACTCACACATGCGTGTGGAGTGACATCTTGGTAGACAAAGAGCCCAGAGAGGAAGCTCTAAGGACAGGCTCAGCCCTGGTCTACCAAAATCCAAAATGTGGCAGAAGTGTCCATGTGAAAAGGCCAGCATGGTGCCCAGACTTAGGGGCAACCTCCAGTTGCCTAATTAAAGCAAGCATTCTAGTACCTTTTGGAGTATTCTTTTGGAGGGACAAGAGTTCTTAGAGATCACCCCTTTAACATCCTCAAGAAGCTCAGAGAGGGTAACTGACACTGAGGGTCACTCAGCCAGCTGCTGGCAGAGCTGGGACGAGAATCCAGGTCCCCTGAGCCCCAGTGCTTTGCCCACATTGCTGTCGGCTCTCTGAACCCTCCCACCTCCCTTCTCCTACCTCCTAGATGTTGATTGTGCTCTTCTGATCATGAGCACCTCAGCCTACGCCCCATCAGAAAAAGGCTGAAGAGGAGGGCAGGTGACCCATCCATTCAGTGGTTCATTTTCAAAACTGGGAAAAGGAATAGAACTAATTAGATTACATGAGGCTTTTGGATTTTCTCTAGAATTTAGTCATGTATACATTCCGTGCCTCCCTTTGCTCCCTGGAGCAGAGAGCGATGACAGGAGAGAAGGGGGAGAAGTGATTTATCAATTACTCAGATTAAAGGCATGAAGAAAGAATGGCTTCTCTCCAGGATGTGTAATATGTTGGTGGTGTTGAGATTTATGGCAGTTGGTTTTTCAAGACGGGAGGCTCAGCACATTCTGCAGATCATTAACCTGTGAGCTCCTCTCTGGAACAGATGGTAAGGGAGCTCGTGGGGCCAACACAGCAGCCGCACCACCAAGACAGCTAATGTGCCCCAAGACAGTGCTCACGGAAGCACAGGGGCCCCAGCGACGGAAGCTTGGAGTCCCTATGCGCTAGCGCTGCTCAGAGATCTCCTGAAAGTCTGCTGCGGTGAACATCCAGGCGCTAAAGGCAGGAGCGAGCTCCGTTCATGGCTGGGGTACTCACTGGGGTCAGGGAAGCAGGGGCTCAAACTAGCTGGGAGGAGGACCTGAGAATGCTCAGCCTGGAGAAGAGGAGTGGGACGGGGGTGGTTGCTGGCCTCCAATATCATAAGGCTTGTTGAGTGCAGAAGGACTTGGATGTCCTTTGTGTGGCTCCAGAAGGCAACGGACTAGGTTGGGGCATGGGGTCTCGGAGAGGCTGGCTTGCCCTGGAACAGGCCTGTGCATTATCTATCCACTCGCTGACAGTGAAGTTTTATTAAAAGTGTCTCCCAATAGAGACCCTGTGGACTGTTCCATGATCCCAGTGGTCACCATACACAAAAGTCCAGTTTCCTTGTTATTCTGGCGAGAAGTAATTTATTACTCTTTGCTTCCATCCGAAGGCCATGTGCTCTGTCACTGTAGGTAAATGTCCCCAGTAGGCGTGCTGGTCTCTCCCACGATTGTCATCTGTCTCTGTGCTGCACCCCTTCTGGGCTGGAAACACCTCCCCTCCCCTCCCTGGGCAGACGGGTGTCTATTGAGGGAACACTCACACCTCATATTGCCAACTCACTGCTGCCAATGGGTGGTTAAGAGGCTCCATTGTACGGTGCACACAGCGCTGTGAGCTGCCCTAGCTGTGACACGCCCCAGAAGAGGAAGGCGGTAGGTCCAGGAAGCAGTGCTCCATACCATTTACAGAAAAAGGGTCCCGTGTAAATAACAGAGCCCAGGCTTATCCGGAACTGCTGTAACCTTCTTTCCCTTAGTCCTGGGAACTAAGCTGTTGCCTTGAATATGGCTATGCTCCCTTGCTTTGGCAGAGGACAGGATCTATGGGCTACGATTTACGTGCATGTATGGCGGTGGTTGAGTGCTGTCAGCCTTTTGTGGACCGTGGCATGCAGAGTGGGCATTCAATAAGTGTTTAACAACTTAACAGCCATTTGTAGCGCACCTACTGTGTAGCAGGCTCCACAACTATTGACTGAGGGAAAGCACCTGCAATTATATCTGTCTGGGAAAGAGAACAACTGGCTTCAGGAAGTGGCTATTATTGCTCCAGCTTACGCAGAAGCAAGAGTATAGATTATCACCGTGTGCATTAGTCTAGCCGCGCGCCGGGAGTCACTTCGTGCCTGGGACTTGTTTTATCTTTCCTCTGTCGCTTACATATTTAAATTTTCTTTTTGGTTTGTTTGTTTGTTTTTATTCTATGTTTCCCGGTAAATCTCCTTACGTTCTTCCTGGAATAATATTGGGCATAAAAGATGCATACAATTATAAGGAGCAGGAAGAAGAGAAGCGTCAGCAAAATTCAGGAGCGTGCCCAATGCTGCAGGCAATGAGCGGAGGAGTGGGCATCCAGCCCCACAGCTGTGCTCGGGCCAGAGTCTCGCCATCCCTTAGGCTAGAACCTCAGAGTTCTGACTTAGCAGCCTGGCGTTCTGGAAAGAGCGTGGCCTCCCGGGTCAGCACCACCCAACCCTGAAGAGCATCTTTGCCACTTTCCAAGTGTGACCGTAGGCCGGTCACCTAGATTCTGCACCTCAGGTCTTCAACACATAAACCAAACATAGTAAGAGCTACTTTGAAGGCCATTATGAGGATTAAAACAATGTAAAATGGTCAGTCCCTGCTGTAGTCTCAATAAGGGGCAGCTATGTACATGCCAGACCGTTAGGGCTCTTGGTCCATATGGCCATCAGCCTGGGCAGCTATCAACCAGCTTTTGTTGGGCTCTTATGATTTGCCAGACCTTGAGCTGAGGGGTCCACATGTGCATGTGTTCCCTGCTTTCATTTTGTCATAATGATTGTGCCAGGTAGGTGCATTTATTATGATCTCAGATTTCAGAGATGAGAGAGCTAAAGCTGAGTGGTTTCATAATATAGCTAGAGTGATGGCAGCATCTGGGCTTGAGCTGATGTCCATCAGAGCAGAATCTGTGCCAATGAACACAAAGCTCTGCTGTGTCTCCATGCTCTTCTCAAGTGCCCTGGGGTCCTGCGTATTCAGCCCTGCGGTTCCCATAATGGCCTGGAGGCCCAGCTTACTCAGCCCTGCTGGCAGAGACTTAATTAACATCTGGTGAGCATGAGCCAGTGGACATACATCAGGAAGCTTCCTTAACATGACCTGAGCCACGTGGAGGTAGCGGGACACTGCAGCTACCCAGTTAATCATGGGGTGTGCCATGCCATAGACTTATGGTGCTCAACAGCATACCGAGCACAACCCCAAGCCACGCAAATACATGGATAAATATATGTTTCGCTCAACGACCAAGACCCAGCATACACAGTCACATTCTAAGCCTTTTTTGCTGATCCGTGTCCTTAACGTGGGCACTTAATGGGTATTATCTCATCATCTCACCATGTCCATTTTAGTTTAGAATAGTTTCATGATTCAGCTGATACTTTCACAGATTTATTGATGCTGCAGACGTCTACTGATAGCCCAGGTTGTGCCGGTCACTGTGCTTGCTCTGGGGAAAACGAGAGTAACCCAGAGTCCCTGTCTTGAAGGATCTGCTCATCCACTGGGGATTGTGGGTCTGTGTTGCAAAGATAAGGAAGCCGAGGTTAGCAGGGGCATCACTTGCCTGGGGAAACCCAGCTGAGATCTGGTGCCTCCAAAGCCTGTTCTTTGCACTGAGCTAGGCTGTTCCCAGCCAGCAGGAGGCTGTGCTATGCTGGGCTCATGAAGCTGATGGGTCAGGGGATGCCCTCTGGGCTGTCACCCACCCTCTCCACCAGTCACAGCCCCTGCATGGTAATTGAGCTCAGCCTTAGCCTGTGGTCATAGCTGGCCTGCAAGCAGGTCCAGGGCAGAGACTGGCCAGATGGCAGTGAGCTTGTGGCTACGAAGAACCGGGGTTCTCGAACTGTGCACACCCAGGGGGCTCAGAGAGGTCACTGAAGGTGTTGGCAGCTGAATAGATCACCATGGACCAGGCTTAAAGAGCCCCTTCCCCAATGGAAAAGCTTGGATATGAAGAGCCTGGGGACCACCAGCTCCCACCAGCTCCCACCACTCACTGCGTTACAGAGGAAGTCCATGAAATACGGCCACAAGGAAAACTGCTATCCAGCCAGCTACATGGGGAGGACGGGAGCAGCAGGGGCTTCAGGCAGAATAAAATCCTGGCTCCCTCTCATACCCTCTCAGAGCTCATGTTCGTGGGCTCTGCCTGCTCTGCTTTCTTTGTTTCACACCGTCCTCCTCCTCGCCCACTGCTCTCCATCCTCACTGGCCACATATTAGCCCCTCAGATGTGCCAAGTACGTACTCCAGACAAGACTTCTAAACAAGCTTCTAGTCTTGAGAAGGTTCTTACCCCTCCTCATTGAATGCCATCCTTGTCAAGCACAAGGTGACCTTGGTAAGCTATTTCTCCTCTCTGTGCCTCAATTCCCTTCTCTGTAAAAAATGGGAAGATGGAAATAACCATCTCAAAGGGGTGACATGAGAATTAAACACTATTTTTCAAGTACTTAGGATACCTCCTGGCACACAGCATGTGCTAGACGAGTGTGAGCTATTTTATGACGAATTTTCCTTCAGGTTTCTGCTTACCTGTCACCTCCTTGATGCGGTCTTCCCGAACCCTCCGGTCTGGGGCACCCTCCCAGTGCGCCATTCTTAGCACTTCTACTTTCCTTTCATTGTATTGGTCACAACTTCTGTTTGCACACTGATTGCTCTAACTGTTTTCCTGTTCGTGTATGTGTCTCTAGACTGCGGGCTCAGCAGTGTTGAACATCGTGCCTGGCCCAATGCAGGTTCACCTCAAGTTGAATGAATGAGTGAATGATTTGGTGAATTCTAGTGGGAGAGACTTAGGCTATAGTTATTGAGGTTTGAAAGAAAGCATTTTCGTAAGCATGGACATCCTAAGCCCACAGTCTGAGGGTCTGCTGCATCCATTTCTGTATCCCCTAATTTTATCCTCAGAGCTTGCCCCAGGGTCCCATGTGAAGGGCCCTTATGTGCTCTGCTCTTGAACTCTTTCCATGGGCAGTGGGACAGGGTGGGAGAGGGCACTGAGGCTTTTGAGGAGGAGAGTGACAAAACCAAATGTGTATTTTGGGAAGAGTACTCTTCCTGTGGAGTGGAGAACGGATTGGGAGGAGAAAAGGATTGGGAGGCAGAGGGCCGCTGTGATGGTTCAGCATTGTCTGCAGAGGACCTAGCATAGTAGGGAAGGGGCCAGGGCCCCCCTGGCTGTGTTCATGATGTCAGTGGCTGCGGCTCACCTGGACTGTGTCTTACAGGATCCTGGAGCTGCAGGACACCGGGGACCTGGATGTGCTCAAGCAGAAGTGGTGGCCACACACAGGCCGCTGCGACCTCAGCAGCCACGCCAGTGCCCAGACTGATGGCAAATCCCTCAAGCTGCACAGCTTTGCCGGGGTCTTCTGCATCCTGGCCATCGGCCTCCTCCTTGCCTGCCTGGTGGCCGCCCTGGAGTTGTGGTGGAACAGCAACCGGTGCCACCAGGAGACCCCCAAAGAGGTCTGTGCCCTGGGTCCTGTGTCTCTTTTCCAAAGCCTAGAGGCAGGACAGTCACCCTGGGCCACTCGGTGGGCGGTTTGCTCCCAGTTAGTATTTACCAGAGTCACCGGTCTGGATGCTGCAGTGTTTTATATTGGGGGATGCTGTCATTGCTTTATTTTGATTTAAAGGCCAGAGGACAAATGTAAGGGATGTTTTCATGCTTGCACAAAGTGCCAAGGCACCAGCCATGGCCACTAAAGTCCTGTATTTATCTATAGAGCGGGTACAGCATGAGCAGCGCCAGAGAGCCCTTCCCCACCCTGCCCTGCCCATGTGCCTCCACCCTGACCTGGAGAGACCAACTGTAGGGTAAGAGAGGAGACTGCATTCCTTCCTGGTTCTCTTTGGCTTCTCCCCAAGGGCCATGGGGCCCTGCTCTCCCAGCGTGAGTGGGGACTGGCCCCTGTTCCTCCTACCACCCCTTCCTCTCTCTCTCTCCCTCCTCCTTGCAGGGCCCGGCCTGGCCCATGTCCCTCCAGGGCACCCCCAGCACAAGGAACACTGTGGCTCTGTCCAGACTCCAGGTTCTGGGCACACCTCCCTCCCTGTGCGCACCAACCGCAAGCTGATTCTGCCTTCACACTTCCTTCTCACTGGGGTTTTCCTCTTCTTCAAGCTCATTTTGTTTTTTTATTTGCAATCTTCACCAAGGTCCCCTGGAGACAATTCCTCTAAGGGAGGGTGGCCAGGAGTGTCATTTGGTGATGATGCTCTACCAGCAGAAACACACACATGGGCATCGTGGCCCAAGCCCAGCTACTCCATTGTAGGGTGTTGCTATGTGCTGCATATACCTCAGCTACTTGTACAACCACAGCTCCACTTATACTTATGTTGATACATTTCAAACAAGAAGTAGTAAAGTAACCAAACCAAATCCAAGGAGGCAGCGTTGCAGTGGCCACCATCTCTGCAGCCTGGAGAGACCGGCCAGCCACACCCTCCTAGGTCAGTCTGTGATGGGGCCCCGGCAGGGATGGTGGTGAGGACATGCTCTTCATTCATTTCAGGCAGTGAGCTCTCTGTCATCACACTTCTTGCTGGAGCGAGCTTGCTGTTTGCCTCAGCGTGTCTGCAATGTTCTGGGGACATCCATCTTCCTCTTGTGCTTTCTGTATACTTCCATGTAAGGAAATGCAACACCTGGGTCTCCCACAGCCTCTGTGGCTCTCCTGTCACCCCCGGGCCACAGGAGAGAAGGAGGGTAGAGATTTAAGGAAAACCCGCTGAAAGGAACAGTTCATGGTTCCATCCCAAGCTTCTGCTCCTGGAAAATTTTCTAGAAAGAAGTCGCTGGGAGGGCCAGTGGATGATTCTGATGTGTGGTTTTAAGGAAGGGCCACAAACAGCTACTCGTGTCAGCTCTCTTTCTATGTTGTGGCCAGGACACCTTTCATCCGCTTATCACTCAGGTCCATCTGCACAGAAGAATCAGCGGGCAGCCAGAGTGGAGTGGCCCTGGAGCCACCCCCAGTAGGACTAGGGAGGACCAGCTCACATGGCTCCCACTCTCCTTGTTGTTTGTTTTTGGTTGTGTTTTTTGCCTAAGTCTGCAGCCTGATTTCTTCTGTGCAAATGCCCTCTGGATCAGGGGAGCAGGAGGGGTTTTCCAGGTTGGGGAGCATCGTATTGCCATGGAGCAAGCATTGCGCTGTCCTGGGATGGTGTGGGCAGAATGGGGGCCCAGGGGACACAGGCTCAGCCCTCCAAAATGTCTTGTGAGCCAGGTACTGGGAGAGGCCATCCTTCCTCTGGTCTGGAAGTCCTTGTCTGCTTCCAGTCATGTCCCTTCACATCCCCTACATCAGTGTTTAGTGACAGTGTTCAGCCTGGACAGCACAGAATGAATTGTCATGATGTGTGTGTGTGCATGTATGTGTGTGTGTGTATGAGAGAGAAGGATTGAGAGACAGATTGATCATTGGAGAGACACAGAAGGCAAAATGAAAGAGAGAAAGACAGAGAAAGACCAGGAGACCAAGGGATGACCTAGCATCCTATCTTCCTTTCTGTCTTCTGCATAAGCCCATAATCACAGGCACAAGAGAAGATGAAAGACATTGGTTCAGCTTAGAAAACGTGGAACTTTCTTCCCTGGGCTGCCAACCTACTTCTAGATAGGAACGAGGACCGGAGAAGAGACAGGTTGGAAAAGCACACTAGCTGCCTTTCCTCCAGCCTCTTCTGGGTTGCTAAAAAGAGCTACATAGTAAAAAAAAGAGGAAATATTCCATCTTTTTCCTATTTTTATGGGTTTCTGATTCTCAAATGAAATTTTTCTCTCTCTCCCCTTCTTCCTTTAATGACTCTGCCTATAGCAATACTGCCCCTGTCCTCAGGGGGCTTACCTCCACATAGGTAGATGTGGCAGAGATGTCAATCCATCCTGTTGATCAGAGCCATCTGGAAGCAAGCAGAGGTACCCTGGAAGTTCTGAGGGGTACCCAGCCCAGCCAGCGTGTGGTGGGGCATGGAGGGTAGGGGTACTAGTTAGTGAAGAGTTTGTAGGGCTTGGGTTTGTTCGAACTGACTGTTGAAGAATTGGTACAAATCTTAGAGCTACAGATGAGGTTGGAAGTTCCCCTCAGGCAGGGTGAACAGCATGGGGGTAAACAAAGCCACCACCCCTCCCGGAGCTCTGCAGGCTGGAGCATCACCATCAGCAAGGAAATGGGGGTGGAGGAGGCTGGGGTAGGAAGCAGGGCCTTGCTCTGAAGGACTCAGATGCCAGGGGGTTTGGACTCATCACAGAGGGAATAGGAACCAGGAAAGGGGTTGAAGCAACAGGATTTTAAAAGCATATTTGTTCTCCTTTTCTTTGGTGAGGAAGATTCTTGCTGAGCTAACATCTATGCCAGTCTTCCTCTACTTTGTATGTGGGATGCCACCACAGCATGGCTTCATGAGCACCTGGGATCCGAACCCACGAACCCTGGGCCACCAAAGCAGAGCGTGGGAACCCAACCACTATGCCACCAGGCCAGCCCCTAAAGGCATATCTTTAAAACCTTCAACAAATAATGATGGTATTTCATCTAGGACTACTTTGTGTTACTGGTTGCCCATGTTTTATGGAGCAGCATTTGCAATTAGGCGAGAGTGTCTGGTTAATCTTAGAATGCTTCGTTTTGGGACATTGGCCATATTTCTTAAGAGCTAGAAACCTGTCTTTGGGTGGCGTCCTAGTCATGTTTAATGGCTTATGCTGGGATGTCTTCAGCGTTTAGACACCTACTTGAGGAAGAGTAGTAATGTGTGTTCAACCCCTTAATATTCATGTGGATTTGAGCTCATATTTTTTTCTAAGGAATCAGACGATTATGTAGTTACCCAATGCAGGTGATGCGCCAAGCTCCGCAGACGCAGTCAAGAGCCACTCGCTAGATTTATGGGGGAAGTGGAGCCATTGCTCTGAGAATAAAATATTCATGAAATAAAGATGAGAACTGCACAAATAGGAGATGACATGAGGGGTGAGGGATGAATCATCCGTCACTAGGCTGGGAGCTTGGAATGCTTGTTGCTTCCTGCCTTGCCTGCCCTCCCTCGGTCCTGCTTCCCCCGTAGACAGGAGCTGATTGGGGCCAGGGTGGCCAGGCAGCAGTGGCAGAGTGGCAGCCAGGCCCCTCTGCTCCAGCAGGTGGGCCGGCTTCCATCTGCATGCCCCTAGGATGCACTCCTGCTCACCATGGAAGATTTGATCCTAGAAACACTCCCTTTGGCTCAACACCCTTCTCTGCCTCCACTCCTCTGATGCTTCTTCAACGCCACGTAGAGATTTTTCTCTCCTGTATCTTTTCCCTGCCCATTTATGCCAACCTCATAGTGTCACCCTGAGGTTCAACGAGGGAAGATGTCTAAAGTGACTTATGCAGCACCTGCCCCATGAGACTGCTTGCGGATTGGTGGCCAAGGGGCTACTCCCTTAAAGGACCTTGTGATGGGCAGTAAGGGATGTGAGGATGATGAGTCATGTCTTAGGGCCCCTTCTCTGTGCCAGGAAAATGACATGTTATCTTCTTAACTCTCCTTGACTCTCTTCAATGACATTTGAGGAAGGCATCTGTCTCCCTGGAGGAATGGAACTCAGAAGTGGCAGGAGCTGAACTGAGATATGAAAGATATGTCTGCTACTTGGCCTTCCGTTGGACGTGTGCAGGAGCAGGCGTTCCTACCTAGCATTTGCTAGAGGGTTTGGAGAAGGAAGGGTGTAACTGGGAGGCCTTCCCTGAGCCAGGCTCCTGGCTCCTAGCAAGGTATTTACATACTCTGGACCCCAGTTTCTCTCTTCTGCTGAAAACTAAATCTGGCCCAATGGTCACACTGCTGACATCAGACCACTTCGCATGAGGGTGAGGAGAGCAAGTGTGTGTTTCAGCCCTTAGCCTGGAGCCTTCCAGTGAGAAAGCACTGGACACTTATCAGACACCAGTGTGTATCTCAAACCCAGCTCAGACATCACTTCCTTCCATAAAACCTCCCCTGCCCACCTCCACGGGTCACCTTTCTGTGTATACACTCTTGCTGGGTGTGACTCTGAATTGCCGCTCATGATTTACTTGCCTGTCTCTGCTTCAAGTCTGCTGGCGCTTCCCCACCCCTGCTTTCCCATCACTTTGCCCAGTCTCTGAATGAGTGGAACCTCTTGTTAAGGGTGATGAATAAACTGAATTATTGAACGCCTGCTATGTGCCAGGGACCAAGACGGGTACTTTACCAAGAACACTAGCCCATCAGGTAGTAGGAGCTCCGAAGTGTTTATTGAATGAATAAACCAGTCTGGGCTCCTGTAAAGAAAACGTTATTAGTGTTAAATTGTTGTGTAATCACTGCACTTGGATCAGTGGCTTCCAATTCTGTCTGCACATCAGAGGTGATTAATCCTGGAGCTTTTTAGAAATACAGATGCTTGCGCTCTGTCCCCCAAAGCGTCATATTAGGTAGATCTGGGCAACTATAATTTCTAGAAGCTCCACATGTTCTTTTGATATCCTGCCAAAAATGAAAAAACTGGGCTGCACCATCCCTCCAAGAGGAAATTGGGAACGCACAGCCTGGAATAGTGGAAAAGGTGTCAGGTTTTAGAGTCAGATAGATGTGGACTCTGATCCTGACATTCCACTTACTGTGGAATTGTGTCAACTTGAGCAAGTCTCTTCACCCCATGTACACAAACTGTGACCACCTGTGATGGGAGGTGTTCACGAACTCTCTCTTCTCATTGCCCTCCCCTACAAAATCTGCGATGGAGCCCATCAGAACTTTTTCTCGTGATGATCTGAAACCCTGCACTGTCTCCTGTGACCACTTCATTGACTTAACGTTCAGCTTCTTTGCTCTTACACAACCATTACTCTCAGACCCCCAGCCCAGCCCTTTGGGGTGGGGCAAGTCTTTGGAGCAACACTTAAGAAGATCAGGTTGATGGCATTTCTCCTAGCTGTTGGGTCTCACTTACCACCTAGTTGGTCCCAGTGGTAACAAGAGAACGCCTCCTAGAAGCATTCCAGTCAGGTGGGAAGTCCCACACCCTATTTTATTCCTGCCCAACTGAAAGTAGGAGCCGTTGGACTCCAAACAAAGTCAGTTCTAATGAGTCCCACGTGTAACTGGCTGTTACAGAGACGATAGTTGGGTTAATTACTGCTTTCCAATACACTGTATTATTTCCACATTGGTGAACAGCGACTTAATTACAGAACTTTATCTCTCAGCAAGACAATGCCTCAGAGAGGGTCCCTAGTAACCTCTGTTGGTGCATCTGTCGTTATGTTTAATAGGAGGTGAGAAATGCAGGGCTGGAATTTGGCTGGATTCATGGATAAATGCAGTCAGTGAATTTTATGTCATATTTAGGGATGTCTGGCTAGGTCAGTTACCTCCAGTAAATTAATGCAGGCGCAGCAAATTTCCAAGTCTGTCTCCACAGCTGTCATTACCTGGTTGAACACCGAAACCTTGAGATAATGAGGATGTAAACTGATGTAGTTCACATAAAAAAGTCTATTATTTGAATTTGCATAACATAATAGAATGCCCCATTTTGTCTAAAATATAGATAATTATTCAAATCACTCCTACCTCTTACCTTGAGCAGGCAGATTATTTCTGCCTCCTCTTTGCTTGGCCACGGGCCACCAGACATGACTTAGTGTGCGTTAAATCTGTGACCTCGGGTGGTCCAAGGAGACAGTGCTTCCAGAGCTTCCAAGCAAAGAGCTTTTCTCCAGTTCTCTGCACTGCATCTCTGGTCCCCAAATAGCGGCAGAAGCAGGCAGCTTAGAGGACACATCAGGAGCCTCGGAAGGAAAGGGGCTGCGTCTGTTTTCCAGAGAGGTTATGGAGGCATCTGCTTGCGTTCTACCCATTTTCTTACCAGGTAACTTAATTAATCAATATAGGAAGCTCATGATGGCACCCTGTTCTTCCAGGGTGTGTTCTTGTGTTGGGGCTACAGACAGTAATAGAACTTGAACAGAGCGAGGTCCCACTGGTGTGGCGAGGATGAATTTCTCAACTGCCATTTGGGGTGTGGAGGTGTCCCTGGGAAGTAAGTTTAATCAGTGTGGACATTTTCTCTGTGTCCTGAGATGGAGAGGTTGCAGGTTAATGAGTAACCTCAAACGGGAGTTGAGACCCACTGCACAGCTGTGCAATCCTTCTTGGAAATGCTTCCTTTGTCCTTAATTTGAGGCAAGAAAAAAAATATATGGATATAAGAAACTATTTATTCAAGCTCTTTCCTCCAAAAAGACTGACTCTAGGGAAACTGGGCTGCGTCGACTCCCACACTCTGGGCTGGTCTTTATTCTAGTGCTTTGATATTACCTTATCAACTGCTCACAGCTGCCATATCCTGCTAGATCGGTGCCTGTGCCTACCACTTCTATTAGCGCCACCCGCAAACCTCCTTTCCCTGTGCCTCAGTGGGGAAGGACCCCTTCTCAGAGACCTCCCTAGCTCACATTTTTCTTCAGAGGATTTTGGTTGGTTGGTCTTCCCCCAGAGCTCTGCCTATGTTTTGTTTCCCTGGCATCTGGTAGAGAGAGCTCCTTCCACTCTACCTCCACTCTCAAGTCTCTGCCTCCCTATGGCCTTCTTGGACAGGAAGCTCTCCTTTCTCTACCTCTAGACCACAGCAAAATGTGGAGCATCCCCTGAATACTTGTCCTGGCCCCGTGTTCAGTTGACTCTGAGAAAAAGGGCCAGGCTCTCTCTTCTAACTGCCAGAAGCCAGAGTGAACCCTACTGGGACCAAGACACTCACCTCCCCCTCCAAATTAGTCTACTCTTCAACTTTACTTCTTTCCATCCCCAAAAGCATCCTTAAAGCCCTGAAAAGAAAATAGAAAGGAGGAAAAGGCAAGATTATGCAACTCACCAGTTCTTCCAATGATCCCAGGACCAATGGTCATCAGTTTTCCTTCCGTGGAAACTCTAGGCTCTGCGAGCAGAAGCAGGGGCATCGGCTCGTCCAGTCTTCTCCAAGCTTTGCTGGCTGCAAAGAAAAGAGAAGGTTACATTATTAAACTCTAAAAGTGTCTGAAGTTCACTCTCAATTTCTCCAGCTTCCAGGCTCTCTGGTACCTGTCTTGCACCCTTCATACAGTTTGAAATGCAAGTAGCCTGTAGATATGCATATTTACCAACAGAGCTGTGGCGCTGACTTGGCTAATGCAGATGAAAGAGCTATATCAGAAGCTTATCAGGAGCTCAGAGCAGCCTTGAGGAGGCTGGAGAAGCAGGCTGGGTGATGGGCAGGAGTTAAGACTTGTCCAGAGGGTTGGAAGGCAAGATCCAGGAGGATGGCCTCAGAATAGAAAGTTTGGTGGAGCACTACCGCTGTAATGGATGGAACGCTGAATATTTTCTGTCTCTTAGTCTCTTTGTTCAGGATTCAGATTCTGTCCTATTGTCCCTGCTTGGGTCATGGTCCTGCCTCTTGGCTACAGGTGGACAAGGCACCTGTCAAACTGTTATCTAGTGGGAAAGAAGTAATTCCCCAAAAGCAAATAAACTATGGTCTTCTTGGAAAGGGAGAATTGATGCTCAGTGGCCCGAAAACAGCCAGTGCCCCATATGGCAGTTATAAATACTATTAAAAATAGTTTCACATGCAAGAATAAAAAGAAGACGGATAAATAAAACACAGCAAGGTTCTGCAGAAGTGGATCAACCATGCTGTAAGGTAATTAAGATGAGAACTTGAAGTTGGTTGGTCATATATTTTGCCAGTTGTTGAAGGAGTCAGTGAAAGACAGTGCACACATCGTGTTTAGCCAGGCTAAGTAAAGGCCTCGTATTCTCCAGCTACTTCTTCTAATTTCACCCATGACACATGCCACCCAGGGGTGTCCCCAACTCAGAGCTTCCCTCCCAGCATCATGAGCTGAGCTCTGCTGTGTGGGGCTTCAGTTCACTGGAATCTTAGCTCTGCCCGTGGGACTGTAACAAGGATTTCTGATGTTGTCACCAGACACTGAGCCATACCCCATGGTCTCCTCCTCCCTCAAACCAGTTGGCTTTCTTCTCAGGTTTCCTCTTGGGCTGGAATGCATTCTTTTTTTTTTTTCCTAAGGTTCTTTCCAGTTCCCTCCCCACATTTCTTTTTTTTTTTAATCAATTTTTTTGTGAGGAAGATTGGCCCTGAGCTAACACGTATTGCCAATGTTCCTCTTCCTTTTCTTTTTTTTTTCTCCCCAAAGCCCCAGTACATGGTTGTATATCCTAGTTGTAAATCCTTCTAGTTCTTCTATGTGGGATGCCACCACAGCATGGCTTGATGAGCACTGTGTAGGTCCGCGGCCAGGATCTGAACCAGCGTACGCCAGGCCGCCGAAGCTAAGCATGCAAACTTAACTGCTACACCACCTGGCTGGCCCCTGAAATGGATTCTTCATTGTCTTATGAGTGTTGTCAGTTTTCTTGTCCTGGGAAGGGTTCTGGGAAAGACAGCAGGGGTCCCACCAGAAGCCAGGCTCTGTGTGCCAGTTTTATGAACTCAACAAAGCTGTGGAGAGAGCAGTGGCCCCGCGTTCTCCATGCCAAAGGGTGTTAGGAGCAAGGAGTCAACTTACAGAGGCAGCTTCCTTGCCTGAGAAATGCTGGGTTGAGACTTCTTGGGGGTTAGCCCCATGGTTGGACACTCTTGTGAGGCGGGGCTCACATCAGGTATTTAGGGTTCCCACTTCCTGGGGGGACCCTTCTCTCTCCAGCCCCATAGGAGCTCAAATCAGCCAATGAAAGGCACTTAGA
This sequence comes from Equus przewalskii, assembly GCF_037783145.1. Lineage (NCBI taxonomy): Eukaryota > Metazoa > Chordata > Mammalia > Perissodactyla > Equidae > Equus > Equus przewalskii. The sequence continues at coordinate 84,955,807 of NC_091831.1, forward strand.
CTTGTGTGGTTCCTTCTTTGTTGTTGTTGGTTTTTTTTTTTTTTTTTGCAAACACATTTAGGGCTTCTATATTTCATGATATTTCTAACAACCCTCCAAGGAGGGCAGCAGACTGGTCCCTCTGTCTACTATGCTGGTGCCAACATTAGACAGCCTGTGGTGTTCCAGCTCTGAGTTGATCTCTGACATGCCATTTCTCTTGGAGTTTGACATCAGGGAAGCGTAGGCAGTAGGCATGACCTTGCCTGGCACGTCGGCACTCATGCTGCCTGAAAATAGGTTGGCAACTTCTAACACCTCGTCAAGGAGCTGGGGTGGCTACTCATGGACACCTGGAATGTGTCCCTCCTCGCCGGGGGGAAACAAAGAAGTAGATGACATCCTCTTGGTCTTTAAGGAGATTTCAAGCAATTTTGCCTCCTTGATTTATTCTGACACTGCAGACAAAACATCAGGTTATTTGAAAGGAATGATGTGTGTTCTATTTTTTTTCTTAAGTAAATGAACAAACAAAATCATTTCCTTGATGCCATTCAGCATACGGAGAAAGAGTCAGGTGTGAGGGTCACTCATCTCGGCAGCCTCAAGCCCTCATGATACCAGGAAGGTCAGCCGAGCCCTGGGAGGTCCCTTCCTCATGCCCCCGCCTCATCATCCAGGAAAGAGGCCTCGTGAGCCTTCCAGACACAGACCTGCCTCCTTCCTGGCTTCCCTGGAGATTTTGCACGGGGACAACAGACGCCTCAGCATGAGGCAGGACTTCACTCTCTGCTCCAGGCTCCCAGTGCTGCCTCCAGTTCACTGTGCTGTGATTCTGGGGAGGTCACTGACCTTCCCGAACCCACGCCTCCTTTTGTATAAGGTGGGGATGGTCAAGCCAAGTCTTTGGAGCGCTGTGAAGTCTAAATGGCAAATATGGGGGGCACATTAAGGGCTCAAGGACCATTTCGTTTTATTCCCATGGGACTCTTTTCTTCTCCCTCTGTCTCTGCCAGTTCTTCAAAGCATCTTCTCCCAAGGGTTGCTCTGGGTACGGCAGCAATTCTAAGCAGAGTGGAGAGGAGGGGCCCATCCTGCCAAGGCCCGTGTGCTGGGTCTTTGCTACCTAGGGATGGTGTCCTAGGCTGCTGGTTTCCCAGGTAACTGAGGGCTGGCCATGCAGTTGAGGGGAGGAGGGAGAAATGGGGGCATGCTCACCCACTGTCTAGCAGGCTGAAAAGGCCTGGGGTCTCCAGGCCTCCCAGAGTTTGTAGAAAGCCAGCCTTGGCTCACATTAGGGCTCAGCCTGACCTCCCTGTGCTTTCCCGCCAGGATAAAGAAGTGAATCTGGAACAGGTCCATCGACGCATGAACAGTCTAATGGATGAAGACATTGCTCACAAGCAGATTTCCGCAGCGTCCATCGAGCTCTCGGCCCTGGAGATGGGGGGCCTGGCTCCCAGCCAGACCTTGGAGCCGACGCGGGAGTACCAGAACACCCAGCTCTCGGTCAGCACCTTTCTGCCGGAGCAAAGCAGCCATGGCACCAGCCGGACACTGTCGTCAGGGCCCAGCAGCAGCCTGCCGCTGCCTCTGAGCAGCTCAGCCACCATGCCCTCCATGCAGTGCAAACATAGGTCGCCCAACGGGGGACTGTTCCGCCAGAGCCCGGTGAAGACCCCCATCCCCATGTCCTTCCAGCCCGTGCCTGGAGGCGTCCTCCCAGAGGCCTTGGACACCTCCCACGGCACCTCCATCTGACCGTGCTGCCCTTCCACCCACCCGACCAGCAGAGCTTTTTAATACGAGGAAACAGCAACACCAACCACACACACACGCACACACACACACACATACAAGGACTCTTTCATTTTTCTTGTACATACATGTAAATAATGACAGAATGGAGTGGGGTAAAAGTGTATTTTGAATATTCCCAATTTTCGAAGTCAGTAAAAAAAAAACACAAAAACTGTATGAATGGCTTTGTAAATTTTGTTCTATATGAATAAAAAGGCAAATTACTTGTGATCATTCTGAAGTGCCAAAGAAGCCCCCTGTTCCTGGGCTTTTCTGAGGGCAGGAGGGGTGACAGGTCAGGACCCCCATCCTGCTGGGGGAGCGGGGAAGATGACAAGCTAGTCCCTTTAGAGGCGCCCCCAATGCTGCTTGCTGCCATGTCCCATGGTTTCCTGCCATGTTCCTCCACTCTTGGACCCTTGTTTCTTTTTAGTCCTCTCAGTAATAAAGGGTGAGCCTTGCGCCAGCATTGACCTGGCCCCTGGGTCACTGTGCTGTGGGGTGATCAACTGTTCTCGTCAGCCTGGGACTGAGGAGGCTGCTGGGACATGGCAGTTGTGGGCAATCTGGGAGAAGCTGGTCACCCCACTGCGTGCCACTGCAGTTTGCAGCGTCCTGTGGGCCTCAGAGAAGCGCCCATACTGAGGTGACGGTCCCTGAGCGCTTTGATGCTAACATGCTCTACGGTCATCCTGTTGGCCTTGTTTTTTTGCTTTCTTTTCCTAATTGGAAGAATCAACAAGTGACAGAATTTGAGAGGAGAAGGGCAGGCCCCATCCTTGCCCGGGGGAGGCTGGGCAGAGGTGGGCTTGGCCTTGCCCATGGGGATAAGGAGATGCCAGGCCGGGTATATGGACCAGGTGAGGTGGTAGGAGGAGAGGCCAGGTAGATGGAGAATATTCCCTTGGGTTTGGGACCTGTGGTCCCAGGTGAGTGATGAAAAAGTGGTCACTGACGCAGCGGGTAGAAGCATTGTGATCAAAGCATCCTATTGGAAGAGAGGAGGGAGGAGCCCAGGTGAGCGCACTAGTGCCCTAGGGGATGTGGAGCGCAGGAATAGATAAAGGGGCTGTGTCCATTCGGGTAGGAAGGAGCCTTGGCTCTTAGAGAAGGAACAGCATAACTTTGTGTGATGTGAAGAGGAGTAACTCCCATCCACAGGGACGTAGCCCAAAAACTGAAAGGATGTCTCTGGGTCTTAATCCTTGCAGACAATCTGCCAAACAGGGCCAGACCTGGCCAGAATCCTCACTCCCTGCTTTGCCAACTCCTCCTGACCAGAAGCCCTCAAGCAATGACCCAGGCCCTAGCAGGGGCCCTTCTGGCTGAGAGCATCATATAATCTCGGAGATTCCCAGGCCTACCCCTGGGCTTGCGGGGAAACTGCTTCTTAAGGCCAGCACGACCTGACAGCCCCACCTCCCTCCATTGCCCTTGCTGGGGCCATTGAACTATAAAACCAGATAAAGAAGCCCTAGGAGCAGAGAAATTTGAGTAATCTAGCTGTATCACTTCAGCTTTCCTCCTTCTGAAGACAAAAGTAGTTCTGCTCTGTTAACCTGCCGGAATGGTGAACACAGCCCACATTCAGCACTGAGAGGAGTGGGGCTCCCCGCCCCAAACCCCAGCAGTAATCAGGGAGCTGAGAGCCCGGGTCTGTGGTCATGGAGAAATAAAAAGTCCTATTGATTGCCTCTCCTCTAGCCTGGTAGAGTTGCTCCAGAGATGTATTTATTAGGGTGATAACTAGCCCAGGATTGATTTCTTTCCTAAAGTCCCAGGTGACATGATTGAGCAGTAAGGAATGGCTGCATCACGTGGTCAGCTAAAGGCACCATGGGGAGGACAGGGTTTATAATTATGTGATTTATCTCTGATATGAGTGTTACCGAGGCAATCCACTGACATTTCTCCAATCAGAGCCTGTGGAGCCAGGAGCTGGGCGCCCGCGCTTGGTGACGCCTAGATGGGCTCCGGATACCTTGAGAAAGAGCAGGCTTCATTTCGTTTCCATCAGCTCTTTGGGAGCCCTGCCTTGGATGGTCAATTTTTTCCTATATATTTCTCTATTTTTTAAATCAAATTCTGGGGTCACTGCCTTATCCCACACCCAAGTCTGTTTTTTTTTCCTGAGATGACCTAAGTTCTAGGGTATACGACGGATGTCTTCTTGGACAGCTTTGCTTGGAATGGGTGTGAGAGAGAGGAGAGAGATGCGGGGGTGGGTGTGTATGTGTGTGTGAGAGAGAGAGAGAGAGAAAGAGAGAGAGCGAGCGAGCAAGCACACCTCGAAGGAAAGGTATTCTGCTTACAAAAAACGTTGACGCCTCATGGTGTTTGTCTTCACCATGTTTACCTTACTTTTGACATTTCCTACCCTTGGCATGAGGGGAAATGATTGATATTCAAGCAAGTTCTTCAGGAAAAAAAAATCTTCCAGGCTCAGATTTCTGTGTCAGCTCAGAATGTATCTTTTTTTTCATGCTTTACTCTTTGGATTTATAACTCTGTTTAGACTATTCCATACATTTTAGGTATATTTTGTGCCTTCAGACGCTGCAAATAATAATCAGCCTTTGGATTAAAGTTGTTTAATAATAAAACGTGACTTTGCTCCATACCCTCTTCTTCTCTGGGGTGAAGCAATGCTATGGGCTTGTTCCTGGGCACACCGCGACCGGGAGCTGAATTCGGTCCCATTGGCGTGGCCGCTCATGAGTGAAACTTCTGTCACCCGGTGGGTCTCAGATTTGCCTGGGGGTGGTGTCACGCCCTCCTCACCCAGTGTGTATCCAGAGTTCCCCCTACATCGACCAGGGAGCGATATGAGAGACAGGCTGAATAGAAATTCTAATTTTTGGTTAACCTAACAACTTCCTGTAAAACACAAGTTCTTAGAAAACTCCTAGGAGAGAATTGGGCCATTCCACACAGAGAACTGCTCCCACAGCCTTGTGGAATGAACATCCTTTTTAAGTGTCAGCTAATTTTTTCTTCTCTCATCTCTACACTCACTCTGGAGGCAGATAAGTTGCTTCTCTGTGCTTAGGGCCTCAGGGTGAAGGGGCTGTCATTCTTTGAGGACCCTCAGCTTGGCTTCACAATATTTGGCCCTCAGGGGGTCTGTGGGTACTATTCTTCAGTGAATGTCCATACGCCCAGTTATCTCTCTGGGCCCATGATCACCCATTCATATGCTCCCCAGCCCCACCTTTTGTTTCACAAGGTTCCCCTCTGACTTCTAGACCTTTGTGGGAGAAACAGCTCCACTGTCAGCCTTGGGCCAAATAGGGCTGGGACCTGAGAAGATGTTTTCAGTCTCAGGATCTCGGCTTCTAGGAACTGAAAGGAGAATGTCCCTTCCTTGTTTGTCTGCGCCTGCAACAATGAGAGGCTTCTCTGATGTTGGGGACATGCTCCAAAGGCTGGTCCAGGGGGAGACTGAGACCCAACAGACGTTCCCAGATGATCCGAACAGACAGAAAGATCTGGGCAGGACTCCCAAAGGGCTACAGTTTTTAAAGAAAAAGCTACCTGGTTCCTCAGTTCTAAATTCCCCCAATTCTTGCCAAGGTGGAACTGATTCCATAACTAAGTTTGGCTTTTCAAGCACTGAATGAAGACCAAGGACACATCAAGGAAGAAAGACCACTGGGAATAAAGACCGTGATGACGTGGAAGGAACGCTGGACTCCTCTGGGCTGTGCCTTCTCATTTAACACTCAGGATGGGCAAGGTCGAATGGAGACCTTGGGTGTCTCTGTGACACTGTGCTTCAAGACTAAGGCGTTGCTTACCCATGGGCCCCTGCCTTCACTTTCAGTAAACTGTCTTGAGGAACTCACCCTTCACTCCCACAGGTACATGCTCATGAATTAACATCTATGTCTGAGCAAGAGCCTTGTTTTACGCTCCTAGCTTTGGCCACGCAAGTTTGGATAAAAGCTCCAAAAATTTTAACTGACCTTTCCTTGCTACGGATGCAATAAAAAAGGACAGCATTTCTCTTCCTAATGTAACATTTCCTAGGTCTAAAACATTATTTTACTTCACGTCATTAGTTGCTTTTAATAAATGAAATTTTGTTTGATTCTTATTATTCTTGCCCTTTATACCAGGAAACTCCAGATAGGTAACAGTTCCCTGTGCCAATAACTTTAATGATTGTTTGGTTTTTTTTTTTCCATCTCCACAGTATGTAGTCAGAGAGACTACTTATGAGAGAAGCACATATTCCAGATAATCAGGAGAGCTAGCAGTCACCTCCTACAAAGGAGGACCCTTCCTCCTTTCAGACCCTGTCTCCAGCTTTCATTCTCTTATCTCTGAACTTGACATTGGTGCTGAGCTCCAGGGAGAAGAGAGGTTCTCCCCACAACAAGAAAAACTCCTGCTACAGAAATTTGCAATGGCCAATGGCCGGGATCTGAAAGAGGGGGCGCTAGGGTGAGGGACAAAATGTGTCTCAGGGAGCACTCAGTTGTTGGTAGGTTCCAGCATACGGTTGCCAGGGGCAACCAGGTGTCCAAGCTTGGAGGAGAATAAAATATTCACCAACGCACTGAGACTTATCAATGCACAAAAGAAGTATACACAAGCATGTGTATGCATATATACACACTCATGGGTGGACAGACGCTGAGGTCCATACACACTCTCACCAGTTCAGGCACACACATGTAGTATTTAAAAGCACACAGCAGTGCACATGGGCAATGCAAGCAGATGAAGTTGTGCTCATCAGTCTGGTAAACAGAGTCCAGAGGAGGAAAGAGGCTGCTCCTTGGCTGCCCTGCCCAGTGCACTGTCTCAGTGCAACATCTGGCCAAGTGATGCTCTGCAAGCAGCCACCATGGAGGGAGGCACAGCGCCTGCAAAGTGGCCTCTCTCTGGCCAGGCGTGTGCACAGAGAACTGTCCTCTGTCACCAAACTCTTGCTCTGAAATCCTCCTGATTTTCAACAAGAATCCCAAAATATGCAAAGAAGTCTTGAGCATTCTCCAAGGCATCCTAATTGTTTCCAAACAAGGACGCCCATTATCATATCCATGTCAGTGACCGTTTACCGATCAGGTGTAGTGTTCCAGGGCCTATACCCTTTACATACACATGCTTCTTCATTCTTTGACCAGCCCTGTATCGTAGAAATTACCATCCAAGATTTATAGGAAGGGAAAAGGAGACTCAAAAAGGCGCGGTCCCGGAGCTGGTAAGTGATGGTACTGGGATTTGCACCTCCTGCTCTGTCTGACTCCATAGCGCTTGTTCCTGTCAGAGCAGCTGGCTCTCCCCGGGCAGGGAGCACTCCTGCTGTCTCTCATCCACTTGACCAGCGCTGGCCTTCTCTGTCCCAAGCCGCAGTGGCACCGGCCCTGCCAGCTCTCTCGGCCTCCACATCTGCTGCCTCCTTTCCAGTGGCCTCAGGGCATGTTGGTGAGTATCTGCTTGTGCACTGCTGAAGTGGCTGTGGCTAGCCTGGGCTAACAGGGTCACTCCTAACCACAGAGTCTGGACCAGCTGCCTGCTCCCCTGAAGCTTCCCTCAGCCAGGCAGGGCGTCAGGGTCTGCCAGATTCTCTCAGAATTTGGGAAGATGGGCTGTATCTCCCAGGGTGTCTCTTTTCCTTCTCTCCCCAAAAAGCCTCTCCTTCTGCCCAAGGCAAACTGTGCATCAGGCCAAGGAAAGCTCTAGTACTCTAAAGAGTTTTAGGATTCTCCCCCAGAGCAGGAATTCCTCCCCAAAAGTCCCTGGATAGATCTCAGCGGTGCCTGAGAACCTTCCAGAATTGTTTGCCATATTGCTAGGTTACTACATGTGGATGAATTTTTCCGGGAACAGGGTCCATATCTTCCAATATAGTCTTAAAATTATCTTACGAAAGCTCTAAGCCACTGCCCTTAAGAGGTAGGAGTCAGGCAAGCCCCACTCTCCCACTCTCCCAACACCAGTGTTTAGGTGTAATCCGTTTTGGTACCCACGTGTAATCCCATTTTGGTACCCATCTGATGGGGAGAATCATCACAGAACAGTGGCCAGAGGAGGAAGTGTGGGAAATTCACTGCATCTAGGGCCCCCTGAGCTTCAACCCATAGGCAGAGAAGTCCCACAAGATGCTGGGACAATGGGGCGATGCTGATGCCCTAATCCTGGTGCATGGGAAGGAGGGCCAGACAAGGCAAAGGAGTGGATACTGAAACTGGCTGAATCTGGGCTGGAATCCTACTTTTGTCACATATTGGCCATGACATCTTGAGCATGTTTTTTACTTCTTTGAGTTTCACTGCTTCAATTGTATATTAATGACAATAATACACATTTCTGTCTTTGGTGAGAATGCCATAGCTGGGAGTCACTGAGTGTTTACTGGGTGCCAGAGCCTTCCCTGCAGGATCTCGTTTGTCCATACTATTACCAGACATGGTAGCGAATGAGGAAAATGAGGCTCAGAGGTGCTCAGTGTGGTGCTCCCACGGTGGGGAAGGGATGTGATGTCCACACGGTCCGTGTGCAGAGCCTGTGAAGCACACTCACGACCCAGTCTTCATGCTTCACGTTGCAAGCATCAGCACAGGGCCTGAGACCTGAGACACACCTGTACTTGCTTTGTTCTGCTGGGTCTGGCTCCTGGGTGGCACGTTCAGGAAGAAGGCACTGGTGTCCCTTAGACCTCAAGCTAGACAAGTGCTGAGTGTCCATAAAAGAAATGAGACCAGCTTTTTTCCTTTTGGCTCTGGATTTTCTAGCCATGTGATCTTGGATGTGAGGTGATGAGAATGAAGCTATGGTGCTATCTGATCTGATCCATGACAGCTAGAATGGAGTCTTCCCAGTGTATAGGCTCCCCTCTTCTGACATCTGAGCCTCTTGTGGAACTTGCACAGAAAGAACCTCCCCAAGGCCAGGGCTGGCTCTGATGAGCAAGGCTGTGCTCACCTTTGCTTCATGAAGGTCAAATTCCTTTCTTCTGCACTAGGGTGGAGCTAAATGTATTGCCTAGTGGTCACACAATAGGTACAAACCAGGGATCAGACAGATCCGGCTTAAAATCTGGTCTGTCACTCAGCAGATGGGTATCCTCAGTGTCATCGCTATCATCTCGGTTGTGCCCCCTCACCTGTGGAATGGGTCCTGAGTCCTGGGCTGTTGTGAGGACCAGTGATAATGTAGGTAAGGTGCCTGCACAAATACACTCGCACAAATGGCATCTCTTGGGGTGGTCGCATACCTACAGCATCCCACTTCTCGGTGGGAACCACTCAGCCTCTGAGTTGAGCCAACCATCTCATCCACGGTGTGCATATACGGAACACTTCCTTCCAGCTTGGGCAGGAGGCAGAGTTGCCTGGCAGGGCAGAAAATAACATCATTTCCTCTTCCACCCTTAGATGCAATGTTTGCTACGTGCCCCATCCCCGTCCCGCTGGGAGCTGACAGCGCCAGCAGCCCTCACCTCAGCTCCGGAGACCCACTCAGGTAATAATTCTGATTGTTCCCAGAAAGGAAATGAAAAGCAGCCTGGCTCACCTGGAGAGGCATGACTTGACTATGGGCTGTTCAGCCACTGTGCTCTCTGCGCCTGACTTCCAGACACGCTCAGGATGAAATGCAGACGAGAAGAAGCAGGCTCTGGGAAGGAAGAGCCTCGAAGCTGTCAGAGGCCCTGATGAGTCCTCAGGATGTAGCACGAGGGCGAGGCTCATAGACTCCATAAAAGCCCAGACCTTCAGGGGCTTCCTAGGGGAATAGCCCTTTGCTTCCAAAGTAGGACCCAGCTTCCCCATGTTTTATGGAAAAAATAAATGCATGAATTTGGAGGAACAAAGAGTCTATGTACTGAGATAATTTTACATGTGTTCTGTGCCTCTTTCTTTAGCTTCTGCCGCTACCTTACGGCTGACGCTCACAAGACATGAGTCTTCCTCAGTCAGCAACTTGTGGTCTGGACAAGCTAATTATCTCATGCAGAAGGTGCTTCTCGCGTTCAGGGGAAAATGACAGAGCAGGCTGCTAGGTGGGTAGGGATCCTGCTGAGGAAGAAAGAGAGGGCACTGAGGAATTGGAGGAGAGCGGCTATTCAGAAAGATTTCCACAGGCCGTGGAAAGCCATAAAGATAGTGGAGACGCCTGAGGATAGAAAGAGATAGAAAGAGAGGTGGTACGAGGGAGAGTGTCTTCTAACTGGGAGAGAGGAGGTGTGGAAAGAGCGGCCTGAGTCCATCTCCAGGGAATGAGCCATCGATGGATGCCCATTTCACAAGGAGCGAGCTGGGGGAGCACATCCTCTGACCTCCTCCTCCCTCTAATCTCCTGCCCTTCCCAAGAGCAGAGGGCAAGGAGCCTGATGAGACAGCTCACAGGGACCAGCTTCCCGAGGCACAGAGAGGGATGGAGGAGGAGGAACGGGTATGGGGGTAGGGGGAGGGGGAGAAATAAATGTATTTAATATAGCAGGGGCCAGAGGGGGAAAAAGAGGATTCACATGGATTATATGCTCATCATGTTCTAGGAGAATTAATTCATTTCTTACCTTGAAAAACAGTGAAATCTCTTTTTGACAAATGAGGAAAATGAGACAGAGTCCTTAAGTGGTTTACTCCAACTAGGCTGTCAGCCTGAACAAAACCTGCGCTCTTTCCACCCAGATTGCCCCGCATGTTCAGAGCTGTAGGAGAGAGACACCACCAGGCAGAGGGTCACCTCCCCAGATCCAGGGCTCAGCCGCCACACACTGCAAGCTTGTGGCGAGGGTGGGCAGAGTGGAGTAGGAGGCATCTGTGGAGAAAACAGTCATCCGCCTTTTCACAGTCGAGGCAGAATGACTGTATCCTGCCAAACTCTCATCTGGTTGTTGGAGGCCACTCTGCTGAACGGATCCCCCAAAAAGCCCAAGGCAAGTGACTACAAAGGAGGCAGAGTCGTGGAATCGGAAAGGTGTAATTTTGAAGTCAGGTTCTGCTACTTTCAACTATACGACCATGAGTAAGTCACTTAACCTCTCTGAGCACCAGCTTCCACATCTATGAACCCTATACAATGAGGGCGGCAATCGCATCTCAAAGGATGAAATAAAAACACTTGGAATAAAGCACCTAGGACCAGCATTAGTGGCTGGCTCATAGGGAGTACTCAACCAGTGATGACCATCATTAGTGTAGGAAATATGGTCACAAAGGGCCTGACTACAAGGTCACAGTTTAAAAATACATCTTCAAAAAAACTGTAAAATACACGCAGAAAAGTGCACAAATCATAAGTGTACAGCTCGATTCATTTTAACAAGGTGAGCGCTGTCGCGTAGCCACCAGCCAAAAAAAAATAGAACGTTACCGCCTTCCCAAGTGACACCTCCAAAACCCTAAACAACTATCAGTTCTATAAACACTGATTAATTTCATATATTTTGGAAAAATGTATGGAGAGAAGCAATTACCCTTTTTTTGTCTGGCTTTTTTCATTCAACATTGGCTTTAGAGATTATCTACTTTTCTGCACGAAGTTCGTTTTCATTGATGTCGAGGATTTAATTATGCGAATGTCACAATTTATGTATTCTCCTCTTGATAGACTTTTGGTTTGTTTTCATTTGGCATTATTACAAATCATGTCTCCATTAACATTTCTCGTATATGATTTGAGGCGAATTTATGTGTGCCTTTCTGCTGGAGTGCTGGGTCGTAGGTATGCATCTGTTCGACCTTATGCCAATACTGCTGAAAAGCTTTCAGAAATAGTTGTACTGATTATGCCCTTTACCTGTGATGTTTGAGAGTTGCAATTGTTCCACATCCTTTAACACCAACACTGGTGCTGTCAAATATTTTAATTTCAGCATTCTAGCGGGAGTTTAGCATACCTAACTGTGGTTTTAATTTGCATTTTCCTGATGACTCATGAGACTGAGCCCTTTACATATGCTTGTCTGAATATCTGCTTTTGGGAAATATCTCTCTCTACACCACCACTTGCCTTCTCACTCTCTTTCTGGTATCTTTTGATGAACGGAAGTTCTTAATTGAAACGTAGGTTCCTCTATCAACTTTTCCCTTATCCTCAATGCTCGGCGGGCCCTGTTTCTGAAAGTGTTACCCAACCCAGGCCCGGGAGGTATTCTCCTAATTTTCCTTCTGGATGTTTGCTTGTTGTCCTTTCGTATTTACATCCTCCTAGAGTTGATTTTTGAGTTTGATGCAAGGTAGAGGCTCAAATAAATTTTTCAAAATATAGGTATTTGACTATTCCTGTACCATCCATACAAAAAAAATTCCCTTTGTTGTCATCATTGCTGTGTCAGATTCATCATGAAATCAAGTGATCTTGTATATCCTGGCCTGTTTTCATAATCTGTTCTGTTGGCCTATTTGTCCGTTTGCACCAATACCACGCTATCTTAGTTACTGTAGGTTTGTAATCAGCCTGGATCTCTGGTAACATTAGTCAACCCTTTATATTCACATATAAATTTTAGAATCACCATCCTATTTCCCATAAAAATCCTCTTGAGATTTTGATTGAAACTGCATTGAATCCAGGAATAAATTTGGGGAAAACTGACACTTTTCCATTCCTTACATTCAACGTTCTTATATTTAAGGTGTGGCATTTGAAAGGCAGATGGAAGTTCTGCAAAACTGTGGGTGTTTGCATAGTACAGTATTTTAGTATAGTCCTTTAAAATCTTTAGTTGAAGTAATTAGTCCCTTCACATTTGACCTAATTGCTTATGTATTTGGGTTAGATCTATAATCTTATTATACTTTCCACTTTATCCCCCTAGTTTTATGTTAACTATCTCCTTTTTTGCCTTCTTTGTAGTAAAATAATGCTTTGTTATTCAATATCCTGTCTCTGTTAGCTTGTTGGTTATACGTTCTTCTATGCTCTAAATTCCTAAAGAAATTACTCTAAAGCTACAAATATGTATTTTTACCAGGTCCAAGACAAGGTCAAGACCTTAAAACACTTTAAATCCATATATTGTTTTATGTCTCATGTTTTATTATTTTAATTCTACATATATTCTCAACAAGACAAGACATTATCATGGTTATATACAGTCAGGAATCATTTGGGTTCATCAATATATTTATCGTTTCTGTATCTCTTCATTTCTCCCTCCTCTCGTCTCTGTTTCTTTCTGGGATTATTTTTATTCTCCCCCAAGAACTCTCTTAAAAATTCCTTTAGCTGTTCGTCTGCTGGTGACCAACATCACTTTCTTTTTTAGGAGAAGCTGGAAATATATCTTTATTTTTCTCTTCAAAGAATATTTTCACTGGATACAGAATTCTAGGTCAGCATTTATTCTCTTTCAACACCTTAAAAATACCATTTCTTTGTCTTCCGGCTTCCAGAGTTTCTGCTGAAGTCACTTCTCGGTACTACTGTTTTTCTTTGAAGGTAATATGTCTTTTTTTCTGACTGCTTTTAGGGTTTCTCTTTGTCTTTGGTTTTTCAGCAGTTTGTGACGTGTTTAGGTGTGGTTTTCTTTGAATTTCTCATGCCTGGTGTTTTAGAATTTTTGGAATCTATGAATTATTGTCATTTGTCACTCTGGGTAAAATTTTAACCATTTTCTTTCTTTCCCTTCTGTGCCTCCATGTGCATTTAAACTTTTTTTTTTCTAAGCGTGATACACTGATCTCTCAGGCTCTCTGCTGTGTTTTCCATCATTTTTCTTTTTTAACTACCTTTATCAGTCCAGTTATTTTTCACAGACTAATCACATTTTTTTTTCTTTGTCCAAATCCTAGATCAGCTATGAGTCTGATTTTATTATTTGTATTTTTTTATTGGTTATATTTCTAATGTGCTTTTTTTATTCTTTTCAAAATTTTTTCCATATTTCATATATATCCATCCTTATTAAAATAATAAGTTTATTATTTTTAATAGGCTATATTATTTAGCGCACTTTTAGGTTCATAGCAAAACTAAGTGGAAAGTAGAGAGTTCGTCTATACCCCTTGTCCCCACACATGCACAGTCTCCTCCACAAGCAACATTCTATTACCATGTTTTTGATCTCTGTTTTTTCTCTTTGATTCTCTCTTAACATTTCCATCTCTCGGCTTACATTACCCATCTGTTGTTGCATGTTGTGTACTTTTTCCATTAGAGCTGTTAGCCAATTAAGCATAGTTGTTTTAAATTTCTGGTCTGATAATTCCAACATCCCTGCCATATCTGAGTCTAGTTCTGATACTTGCCGAGTCTCTTCAATTTGTTTTTTCTTTGTCTTTTAGTGTGCCTTGTAATTTTTTGCTAAAAGCTAGACATGATAAATTTGGTAAAAGGGACTCTAGTGAATAAGCTTTTAGTAATGTGGTAGTAAGGTGTGGGGGAAAGGGAAGCATCCTGTAGGGCTATGAGTAGATGTTAGTCTTTTAGTGCACATGTGCCCAGGATCTGTGAACTTCACAAGAGTTTCTTAGCCCCCCTTACCCTGCTTAGGTTCATAGCAACTGTGAGATATGCAGAGGCAATGCACAGAATTCTGGAAGCCCTCTGGAGTTACAGCTCTTCCCATCAAAACGATGAGATGACCTACAATAGGATGGCTAGAGGGGGCTGGAGTTCTCCCAGGTTGGTTAGTTTCTGATAGAGCTCCCATAAGTTAGACTCTGGTAAAATAGTTTCTCTTGACTTGAAGCCTTGTTAAGAAGAACAGACAATGCTCTGGTGCCTTTCAAAATGATTACTTTTTCTCTCCCCCTGCTAGAAGCAGGAGATTTTTCTCTGATATTCATTGTGAGAACTTGGTAGAGCTCCTGGAGATAAAAATCATAAAAGTGTGAGAGGCCCCCTCTCGCTAGGCCCCCTGGAGTTCCTCTGAGAGCTGTCTGGCTTGAGCCTACAGCAATTTGTCCATTACAGCTCAGGTTTCCCTGCCCTGGTATTGTTTCCTACAAGGTTTATGCTTGTAGGTTTCTGCTCTAACAGGCTTTGATTCTGTGTATCTGCTAATTTGTCTCTACGATTTTTTGTGGTTTGTCCTGTGACCTTACTTCTCTGAAGGATCTAAAGAGTTTTTCATTTTTCACTTTGTTCGGTATTTTACTTGTTAGAATGGAGAGATGACTTCCATGCCCCTTACATGCCAGAACAGAAACCAGAAGTCATTATTATTATTTTTTTATGCCTGGTAGTTTTTCTTGAATGTTGGACATTGCATGTGAAAAATTATGGGCGCTCCAAATGATATTCTCTTTTTCCGGAGATCATTCACTCTATCATGTAGCAGGCAATCAATCAAGGATTGAACTGACTTGAGCCTCATTTCCCTTTTTATAAGATTCTGTGTCCTCCTAGCTCATCCCCTCTCCTAGGCTGTAGCCCTCCAGGATCACAACTGAAGTCCTGGAATGTTTACCAACACCCTTCTCGTGGCTTATCACATCTCTATTTTTTGTCTCCCCACCACAGTGAGATGGCCAAAAACCCTACTCACCTTTCTAGTTCCTTTTTTCCGCGGTTTCTTAGTCTATTAGCCTACACAGCTTAAAAATAAGCAAAGGCTTCAACAGGAAAACTAGCACATAATGTGGCTTTCATTTCACTGTGCCTCGCTTCTCTCCAGGATCTTGGTTCCTCAAGACCTGGCCCCAAATCCAACTGTCATTTCTCCAGTTCTGTGAGACGTGGAAAGTTCTGCTTAACTGATGATCTTTCCTCGGGTTCGACTCAGTTTTCAGACTGGCTGCTCAGCCCCTTGCTGCATATCAAAGTGTAGACTGCCAAGGGGAAGAGCCTCATGCACATCTCCACAGGATTGTGGTTCTCCGTTCTTGGCTGGTTAAGTACTTCCCCAATATCTTCGGACAGATTTTTTAAGTGTTATTCAGCTTTTCTCATTGTTATTAAGAATAACAATGTATTGGTCCAAGTATTGGTCTTAATAAGCAAGAATGGAAATATTGGGACCACTTAGAAGAAGTAAGAGTTGCAGCCAGGTGTTCATAACAATTGTGAGATAAGCAGAGGTGATGTGGAGAATTCTGGAAGTTTCTGCAGGGGCAGCTCTTACCATCCAAACCAGGAGATGCCCCATAGCCACAATCGAAGAAGTTACGTTTCCTTTGGGATCAGAATCCTCAGTAATATGTTTGGAAAGATGAGACTACCAAATACTTTATCCAGCGTCACCCCCCAGGAGAATGGACAAGGCAGCTCTCTGGCTAGAAAAGGATTCCTCAGAAAAAGGCCAGTGCAGGGCAGACCCATGGAGCCAGGTTATCTCCAGCGTCAGCGATGTGCTAGAGTCTGCTCTTATCATCTCACAAGAGCCTACTGTGTATGTCTTTTCCCAACTCTATTGGTAACATTACGTTAGTTGCATGAAATTGGCCATAGTCGGAGTATTTACACCAAGGAAATGAGCAAGCCCCATAAATCAGAGCTTTATTTTATCCAGAGGGCTTATTGTAAAACATGTATCAGCATGTTCCCACCTGGAGAGGGGGATGTGTGGCAGAATACCAGGGTCAGAGTTCAAGCCCTGTAGGTCATCAATATTAAGGACTGATTTGGTTCTAGGCACTTTCTTAAACTCTTTGCATCCATCCCGTCATTTAATTGGTACAATAACACTGTGGGGTCAAATCATGGAAGCCAGGAGGTTTCATGTAAGATCACATAGCAACACATGTCTGTCTGACCCCTAAATGGTTGTTCTTAACCATGGCATTAAACATCTTCCTTGCAGCAGCAAAATATAGGAGGACAGGTTATAAACTAGAAGTATGGGCAGGTGTCCAGTTATTGAAGCAGACAGTATAAGTGTTGCAAAGCCCGAAAACTGGAGCTGAAACAGCACAGTGGAACCACATAGAAAAGGCAGGCAGACCCTGAGGCAGATGCTACAGGTGCCTAGTCAGTGGAAGAGTAAGCCCTAGAAAGCTGGGAGGCAATACTGAGTCTTAGCATCTCTCTGACTGATGGACATAGCACAGTGACACGGGAGAGCAGAACTAGCAGTATGAGAGGGGTACATGCCAGTGGCCAGCAGGAATTGGCACACGGGGCTTGGGGGCCACTTGCTGCCCTCATAGTGAGTGATTCTCAAGATTCAGCCCCAGTCTCAAAGAAATTGAGGCTGTAGTTAGGTTTTTCATCTGGTATCCGGGCATAATCGAGGGCTCCTGTTTTCAGGAGAGACAACTCGGTTAGAAGAGCGCTAGCAGTCAAGATACTGATTGTGTCCCAGTGATTTATACAAGGACTCTGCAGGGGGGTTCAGGGAGGGTGTCAGATATTCTTAGCTGTGGAAAGGCCCCTTTTGGAGACCTGAAAGCAGGGGAGGAAGACCTGAAATAGTCTAAGCACAGAACAGGCCTAGCAGAAAGAACAAGGCAGGACACGGAGACCCCAAGTTAAGGGTTTGAGGGACTCAATGTAATACTCAGACCAGGCAGAGCAGTGGCCTGAGTGCAGTGGCCATCAGCCCAAGGGCAGCTCTCTCCTTGTTTTTGAGTAATGTCCCTTTGGAGGCATTTCAGCCATGTCATAGCAGAGCTTAACAGAATCCACCCTTTGTTGGATGAGTCTGGGAGATCTCCAGTGGTGGGGAGTCCCTGAATGGACTGCATGGTGAGGACAGACCATAGAGCTAGATGAAAACCAGGAGGGGTGGTCAACACTTACCACACACAACAACACACCAGGCACCAGCTTCTTCTAGGGGTACAGAGATGCATAGAAACTCCCATGGAGATACCAAAACACACTGTGGTGAGACTCTAATGAGGTTGAGCCTACATCCTGGTCTGCCAGAGGCAGTCCTCGTTTCCGTCTACTGTTCCAGCAGAGTTATTAATAGCTTCAGTTAGAAGGATAAATTATGTGGTCACTCTAGCTGTCATGGATGTGATGGTTAATTTTATGTGTCAACTTGCTAGGGCCATAGCACTCAGAAGTTTGGTTAAACACCAGTCTAAATGTTGCTGTGAAGGAATCTTTTAGATGAAATTAACAGTTAAATCAATAGACATTGAATAAAGCAGATTATCCTCCATAATGGGAATAGGCCTTATTCAATCAGTTGAAGGCCTTAAGGAAAAAAAGATCTAGTCCCCAGGGAAGAGGCAATTCTGGCTCCAGCCTGCCTTCAGACTCAAGCTGCAACCTCAGCTCGATCTCCAGCCTTCCGGTTTGTCCTGCAGATTTCAGCCTTGCCAGACTCCATAATTGCACAAGCCAATTCCATATAACCAATTTCTTTCTCTCTCTAGACACACACACACACACCCCCGATTGGTTCTGTTGCTCTGGAGACCCCTGACTAATACAATGGACTTACGTCTGCGGGGTTATAGGGATGTAGTTGCAGGAACTGTCATTTCTTCTTGGCCCAGGACTTTGAAGGGCAAGCTGTCTAAATGATAAGGCTGGTGAGGGAGTCACTGAGAGAAGAACTTGGCGTTGCTGAGGAGTTCTGTGGGGCTGGGGGAGGGGTAGGCAGGTCCTGAAAGAGGAAGTGGAAGTGAGGAGTAGACTCTGTAAAGCAGACCTAGTTTGCAGTTTTGATAAAGTGATCCCCAGGCAACGGGGAGCCACAGGGGGTTTTAAGCAGGGAAAACCTGGGTCCATTGACTTCCTCCTAAGGCTCTCTAGCTTTGGATGCAGTGGTAGGATGGCAAAAGGGAGAATGGAAAGGACAGAGATGGATTTGAGAAAAATTATCCTTCATTTCTTGTTGTTGTTACACCTGTTTGGTGACACCTGTGTCCTGAATAAACCCAACCACCTGTTTTCTCCATTCCTACACCCAGACAAAGGAGCATGGGTGATGAAAGCTATACAACAGAGCAGATTGCTGTTGTTATAAATTTATGATCACCAGTCTCAAAGAAACCTGGAAATTCTACTAGGACTTTCAATCTTCACTTTCTCCAGAAACTGTTCACACTTTTTAAATGCATAAACAGGCCACCTCTCCTCTCACTCAACATTTTTCAAATTAAACTTTTTGAAAATTTTGAGATAATTATAGATTCACATGTAGTTGTAAGAAATAATACAGAGAGATCCAATGTACCCTTTAGTCAGTTTCCTCCCATGGTAACATCTTGCAAAACTATACAATACACAGTATCACAACCAGGAGATTGACATTGATGCAGCCAAGATAGAGAATATTTCCACCATCACAGGACTCTTCATATTGTCCTTTTATAGCCATACCCACTTCCCTCTGCCCCTCCTTAACTCCTGGCAACCACTAACCTATCCTCCATTTCTATGATTTCAACATTTCAAGAATGTTATTTATGTAGAATCATGCAGAATATAACTTTTGGAGAGAAGAATTGAAATCATACAGAGTGTCCTCTTTGATCATAATGGAGTCAAACTAGAAATCAATAACATAAATATTACAGGAAAATCTCCAAACACTTGGAAACAAAAAGTCAAAGAAAAAGTTCTAGGAAAATCAAAAAATTCACTGAATTGGAAAATCAAAATTTGTGGGACAGTGAAAGCAGTGTTAAGAAGAAAAATTTTAGCACTAAATATATATATTAGAAAGAGGAAAAGTAGCAAAACAATAATACAAGCCTCCCTCTCAAGACCCTAGGGGGAAAAAAGTAAAATAAATCCTAAACAATCAACAGGAAGGAAATAATAGAGATAAGAGAAGAAATCAATAAAATTGCATGCATAAAAACAATAGAGATAATCAATGAAACAAAGATCTGGTTCTTTGAGAGGATCAATAAAACTGACAAATGTCTAGCAACACTGACAAAGAACAAGAGAAAGGTCATGAATTTTGTAGGCGTGGGAAGAGATGGGGCCATGTTTTTTTCTGTTGTTTCATTTTAGCAGAGCAGTTCTTGTCTATGGTTTTCTGTCGTGCTGGCTATCCACTTCCTGGTCCTTCAGCTAGAGAGAGCAGGCTTTTGTTGTAGCTTTTTTTTGTCTGTGCCTTTTAGTGTTCCCAGGTTGCATGCTTCTTCAGGTCTATGTGTGGGATGTGAGACAAAAAGAAAACCCAGGGAACTCACTACTATGTTGCTCCTTCTCATCCCGCAGCCTAGCCAGTCTGCCACCTTCTCTTCATCTTTCAGAGTTGCCTTCTATTTGCTTTATAGATAATGTTAAAACACATTTTATATATAATGCACTTAGAGAGAGGAGTAGGGTAGAGTATTTCTCCTCCATCTTCCTTGAAGCAGAGTCCTTGCTAAATTTATTCTGCTCCGTATCCACTTTACAGAAAAAATGAAACACAGTAGAAGCTATCAAACAAGAATTCCCTTGTCTGCCCAATTACAAACCCATGAAATGACATGTATCAGCCCCCAGCCTCTCTCCCTTCTTTTCTTGTGATGACAGAGGAGGTTTCCCACCTGGGAGCTAAGACCAAACCTACTGAACATGAGATCTCATCCGCTCCTGTTTCCCCAGGAGCATTAAAAAATAAATTATCTTCCCTTTCCCTTATACATGGATTCTTCCTGTTAACTAGATTTTTCCATCAGCTTCTAATTGTGCTCAAGTCCTTTACATTAAACACAGTCAAATCTTGGTATCACGTTCCCTCCAGCTATTGCTCTGGCTGCCTTCCTCCTTCATTGAATTTCTCAAGACAAAGTCCGTATTTCTTTATTTCCCATCTACTCCTCAATCAATTCCAGTGTGGCTTTGGTTCCCATAATTCCACCTCCAAGAAGCTCTGCTGACTAGAGATGTTTCTGTATGCCATCTTCCTTGAACTCTTAGCACCTTTTGGCTCTGAAGATCACTCCTTGCTTCTTGAAACTCTCTCTGCCCCCAGCTTCCATGAGCTATCACTCTCCTGTCTTTTCTCTTATTTCTCTGGCCACTTCTCTGTCTATTTTCTGAACTCATTCTCTTCCACCCTACCAGCAAGCATTGTTCTCAGAGCTTGGTCACGTGCCCTTTTCTCAGAGCGCTCAAATTTTCTCCCTGGACATTTTCATCTATACTAGGACTTCAGTTATCACCTCCATGCAGATAGCTCACACATTTACATCCAGCCTCCTCTCTCCTCTGCCTTTCATACTTGTAATGTATAATCTCTCTTGGAAGGCTGAAAGTCCCCACAAACCAATATGTCTTGAATTGAAATCAAGATCTCCTTAACTGTTCCTAAGAACTCTCCCGCCTTGTTCTCTAAGTCAGTGAATGGCACCACTGTCCATGCAATTATAAAAGCCAGATATTATTCCCTCCTCTCCTTTATCTCCCATACTCAACACATCACTGTGTCCCATTGATTTTACCTCTTAAATAACTCCCCACCTATCCACTTGTCTCCAGTCCCACTGCCCTCACACTGATCCAAGAGACCATCACCTCTATGTTGCCATAGCTATTGCCATATCTGCCTAAACATTTCTAACATCTACCCTTGCTCCTTACCGAGCTGGCTGCCACGCTAAAGCCAGAGAATTTTTTTTTCTCAAAATTCAAATTTGATTTTCTGTCCTTCTATCTTGCATTCTCCTTCTCTCTCACACACACACACACACACATGCATACATACTCACATGCTTAAAATCTGTAGAAGTCTCCAGTTGTCTTGCCAATACTCTTAGAACAGAGCCATAACTTTATGTAGTCTAAAGCTCTGTATGGTCAGCTTCTCCCCTAATCTTCATATCATTTTGCACAATTTCTCCCCAATTTATGCTTCAGTCACGCTGGCCTTTCAGTGGCAAGTATGCTCCATGATGCTTCTGCCCCAGGACATTTGCCTGTATGACCCTCTGCATGAGCTCGTTTCTCCTCCTCTATTCAACTCTATCTTTTCCTCATCCTTCAATTCCTGGCTCAATTATTATTTCCTCATAAATCTTTGCATCATTTATTTGATGGGTATTTTATTTATGTCCATGCTCCTCTATTAGATTTTAAGAGGCACAAAGGCAGAGAATGTTGTTTCTTGCTTGTCCTTATATCCCTCATGTGTAGCACAACACCTCACAGAGTCATTGTGTTGCACAAAATGCACGATGTCCTTGGAGTTGTGAATTGTTGCAGCTGGAATTATTTATTTCACATGCAGAGGCTCTCAAATAAATACTTTGGAATGAATGAATGAGATTCAGTCAATGGGACTTAATATTGATTGGGCACATATATAGGAGTGAAGGATAAGAAAAAGAAAAATGTCATTCTTAAGTTTTGACCTTGGGAAATTTGGCTGATGTTAATACCATTAAATAAAACAGAGATTACAAAAATCATTTTAGGAGGACAAGCTTGGGTTTGTTTTTGGATGTATAATTTTTGCTACCTAAACACAGATCTCTAGTCTTCAGTTGAAATTGATTTTAGAATCATCAACTTATAGATGATTTTTGCAGTCAAATATGTAGATAAAATCTATTCAGTGGAGGAGGGGGAGCAGGTAGCGTGAGAAGAAAAGAGGGTCAAAGATAAGACCCCGAGTAGCCGACCCTAAGATTAAAAATGTGTCATCACAGAAGTCACAGAAGGAGGAAGTTTCAAGAAGAGAGTACAATAAGCAATATTAGAAGCTGCAGATTTCCAGCAGGGTGAGAAGTAGGTTGGGACTATGGACTTAATCTTTCCAGAAGGTCCATCAGGAGATGGCAGGGAACCGAGGAGTGAATGAAGTGATTGATGATAAACACGAGGACACAGCGGACACTTGATGGCGAGGCAGGATCCAGGGAGCTTTTTGACAAAGTGAGGTGCTACTGAAGACCAAGATATTTGAAATCTGTGGAACAGGTGAGGACAGAAGTAGGAAGAGAAAAGGGATTTTAGAGGAAATTTGAAGGAGTTCGTGCTTAATGACCTCAGTTTTCTCTGTGACACACACCACTTATTCATCTGCTGAGAGAATGAGGACAGGAGCCTGGTGGGGAGCCTGAAGATAAAGACAAGACTGAGAGCCCTCGCTGTGGGGAACAGGACAGGGAGCCAACTGGAGCAGGGTAAAGGATTTTGAGTAAGAATGAAAGCTCCACGGTGGCTGAATTCATACACGTGTAGTGGGTTTGATCCAGCAACACCCTCATGCCCAGCTTAGCAAATGGAAGAACAGGTGGTTGTGTTAATCCCAGCCTGGATATCACTGGAGTCTGTGCTGAGAAAGACTGAGGGACCAGGAGAGCGGAGGGAGTTGGCAAACATGTAGCTGAAATGATTGACAACAGCAACCAGGTTGACAGGGAAGGAAGTGAAGCTGGGCTGAGGTTGATGGGCTGGAAAGATAAAGCAGTACCCTGGGACTGGAATTCTCCACGAGGCTTTAATTAGAGCAGTTTTGTTAGGACAGGTGAAGAGAGAAACTTTACTCAGACAACGAAAGGTTAAATTAAGAGACTGTAGAAAAGAAGCAGTAATGTGGAAGCGATAAAAATATATACTTTGATGTTAGACACACCTGTGTATAAGTCTTGTCTCTTTTAGTTATTAGCTGTGTGAACTTGGAACTCAACTGCTTAATCTGTAAAGTAGAGATAATAATAGTTCTTATGTCAAAAGCTTGCAGCCAGAATTAAATGTGATAATGTGTGTGAAGCACTTAGCACAGGGTAGAATATGGTGAGCTTTCTAGGAGTAGGTGGATATTTATATTCTTACTTTTATGATGATCATGATATGACCTCAGGATGTGCCTGTGACTGTGAGTGGCTGGAGATGTGCAGAGGTGCAGGATTTTGGAGTGGAGAAGACTTGAGACCAGTGGCAAGGAAAGATAACCCACGTCTGTCTGGGAGGATAACAGTATCCTTGCTTTGTCTCCATTACGGACATGGGTGCCATGGCTGTAGACTGGAGATGGCGCTCTTTGGCTTCCCCTGTCCCACAGAGGCACTTAGCAAAGGCAGCCCAAACTTAACCCAGTTGGGAGCTTCTTGAGACTGGAAGTACATGCGCAGCCAAGTTCAGCTTTGTTTGCTCATAGTCATTCAATGTATATCAGTGCTTCGTTGGACAAAAGGATGCCTAGGTTTCAGCAATGAGACCTTTTTAATTGTTTGGGTTTTGCACTTAAATTGTTCTGAGTCAGCCAAACATGCTCATAATTAGGAGACAAACAGCAGAGGCCAGTCAGTAGCATTTCCTTTTGCTTATTTAAATAGTTGGCTTTCTTGGACTCAAGCCATATTGATTCTGAGAAAGCTTTATTCAATTAGTGCCCACATGTGCATTCAGCACTGTGTAGTCAGTGAAGACGCAGGTGGGCTTGGGAGCGACTCTGGGTACTTCCCAGGAGTCTTTGGTCACCACGTGTCCTGCATAGAAGATGGAGAGACTCTGGCCTCTGCAAGAAAGCATTTGTACTACCTCTGTAGAAACCAAGCACATCAGCACCAGCCCCCGTAGTCCAGCTGGCAGCCCATTAAAGCCCATTAAAGGTCTGAGTGTCCGGCATAGCCAGGAAGAGCTGGGGAAGATGAGTCATGGTACCTAGTGTAAGAGAAAAAAGGAAGCTAGCAGTTAACTGCCTACTGTGTACCAGGGACTATTCTAAGTCCATTGCTGATGGCAAATCATTTAATCATTATCCTCTCCACAGCAAGGAGAACTAGACTCAGACAAGGAAATGCCTTGTCTGAGGTTGCACAAAGTGATGAAACTGGGATATGAATCCTGGTGTTATGGAATCTAAGGCTCACAGGCTGAGCAGACTGCTACTGTGTTTTTCTCTTTGTGTGTATATGTGTTATTTTTTTTTTTCAGGGCTTACTGGGAAATTTGAACAAATTACATGAAGGATTATGTATTTATAGCTTGAGAGACTACTTATGTGGGGAACATCAAGGACCAAGGTGAGATTCTGACAAGTCAGAGCAGGCACTAGATGTCTAGGAGCCCCAGGCCTATTGGGAAGGTGATGATGTGAATCACTGTGGCTGATGGCTGCCTATAAAGGTGGTAAGAAATCTCCTGGACGAAGTTCCAAGAAGACCAGAGATCAAAGTCCGTCAGTCTTGAATCTAATAGGAAATTGCCACATTGCAGGGGTAACAACCATCTTTCCTTTTGGCTTAAAAACCTGAAATGAAATGAGAAGACATATCAGAACCAGGAAGACACAGGCATGGGATCAGGATACAGAGTATGAGAGTTCCAGAGATTCTGGCAGAAGAAGGATTTCATTGGGATAGCTAGTAGAGTCAATGAGATGGGCCCTGAGCAGGAAAATAAATGAATGAAACAGAAATGGCAGTTAAATCCAAGAGTGGGGATTCAGGGAGCTCAACCATGCAGTTTTTCCAGGACTGTCTTGCTTTTGCACTGAAAGCCCTACTTCTGGTAAATCTCTCTGTCAGGAATGAGTCATCAATGCAGATTCCGTGAGAGGCCCAGGAGAAGAACAAGGAGAGATGGTAGTGCAGCTAGTGCTTGTCACTGTATCAATGATCTCTCTCAGCCTCAATGTCCTCAGATATAAAGTAGAGACAGGGATTCCTCTCTGGTGTTGGTACTGCAAGGAGGCTAAGGGTGTAGTGGTCATTGGAGGGAAAAGGACAAGGAGCTAAAATCATGGAGCATTCTCTCTGAACCCATGCTGCCACTACAGTATCTCCTTCCACACTCACATCTATTATTATTTTCTTTGTTTTATAGATAAGAAAAAAATGAATTAATGAGGCACTAAGTCATTCGTCCCCCAAGTTATGTGACTGGAAAGTAGTGGAGTTACATTTGAGAACCAGATAGTAGGGATGAGGAGTTACATACAGAAGCAAGGATTTCCTTGCCAGTGGGGGTTATGAAAAATCCAAGATTAGGTGCCCCACTGCCCCGGTAAGGCTTTTACTGAGAAGAATGTCTGGGGATGACATGACTCTTGTTTGAAGTGTCTGAGCTACAGGGTGCTGGATGGTTCTCACAAGAGCTGACCCATTTGTCCATAAATTTTGTATTTTTTCTTTCAACCCCCCGCCCCCCCCCCCCATATCTTTTTAAAGAAGAAAAATAACCACTTCTCTGAATTTCTGTTAAGGAGAGAGTTGGCCATTCCAAGCAAGTGAGGCAGAGATAAAATGGAATATGGTCTGCTGCAGTCATGCCCAAGAGTACTTGTCAGGGATTATTTCTTCTTGGCTTGAAAAAGGATAATCAGCTCAGAAAAGAGAAGAAAGCTTTGGGTAGGGAATCTGTTTTTACAGAAGCTGGTTGGCAAGCATTTGATCAGGTGGAGATACATACATCTTAATCCACAGCAACTCAAAGGCCCACATGTCTCCATTGGGAAATTAATCATTTCTAATGAATTAGCAAGGAACGGCCCTTTCCAGAACTAAATCCATGGGAACGGCAGAGCTCCATGGGAGATCCTTGGGTGATGGCTGTTGGAACCACATGGAGCCCTGGAGCTGCCATCCTGCTTTGATGAAGGAAACTCCAGTCGGACTGACCTTCGGACCCAGCACTTCGACATTATACATCTGAAAAGCAGCAAGTGACCTGTAGATGCTGATCTTTGAAATGAGAATATTCTAATTTTTATTCATTAGCTTTCAATTTCTGTAGAGAAGATATTGCTAAGGGGTGAGGGCAAAAATGACAGCTAATCAATGTGGAATTTGAAAATCACCCATTTGCAACCCCTAATATAAAAACTTATTCAAGAAAATATTAGCAATGGATGCAAAAATCTGTGGGTAAAAGGTGTTTGGGAAAAAATTCACACAGTGACAAATATCACAGCCCAGTTACTTACCAATTATAAAGATGTAGGTGTATAACACAGTATTATATTACATACAAATGACAATAAAAGCACAAAGGGCAATAAAACAGTGAGACTATACTATACCAAGGTTCTTATATTCATGGTAAATTTGTTTAATATTAATTTTTAAAGATTCCTATTGTAATTCCTAGAACAACTACTAAATGTGATACAGAAGTATAGCTGAAAAGCTAACAGAGAAATTAAAATCAATTATTAAAAAAATTTTAAGAGAGGAGGAGAGAAATAGAAGATTAAAAAATATACAGGATGAATAGAAAACAAATAAAATAGTACACCTAAATCCAGCATGTCAATAAATACATTAAATAGAAAAGATGAAGCATTCCAATTAAAAGCCAGAGCCTATCAGTTTACATTGTTTAAAAATGACCACAGGACTTAGCTACATACTATCTATAAGAGATGAACTTTAAATATACTTAAATTCGTTGAGTAAAAATTGATAAAAATGATACCATGAAACCAACAGCCAAAAGAAAACTGCAGTGGCAATATTAATAGTACACCAAATGGACTTCACGTCACAGACTTACTAGAGAGAAAGAGGAATATTTCTTAATGATGAAAGTGTCAACTTATTAGAAATACATAGCAATAGTAAAAATGTGTGCAAATAATAGTTACAAAATAAATGACTCAAAAACTAAAAGACCGAAGAGCGAAATGGGCAAATCCACAATTGCAGTTGGAAATTTTGTCACTTATTTCTCAGTAACTGATAGAACGACTGACACAAAAGTAGAGGATGTAGAAGATCTCAGCGTTATTCATAGGCTGTGACATCTAGTTACGTAGCTTCAAATTAAGCATTGCTTCCAAGTGTATACAAGAGGGTCGCCAAGATAGAATACACACTGAGTGATAACATAAACCTCAATACATTTCAAAATATCGAAATCTAAAAGATATCTTGCCAAAGTAAAATTAAATTATGAAAAATAAAATAAATATAAAATATTCAATAACCTATGGTTCAAAGGAAAAAATCAAGGGAGATTAGAAAATATTTTAAAATACATGTTAATAACATGCAACACATGAAAATTTACAGAATAAAACAGTAACGTTTACAGGGAATTCACAGCTATCAATGATCATATTAGAAAAGAAGAAAGGTTTGGAATAAGCTAATGTTTTACCTTAGAAAACTAGAAAAATATAAGCAAATTGAACACAAAGTAAGTAAAAAGAAGGACATGTTAAAGATCAGGGTAGAAGCCAATCAGAGAAAACAGACCAACGATGCAGAAATTAAGAAATGTAAAAATTGCCTCTAAAAAACCTTAATCAAATATGTAATCCCTGAACAAGACTGAAAAAAGAGAGAAAACACAAATTATCTATACCAAGATTATAAAAGGGGAGGTCGTTCAGATTCTATAGTTATTAAAAGGATAAGGAACTATTATTAATAATTTTATACCAATGGATTTCACCCCTTAAATGGACTAATTCCTTGAAAACAGGTCTTAACAAAACTTACACAAGAGGAAGTAGAAATTTTGAATAGTTGTCTATTTAGTAAAAGAATTTAGTCCCAAACAAAGAAAAAGAATTTCAGTCATATTCAAATATGATTTACATTCCCTTTGAATCCTATTAAACACTTGAGGAGGAATTAATACCAGTATTATACAAACTCTTTCAGAAAACAGAGAGGAGGGAAAATTTCTTAGTTTATTTTACAAAGGCAACACAACACTGATACCAAAATCTGACAAGGATATTACAAAAAAAAGAGTTATAGGCCAATACCCTCATGAATATAGAAACACACCCTTAACATAATAAATGCAAGATGAATACAGAGTCTATGAAAACTTATAGTAGATCATAATGAAACAGAGTTTATTCCAGGAATGTAAGGTTATTTGAAAATCAATATAACTTACTAGATTTTCAGAACAGAGGTGAAAAATCATATGATTGTCGTTATTGGTACCTAAGAATAATTTGATAAAATTTAAAACCCATTCATGTTGAGAACTCATAGAAATCTAGAAACAGAAGGAAAATTTCTCAATCTGAAAAAAGTTGTGTTAAAAATTACACCTAATAGTATACACAATGATAAAATATTCAACATTGTCACCCTGTGATTCAGATCAAGGCAAAGATGTCTGATCTCACCACTTCTATTTAGCATTATCCTGGAGGTCCCAGCCAGCACAATAAAGCAAGAAGTAAAAAATAAAAGGAATAAATAATTGGCAAAATAAAGAAGTAAAATTGTCTATGTTCACAGGCAGCATTATTTTTACATAAAAATTCCTGAGCAATCTATAAAGAACCCAAACTTGAATAGTAAGTAAACTTAGTAAGATTGCAGGATACCTCAGCAATATACAAAAACAATGTTATTTCTGTCTATATAATAGTAGCAAATAATTAGAAAGTGGAATATGGAAGAAAGATAAAAAATAATTCATTTTAGGGGAGGGGAGATTAGCCCTGAGCTAACATTTGCTGCCAATCCTCTTTTTTGCTGAGGAAGACTGGACCTGAGCTAACATCCATGCCCATCTTCGTCTGTTTTACGTGGGACGCCTGCCACAGCATGGCTTGACAAGTGGTGCATAGGTCCACCCTTGGAATCCGAACTCGTGAACTCCGGGCTGCTGAAGCAGAACATGCGCACTTAACCGCTGCACCACCAGCCCCCCAAAAGAACTCATTTAAAAATAGGATAAAAACAACACTAAATGCTTGGAAATGGATTAATGAAAGGCATACAGTGAAAACTTCAATACAGAGCTGAAATAAATTAAAGAAGACCTAAATAAATGGCAGGATATGCTATGTTTATGAACTTGAAGTCTCCATATTTTATGATGTTAATTTTCCCAAATTGATCTGTAGTTTTCAGGTAATTCTAATAAAAATTTCAACTAGTGTTTTGTAAAAATTTATACGCTGACTCTACAGCTATAAATGTCTTGAAAATAAGAACAAATATAAAGGAATTAAACTTTATGACTTCAAGACTTAATAGAAAGCTACCTTAATCAAGATAGTGTAATTTTTGGCATAAGGGTAAATGGACCAATGGAAGGACTCCATAAATAGACCCACACTATTCATTTCTTTTAGAAGTGATATTAGTTTTAAATTATATATTATTGAGATATAATTGACAAAATTGCGAGATATTGAAAATGTACAACGTGAAGATATGCTATACATATACATTTTGAAAGGATTCCCCTCATCGAGTTAATTAACACATCCACCACCTCACGTATTTACCTTTTTTTTGAAAACATTTAAGTTCTACTGTCATAGTAAATATCAGTTATACAATACAGTGTTATCAGTATAGTCACCATGTTATACAGGAGATCCTCAGACTGTGTGCATCTTATAATTGAATATTTGTACCCTCTTACTAACCTGTCCTTACTTCCCTCAGCCAGCTCCTAGCAACCACTTTTCTACTCTCTGTTTCTACGAGTTCAACTTCTTTTCTTTTTAAATTACGCATATAAGTGATAGCATGCAGTACTGGCATGGAATCAATTCAATGGGGAAAGAAAAATCTTTTCAACAAGTGGTATTAGAACAATTAGATATCCACAAAGGAAAAGCAAATAAATATCAACTCCTTAAAACTGAATTCAGAAAGGATCAAGAATTTACATGTAAAAGCTAAACATAAAAAGCATTTAGTAGAAAACATAGGGGAATATCTGTGTGGCCTGAATGTAGACAAAAATTTCTTAGAGAGGGCGCAGATCGCGAAATCCATAAAAGAAAACAACATGGGTAAATTATACTTCATCAAAATTCGGCTAATCAAAGACATTCTTAAGAAAATGTGGAGGCAAGCCAAAAATAGGGAGAAGTGTAATTTTTAGCATATATAGCTGACAAAAGACTTGCATCCAGTGTGCATAAAGAGCTCTAACAACTTAATGAAAAATGAAGTCGAATCATTGAACAGAAGCATCACAAAAATGACATCAGAATGATTAGAAAGCCTGTGGAATAGTGCTGAACATCTCTAGTCCTTCCCTCCCTCTCAGATTCTTCTCACTCACTTTGATGAAGCCAGCTGCAGTGTTGTGCGCTTCCTCTGGAGAGGCCCATGTGGTAAGGAACTGAAGACCAATAGCCACTAAGGAACTGAGGTGCTCAGTCCAACAAGCTGCTAAGAACCGAATCTTGCCCCCAACCACGTGCGTGAGCTGGAATCACATCCTTTTCCAGTAGCACTTGGAGATGCCCACAGCCCCAGCCACATTTTGATTGCCATCCAATGAGAGACCCTGCACCAGAGGACCCAGTGAAGCTGTGCCCAGATTCCTAACACACAAGAATTGTGAGATAAGAAACGTTGGTTAGGGGCTGGCCCCGTGGCCGAGTGGTTAAGTTCGCGCGCTCCGCTGCAGGCGGCCCAGTGTTTCGTTGGTTCGAATCCTGGGCGCGGACATGGCACTGCTCATCAGACCACGCTGAGGCAGCGTCCCACATGCCACAACTAGAAGGATCCACAACGAAGAATATACAACTATGTACTGGGGGGCTTTGGGGAGAAAAAGGAAAAAATAGAATCTTAAAAAAAAAAAATTGTTAAAAAAAAAAAAAGAAACGTTGGTTGCTTTGAGCTGTGAAGTTTTGTGGGAATTTGTTACACAGCAATAGATACCTAACACAGTGACTTTGTCAAAAATCAGTTGATTTACTGCCTGCATTTCCGGACTCTCCAATCTATTGATCTATTTGTCCATCTTTACCCAAGAACACACTCCCATGATTTCTGTAGCTTTCCGATTAGGTATTGCCAGTCCTCCAACTGTGTTATTCTTTCTCGGAGTTGTTTCACTTATTCCAGGCTCTTTGTTTCCCACATTGATTTTAGAACCATATTACCAATTTCTAAAATAAGTAAATAAACAAACAATAAAAGCCTGATGTGATTTTGGTTGGGATTGTATCGAACCTAGATTATTTGGAAAGAATTGATATCTTAACCAAGTTGAGTTTTCTGAGATAGATACCTTTCTCTCTCTTTCAATTTTTTGTCTACTTTAATTTCTTTCTGCAACATTTCGTAGTCATTAGTACAGAAGACTTGCACATTAGTGTTAATTTTTTCCTAAATATGTTTATGATGTTGTTGATGGTATTGCTGTTTTATAAATTTTGTCAATTCTTATTCGCTAGTATTAGAATTATATTTGGTTTTTGTATATTGATACTGCCTTCTGTGACCTTCCTTCCTTCTTTTCCTTCCTTCTTTCCTTCCTTCCCTCCTTTCCTTCTTCCTTCCTTCCATTTTCACTAATTTTGACTTCTAGTGCAATGTTAAATAGAAATTAGGAGAGCAGATATTTTTGCCTTCTTCCTGATCTTAATGGAAAAGCATTTGATGTTTTATAATTAAGCGTGGTGTTAGCTATAGCAGGGGTTTTGCTTTTGTTTTGTGAATGTACTTTATGAGAATGAAAAATTACTCTTCTTTCTTGGACTCCTGAGAGTTGTCATCATGAAGAGGTGGTAAATTCAATCAAATGCTGTTCTTTTTTTTTTCTTTTTCGGGAAAGATTAGCCCTGAGCTAACTACTGCCCATCCTCCTCTTTTTGCTGAGGCAGACTGGCCCTGAGCTAACATCCGTGCCCATCTTCCTCTATTTTATATGTGGGACGCCTATCACAGCATGGCTTGCCACGTGATGCCATGTCCGCACCCAGGATCGGAACCACCGAACCCTGGGACACCGAAGTGGAAAGTGCGCACTTAACCTCTGTGCCACGGGGCCGGCCCCTCAATCAAATGCTTTTCTGCATTTACTGAGATGGTCATTTTGTTCTCTTCATTTTGTTGATGTGGTGAATTACGTTGCTTGATTTTCAAATGTTAAAATACCCTTGCATTTCTGAGATGAATTGCCCTTGATGATTTATTACCTGCTTTATAGACTGCTGGGAAACATTTGCTAATATATTAAGTATTTTGTGTCCATGTTCTTGAGGGATATTGATCTGAAATTGCTTTCCTTTTAATGTCTTTTGCCAGGTATTGGTATCAGTATTATGTCAGTTTCACAAAATGTGTAAAATGTGTAGGAAATTTCTCCAGTATATTTTGAAAAAGTTTATGTAGAATTTGCGTTATCTCCCTTAATGTTCCATTGAACTGCCACGGAGTCATCTGAGCCTAGAATTTTCTTTGTGGAAGGATTTTTTATTATGAATTTAATTTTTAATAGATATTGAGAATTTTAGATTTTCTGTCTCTACTTGTGTTAACCTTGGTTTTAGTTTTCAAAAGTTTATTCTTTTAAGCTATGTTAAAGAATTTGTTGTCATAAAGTTCTTCATACTATTCCCTTCTTATCCTTTTAGTGTTTATAAACTTAGAGCAATGTCCTCTCTTTTTTTCTGATGTTGTCAATTTGTGTTTTCTCTCTTTATCTTAACTGATCTTGCTGGGATTTAGACTAATTTTATTACTATTTTCAAAGTACTGAGTTATCAACTTTTTGGGTCATTTTTCTATTTTATTGACTACCAATATTTATTGTTTTTCCTTCTACTTATTCTTGGTATAATTTGCTATTTTCTACCTTCTTAAGGTGGAAGCTAAAGTAATTGGTTTTAGTCCTTCTTTCTTTTCTAATATAATTTTTTAAAGCTGTTTAATTCTTTCTAAGTACCTCTTTATCTACAACCCAGGTATTTAGATGTGGTGTGTTTTCATTATCATTCAGTTTGAAATACTTTTCAGTTTTGTTTCTGATTCCTTGTTTGACTCATGGGTTATTTAAAATGGTATTACTAAATATTTGGGGATCCTCTGGATATCTTAATCCTGTTTATTTCTAATTTAAAATTGTTTTGGCCAGAGACTATATTGTGCATGATTCCACCCGTTTATATTGATTGAAACTAGTTTTACAACCTAAAATATCAATCTATCTTGGTGACTGTTCCATATGTAACTGAAAATAATGGGTATACTGTGGTTTTTAGGTGAGGTGTTCTATAAATGTCAATTAGGTCAAATTGCATGATAGCATTTTTCAAATCTCGTCTTTTACCGATTTTTGTACGTTTACTCTATCAGTTACTCAGAAAGGAGTGTAAAAATACCCAATTACAGTGTCTCCCAGATCTCCCGCTCTGTCCTCTGCCTTTCAGTTCTTGGAAGCCTGGCTTGCCTTGGTTAATCAATTTCTCTCCGTTCTCTTCCTGCCTCTGCTTTTGGAGGATACTTGCCTTGCATTTGGGGGAGGATCCTTGCACTTCATTGGGATCTCTCTCAGCTCTTGCCATGCGTCCAGCCTTTTACAAACTACCCTTGAGCATTCAGTGACGATCCATGGAAAAGAGGTGGTGGGTGGGAAAGGCTTACTGTGTGGCTGGAGTGGCTCAGAACTTCAGCTTTCATGCAAGCCCACTCACGGCCATGGCAAGTATGTTAAAACTTTTTGTACATCCTCCTAAACCTCATCCATGATGAATTTTTCCTCTTCACGCTTTTCCAGGAGCCATCAATGTCTTTTATCCTGTGGTGTGTTTATCCTTTTCTGGAATTTTGTGTATTTGCATTCTCAAGTTTCAGATATGTTTTTAAAAAACAGTAATTTTGTTGCATAACCAGCTTGCTTTGGTAGATAGTATAAGAATAATGGTTTCTTGCAACTTTCTAAATACTAACAGGAAGAGAAAGTCTGGTTTAGTTGATTTTTCATTTTAGGGGTTACTTTTTAAAGTCTATTTTTGAACATGTAAATCACTTACTTGGTTCAAAACCAAAAGTGTATAAAAAGTATAGTGTGAGAATTTTTCTTTGAATTTTTCTTTTCTCCTTTTAAAAATAACAACTGTGCTTTGCTTCTTGTTTATTTTTCCAGTGTTTCCTTTTTCAAATATAAGCAGGTGTGTGTGTGTGTGGGTAGATAGATAGTATAGATAGATAGGTATTAATTTCCCATCCTTTCGTACACAAAAGGTAGCATTCTAAAAATTATTTGGTACTTTTGTTGGGTTGTAAACTTTAAAAAACTATATTAAAGTTGAGTATAATGCAGAAAAGTATAAAAAATGATAAGAATATAACCTAGTAAATAATTATTTATGAACACATTTGTGTAGCCATCACATTTTCTGAGAAATAAAATGTTAACAGAAACCTGTAAGCCTTTCTTATGTTCCCTCTCAATCATTACACTCTTCATTCTCCTCAAATATAACCACCATCCAGGCTGTTACCATCATTGAAGAGTCCCGTCAGCTTTTAAAATTTTATAGGTGATATCAGACACACATTCTTTTGTGTCTGGCTTATTTACTCAACAATATATTTATAAGAGTCATCAATGTGTTTATGAAAAGCCTTAGCTCCTTCATTTGTATGGCTGCATACTATTCCCATATATGGATATCATGAAATGTATTTTGCTACTCTATTCTTCACTGATATTTGCTATTGGAAGTTGTACTTGCGAATTCCATATAATCTAAAAATAATTATAGCTTTATTTCTTCCTTTCTGATCCTTACACATTTGTTTTCTTTTCCTTGCCTTACAATGTTGAATAGAAGCACTACGAGTGAACATATAACTTGTTAAATATCGTAAGTTTTTTTTAGGATTAAGGCAAATCTTTATATTCTGAGTTTGCTAGTAGGTTTTAATTTTTCTCTTCAATAGAGCTTTAATTTTGTCAAATGATACCTACACATCTAGTAAGTAATGTATTTCTCCTTTATTCTGCTAATAAGTCGTATTATATTGATTGATCTTTGAATGTTAAACCAACCTTACAATCGGAAATAAACCTACACTGGACATAATATGTGATCACTTTTATGTATTACTGTATTTTTTGGCAAATATTGTGTTTAAGATTTTCATTTATGTTTATAAGTGGAATTGGCCCGCACTTTTCCTTTCTTACAATGCCTATATTGTGTTTTTAAACTCGGTTAATTTTGTTTTCATTAAGTAAAATACAAGTGCTCCCTCCTTTTCTGTTCTCTGGAAAGATTTCCATAAGCTTGGTGATAGTCCACACTTAGAAGTTCATCAGGCTTGGGGTCGGCCTGGTGGCACAGTGGTTGAGTTCACATGTTCTGGTTCAGAGGGCCGGGATTTGCCAGTTTGGATCCCGGGTGTGGACTTGGCACTACTTGGCAAAAATCCAAGCTGTGGTAGGCATCCCATGTATAAAATAGAGGAAGATGGGCATGGATGTTAGCTCAGGGCCAGTCTTCCTCAGCAAAAAGAGGAGGATTGGCAGCAGACAGCTCAGGGCTAATCTTCCTCAAAAAGAAAAAAAGTTCACCAGGTGGGCCCTGTGAAGTCATGTGGGACCGTCCTTTTGTTTGTGAGGAGTTTTTTGTTTAAAGTATACAATTTCTTTAACAGAGAAAGGACTATTTATATTTTCTCCTTGTTCTCATGTCAGTTTTAAGGAATTACGATTTTCCCAAGAATTTTTTCCTCTAAATTACAAAATTTATGTCAAAAAGTTGATCATAATACCTTCTATTTTTTAAATGTGATGTTCTCCTCTTCCTTCCTGATTTTGGTTTATCCTTTCTTTTTTCTCTTCATTACTGTTAAAATTTTTTTTAATCAATTTTTTACTTTTTTTTGGGGGGGAGGAAGATCTGCCCTGAGCTAACATCTGTCACCAATCCTCCTCTTTTTGCTGAGGAAGATTGGCCCTGAGCTAACATCTGCACCCATCTTCCTCTATTTTCTATGTGGGACACCCGCCACAGCATGGCTTGATGAGTGATGCGTAGGTCTGCACCCGGGATTGGAACTGGCAAACCCCAGGCCACCAAGGTGGAGCATGCAAACGTAACCACAATGCCACCGGGCCGGCCCAATTTTTTACTCTTCCTAAAGAACCAATTTTTATTTTTGTCAATCTTTTCTGTTATATTTGTGTTTTCAATTTATTTCTTCTCTTATCCTGTTGATTTTCTTCATATATTTCCTTTGCAGTCCCTTTTTGGGTTTAATTCGCTTTTTGTGGTCTTGCCTCTCCCTCCTGGTGGGTCATTCTTTTATTTTAAGTAAGCACATCTTCCGCAGAGAATGTTTTTGTCTGTAGACATCTTATACAGCCTAATTTGCGTAACAATTAATATGGATTGCTCTAAATTTGGTTTTGCCAGACGGCCTAAGAGTTTCCACAGTTTGAAATTAAATTTTACTCTTGTTTTTTTCATTCATGAATTACTGTGCTGTGTGAGTAGAGAGAATGCTGACTTCATTCCCACCCACGAAACAAGCCTATGAGTTTAATTTCCATAGGAGACATAGAAGATATTTCTGTCCCCCTCCGCCCCAAAACAGCAGGCAGAAGTGGGTTCACTTTTTATTTCGCAGTGTCATGGGGAGGGGTGCCAGTATTCTCTTCTTTCTATCATTGAGGTACAACCTTTCCGTATTCTGGTTTTGGGGCCAAGCGTCAGTTTGCCCTCCTTGACTAATTGAGCCCAAAGCCAAATATTCAGTTTGTGAGACAGCACTGAGATGCCAGCTCTTCCCCCTGAGGCCTCAAGATATCACGCTGTCACCCAGGCTTCTGCAGTGACATCCATGGTGCTTATTATTCCACTTAAGTTTGCTCACTGTTTCTGGGCTTCTTTTCTTTTAAACTTCGGGAAAGAGGTTAGGATAGAGTCGATGGGACAGAGATTTCTGCAAATTCTTTCACCATTTTGCTGCACTCCTGAGTCTAGTTGCCCTTTACAAAACTTAGACTGGAGTCTGATTTGTTTGCATGTTTCAAATGAGGTGGAGTGTGTGTGGGGGGCAATGTCAATCGGCATGTGATAGAAATATAAGAATGCATTTGGATGATCCGGAAACAAGACACATGGATGAATTGTGTAACACACATTTTATTCTGTTTGTAAGATGGCCAACATAGAAAAATACCACTCCTGAGATATCTTGGATGTCAAACAAGTCTGAGGAAGCATACGCCTGTGTAGTTAAGCATAAATAGATCAGAGCACAAGAATTCCGCTTCCTCATAATGCAAATGTATGTGAGATTTGAGGTTTAAAATAAGTCCACACTGGGAAAAAATATTAAGCCCATCAGCATAGATTGGGTTTTAGTGAATTTGGCTTGACTCACCCCTAATTTAGAGTGTCCCAAAGTTTGCAATTAAAAGCTACAACTGAACAGTGACTGAACACAGACTCATTAGTCGAGAGTTACAAAAGCTTAACAAAAACCACCTAAATTATAGACTTTGTTCACAAAGCTTCCTCCGTTTTGGCAAATCAATGTTTTTAAATGTTAAGTACGTAGTTGGGGAAGAGATTGTGTATTTATTGTTTACTGTGTATTTATTCATGTCCATCTTTTATTGGATGCCACACTCAGAGATGAGCATTACTAGAACTCCACCATTCAATCATCCTACAAAACACTCTTGGCTTTTTTTTTTTCAGTTGAGTTTTTAACTTATATTTTTACTGAGGGAGATTTGCCCTGAGCTAACATCTGTTCCCAAAATTCCTCTTTTTGCTTCAGGAAGATTCACACTGAGCTAACATCCATGCCAATTTTCCACTATTTTATACGTGGATTGCTGCCCCAGCATGGACGAGTGGTGTAGGTCCGTGCCCAGGAACTGAACCCAGGCCACCAAAGAGGAGTATGTCAAACTTAACCACTAGGTCACAGGGTCGGCTCCTTACTTTATTGTTTCAAAGCAGTTTCAGGTTCACAGCAACATTGAGAGGAAGATACAGAGACATGCCATACGGCCCCTGACCCCACACATGCATAGCTTCCCTCATTATCAACATCCCCCACAAGAGCAGTACATTTGTTATAATTGATGACCTACATGGACACATCATCATCACCCAAAGTCCGTAGTTGACATTAGGGTTCGCTCTTGGTGTTGCGCATTCTCTGAGTTTGGACAAATGCAGATGACATATATCCATTGTTCCAGTATCATACAGAGTATTTTCACCGCCCTAAAAATCTTCTGTCCTTTGCCTATTCATTGCTCCCTCTCTCCCTACCCCTGGGAACCACTGATCTTTTCACTGTCTCCAGAGTTTTGCCTTCTCCAGAATGGCATACAGCTGAAATTGTACACTATGTAGCCTTCCAGATTGACTTCGTTCACTTAGTAATACACCCTTTCAGCTTTTATTTTACCCATCCGCAACTCCATTTCTTCTTCCTAGCACAGTTACCATAATGTGTAAAATCTACATGTCTGGGGCCATATTCATTCTTAAAAATGAAGAGATTGTAATACAGAATGTTGGTAGCATGCTGCATGCCCTAACTGATGTAAATGTTGATTGATAACAATCCCAGTTGCCTCTCCTCTGGAGACTTGTCCTTAGCTGTGTGGGAGACCCCACCCCTGCCCTACCTCGCTTCCCTAATTCTCTTCTCAAGAGAGGCATTTCCACAAGAATCACTCCTTCAGGCTCTGCCTGTAAAGAATCCACTAAGACACAGGTTTGTCATATGAATGAACAATTTGATTTATATATGTATATGATATGTACTTGAATATACACATGCATGTGTATTATACATCTTATATGGTTTATATACTAAAAGGGTGCAGAATGGATAGAATAACTTGAAAAGGAGGAATAAGAGGAGGAGAACTTTTTCAGGAGATATCCTGACTAAGTCAACATTGTAATCATTAAAAGAGTGAGCTTTTTGGGCACAGAGATATCAACTTAAATAAGGGAACAGAATGGAAATCCAGAATGAGACTCAGGCACAATTAGTTGATAAAAATAACTAGTGCTTAGAACAGATTTTAATACATAGTGTATAATAAAAACATGCTGAATGAATGGAAAATTGATATGAACAGAGTTGACATCATAAATCAGTTGGGAAAGGAGGTTATTCAGTAAATGTTTCTGGAACAATAGCTTATCCATATGAAAAAAGTATTGGATCCCATCTTCACATTATAAAAATGAAGCAATTCCAGTCAATTAAAGATCTCAATGTGAAAAGTAAAACTCAAAATGTTTAGCAGAAAATATAGCAAAATATCTTTATGACCTTGGTATAGGAGAGTGTAGTTTTTGAAAAAATACGCCAAGAAAAATATGAACAATAAAGGAAAATATGGACTAGTTTGACTATTAAAAAAGTTTTTATATCAAAAACATAAATAAGTTGAAAAGTTAAGCCTCAGATCAGAAGAGAGATTCACTGTGTATAAAACTCACAAAGGATTAGCATTCAGTACATATAAAAGTTACTATAAATCAGTAAGACAGATGAAAATGGAAAAATAGACAAAAGATATGAACAAGCAAATCCAAAAGAGTCAATAAAAGCATAAGATTTTCAACTTCAGAAGACTTTTCATATTCTTTGCATAAATACCATTTTAAAACAACAACAAATAACAGTCCCTGAATGTGCCAGCTGTTGGCAAGGATGTGGAGGAACAGGTACATTCAGGCAATACTGATGAGGATGTAAATTGCTATTAGCACTTTGGAGAATCATTTGCAGTATCTAGTGAAATGGGAACATCAATGCCGCAGGAGTTGCAGTTCTAGTTTCATGCCTTAGGTGAACTCATGCACATGAGAATAAGGAGACATGGACAACAATGCTCATGTCAACATTAGTTGTAATGTCAAAAGTATTGAAACAATCTGCCTATCAACAAGACAAGGAAAAATAATATATGGCATATTCATACAATAAAATACTCTACAGTCAAAATAAGTATACTAGATGAAGAAGTAACAACAGAAAAAAATTCTTTACCATAATGTTGAATAAATAAAGCTGGTTTCATAAGGATATGTACAGTAGCACGTCTTTTTATAAGGCTTTAAACACGTAAAATAACACTATATATTTTTCTGCACAGATACACGTGTAGTAAAAATATAAAAGCATGAGTAGAAATGATCAACAAGTTCAGGCTAGCTTTAAACTCTGGTCAGGGGAGAGAGGAATACGTACCTGGAAATTTAACTTTCAATTACATATGCAATTGAATTTTATTTTTAGTGTTTTATTTCTTGAGCTGAGAGGCAGGTATATGGGTTTTTTGTTATATAATGTATACATTTGTATGCCCCAAAACTTACTTGATAAAAAAGAAAAATATATTTTATGCTGTTTCCTGTGTATTTAAATTTACATTTTCTATGCATATCTTACACAAGCATATAGGGCTTTGTTTTACACTTTGTTCCCTCGGGATTTGTTTTGTTTTGTTTTGTTTTTAATGTTGCCCGTGTCGCTCTATGCAGCCCTTCTTCAATGTTTCTTAGTGCTGCATTGCATTCCAGTACCTAGTCCTCACATTTTACTTTCATTCTTCTAGCAATGAACAAATAAATCCCTCCATCCTGTCACCTGTCCTCTGGGAGATCTGTGCAGGAGTTTTCTTTGTGTATTGCTGGATTGTAGAATTCACATGTATGTAAATTCCCTGGGTACTCCCATATAGTTCCAAATGACG
Source organism: Equus przewalskii (assembly GCF_037783145.1). Taxonomy (NCBI): domain Eukaryota; kingdom Metazoa; phylum Chordata; class Mammalia; order Perissodactyla; family Equidae; genus Equus; species Equus przewalskii. Next base: position 84,996,757 of record NC_091831.1, read on the forward strand.
TCTTGCTTCACGTTTCTACCAGAATTGGACGAGAGATTCTATTTTTCCACAATCTTCTCTGTCCTTGGTTAATGAAATCTACAACATCCTTTGTTGAACAAGAATTCTTAAATGTGAGGTAGCCAAATTAATTCATTTATGCCTTATACTATGAGATTTTTTTGCATCTGATTGAGAAAGTTCATTTCCACTCCGTTACAAAAACATGCTGGGCTGAGGATTGGTTGTTCTAAAGGTACTCTCAAGGGCGGGCAGCTCCTTAAACACTCTTGATCAAAGAACTCTTCTTCTCTATCTGAGAAGGTGCTCTTGCTCAGGCACACGGGCAGTTTCAGCAGGAATGCCCGTGGGGGTTTGAGGGAGATGACTGCATTTAGAGAGCCAGGGTGCACGTTTCCTGCACCATCAATGGAGTATGACTTGTCCCAAATTCTCACATGTGAGTTAGGAGACTTGGGAGCAAGAATTAACTCAGCCACACTGGACTCAAATTTACCCTTTCTGCAACCCAGGGTCCCCATGTGCAATATAGAGAGGATGGACAATAAGATCTCTATTATCTCCTTCAGCTCCAACAGTCCATGATAGGATATTTTTTTGGCCAATTTGCATATTCCATCATTCCAGAGCTGTAGGAATCAAGTTTGGTAATAGTTTCTCATATGACCCATTTATAAATTCAGACGATCTCAGATTCTAAATAGGACCATACGAAACTGTTTAGCAAGTGTATTGTTTTAGCTTAACTGCCATATAGATAAATTCTCAAACCACAATGATTTATCACAATAGAAACCCATTTCTCATCCATTGAAAGTCCAATCAAGGGTTTCTGGTTGAGTGGCTTTCCTAGCCATCACTCAAGGACCCATGATTCTTCAATCTTGTGGTTTTTCCCTTCTTGAGGTTCTTCGTGTTCTCTCTGGTCATCTTCCAGCCAGGAAGGGAGAGCAGTATTCACTGTGGGAAGACATTTTTGGGCTAAGCCTTGAAGAGGTACACATCACTACTCTTCACATTCTTTTTTCTGGAACTTGATCCCATGGCCACCCTAACAGAGAGACAGGCTAAGAAATCCATGTGGATGCGGCCATGAAGAAGAGGTAACACCTTTTGGAGAACACAGAGCAGTCTCTGCCATACTGGGAGTACCTGTCAGGCATCTGTAGAACGTAAACTAGTTTTGTTTTAATTATACAGGCAATATAGCAACATTAGAAAACATTATTTCAAAACTAGGGGGAAATCACCCATAATCCTATGCCAGGAAAAAAAATATCTTTTGGTATTTATGCAAATTTACATAGCTGTAATCTTAGAGGGCATGTACTTGAGTCGTCCACCCTCCATCCCTCTCTTCCTTCCTTTCTTTCTCTTTTCCTTCCTCTCTCCTTCCCTCCTTCTTTTCCTTCTTTCCTTTCTTGTTTTCTTCTCCCCTTCCTGATTTCCTAACTTCCTTCTTCAAACATTTCTTGGTTGTTCACTGAGTTAGACATCAAGAACAGAGATCAATAAAACACAGCATTTTAAATTTGCCTCCAAGAAGTTTCATTAGTGTGAGAGCAGGCAAGTAACCAACCATTACCTCATAGCTTGACAAAGGCTGTGATAGAAATAAATACAGAGTATTGTGGCAGCATTTATTCCAGAAAAAGCTGTCTAGAGTAAGTGGTATCAGAACAGAGAAATAAAGGATAAATAGAAGCTAGTGTACTGAAAAAGAGTTCAAGAACATTCCATGGAGTGGGGGACCATTCTCAAAGACCTGGAGACATGAGATAGAGCAATGAGCTCTGGAAACTTCTCGTGGTTTAGATTGATTGGAAAATAGAGTGTGAGTGGGAAGTGGTGAGAACTGTGTCAGGAGAACTCTGATGGGGTCAAATTGTGAGATTGTCAGCTTTGTTAAGGAGATAAAATTTTACTTTAAACATAAGAGGAGTTATTGAAGCCATTAGCAGATGAGTTACATAATCAAAACCTTGCTTGAGAAAGATAACCCTGGTTGCTGTGTGAAAAATACACCAGAGGTGGACGCAGTTGAAGGCAAGAGACAAGTTAAGGGACTAGATTCATAATTCATGTGAGATATGATGGTGGGTTTATTTAGGTTGTGAATGACATTGGGGAGAAATATGTAGTATTCGAAAGATAATTGGGTGGAAGAATTGGGTTTAGGATATTTGGCTTAGGAATTGATTGAATGTGAGGAGTTAGAGAGAGTGGTATGTTAGGGATGACCTAGAATTCGGTCTTGGTTGATTGGAAAGATAACTAAGACAGGGGCTGTTGGAGAAGAGAGGATAATGAATTTAGTTTTTCTTTCTGGTTTTGAGGTACTTTCGGAAATATAATTAGAGGAGACAAGTAGGATATTCAGGAGAGAGACCTACCCTGGAGTTAAGATTCATAGATGAATCTATAGGAGTAAAAGAGGTTGACCAGAGACCAGATATTGAATATGAAGACAAACATTTAAGTGAAGGGTCAGAGAATAAAAGCTAACAACAGAGGCTGTGAAGGAGCAAACAAACATATAAAAGTGAGCAATAGAGTAAGAGTACAAATCACAGAAACCAAGGGAAGAATATTTGAAATGCTGAGAAGAAATCAAAGAAAATAAAGATGAAAAAGTGCCCATTAGATTTGGCATCAAATAGTTCATTAGTACCTTTCTGAGTACAATGTTATGGAAAAGAGTCAGGTGGCTTTGATTGAGAAGTGAATGGAAAGTGAGGAATCAGAGATCATGACAGTAGATGGCTATCAATAAGGAGAGGAGAAAATTGGATAGAAGCTCTAATGTTTATTTGAACGGGGATTTTTTTTTCCTTTAAAACTGGAAAAGATTTGATAAAGTGTAAATGCTGTTGGGGAAAATCCTGTAGAGAGGGATACTCTGAAAATAATAGAGTGATAACAGAGAGAGGAGTAATTAATAGCATGAGGTCTCGCAAGGCAAGAGCAGACCTGGAGGAATAAGCTTTCCATTTCAATAGGCAGAAACAAGGGACAATGATTCTGGATGAGGCTACGTTTGCCTCTCTGGCAGTGGGAATTTCTGGTAGACCTCATTTGACAATTCCTATCTCATTTGTGATGGCGTGCCAACAGCCGAGGGAATGTGGGACGGTAAGGTCCAATATTTAAGAAAAGTAGAGATGGTTTAAAATCAACATTGTGGAAGAAAATCTCATAGGAAGAAATGTAACAGGAATACTGAGCAGTGCTGGACACCTCTTTGAGGCCAGAGATGCCACAGTGACTGCTGTCCCAAAGGGATGGGGGCTTTCTCCAGCAGTGCTCAATAGCCTCCATGTGGATGTGAAGCAAGAAGACACTTGAGTGGTTGCACACTTGCCAGGGGGGGTTGCCTAAAGGACAAGAAGGCAAGGACAATGGCCAGAAAATGGATAGAATGATCAGCCAGAAAATCTAGCTGACTATGGAAGAACGAGAAAAGCTCCACAGGACTGGAGGGTCTCCCAGGATGGAGATGAAGTGACACTAATTAATTGAGTGAAAGAAGAGGGAGAATAAATGATGGTTCTCTGAGTAGATGTGGTACTTTATACTTCATTAGTGGTCCATGGGGCTCTCAATAAATATTCATTGAATGATGAATGAGTAGATATGCCTACGGGCACGTACAAACTTCCCCCTCTTGTCGTACACTAGGTTGCTTTTATTTTCAATTTGTATCTTAAATGATCAATACAGTAAAATAGATTTTTTATTTTAGTGTACAATTCTGACTTCTTAATTAATGGATTTTATTGTTAAAGCAATTTTGGCTTTTCAGAAAAATTGAGCAGACAGTACAGAGTTGCCATATCACACGCTTCTACCTCTCTACCTCATACTCCGTATAGCTATTAATATCTTATACTAATGTGGTCCATTTGTTATAATTGATGAACCAATTTTGATACATTGTTATTAACTAAATCCCATAGTTTACATTAGGATTCACTCTTTCTGTCGTACAGTTCTATGGGTTTTGACCAACGCAAATATCATGTACCCACCATTGCAATATCATACAGAATAGCTTCACTGCCCCATAAACCCCCGTGCTCTAACTGTTCAACCCTCCCTTCTTTCCCTTCAATCCCTTTTACTTTCTTTATAGTTTTGCCTAATTCAGAATGTCATATAGTTGGAATCATACAGAATGTGGCTCTTTCAGACTGACTTCTTTCACTTTGTAATATGCACTTATGTTTCCTCCATGTCTCTTTGTGACCTGACAGTTCATTTCTTTTCAGTGCTGAATAATATTCCATCATCTGTATGTTCCACTTTTCATCCATTCACCTACTGAAGGATGTCTTGGTTCCTTCTAAGATTTGGCAGTTATGAAATTCGTGTGCAGGTTTTCGTGTGGACCAGCAAGGACAGGTGGATTGCTGGATTGGATGGTAAGACTGTGTTGAGCTTTGTAAGGTACCACTAGACGGTCTTCCAAAGCAGCAGTACCATTTTGCATTGCCACAAGCAGTGATGGAGAGCTCCTGTTGCTCCAAGTCTTCACCAGCATTTAATGCTGTCGGTGCTCTGGATGTTAGCTATCCTAATTGGTGTGCAGTGCTAGAGCATCGCTATTTCTTTTTGCCGTTACCTAATGATCTATGATGTTTAACATCTTTTCACATGCTTGTTCTCCATCTGTTTATCTTCTTTGGTGAGTTATTTGATCAGATCTTTTGCCCATTTTAAGTGAGTAGTTTGCTTTCTTATTTTTGAGTTTTAAGAGTTCTTCACATATTTTGAATACTAGTCCTTTATTGGATATGTGTTTGACAGCTATTTTGTCCCAGTCTGTGGCTTGTATTTTTCATTCTCTTAACAGTGTCTTTCTTAGAGAAGAAATTTTTAATTTCAATGAAGTCCAGCTTATCAATTTTTTCTTCCATGGATTGTGCTTTTCTGTTGTATTAAAAAGTCAGCAACAAATCCGAGGTCATCTAGATTTCCCCCTGTTATCTTCTAGAAATCTTATAATTTTGCATTAACATTTAAATCTTGATCCATTTTGAATTAATTTTTGTGAACGATGCAAGGTCTGTATCTAGATTCGTTCTTTTACATGTGCACGTCCAGTTGTTCCAAGAACGTTTGTTGAAAACATTACCTTTTCTCCATTGAATTGCCTTTTCTCCTTTGTCAAAGTTCAATAGACTGCATTTTTATGGGCCAATTTCTGGACTCTCTATTGTGTTCCATTAACTTATTTGTCTATTCTTTTGCCAATACCACATTGTCTTGATTACTGTCATTTCTATGAATTTTAATACATGTATAGATTTATGCAACCACTATAATCAGCATACAGAACTTCAAAAAAACTCCCTCATACTATCTCCTTATAGTTACTTTTCCCACTCACTCAGGATGTCTGGCAACTACTAATCTGTTTTCTGTCACAATAGTTTTGTCTTTTTGGGAACGTTATATGAATGAAATCATATGATATGTAATCTTTTGAGATTGGCGTCTATCACTCAGCATAATCCTTTTGGAGATTCATCCATGTTTTTGTGTGTATCAATGGTTGTTCCTTATTATGCCTGAGGGATATTCCATGGTATGGATGTAGCACTGTTTATCTATTCCCTAGTGGGGAGACATTTGGGTTATTTCCAGTGTTTGGTGATTAAGAGTGAAGCTGTTATAAATATCCATGTACAGATTTTTGTGTGAATGTAAGTTTTCATTTCACTAGGGTCAATGCCTAGAAGTGAGACTGCTGGGCCACATAGTGAGTGCAAGATTAATTCCAGAAGAAACCACTAACAAAATTTCCATAGTGGCTGCATCATTTTATATTCCCACCAGCAATGTATGAGAGATCCAGGTGTTGCACATCTTCTCCAGCTCTTGGTATTGTCAGTAAATTTTAGTTTGGCAGTGGTATTTTATCATGATTTTAATTTGCACTCAGTAGCCAATCATGTTGTAAATTTTTTATATGATTATTTGCCATCCATTTATCTTCTTTGGTGAAGCGTCTGTTAACGTATTTTTCCCATTAAAAAATAAATTGTGTTGGGGCTGGCCCTGCGGCCGAGTGGTTAAGTTCACGCGCTCCGCTGCAAGGGGCCCAGTGTTTCGTTGGTTCGAATCCTGGGCGTGGACATGGCACTGCTCATCAAACCACGCTGAGGCAGCGTCCCACATGCCACAAGTAGAAGGATCCACAATGAAGAATATACAACTATGTACTGGGGGGCTTTGGGGAGAAAAAGGAAAAAAATAAAATCTTTAAAAAATAAATGAATAAATAAATAGTTTTTATTTTTTCAGTATGAATTTTCAGAGTTCTTTATTATTATTGGTAGACATCTTTTGTCAGATATGTGATTTATAAATATATTCTTCCAATCTGTAGTTTGTCTTTTCATTCTTCTGATAGTGCCTTGTGCAGAGCAAAAGTTGTTAAATTTGATGGTTCAATTTACCAAAAAAACTTTTTTTATTTCTCAGGTATTTGGTGTCATGTCTAGGAATTCTAATTCTTTGTATAGTCCTAGGTCATAAAGATTTTCTCCTAAAATATTTATAGTCTTGCATTGTACATTTAGATGTATAATCAATTCTAGATTAATTTTTACATAAGATGTGAGATGTAGATTAAGTGTTTTTTTGTCTGTGTATTTTGAATTGTTCTAACATCATTTGTTGAAAAAGACTGCACCTATGTTGGAGTCATGTGGAAGGAGGACACGGGGAAAAAAGCACTGGTGGTTCACTCCACACTCTTGGGATCCCAACCCTGCTGACTGGAGAGGCCTCTGCTACCACCACCATGTTATTATGTGGGGAGTGGGCATGAGAGGGCTCTGGGCCAAAGGAAGAAAAATAACCAACCGACCAAGTAACCAATCAAAATAACAACAACAAAAAAGCCCCAGGGGATTTCCACATTCTCTCTGAGATTTTAGGCTTCCCTGTCCAGCTCCTGGAGAGAGAACCAGAGGGCTCTTCCTAGAGGTCACTGCACTGATGGCCACCTTGGTTTCAGTTTGAATTACATTCAGGCCAAGGGATCCTGCTGGAAAAACATGTTATCTCACCACTGTTTTGATGGTATTTTGAATTCTGGTGCTCCCTTCCAATCTACCCGCTACTATTTATTTTCAGAGTCCTAAAATGGCTCCTCCAGGTATTGTAGTCACAGCAGGGGGAGAGATAGGGAGGTTTGGTTACTGCACATAACAGAACCGGAACTTCTGCCATCAGGTTTTGTAAATTTTTTTTTTTGGAGTTTTTAAATTTTTCATTATAAACTAACTTTAGACTCATAGAAGGTGCCAAAAGAAAACAGAGAGTTTGTGTGTATGCGTCACCCAGCTTTCCCCAGTGACAACATTTTACATATCATAGTGCATTTGTAAAACCAGGAGATTGGCAGTGGCACGATGCTATTGATTAAACTACGGATCATATTTGGTTGTGTTGTTGTTGTTGGGTGGTGCTGTGTAGTACTATGAAATTTCAGCATATGTGTAAATTTGTGTTAACACCACCACAATCAAGACATAGAGCTCTTCTGTCACTACAACGAAACTCCTTATGCTGCCTCTGAATAGTCCCAATTTCCCCAACCCCTACCCCAGGGCAACCACTGATTTGTTCTCCATCACTACAATTTTGTCATTGCAAGGTTATTCCATAAATGGAACCATACAGTATATCCATCAGTTTTTAACACAATTCATCTTTGGCACCAAAGATTGCACATGTATTTTGCTGTTATTAGGCACTCAGACATCTAGCAATATGCCTTTACTGGGACAAAAACTGTGAAATACTGCCCTCCCTCTCCCAAAGTCCCTCTAGCAAGTATGAGACTTCAAAAAGAAGGACTTATGGCCCAGGATATAAAGAGTAACTAAGATCTGTTAAAGGACCAAACACCCCATTATTGCCCTTTTCTGAGCATCCAACTGCTGGTTGTTGGGAGTCAGACTGAACCCAGCTTCCCTGGACATAGTATATCTGAGTCACCATCTGAAGTCACCAACTACAACAAGGGGTCAGTGTGTGTCTTCTCTCTAGCCCCCAGTGGCCCCTTCTGAGTTCATGTGACTGTGAGGGCTGGAGAAATGTATGTTAGCACCGCACAGTGAAGCTGTGCAAAAAGGGGCACATTTAAACGTGCCTATTATCCCTGTGGCTTTGTCAACAAAATATTTCAACCCCTGATGAATCTCTCTGTGTTCCTAGATTTATTTTTAGGTGCAGCACAGCAGATCGTTTCTTTGTTTGCTTTCCTAGTTGCTCACGGTTATTACTTCCTCCTGAACGGTTCATCATAGCGGCAGTCATACAGTAATCATTTGGCAGCATATTATTATTTATTATGTATCGAGTGCCATAACGGCTCATAGAGCTTAACAGGTGCCTATAACGATACCAGCCACTGGCTACAGAGCTTACTGCCACACTTAGGAGCTGACTGGGGAGCTGAAGCTGGAGGCGCAAAGACGGGGCTGGCAGTTCCGTGAGCAATCTATTAAGTCTTGCTTCCTCCTGGCCGTGGAAATGGATGCAGAGCTCAGGAAGCTCCATGAGGCCAGGACACGGAGGAGGAAGCGGACAGAGCATGAAATTTGACGTGGATTTCATAGGCAAAGGAGGTGGGACCTATAGGAGCACAGGTGGCTTGACTCCTCCAGTTATGGAAACGCAACTCTGATTCTCATATCTTCTGCAATGAGATTCTATAGTATGAGAGAGGAGGGGGGATGAAAAAAGGAAGGCAAAGGTGACACCTTTATTGTCTACCTCTGTATGCTGGCACTGATCTAGGCATTGGGGTACAGAGGACTGGAACTCACGATGTACTACAGGAAATAGACAACAGATGAGAAATAAATGCATAATATAATACCCAAGAAGGAGACTAAAGTTGGGTAAGGGGATGAGGCATAAAAAGATGGTTATTTTTGATGGATTAGTCAGGGAAGAGTGTTCCAAAGATGTGGCCTTTGGGCAGAGACCTTGATGAACTGAGCTGAGCCATGTAAATATCTGGGGAAGAGCCCTGAGTAAGAGGGAACAGCACATGCTCAGGCCGAGTTAGGGCATGCTTGACAAGTGGAGGAAAGGTGATTCCATCAATGGAGCTGTGGCCCAGTGGGCAAAGGGGAGGGGGGCAAAGGTGAGGTTGGAGTAGCAGCCGTGGGCAAACCATGCAGACAGTGGGGAGTCCTGTGGATTTGTTCCCATGGCGATGATGAGGCATGAAAGTGTCGAAATGGGGGAGCTGCATGGTCCTGTTTATGATTTTAAAAGTTCACTCTGGGTGCCTTGCTGATATGTGGAGAATAAACTTGGGTGGACGAGGGTGAGAATGGGTCTGTGTGTGAGTGACAGTCACTTTCCAGGCTAACATACCTGTAACACTCGATTCCTATGCCAACACAGGAGATAGGTAATCATCTCCACGGGACAGAAGAGTCTGCAACTCAAATCCGTCGAGCAACCTGGCCCAGGTGACTCAGGAAACTCACAGGAGTGCTGGCATTTGAACCCAGGGCTGCTTCCCTCCAGCTCTCTCCTTTAATCCCCTGAACAGCCTGACTGTGGACGCCTTGCTTTTGAGAGCCTCTGTGTTGCCTCTGTGTTCTCCTCTCTGCCTGCTCTCTTTCCTTCCTGGGGCAATGGAGACAAGATGAGTTTGTCTCCTCTCATGATTGTATGTCCCAGCTACTTTGTGCCTTCTCACCTACATTTGCTATGTCCCGCCCAGGTGCCCACAGTGGTCATCAGAGAACAGGTGCACCAATAAGGGGAGGCTGGCTCTCTGAGCACACTCCTCTCCCATCCTGGGACTGCTGCTTCCCTAAGACACCACAAGGCAGAGCTCCTCCCCATTCCTGACTCTCCAGTCCTGTCTACCCAGGGAAGTGCGGTTTCTTTAGGTTTGCTCGCCCCTAGAGCCCAAATTCTGCAATTAGCTAGTATTGTCTTCTAGTGAAATAGTAATTGTTACGGGTTCTGTTTGAGAATTATGATAATCTCTGATGAAATCATCCCAGTCCACACAAAATGGGAAAGAAGGGCCCTTTCTGGTAATTGATGAAACCAATCTGGCCATATTGCAGCCCGAGCAGAGTGTGGAGGGAGCTATGGCCTTGCACATTTCCGTTGGATCTATATCATCTCTGCCATTCTTGTTCTCTTTCTTTGGTGAGGAAGCACCAAGGCCAACTTTCTGCCATGGCTTCCGCTTGAACCTGGCTGCCCTTTGTAGCAACACCCAGGGGTCCTCCTGAATGCAACAATATGGCATTGTCAGAAAGAGTTTGGCCTCTGGAATCTGGCTGTCTCCTTGAGAATCCTGGCTCTATAACTCACTAACTCTATCCTACTGGGAGGATTTTTGGTGTGTGTCTCAGTTTTCTCATCTGTGGTATGTAATGTGCACTGTAATGAGAGTTCCTTTTGCTGTGTTGCTGTTCACTATATCAGGGAAGAGCCCTGGTTGGCTGCAGGGTCACTTTCTTCAAGCTCACAAGCCTGGGGGCACTCGGTGTAGTTGCTTTCAAATACTGCCTGTTCAGGTCAAAAAGGAACAGAGGAGGAGAGCTGCCTGAGGTGGTCCTGCCCTGCAGACTTGTCCCTCGTCTCTCGTCCTCACCGGGGCATGGAGCTCCATCAGAGTATTCTCGCCTCCCTCATGGGGTCATACTTCCATCTCAGGAGGGTGGTTGTGCTCCCTTCGCAGGTGTGAGGGGCTTTCTTTACTCTTCTCCCTCCTGTGCTGGATTCAAGAGAGTATTTCACCACTGTTGCCCCATCTTTCACTTGGCATCTGCAAATCTCAATCAGCCAAGAAGATTTTGTCAAATTTACTTCTTGAAGTTTGTTTATGAGCCAATTTTCTCATTGACTTTGCTTTATCAGCCTCCTCGATGCCTCTCTGGAGCTTCAGGCATGCCTCTTTATTTTCCCCTGGATGAAAATAAGGTGTAATTTAGAAATCCCTCAAGTTTATTTTTCACTTTTGATGGCAACCCAGGTCTGACGAAGATTTTTCCCTGTTTTTATTATCTATCAATCCTTCTAATGAAATTAATGGAGATGGAGGCAGTTAGATCTCTGTGCTCAAACCACTATCTTACCCAAAGTCCTATGCAAAAGCAAATTTTGCAATATATTTTGAATGAAATGGAGCTCACATATGCCTAGATTAGCCTGCCGAATGTGTCTAGGTTACATCTTGCATATATTTCAATATAAATAAATAGACAATTAAGATAAATTTCTAAATCAGTATATAAAGAAGTATATATGTACTTTTAACTGAGAACTTTCTGACCTATCAGTCTTCACATAACCATTTACTCTAGTCCTGGTTTTATGGATCTAGTAGTTGATAGACAAATGTTGAGTTCCTGCTCCAATCGAAGGGCATTGTCAGGCATTCTAGATGTAATCTAGCACCTCAGAAAGCCTAGCTAAATCTTTAGGCTCAGTGGGATTATTCTTTCTAACACAAGGAAACTGTTTTGAGTTTGGGATACTCCTCTTCAGTCGTAGCCAGATGCTTCAGAAATTGCATTTGGCTCAATCCCACAAGCTCTGATTTTTCAACGATGTAACTCAAGAAAGTCGTCGAGCAATCTGTTTTTATTTGATTTCTTACTCTGCCACTGGTACTCTGCTCACTTTTATTCAGTCTCATCTTTCTTGTCTAGCAATGTGATGTATCTTCTTCAAGAACATTCAAGAGAAGATGGAATAGGAAAGACAGTGGGAAAACATCTTTCTGTAGAGATGTACCTGTGGTAGGCAGAGGTTCTGGGAATGACACCCAAGATTCTTCACCCTAACCTCTGGCCCCTGTGAATGGGAAGACATATTATTCCCGTTGTTGTGTTATATAGCACACTTGACCTAGAAAAAGGGAGATGATATGGGTGGACCTGATCTAATCGAATGAGGCCTTAAAGCAAAGAACTTTCTCTGTCCAGTGGCAGAGGAGAAAGCAGAAGGAAAAGTCAGAGAGCTGTGAAGAGTGAGAAGAACTTGATGCACCACTGCAAGCAGGAAGACGCAGAGGAGCATGTGAGAAAAAAATCTAAGCGGCTTCTAGGAGAAGAGTGCACCCACTACTGACAGCCAGGGTGGAACCTGGCCAACAGCCTGAATGAGCCTGGGAGTGGATTCTTCCCCAGATCCTCAGAAAAAGGCCCCAGCCAGATTATAGCTTCCTTTTGCTTTCTGAAACCCAGAGTATTGAGCCTAGGGAAGCCCTCCAGACTTCTGACCTATCCAAGTGCCAACTAATCAAAAAGTTTTGTTTTATGCTGCTAAATCTGTGTTAATTTATTACAGCAGCAATAGAAAGCTAATCCACACCCCTTCATGTGTAATTAAGTTCTAAACAGAAGAGGCAAAGGGAATCCCTGAATATCCAACTTGCAAAAGCTACATTAGAGGGTGGGCTCATTTGCACCATAAAAGAATCTTTACATCACAAAAGAATGAAGGGGTCCCTTTAAGGAGCACTTATTCAAGTGTTTGTTTACAGATCATTACTTGCCTAACAGAGGGAGAAACTAAAAGTTAAGTGTTCCAAGCTATTGCTGATTAAATAGCAATCAGAAGTGAAGATAAAGTATAAGATTACAATAACAACAAATGGACACTTACACACGCATTTCAAATATTTTCATTTTACACAACTGAAAGCAAGAATTCCAGAATCTTCAGTTCTCTCCAGGACACTTGCTCTTCTTATTCAAGTCAAGTCTAGTGCAGGCAAGAAACTGTGCGGCTCTGGAGATCTTAGAAGTACAAAAAGAACACAGGGAATTCCTGCCCTTGGGCCCTTTGCTCCAAACTATTTTGCCTCTTAATTCTTTCTAGCACTGAACTGTTGACTAGAGGAGCAGGCAGGGAGCAGAAACATCAAGAATCTCAGAACTTGAGGCAAAGATCCCAAGAGCAGGGAGCTTGATTCTGGGCAAAAGAAAAGGGGAAAGCTTTGTCAGGCTCCCACTACCAGGGACTGGTAGTAAGAACACAAAAAACTTGAATGACACTCATTAAAGATGGTAAGGCTGACTTTCTTTAGGACCATTGCCATGGGACCATGGCAATGGGATTTCACAGCAGGGGAAAGAGACTAGGCTCAACTCTGAATACAGATGGGCAAGTGGAAATTTATAGCCAATGGGCAGGGTGGGGTCAGTGGATGGAAAAGAACTCAGAAGAAACATCAGGATTTAGGGGGTTTTGGCTAAAGTGATCTAACAGGATTCTTGCTGGAGGCAGATATCATCTGGGGGATGGATGGTAGAGGATCAGGAACCTGCTCAGATATGGAGGGTGGGGGATTCCCGCTAAACCGACTTAGCGAGGTTCTTGCTAAAACTGGATTTTACAAGGAAGTGCATAGATGGTCCCAGGAGAAGTTTCAGGAGGCTGACTAAAGTTGGTAAATCTTTGCCACTGAGCCAGGCCCACTTGACTTATATCTTCTCATTCAATTCTGCCAGATAGACAATGCTGCCCCCATGTTTCAGGTAAAGAAACCAAGCTTCCAGGGGGAAGACCAATTTGTTCAAGTTCTCAAACCTTTAAAGGAAGGGCGGACTCAGCTTAGCTCCCGAGCCACCGCCATGTCTGTTTTAACAAGCTGCTCTCCATACATTTGTGGAGGCAGGCAGGTGATACAGAGAACTTACCAAAAAAAACACTAGGGCAACATCAATTCTGCCTTTGTGACAGCGACCTTAGGACTCTGACGAGGTGGCAAGCAATTCAAAATTTTGACTAAAAGATCCCTAAATGCTTTGACTCTTCCTCCTCCTATATACACCAACAAGATTATAGTTAGCCCTAATAATTTTCACAATTATCCTTAATGGTTAGCCTCAGGATTTAGTTGAAATGGAGAAACATCAGGTGCAAGCAGCCTCTTGTCAATCAAAACCTAGAGTGGCACTAGGGACTATTCATTGCTAGGATATCCTATTGTCCTGACCTCGAATTTTACCATCAGGATACTAAGCTTTAAAATTTATCCAAACCAAGTAAGCACTCTTACTTTCAAAGGAATTACAACTTGGTGAATACTGAGATGGTTCGACATGTAAGTTCAGTCTTACCCATCACTTCACCTGGCATAAAGTAGGCATCCCGTAAGTATTTCTTAAATGAATAATATTGGTCTCTAGCTACCTCTGGCCCCATCTCATAACCCATGGGTTCCATGAAGCAGTCAGTTGTACACTCACCCACTCTCTGACATTAAATAATTAAACCTCCTGTGCTTGGGGTTGTTGCATTAATATTGATTTGCCTCATTCTCTTGAGCAATCCTTTTTTTTTTTTGTAGCTCAAATAAGAGTTCAGCATTTATTGAATGGTTTCTATGTGGCAGATAAATTTCCATGAAGTATTTACTAATTTTGATACTGGTCTTTGCAAAATGCTATATTTGGTGGGAGTAGAATTCTGAACATAACTACAAATCACTCATTCATTCAACAAATATTTACTGAGCGCCAGCTACTTGTCTCACACTAGGGATGCAAATACAGAGCTGACGGACAAAGTCTTCTGCCCTTTACAGAGCTTCTAATACATGCGGGAGAGAAAGAAGAAATTATTGATTACAAGAAAAAAAGGGTAAGGACTTCTGTGTTGGGAAGATTCAAAGATGAATGCAAACATAGAGAAGGGACCAGACACGGATGGAAGAAGGGGGCAGAGGAATGATGAAAGAAGGCTTCCTAGAGGAGTTTAAAAATGAGTAGAATTGTGAAAAGTGAGTAGGAGTCAGCCAGGTGGCTAAGGGAAGAAATGAAGGACAGAGAGCATGCTTTGGAGAGTGTGCTAGTCAAGGGACACATTGAGAAGCTCAGATGGGGCTGACTGTTGCGTGAGAAGGAGATGGCAAGGTCGGCCGAATTCCCTTGTACTTCTGGATGTGCTTACACACAGGCTGAGCAGATAACCATGGTGTCCGACAAGGTCCTGGCCGAGAAGCAAAGCTGACAGATGTCTGGCTCCTGCTTGAAGTGGAACGCTGTCCCGGCAAGGTGAGACTGAGCTTATGTGAAACCATCCATGGCAGCTGGGGCTGAAATGAGAGACAGCCCAGAGGATGTGATGGGGGAGCATTGTGGGCATCTGCTGCAGAGGTGTTGTGCACAGGACTTTGGGACTAGGTTCTTCTGGATCACCAGTCACTACCAGGAAGCCTAGGAGGCCCAGATGAGATCAAGAAAGAAGCAGGATGGGGCCTAAAATAGCCCAGCCAAAGGTTTAAAGACAGTGGAGAAGTATTGGACAAAGGGCTGCACCCCAGCTCCTGCTGCACCTGCTGGCTCCTCTGGACCAGACAGACCTCAGCAAAAATCCAACCTTCGCTTCCTTTTTGAGACTGGGTGGGATCCTGACTCAAACACTGGGGATGGACATTCGGGAAAACAATAACCAGGCACTGGGGTGGACAAATCCGGCTTAGATAATGGTTTCAGAAAAAGAGACCTGAATTCTATTTAGCAGAACATGTAATTTCCAGTTTTCCATGCTCCTCACCACTCCCTATTAAGCTCTGATTCATTAACAACTTCAGCTTCCTTTCCTGACACTCAAAGTGTTTGAGATGAAGACTTCTGTCAGAAAATAGATAATGGAAGTCTGACCCAGGTCAGCTTGGGGATGGCCAGATAAAAAGGTCAGAGGGAGAGCTGTAAGAGGGGCATGAGGAAGGCCGGGAGAAAGTATGGTCACTTAGCAGAGAGAGGACGGCGTGGACCACAAGTCCAGCATCAGATGAAGGTTAGGCAAGATGTGTATTTGTAGCATCCATTGGAGGTAGCACTGAGCAAAACTAAACCAAGTCCTGTTTGGTCCCTGTGGCATTGTGAGGAATTCTGAATTTTAAGAACCAACTTTATTAGAGTCAATTTGGTTCACTATTGACTTCTCCACCAGGGTTCTGATTAATAAAATCAAAGTTTTATTCAAATTATTAAGAATAAGACAAGACCAGTTACCCATCCCCCGATGGTTTTCCATCCCTGCTCCTCTGACAAGCATCTTCACATCCACCCCTGTGAACTGGATTATCTTGGTCCACTTTTCCCAATTTGGGCCCATTCTCTTCTTTACCCTTCAAGCTCAATTCCCCTCCCTAGGACATCTGCCTACTGCTTTTCTTCAAGGCTGGGTTGATTTGGACCATTTCTGAAAGCTTTTCTCTTATCAATTTTCCTGTCCACGGCAGTTGGCCGCTTTGCTTGACAGCTGCCAAGGCCTGTGTAATGCAGACATTTTCTTTCTCCTCATTCAAGGGCATCAACGCAGGGCCTCCTAACATTTGAAAATGGAAAAAATTTGCAGAGATTACTCACCAGCAGCCCCAGTACGAGTGCCTCGTCTGGTCATGGGTGCCTGGGGTATGAGAGGATGGATTCACCAGAATTTCCCTTAACTTTCCTAATGAGGGGGTTCTTGTTCTTCTTCCCTGAGTGGGAAGGAGCTCGTAACAGTGAGGGAACCTTTGAGTCTATAGAACTTCCATTTCCCTCCTCTGGCTCCTGCGCCTGCTGATTCTCTCTGTGAGATCAGGCCCCAGAAACACAAATTCTCCAATGAGCCTATATTTTCAGTCTTTTTCCCAACTAGCATTTCACAGTTGGCTTTCTGGATAAGAAGGATTCCTAACATCTGTAAAATAATTTCTCATCACATCTGCGTAAGAGTCTCTTACAACTGTGGCAGCCTTGAGTATTCATTATCTCATTTGATCCTTACAACTGTCATGTATAATCATGATAATGATGATAAAAATTATTTAATGCTTAATCTGTTCCAGGCAGTATCCTAGAGGTTTTATGCTACCTAATTTAATTCTCTCAGACCTTATAATGAGGAAATTTTATTATCCCCATTTTTCAGATGTGGAAACTAAAATCTAGAGGTGTCATATCTCTCAGGCAAGGGCAACCAGCTTTTCAAGGTCATGATGTCTTTTGGTTACAGGGCTGTGGAGGATGGCAGAATACACAGCCTCAAAATAGGCCAGATTATTCTGAACTGAAGGCAAATGGGAAGAAGCAGATACAAGAGAAGTTTTCTGCCTTCTCCCTATTTGCCTGAAAGCAAGACATACGTTTGTAAAGGTATCTACACCCTAATAGGAAGGACAGAGGTTGTTCACTGGATATAACTCCAGAATCTTAGTCTAGAGACAGCACTAGCGGAATCTAGATAACAGACCTGGCTTAAACTAGCCCTTATCTACCACTGGTTTCCTCATATATTTGCTTTGCCACCCCTAGCAGCTCAAAGTCCTTTTCTTGTGTCATGTCGCTTCTCTCAAAATGTATTGCTCTTCTGTTAAGATGCTATATAAGCCCAAGTTCTAACCACCCCTTTGAGTTACTCACGACTGGTTACTCCCATATGTCTGGGCAATGCATATGTTAATAACCTTCTGTTTCTTTTTCTGTTGGTAAGCTGTCTTTTGTCAATCTAATTTACAGGGCCCCAGCCAATGAACCTAAGATGAGCAGAGGGAAAAAAATTGTTTCCTTCTCTGTAGGTGATACCAAAGACCAGGTGCCCCATCTCATCATCTTGTGCTTGTTTTATTATATCAGCTTATTGCAAACGTATCTTCTAGGACAGTGCTTCCCAAACTTTAACGTGCACAGAATCTCCTGGGGAATCTTGTTAAAATGCAGATTCCCATTTAGCAGGGTGAGGCCCGTGAGTCTGCATTTCTAACAGGCTCCTGGGTGAGGCTGGTGCTGCTGAGCCAGGGACCACACTTTGAGTAGCAAGGCATTAGGAGGTTGGAGATGTGGCCCCAGTCTTCAGTCCCTTTTTTGAGGTCAAAAATCACTTTCAAAAGAGAGGTTTTGCCACCTGATCCTTGTCTTGCTTGCTTTGACCACCCTGCAAGCGACTGCTTTGAATGGGCAGCTGAGCTGGATCTTCTGAAAGGCAAAGAGCAATTACTGGAGAAGCTCAGAGAATCTGTGTTATGGGGCATCAGAGTTTCTCCTTCCGGGAGCTGGGGAAGGCATTGGTTGTAGAGAAAAGGGCCAGGGCCGGTTAACTCCAAGGCAGCCTGACTTGGTATGAGAGAAGGATGAAAGCAGGGAGGAGATGCGTTTTTTATTACAAAGGATACATTTTTTTCCCCTCAGATTATCAAAGCATTGTGTATCTTTTACAAATCATTTGCAAGACACTTAAAATAACAAAATAGCAATTTAACTCAGAGCTCAAAAGCTAGCAATAACCACTATTTACATTCTTTATGTATTTAAAATGGTTTTTTAAGCTAGATGAAGACATCAACTGGTAGATAAAACAGTTGAGATCACACTGCGTTTTTAGATTTATGTTCTGCAGTTGATTTAAAATTCCATTAGAAGCATCTCCCTGTGTTATTAAGGATTCTTGGTAAACGCCATTTTTGATGGTTGCATAATTTTCCATTTTTTGTCCCCATCACCATTTCCTTAACAATTCCCATATTTCTGTTCTTGCCCGTTATTTTCAAGTTTTCACGATTATGATTGATGCTGAAATAAATCTTGCTTTACATTTTTTATACTCTCCTTATAATAAATTCCTAGGAGTGAAGTTAGTGGAGAAGTGTTTTTAGGCATTTTTAAGATTTTAGCTTCATACTGCCAAATTGCTTTCCAGAAATGCTGTTTTCTGAAATGGAAGTTTTACAGGTGTCTTCTTCAAAATATGACCCTGGACTGTGAGACTGAGCCCATCCTCAGAGCCTTCCTCCTTGGGGAAGTTCACACTGTGTCCCAGCTCTGTGCTTTGCGATTGTTTTCCGAGTCTTGCCTTCCTCTCATTATCAGAAAAGTGGCAGTGGAGGACCAATTTGGTTCTTAATGCACTTTAACTAATTGCACCGTATGTTCCACATTTGGGTCACGGTAGTTTTGGATTCTGTTTCTGTGTCTTCAGGGAAGGAAATGAAAATGAGCCAACAGGGGAAGGAACCAGTGATGTAGGAAGCCCAGCTCCCTGTGCCTCCAGCTGCACTCTCCATCCCGATCTGCCACAAGGCGATGTGCAGAGGAGGACTGGGTACAAAGACCCACCCAAGGTTGCCTTTCTGGTCGATTTGATTATCTGGCAATTTAATTGTCATTAAGTTTAACTGTAACTAAATTGCCTGTGGTTTGATTGTGGGTTGTTTCTCACCCCCAAAGTTGTATTTTGTTGTTGTACAAAGTTGTATGTCTTGTGAAACATTTCCTTGTGGAAATGTGAGTCATAGTTCCTCGTGGAAGATGTGAAGATAGCTGGGCTGTCCAGGAGGCAGCATCCTGTATCACCAGGCGACATCCTGTATCATCCTGGCAAGTCCATTTTGGAGCCTTGTCTGTACTGGGCATGAGGCAGGGCATGGGTCTGAGGACCCCAGACAGTCCAAGTTCTGCAGCGGAGGAAGGAGGAGATATGAAAGAGGTGCTGGGCACAGCGACGTTTACTGTCAACTCAGAGGCGAGTGAGGAAGAGGCAGGTGGATAGAATTGAGCCCTAAGCCTCAGGATAGACTCCAAGTGGTGGGAGAAAGATCCTGAAGCACAAATCTGAGACGTCCACAGTTTGATCTGAGCCTGGCCTCAGATGGAGCCCAGATCCTAACCTGAGCATTGATCTTGGTCACATCCCAAGTATTACCTTAGTCACAACCTAGACTTGTCTTCAGACTCACTGAGCCCTGACAAAGCCTCCATGTTACTCGGATACTTGCTGCAGAGTTCAGCTGTAATCTGGCAACTGTCTGAGCCTTAGGCCCGACCAAGAACAACCCCATTTATCCATTCAAGTAATATTTATTCAGTGCTTACAGAATGCATGATTCCAGGTCATTCTCTGACCTCAGAGCCTTATCATCTCTTCTCGATATTAGCTTGGGAGTTAGTGAGATGATCTGTGTGCCAGGTTACTGCATCTCCTGTACCCATCTATTACCATTACATACCCTGACCACAGCCTGAGCCCGCCTCACCTGCATCACTGTTGGGGGACAGTAGTCTTCTCAGGGTGTGGGGAGCAGCTCTTGTAAGGTTTTCCAGAAGCCCTCGTGAAATGTTGCCTCCCCTGGTCTTACATGCATGGTTCTCTGAGTCTAACAGTCTAATAGTCTGCATGGGTCCCCTCATTCGCTCTGGTCCCAGCTCACTCCCCTGCATCTTCGCAGCCTCCCTCCTTCTGCTCTCCTGTCTCACTGGAAAGCACTCCAAGAGGAGGAGACTTCTGGAGGAGGTCTTTCCTTCTTTGGCTTCTCTTTACACACCAAACTGCTTCCTCTCCGCTCAGATGTTCTGAGCATAGAGAGGATGGCTTCTCTGGGATCCAGACCTGGATGTTCTCTTGCCTCTTCCAAAGGCGATGATGGTCTCTGTCTTAGTTTGTTCGAGTTGCAATAACAAAGTACTACAGACTGGGTAGCTTATAAGGAGGAGAAACGTATTTCTCAATTCTGGGGTCTCTTTTATAAGGACACTAATCCCATTCATGAGGCCTCTGCCCTCATGACCTAATCAAATCCCAAAGGCTCCACCTCCATCACATTGGGGGTTAGGATTTCAACCTAGGAATTTTGGAAGAACACGAACATTCTCCTTGACACTGGACAGAGCTCTGTAGCCCCAATCTGGGGCACAACGTGGGTGGAGGTTGCCACCTGTTAGTGACTCCAGAGGATCATTCCTGATTCATTTATGATTCAGACAGTGGTGCTAGGCTTCTAAAGTCAGCCGTCACTTAATAACAGGGATACATTCTGAGAAATGTGTTGTTATGCAATTTCATCATGTGTGAACATCATAGAGTGCACTCATACAAACCTAGATGGGATAGCCCCCTATATATGTAGGCTCTATGGTGCAGCCTATTGCTCCTGGGCTACAAACCTGCACAGCAGGTTACTGTACTGAATACTGTAGGCAATTGTAACACAATGGTAAGTATTTGTGTATCTCAACATACAGATACATTGTCGAGGTACAGCAAAAATATGATATAAAAGATAAAAAATGGTTCATCTGTATAGGGCACTTACCATGAATGGAGTTTGCAGGACTGGAAGCTGCTCCGGGAGAGTCAGTGAGCGGATGTGAAGACCCAGAACATTCCTGGACACTACTGTAGACTTTCTAAATACTGTAGGCTTAACCTACACTAAATTTATAAAAGGTATTTTTCTTTCTTTGACAATAAATTAACCTTAGCTTATGGTAACTTTCTTACTTTATGAACTTTTAAAGATATTTTAACTTTTTGACTCTTTTGTAATAACAGTTAGTTTAAAACACAAACACATGGTACAGCTGTACAAAAATATTTTCTTTCTTTATGTCCTTATTTTATAAGCTTTCTTCTATTTTCTAAATTTTTAGTATTTTTTTACTTTTTAAATGTTCTTGTTAAAAACAAAGAGACAAACATACACATTAGCCTAGGCCTGATACACAGGGTCAGGATCATCAATATTGCTGTCTTTGACCTTCACATCTTGTCCCACTGGGAGTTCTTCAGGGTCAATAAGATGCATGGAGCTGTCACCAGCAACACCACAAACACATGAGTAATGCATTGTGCTATGATGTTACGGTGGCTGTGATGTCACTCGGCAACAGGAATTTTTTATTTCCATTATAATCTTATGGGGCCACCATCATATATGGGGTCTGTCATTGACCTAAACGTTCTTAGGTGTTGCATGACTGTAGTAGTGTTTGAGGTCCTGTGACATCATCAGCCTGACTTCCTCCTTCAAAGATAAGTACCTGGGCATTCTGAACATTTCTGTTCTGTGTGATGTCCACCATTCTGGTATGCTCCTACCAGGCGCCAACCCCCAGACTGTGTGGGTGTTACCCAACGACGCAAAGGTGATTCTGAATTCTGAATAAGCTCTCAGTCATCATATCTCACGGGGATTGCATCTGCAGGAACTGCTCATCTCTCTCTTGGAGACTGGCGGGAGGGTAGGCATGGGTGAATTCCTTTCCACGCTACAGAGAACTGGACCAGCAGAATCCACCAGAATGGGGCCCCTTTTTTGCTAGCACCAGACTGACACAGAGTCATGGAGAACAGCCATTGGGAGGAAGCGGTGGTTGTCTTCCTTATACAAAGGAATGGAAACATCACTTTGCTTGATCCTTAATACAGCTTTTTCAGTGAGTACCATTATCCCCGTTTGCCTGATTAAGAAATTGAAGATCAGAGATGTTAAGGAAACTGCAAGCTCAGTTACTGGCACGACTGGGGTTTGAAGACACAATTTCCACATTTGAATGAGGATGCTCTAGCATAGAGAAAACCACAAAGATTTGGACTTGTGGAATACAAGATAGAACTTCAATTTTCATATGTTTTGTGATTCTTTTTAACTGGGTCCTCTCCCTTTGTCCCTGCCTGAGATACTTAGAACTTTAGAGTAAGAATGGATCCCTCAGACCCTCAGGTCAATATTCCTACTTCATATAATAGGAAACCAAGGTCAACTTGCTAAAGTGACAAGCAGATTACCAGCAGGAGGAATTTTCCAGGACAGAGGTGATGTGCCAGAAGGAAAAAGGAAAAAGCACAGGTTTTCTAATAGACGATAACCAAGTTTCTTAACATCTTTCAAACTTCTCTGTTTCCTTATTTGTAAAATAAGAATAAGAATACATACCATCCAGGGCCATGGAAAGAATTAAATGGAAGTGCATTTCTGAAACACCTGACACTGTGCCATAAAAGTTTAAAGAAAATAAAGGGTTCCAACTTGCAGAGTGAGTCTAAAATCTAAAACGTTGGGAACCCCAATCAAGTCCCTCTGTATTCTGTCTTCCCTTCTCGGCCAGCCTTTCTTTACCTGTGCCTGCTCCCTGTAACCTCTTCTCAGGGCCTCTGCTGCAGCCCACCTCTCTCTGCTCACTCCCCGCCCCACGCACACCCTCTAATGTTCAGCCTCCGAGCATCTTCTCCTTTCCGTTACTTTCTGCTGGTCTGAACTGTTTCTGGTCTCAGAGAACACCCGTTTGACCAGTTCAATGCCCGTGGACCTCTGCCTTCTTCATTGTTTCTTGTAAGTTGGTGGCTTATCGGTAGTTCTCAACAGTGCCTGGTCTATTCCAGCAGTTTCGGAGCTGTTTTATCTGAGGGACTGTAAGACCCTCAGCAGCAGAGCTCTCATTCCTCACATGGCTGAGTGCAGCCCTCAGTTCGTGAGAGTAACACCAGGCAGGACCTGCCCTCTGGCATTTCCTAGACCAGGATAGTCTAGAACAGTGCGTGGAATATGGAAGAGAAAGGGAGGAAGAGGTTTAGCATCTTCTGCTGTTATACCCCTCTTCTTCTTGTTGCTCTCCTCAGCCCCTGACATATATGCACACACACACCCCTACACCCACACACACCTTAGCAAAACAAAGCACAGAGCCGGGCCTGTTCTAACACAGCAAAGTCTTGCAACTGGTTTCTTCCAAGCAGTTTCTTGTGAGTCTCTATTGTTATGAACTGATTTTGCCCATGACCTAATTTATCTAAACAATTCAGGCTAATTTTGTCATTGTCTCATGGCTCAAAGAGTTTGGCTAATTGCTTAGTGCTCTGTCCTCTGATGGACAGGTCTTTCCTCAGCCGTGTGAGACATGCACAATGAAGAAGAGGAGGAAGAAAGAAGCTAACCCACTGAGCTATGGTTCTCCTGATGTTGGGGGATTGAGAGAAAATTTGAGCCTAAATGCTTTCCAGAAACTTCTATAAGGCTTGCTTTAAACACAGGCCTATCCCAAAGCTGTACACATAAAATCTGACAGAGCTCACTTAATTTTCCCAACTCGGAACCGTCTGCCAGTTGTTCCCAATTGCCTCAGAGACAATAGAAAAGGGAGAGCAAAATCAGATTACTTCTGATTTGATTTCTTTCCCAGTTTCATGGATCATAGGTTTAGGTTATTTTAAGAACTGCTGCTGAAGGAGAAAAGGCGAGGAATTCAATATAATATCACTGGTAACATGACCGAATGGGTCTGTGAAAACTTCTTTGCCTTGACCTTCCTCCCTCCCTTCTTCTCATGCATCTTCCCCTCCTTTTCTCAAACAAAATTTATCAAGCCCCAAGCCACAGCCTACGAACTGAGGACAAGGAGATAAACGAGGATGATCCCTTTCCCTGGTTCACAGGCCGGTTGGCAGAGGCGACATCATAGGCTGGGCCCAATTTCAGATCAGAACTCCGGCAATAACCGGAGTGACGCTGGGCGTGTCCTTCTCCTTGCGATGCCTCAGTGTTCTCTCCTGTAATTACCGCTGTCTGTCAGATTCAGTGACATCAAAAGGGTGAAATCTCCATGGAAAAAGGAGCTTGAAGCAAGAGAGAAGAGATGGCAGCAGACAGGATTGTAATAATGCTGAATTTTAAGATTCTTCAATCCTCACTCCTTTTTTGCAACGTTTGTTTTTAGCAGACTTTCTTCTTATATGCAAAAGAAAAGCTCTTCATAGACACATTATTAAGAAAGATAATAGCTCACATTTACAAAGTTCCTACTTGGTTGCTAGGCCTTGAGCAAAGTGTTGGATATGAATTACGCATCTCATGGTTTCTGAGACTGGGAGGGATTGGGGTACCGAGATGGCAGAGCAAGTCAGTTGGCAAACCAGGATTCTAATTTAGGCGTGTTTACTTCGGCGTGCAGCATCTTAACTACTAATTTATTCTGCCAAGAAAAAAGGGGCCAGCTAATCCCACTGTAAAGTCATTTTGGTTAGTGTGCTTCCTTCTTTCTAATATTTACAAGTTTTAGTTTGACTCCAACTGCATTGGGCTCCACTGTCACATTGACATTCAGTACCATTGGTAATGCAAATTAAAACCACAATAACTCACATCTGTTAGAATGGATATCATCAAAGGCAAGAGATAACAAATGCTGGCGAGCACATGGAGAAAAGGGAACCCTTGTGCATTGTTGGTAGGATTGTAAATTGCTGTAGCCACTATGGAAAATAGTACGGAGGTTCCTCAAAATATTAAAAATAGAACTATCATCTGACTCAGCAATTCCACTTCTGGGAATATATCTGAAGGAAATGAAATCACTATGTCAAAGAGATAGCTGCAGCCCCATGTTCATAGCAGCGTTATCTACAATAGCTAAGATACGGAAACAAACTAAGTGTCCATGAATGAATAAGTGGATACAGAAAATGTGGTGTATATATATAATGGAATATTATTCAGCCATTAAAAAGAAGAAAATTCTGCCATTTGTGACAACATGGATGGACCTTGAGGGCATTATGCTAAGTAAAATAAATCAGACAGAGAGAGACAAATATTGTATGATCTTACTTTTATGTGGAAGATAAAAACCAAAACAAAACAATAATAATAAAAAAAAAACTTATGAAAAAAGATAACAGATTTGTGATTACCAGAGACGAGGGTTGGGAGTGGGAGAACTGGATGACGGTGGTCAAATGGCACACACCTCCAGTTATCAGATAAATAAGCACTAGGGATGTAATGTACAACACGATGAATATAGTCAACATTGTTGTATGGTCTATTTGAAGGTTGTTAGGAGAATAGATCCTAAGAGCTCCTATCACAAGAAGAAAACATGTTTGTCTTTCGTTTTGTATCTATATGAGATGGTGGATGTTGACTAAACTTACCGTGGTAATCATTTCATAATATATGTAAGTCAAGTCATTATGCTGCAAATCTTAAACTTATGCAGTGCAGTAGCTCGATTATATCTCAATGAAACTGTAAAAAATTAGCATTGGCAATAGTATATCGCCTTAACTTGTTTCAGATTTCAAAGTTTTATCAAGCATAGATGCTTAATTTTATCAAAATCTTCCTCAAGACCTATTGAGACTATTTTGACCACAAATATGGTTAATAATATCAATGTTTATAAATATTGAAGCTCAGCATCACTAATAATTAAGGAAATGCAAAATCACAATGCGATGCCACTTCACACTCGTTAGGGTGGCTATTATCATACAAACAGGAACCAAGTGCTGGCGAGGATGTGGAGAAATGAGAACCTTGTTCACTGCTAGTGGGGACATGAGATAGTGTAACTGCTATTGAAAATAGTATGGTGGTTACTCAAAAAATTAGAAGTAGAATTATCATATGACCCAGCAATGCCACTTGTGACAATATATCCAAAAGAATTACATGAAGAAACTCGAAGAGATATTTGACCCGACATGTTTATGGCAGCACTATTCACAGTAGCCAAAAGGTGGAAGCAGCCCAAGTGCCTATCTGTAGGTGAATGGATAAACAAAATATGGTATCTACATGCAAATAGAATATTATTCAGTCTTAAAAAGGATTAAAATCCTGACGTATGCTATAACATGGATAAACCTTGAAGACATTATGTTAAGAGCAATTAGTTAGTCACAAACGGACAAATACTATATAATTCCACTTATATGAGGCACCTAGAGTAGTCAAATTCATAGAGACAGAAAGCAGAAGAGATGTCACCAGGGGCTGGGGAGAGAGAGGAATGGGGAGTTATTGTTTAATGGTTACAGAGTTTTGCTTTGTGAAGATGAAAATGTCCTGAAGATGGATGGTGATGAGAGGGACACAACAATGTGAATATATTAATGCCACTGAACAGTACACTTGAAAATGGTTAAAATGATAAATTTAATGTTATATATATTTTACCACCATAGAAAAAATGGCACTTTTGCTTCTGACTGTGACAGAAGAACTGGCATTAGCTTAGCCCTTTTGCCACAAACATAAAACTGGATAAAATATATGAGGTGATTTTTCAGCCAGTGCAACACTGCATGTGGAAAAGAAGACTAGTTCATTAGGCAAACTCATCATCGTCTCAGGTCTCTGCTGGTGGCCAATTTTGTGATGACAATGCAGTGAGCTGGAGTCCAAGCAGAGAACAGCAGTAAACTGATTAGAGAAGGCAGATATTAGGGTCTGAGGAAGTTAAAGGTGTTGGAATTTGAGAGGCATGCACTGGAGGATAGGAAGCTGAGCAGAGGTTTCCTCATGAGTCCCCATGTGTCCCCAGTGAAGAGCTCAACTTGTGCAAGTAGATAGTGAGATTTAGAAGATGTAGCTGCTAGAGGGTGGAGAACAGAACAGATACTAGAGTTCAAGCGGTGGTCAGGGACGTTGGAGGTACCCACCTGAGACACTGCAAAGGCCTTCCCTCACAAGGCACGATTGCACTCTCAAGTAAGACCTGCTTTAGATGGCTCTAATAAAGTCTGAAGGCAAACTCTAACAAGATTTTGAGAAGAGAAGAGTTTGGAGGTGGCGTCTTGCCAAGTTAGAGAGGCTGGGGAAACAGATTTGATTTTCAACAGATTATGGAAGCATAACAAAATGTAAACAAAATCTACTCAATTTCAAGGTGAGCAGTCAGTAATCAAATTACCTACTAGTATGAAAGCCAACACTCTTCAGAGGAAGATAACCAAATCCCAAGTCCATACAACTTAACACAAATATGTCCAGCGTAAAATTAAAAATTGCTGAATGTGGGCAGAACTTAGAAAATGTGACACTTAGTCAGGGAGAAAAAAAGCCAATAGAGACTGAACACAAGATGGCCCTTAATATGGATTTAGCAGAAAACAACCAAACTTTAAAGCAGCTACTCTGAAAGTGTTCAAAGCACTAAAGGAAATACATTCAAAGAATTTTAAACAAATTATCTTATTGAGTGAAGAGATCAGGAATCTCCATAGAGAAATGGAAACTACAAAAATAACCAAATATAAATTTTGGAATTGACTAAAATGAAAACAATTCATTGAATGGTCATATTGACAGACTGGAGATGGGGGTGGGACAGGGGGAAGAGACAGTGAACATGACCACAGATCCAAAGAAATCTAATCTGAAGAAGGGATAAAATGAAGACAGCAAAAATTCAACACAGCCTCAGGGCTCTGTAGATCAATATCATATGGTCTAACATATATATAAATAGGATTTCCAGAAGGAGAAAAGAAAAAGACTAGTATAATACAGAAAAAATACTTGAAATGTAATAACTGAAAAGTTACAAAATGTGATGAAAAACAGTGACTGACACATATGAGAAAGTCAATGACCTACAAACAGGATAGATACCAGGAAAACCACTTCTATGTCTATCATAGTCAAACTACAGGAAACCAAAAATAAAGAGAATATCTTGAAAGCGTCCAGTGGAAAAAAAGTCTTGTTTTGTAAATGGGAAAAAGGATGAGATTTACCACTAACTTCCCATCAGGAAGAGGGAAGGCTAGAAAACAATGGAATGATATCTTTAAAGCACTGGGATGGTGCTGGAGTCAGTCCATCAGAATTCTACATAAACTAAAAACATCTTTCAAAACTGAGGCTTTAATAAAGACATTTTCTGATAAACAAAAGCTGAGAGAATTTGTTGCCAGCAGGTCTTCAATAGAAGAAATTCTAAATAATATCCTTAAGCCGAAAGGAAATGGTACCAGAATGAAACTCAGATATGTAGGAAGGAGAGACAGTCAACAGAAACTGAAAATAAGCAGTTAAACATAAAAGATGATGCAATTTTTCCAAGGAAAAATTCCATAAATATTAACTGACTGTTTAAAATAAAAATAATAACATCCTAAGGGAGGATTTATAATGTTTATGGAAATAAAAAAAAGAGCACTAAAGAAGGGAGTTGTGTACATAAAATTATACTGTTCTTAAGTTATTCCATTTGAAATGTGATAAGTGGGAGGTGTGAAGAGAGAAGTGGAAAGTTGTAACATCAGAAGTGGAAAGCATCATGTGTGAAGTACAGTATCAATCTAACTAGATATTGAAATTGAAAACTACATTTTGTTAGCCCTATAGCAACTACTAATGAAATAACAAAGAGGTCTTGCTGAGAAGTTAGTAAAGGAAATAAAACAAATTATTGTATTGGACGAATACCCTCACACTCCCCAAAAAGAAAAAAGTAAGAAAAGAACAACAGAAGAGCAAAACCGGAAGACACAAATGGAAGAGAAATGGCAAGATGGTGGACTTCAGCCAACCACAGGAGTAGTCACGTAGAATATAAATGGACTAAATACTCTAAAAATCAGAGCTTCTCAGACAGAAAACAAGCAAGATCGAATCCTCTGCTCTTGACAAGAGACACAAAGAAATTCCAGGCCTGTGTGGTTTCACCAATAAATTCTATCAAACATTCAAGGAAGACAGAATTCCAGTCTTACACCACTCTCCCGGAAATCAGAGGGGAAAGAATTGCTATCGACCTCTTTCAAGAGTCCAGCATTCCAAAACCAGACACTCATATTATCGAAAAAGAAAACTACAGACCAATATCCCTCATGAATATACATATGAAAATCCTTAAACTATTAGTCAATGGTATCTGTAATTGGCCTGCTTTCTCTTCCATTGGTACATTTCCTCTTTTAGCCCTTAGTTAAATTTATCAGAATGTTGTTTGTTTTATTGATATTTACAAAGACCCATAAAAGCATTAATTTTAATTTATGTTTTATTTTAATATAATTTCAGCTTTTAGGCTGTGTTAAGGGTCTGTGTGTGTCTAGAATGTAATATGTTTTATTTTGTTTCCAATATCCTACGGCCATTTAAAAAGACTGTGAAGTATAAAATATATACATCTAGCAAATAAACTTTATTTACTGTATTATTCAGTTTCCCTATAACCCATTTATTCTTGGCTATTTGATCTGTTAAAGATTTGCAGAATTGGCTTAGTGTCCTAACTTGGTTATGGTTCCATTAATTTCCCCTCATAATACAGCACTTGTTTTATTTACGCTGATTCAGTGTTATCTAGCATAAACACATTGTGTATTGAAAGCAATTATCACTATCAGTCATGTTATTGATACTAAATATACCTCCCGTTTATCTTTAATTATCCAGTTCAGGAATCTCTTCCCCTAACAAGCCAGCCGTCATTCCCCAGGCTCCCTTCCTCCACATCCCCTCTGCCCTGGCAGGTGCTTAATTCTTCTGTTGTGCTCATAGTCCTGTATTAATGTGATGTACTGTGTGATGTTCTTCCTCATTAGACTGTGACTTCCCTGAGAATAGGGTTCATGCCTTATTTTCTTTTAAATTCCAATTCTTAGCATAGTTCCTGGATTTGGCATGGAGCTGGGTAAACATTTTTTGAATCGGATTGAAAGAAAAGTGACAAAAAACAGTAAGAATTGAGAAGCAGTCATTGCAGGTCTTAGAGGATGTGCTGGGTATGAAGTCAGACAACGTGAAGAGTTTGAAAACAACCCTAAAAACAGAAGGAAAGATGCAAGCAGCTTAGAAACCGCCCTCACCACCCCTGCTCTGCCTCTCCCCCAGCTCCTTGCCCGGCTCTTCTTTCAGTGTGTCAGCTGCCCAGTCTCCTCCCTGTACCTCCTTCCCTCACCTTTTACCCCAGATTGAAGCAGGGCAGAGGGCATGCTGTTTGTGTGGCAAGTCTGCAGGATAAAAACCCTGTGTTTTGACAGCTCAGTGGAGCTGGGGTCAGTCTAAGCGGAGATGAGTCCCAAACTACTTCTCCAGCTGTAAGCTATTGCTTTTCATCTCCACCCTGCTCAGTCTTCTCACCTGGGGAGGAAGGGGCAGGGAAGGGACCTGACCAAGAGGACCACTTGCAATTCCCAAAAGTAGTTGCTTTACACACTGGCCTTTGCGCCTCCTTTGCCCTCAGCCTGGAATGCCCACCGCCCGCGCCCTTTGCACCTCTTGCAATTCTATCGATCTTTCAGGAGCCAGCTCAAATGTCAACTCTTCTAGGATGCCTTTCCTTGATTGTAAGGAGTGTTGATGATGTCCTTCTGTGTGCTTCTAGTATAACCTGGTCATTTAGCTATCATAATTTTTTAACATACAGACAATAGTGAATACTTTTGTTAAGATATCTTTCTCTCTTATCATCCTGCGGGATCCTCACAGACAGGACAAATTTAATCCATCTTTTTTTACTCTCAATACCTAGTGGTTAGCACATAGTAATACTCAATAAAGGTTGTGAACTTATCAGAATTGAGGGGGTAAATGAATTAACTCACCGAAAACTGGAGGGAAGAATGTTTTGGTATGGAGGACCGGCCTTCTCAGAAATCTGGTATCTCTGATTTCCAAAACTTTGCACATATAAGTTCCCACTGTCTAAAAAATTCCACCACTGACTCATTTTTCAAGGACTCGTAAGAACCTTAAGTCCTTGGCTAGAAGGAACTCCAGCTCCCTTAATCACTAAAGCAACCTCATCTGCAGGCTCTGGAGCCCAACAGATGTGGAGTCACGTTTCTGTTCTAACCTTGCTAGAGTCTTCGTCTTGGTCAGGTTGTAATTTTTTGAGTGAATTTTATCAGCAGTAAAATGCAGATATTAACTCCTACTTCTTTTGGCATAACCAACTGCCTGTGAATGTTTATATTCTAATAACTTTTGCACGAAATCTAGTCTGTGATTTATGGCATTCCCGGCGTCCCCAGAGTATCGTGGAGATTAAATGAGATGGCATAGACCACTGATCGGAATGGCATTGGGAGTTCATTGCCACGAATCTCCCGTTGCTTGAAACACAGCAATGATGGATGAGCTGCGCTTACAAACAAGAGGAAGCTCTTGGGGGCCCAGAGCCTAACTGGAGCCTTCTGTAGTGAGCAGAGCCGAAGTTGCAGGCCCACTGAGTTCTACGTCTGGAAGCAGGCAGAGGCAGCCTGGAGTGACTGTGACATCTGTGAGGTAATGGGAATCAAATGCACTCCACACGGGGTGGGGGTCCCTAGCCAGCGCATTGCATGAAACAAGAGTAAGGGCAGCATTTTTGCACCTGGGAAATAAGGTAGAAAAAAGATCCTGTGGACTCTGTTCTGGGGCTGTGGCTTATATAAACTGTTCACGCCTTGGCTGAAGAAATATTTTAAAAATTCACTTAGGATTTGACCCAATTCCTTGCTAAAACAGTGCTGGGATCTGCTGGGTGATATTTGCAATATCAGTCCAGGAGGGAGCCCCAAGCCACCAATATAAGATCTGATTATGGTCTGGATGCGGGCATCTGGATACAATTGTGAAGCCTCTCGATTGCAAGCCGTGAGTATAGAGAGAAGACAAATAAAATGCCAAACGAAGAAAACAGCCTCTCAAGATGAGTCTGCAAAGGGCAGTTTCAGGCAGCCTGGGACGTTCTAGGAGCTCACAAAATAATGGCGCCATCTTTCCTTTTCTGCAGTGGTGCTATCACTTCCTAATTTTTCTTATACATATTTAAATACTCATATTTTCTTCTGGACAATGTGCTCCTTAAGTGGTTTTCTCTAGTCCCCCCGCCCCCCTCCTTGCAGGAGTACAAGCCCCGGGAAAAAAGTAGAAACTCAGGGACTGTTGGCTTTTGGCAGAAATCTGGGTATGCCAGATGCTGTGACTCTGTAGTGGAATCATTGCAAAGAACCAGTGGGTGTGATCAATGTCTGCATGAAAGGGAGCTTGAAATACTTTCTTTCCGTCAGACCATTTCTGAAGACCGGGTGGTTGCTCTGGGGAGCTTTTCTTATTTCTTAGTGGTAATAACATCCTCCACAACACAGCTTCAGTGCGCAGGAATCCTTCTGGCCATGGATGCAGCCTCCACTGGAGAGCAGGAAAGTCTCAGGCCAAGACCCTCCTGTGTTCAAGGCTCGTCAAGTGTATTTCATCTTTCTGGCTGGCCAGTACTGTTTAGTGTTATTCTCCCCGCTGTCTTTTTGGATCTTTCTTTTTTCCCTCCACCTATGTCATTTGCTTGTGCCGGCAGCTGTGTGCTCTATAGTCTGGAGAAGCCAGTTGCCTTCAAAACGGTAGGATGGTTTCCTTTGTTATTTATTTTTTTTTCCTCCCATGTTTGATTTGATATTTTCTGTGAATTTCCCATCATTTGGAAGCACTCTCTCCGTGCAGAGCCTGGGGCTACAGTTTGTCTTTAAATGAACCTAACTTTGCCTCTGAAATTCTCTCCATTAGTTGTCACTATTTTCATCCCAGTCTGTTAGCCCACATTCATTCTTCAGCTTCTCTCTTTTTCACCTCTAGCTCCCCAGCACTCTCTCTTTGTTCTGAAGTGTCTGGGCTTCAAGAGGAAGAGCCCTGTGTCTTCCCGAGGCAGGCGTCTCACTGCCACCAGGAATCAAGTCAGCTCTCACTGTATTTAAATTTCATGAGCCAGCAGTCACACAGTATTCACATCCTCCTTTGAACTCACAACATTCTCATCTGAATGTGCATAAGTCAAAAGCCAGGCAAGTAAGGCAAGCCACCGCAGAGTGAGTGTTTTTAGACTCCAGTCTAGACTTAGCGGTCCAAAGCCCGTGTTTCCTCCATCCGCCAGGATGACCCCTCTCTGACCACCATCTGCTGTGCCCGCCTCTCTCTGTCCACCCATCTCATCCCCACGCTTCTTTCTGGTGTTGCCAGTCTATTTTGCTTAGAATGCCTGTCATAGTTTTTGAAAGAGGGATATAAATCTTTTGCCTGGGCTGAAATACTTACTCATTGCTCAGTTGTTGGCAGTCTGCTACTGCCCTGACAAATTTACTGAAATTACAGTCCTGGCCTTTCTCCCCGGTCCACCTCCTATTGTTGAAAACTTTCTTCCTACCTGGCCATGGCTCTGCTTCTTCCTAATCCGGCCTCCACCTGTCCACATTGCTTCCTCACTGGACTCTGGCTGGGAACAGGTCTGCAAGCAAACAGATGTTAGATCAGCACAGTCCACTTTCCTGCCACTCAGCATCCATTCTCAACTTCTGCCTTTATTTAAATTGCACACAGCAGCAACTTCACGAGGCAGCAGGAGAAACAACATGTCCTATTATTCACTGGACTCATCTCCAAGTCTAGCATCTCAGGTGATATACCATCATCCGTATTACTCCTAGATGTGGCTTTGTGTGGTCTATTGACCTGGGAAGGGAAATGTTGGTGTAAATACCACTCACGTACCTCACTCAAAATAATAGGGGAAGGGAAAAAAATAAAAGAAGAAATAACTGATTGATATACACTTCTATACTTAAAAATGTGCATCACTGCTACAATCTTATTTCTGTACCAAGCCATGGGCTGCTGTTTCTTCTTCCACCACACTTTTCAGGTTCTCTTTGCCTTCAGCCAGCATCTTGGCTGGTTGGGATTCTTGAACTGGTGGAAAAATGCAAAACTTCATTCAGGAAAAGTCTGAGTTCTTATAGCCCCACCTCTGTTGGCTTGCTTTTGCATTTTATTAACTTGTGCTTTTGGATATGGGTGCTCCAGTCAACTTTCTAGGTTCCAGACACAGTCCTTCCTGCCTCCAATGGTAGATGCAACACAATTCTCCTTTGTTAATTGGTGTAAATAACCCCAGTCAGAACAGTGCTCCATTCTCTTCTTTGTAGTTCAGTGGCCTGAAGAGCTCAAAATGTCTATGAGGCAACCTGACCTTCTAATTCAATGGGATTGTTAGTGATTATCCTGTGGAAGCAGGAAACCAAGACCTGTAAACCCAGAGAACCCCGAGTCACAAGGATAAAAAGCCAAAACAATTGTGGATGGGTTGTTTGGCATAATGTCACAAAGGGTTGCTCTCAAATCTGCTTGTGTACTGCACTCAGGTAATGTGGCAATGGAAGAAATAACGACGTCTATCAGCTACTGGTTCAAAGCATCTACCACAGCCTACAGGAAGCCTCCTACAGTCCTAGTGCACAAGATTTTGGCACCTTAACTAAGTCTTCAGTCAGGCATTTTACCATTTTATCAGATGAGTTGGGGGCGATGTGGTCTAGTCAGAGGATTTCGTGGGCTTAAGTCCATTGGCAAACTTACATGGCTGTAAAATAGTCTGTGGTCAGAACTAATGTTACGAAGAAACCATAACACTTGAAAGGTAGTGTTGGAAGAGTTTCAAATGGGGAAGATAAATACATATTTAGAATAGATGTCTATTCTTGTGAAGAAAAATCACTGTTCCCTCCATAAAATAAGGTGTCCAATGAACTGGAACTACTAACAAGTAGTGAAAGGTCCTGGATCAGGGGCTCAGCACTGGGCAGTGCTGTTAGCAAGGTGGGTACTCAGCACATGGAGTCAGGTCAGCCTTGGTGGGGGGAAACCCATGTTGTTAAACCCATGCTTACCTTCTATCGCTGCCACCCTAGCCTCTTTACTCATGGACCTATTGATCAAGTAACAGGATGGCTAAAGAAAGAGGCTGAATTTCCATGCATTGGGCCATCATAAAACACTAAACATTACAAGTGAAGTGTTTTATATTTTATATTTTACTTATGATGTTAATCAGCTTCATGAATCCAGAGGTTTATGTCTTTCACCAATTTGGGAAGTTTTCAGCCATTATGTTTTCAAATACTCTCTTTATCCTCTTCTTCTCGGACCCTGATCACATAAATGTTGGATATTTTGTTATTATTCCACAAGTAGCTGAAACTCTGTTCATTTTTTTTAGTCTGTTTTCTCTATGTTGTTCAGATTGAGTAAACCATATTGGTCTGTTCTCAAGTTCACCGATTTTATCTTTGGCATCTCCATTCTACTGTTGAGCCCATCCCATGAGATTTTCATTTCTGTTATTGTATTATTCAGGTCTGTAAGTCCCCTCCCCCATTTTTTTTTCTGGTGAGGAAGATTGGCCCTGAGCTAACATCTGTTGCCAATCTTCCTCTTTTTTCTTGAGGAAGATTGTCCCTGAGCTAACATCTGTGCCCATCTTCTTCTATTTTTTGTATGTGGGACACCACCACAGCATGGCTTGATGAGCAGTATGTTGGTCCATGCCCGGGATCCAAACTCATGAACCCCAGGCTGCTAAAGCAGAGCATGCAAACTTAACCACTAAGCCGCAGGGCTGGCTCCTATAATTCCCTCTTCAAAATAACTTCTATTCCTTTGCTCAGGTTTTCTATCTTTCCATTTGTTTCTGAAGAATTTGTAGTTACCTGTTGAAGCATTTTTATAATGGCTCATTTAAAATTCTTGTCAGATAATTCAAATATCTGATTCATCTCAATGCTGTTATGAGTGAATTGTCTTTTTCCTGCAAGTTGTGATTTTCCTGATTCTTGCTATGACTGGGTGGTTCTTTAACTGCTCTGGATCCTATGTAAATCCTTTATTTTAGCAGGCAGTCACCCTGTTTAGGTTTATCACAAAGGTTTCAGACTATGTTGGCGGGCTTTGGTTTCAAAGACAATTGAATTTGCAGTATCTTTGCAGTGCTATTTTGGTCTGCTGGATTTATCACATTTGGTGGGATGCCCAATGGTTCCTGCTGGTACTTCCTGAGGCTCTGGGAAGGGTTTCCTCAGGCTGGGCTGCCCGTTGCCACTAGGTGGACAAAGGAAATCTACAGCCCGTGGGAAGGGAGTGTGCTCCCCAGACCAGGCCCCTTGTTATGGCAGGACAGCCTCTGCTAGTGCTTTCAAACCTACGTGCTGTTGTCAGAGGGACTGTCACTCAGTCTGGCAGAGGAATGATCCTACCTGGGCTGCTTTCTGTTGCTAGGTTCGGGGTTGGAAAATGCTGGGCCTGGCCTCCTGTTGTTTGTTGTGTAGGACGAGGGGCACTAAGACGCCCTTTCCTTATGTTCTTTCTCCAGTCCTGGGTTCCCCAACCAGTTTGCCTTTCTCTTTCTGCTTTTCAGAGTTCTCCTCGATTGGCTCTCGCGTTATTTGCAGGAGTTGTAGTTGTTCTTAGCGAGGAGAATCAGACATAAACTAGTTTAGGACAACTTGTCTGGATACGGAGTCCCCAAGAGAAGAAATTTTTTTTAAAAAAGATGTCTATTGTTTTGCATTGCTGCTAAGTTAAAACCTTTCTTAATCTCTCCATTCTCATCTACAACCAATTTTCACAACGTCTATCATACATGCGCACACACACAATCATCGGTAAAATCCACATATAAGAATGAATGGGGGTGTGTGTGTGTGAGAGAGAGAGAAAGACAGACAGACAGAGA
Organism: Equus przewalskii; assembly: GCF_037783145.1. Lineage (NCBI taxonomy): Eukaryota > Metazoa > Chordata > Mammalia > Perissodactyla > Equidae > Equus > Equus przewalskii. The sequence continues at coordinate 85,033,797 of NC_091831.1, forward strand.
GACAGAGACAGAGAGATAATCTAAGAGAATTCACAACAACGTGCTATGGAACTAGAAATAGTGTTTATAGAAAGAAGTAATGCAGAAATTATGAAACTCCAGCAGTAGCTGAAATCAGAGCCAAAGGCCTTCATGAAGACCTGAGTCTCTTGTGCACTTAAAAACAATCTCTGAGAAAGAGAAAATTCCACAAAATGTGGCCTGGGGATTCTAGGTGATCTTAACAAGACTAGGAGACGCCAGTCTGTGTGTGAATTAATGCACTTTTCCTTACTTTGAAATCAGGACTTGTGTTGTTTTGAGTTGTAAAATTGGTAAGGTGCTTGGAAACAAGTTTGAAATTTAGATGAAGTGGCTCTACATTCTTTATAATCACCTGTGTGATATCTGTGTTTGGATTTCAAGGTGACAGCTGATATAAAGCATCCCTTTGATGCTCTGAGCTGTCGAGAGAATAAAATCTGTGCTCATTTGTCTATTCATAATCCATGCACATCTGTGAATTTTGAGGTGGCACATACATTTCTACCAGAAAGAGTGTTCAACATTTGGTTGGTAGCTGGTTCCATGGGCATGGTTGGAATTGCCAGCAGGAACATGCAAAGAAGGGAATCAAAATTAGTCTTGGGAGACCAATATATCTATGGGGCAGGCAAGGTCAAAGTCCTGAGAATGGAGACTCATACAGAACAGAGAAACAGTGGCAGCAATATAGTATTTTATCATATTACTCCAAGGAGAGAAGGATGGTAAGGTCAAAGACTTGCCCTTGAAGGAGTCTGAGATGGCATTGTGGCCGTCAGTTTCAGTGAGTGGTGGGAATGGAAGATAAATTGCGTTGGTTGAGCAGTGATCACGGAATGAAGAAGTCTGATCTTTAAGGAAAGATAGCATTTCTTGCTGAACTTTGCATTCCCAATAAAGCCCTGTGGGGAATCTGGCACAAGACAGATGTTTAATAATACCCCCATTTGCTCACTTGGAGTCCGGGTTTCTCTGCCTCCTCTGGGGAACGGTTCTGGGCACTCTTCCAAGGAATGACTAAGTTTCCTGCAGCTAGCCTTGTGACTCCACCTCCTAATGGTGCTTGACACGCACCATTGTGAGCCCTTGGGACGAAGCCATTAGCCCCAGCTCTGCTGTGGCTGACCTCAGCCTACTCGCTAGTGAGGGCTTGACGCTTATTATCTTAGAGAGGCTAGAGAGGGCACTGCAATATACACAAGGGTTTGCTTAGATGATTTCACAGAGTGATGACAATTCATCTTTTATAAGTGCAAATGTTAGAATAAAGGAAACACACTGTTTAACAGCCATAGGTTTAAGAGACGGTGTTGTCAATCATGGTCTCTCACTGGGCAAAGCCATTTTTAATTATCTGGTCTGGGAAAATAATCAAATGGAGAACATAGTTCTTGAACTGATGAATGAAAGTTGGATGCTGTCCAAATGATGCTTTTTTCCCCTGTGGTACTGACCACCTGATCAGCACGATCCACCATTCTCTGCTGCTGTTTCTCATCTGGATGCTTTCTCTCCTCTGGAGTGGCAATGTTCCCTCAGCCATGACGGGGCCACCTAGCCTCCCCATTCCATCTCTCCTCTTGGCTGCAAGTAGGTGGTGGTTTCCCCGGGCCTTGTCCTCTGGCTCCATTCCCCTGTGTCCCTTTGAGTCTTTTAGGAGGCTCCCTTTGAACTAAAGAGTTGTACCTGGCTAAGCATCCTGTGCGTTTTTTTCCAAAGGAAAAGAGTCTCAAATGCATTGCCTCTGCACTATATTCTAAGCACTTCCACAAATTTTATCTCATTCAATCTTTACCACAACTCAATAGAGTGTGTTTTATTATCCCATTTTGAAGATAAATAAATTGAGTCTCAGATAAGACTTGCTTGTGATGACATATCAATTTTACAAATAAACTCATAATTTATAATCATGTCTGTCTTACCCAGAGCGTTGCATCCCATAATGCAAATTAAGTCCGCGTGATCTGCTCGGCACCTGGTAGCACTTACTGTCTCCTCTACTGAAATATTCTTTCCCTGGGGCTGGATTCTTCTTTTCATTCAGGCACAAATTTAAATATTATCTCCTCATACAGCCTCTTATGATCACCCTAGACCTCCAATACCCTTTATTGCCACTTGGCAGTTTATTATTTATTTTTGGTCATTATTATTTTTTTTTTAAGATTTTATTTTTTTCCTTTTTTCCCCCAAAGCCCCCCGGTACATAGTTGTATATTCTTAGTTGTGGGTCCTTCTAGTTGTGGCACATGGGACACCGCCTCAGCTTGGCTTGATGAGCAGTGCCATGTCCGCGCCCAGGATTCGAACTGATGAAACACTGGGCCACCTGCAGTGGAGCGCAAGAACTTAACCACTCTGCCATGGGGCTGGCCCCTATTTTGGGTCATTATTATCTGTCTTCTAGAATGAAAATTCTGTGAGGATAGACCTCTTGTCTTTCCTAGTCAGCATCATATCCAATCTCTATAACAATGCTTGGCACATCCTAGCCACTCAATTATTGCTCGGGGAAAGAATGAATAAATAAATGGATTGTGGATTAAAGGAGTAACTGAGTAAATTAGTAAGTAGAAATTTCTCTCTCCCATCAACTATGCTTTTTAACTATTTTTTTTACCCTATAATATAAATTATAAATCAGTAGTTCTAGAAAGGAATAAAACATTCTTTTCAAACTGAATTGGGCTTAGTTGATCTAGAATAATATACACAAGTCCAAGAAATAAAAGACCAGTGGAAAAAAATGAGCTCTTTTGGGGACATAAAGGGACTTGGATTCTACAACTAATTTATCAATGCCTGGCTATGCAATTCAAATAAGTAACTTTCGTGGAATCAAATTTTCCATTCTTTCTTGGTTTAAAAATCTAAATGGATGTGCAAATATTTGCCTGGTTTTCTAAGGCAAAGCCACAGTGAGATTCAAGGACTTGGGCATTTGGGGCCAGCCCGGTGGCGTGGCAAGTTAAGTGTGCATGTTCTGCTTCGGCGGCTCAGGGTTCGCCGGGTCAGATCCCGGGTGTGGACATGCCACCGATTGGCACACCATGTTGTGGTAGGCGTCCCACATATAAAGTAGAGGAAGATCGGCACGGATGTTAGCTCAGGACCAGTCTTCCTCAGCAAAAAGAGGAGGATTGGCAGTAGTTAGCTCAGGGCTAATCTTCTTCTTCAAAAAAATAAAAAATAAAAAGGACTTGGGCATCTGGAAAGCATTCTCTGAAATGAGTCATTGCCTGTGATTGCAGAGCATGAAAAACTACATATCAGTTTACATTCCTGGGTCTGCGGGGTGTATTAGTTTCCTATTGCTGTTGTAATAAATTGCCACAATCTTAGTGACTTACACCAGCACAAATTTGCTCTTACAATTCTGGAGGTTAGAATTCCTAAATGGGTCATTTTCGTGTATTGTAACGTATTCACAAGTTTGGGAATTATCATGAGGGCCTCTTTGAGAGTCATTATTCTGCCTACCCCAAACTTGTAAGTCTTCTTACCACGGTCTGCAAAGCTATACCTGACCTGGTTCTCACGTCTCCTACCTCGTCTGTGTTGCTCCCTGCTCCATGCACTATATTCTATGCAACGTAGAGTCCTTTTAAAGACTTTGGCATTTATTTTAATAGTGAGGGAGATTTTACAGGAAGTAAGATTGAGATGGGTTTGACATGATCTTTTTATATTTTGAAAATGTTATTTTGGCTGAAGTGTGGGGACTGGTTGCGAGGAAAGCAAGAATGGATGCATAAAGGCCGATGGAGGGGCCGGCCAGTGGCGTAGTGATGAAGTTTGTGCACTCCGCTTTGGCAGCCCAGGGTTTGTAGGTTTGGATCCCTGGTGTGGACCTACACACTGCTCATCAAGCCATGCTCTGGCAGTGTCCCACATACAAAAGAGAGGAAGATTGGCACAGATGTTAGCTCAGGGCCAATCTTCCTCACAAAAAAAAAAAAAAAAAGGCCAGTCCACGTAAAAACTGATGCTCACTTGACCTAGTTTTATGATATGGAAGATGGAGAGGAACTTTGATGCCAGAGAGAAACAGGTGTAAAGAATGACGATTAGGTTTCTTTTTTACTCAACTGGATGGTTATGCCGTTCCCTGAGGTAGGAAAAATGGGAAGAGATTGCTTATTGGCAGGGAAGACTAGGAGGTTAAAATTTGACATAATGAGTCTGAGATATTGCAGAGACATCCAAGTGGAGAAACCAAGTAGGCGACTGTTCGCCCTGGATGGCCACATGTTCTGGTTTGCATCAGACAGTCGAGTTTATGCCAGTTCTTCCTGTGTTATAATCCATAGTGCCTTCTTTCACTCTCAGAATTAGTTCTTTACTTTAGTTACACTTCATCAGAGCTTCGTCAGGGTTGGAGCAACTTTGGTATTCTTCCGTATCTAGCAGAATTGAGGTACTGGGAATAGATGTTGTTGCTTAACGACAGAGCATAGGGTGAGAAAAGAAAAAAGATCAAGGACCAAGGCTTTAAAATTGCCAGTGATGACACTGAGAATGTTGAGCCTGCAGAGGAGATAGAGAAGATATGTCTAGTCTTACAGAAGACGAGGAAAAGAGAAAATAATTCCTATATCTCTATGGAAAAATATCAAGTGCTTCCAAGTTGACAGTTCTGATAAGAGTTCAGGTCATAAAGCAATATTAATACATTTCATTCTAAGACCCCATCATCTTTTCCAAATTAGCATTCTCAAGATAGAACTACCATTTGATTAAAAGAGAGGACTCAGAGCACGGAAAAAAGGAGAGAGAAGGCAGGGCGGGAACGATGTTGATCCAGGCCTGAGCCAGGATGAATATCTGGTCATTCTGTTTGTTGAAGCAAATTGTGGGGAAGGTTGGAGAGGTGTGAATTTCAGGTGACATCTACTGCCTTTGAAGACAGAAGAAGAAGCCACGAGCCAAGGAGTGCAAGAGGCATCTAGGAGCTGGAGGAGACAAAGAAACAGATTCTCCCAAACAGGCTTCAGAGAAAAATGGCTTGATCAGTACCGTGGTTTCAGCCCAGTAAGTTTGGGGAAAAGGGAGAGATTACAAAGTATTTCGAAGTTTATGATTTTATTAACTGGAGAAATGGTAGTGCTATTTATTGAAAGAGAGAAGTCCAGAGAAAGAGTGAGTTTAAAAGGGAAAATCAGGACTTCTGTTTCAGATATGCAATATTTGCAATTCCCACTAGACCATCAAATGGAGTTTTGGAGTGGGTAGTTGGACATATAACTCTGGAGTTCAAGAAAGCGGCTAAGTCTGGAGATAGTCAGTTAGTGAGAGAGACATTTTACAATGCGAACAGTTTAATTATCAATTCTAATATGTATGTTCCTAATGACAGAGCTTTGAATTGAATGCAAAGATTGACAGAAGTACAAAGAAAAATAGGCTAATCCAAACCATATCTGGAAATTTTAGCATTCTTCTCTCAGTAACAGAGGAAAGAAGCAGGCAAAATAATCAGTAAGGAAATAAAAGATTTGAACAAAATGATTAGCAAATTTGACAGAATAGGCTATATATAGAACATTGCACACACAAACACAGAATAAACGTTATTTTCAAGGATACGTGAAGTATTTACCGACATCGACCACATGCTGGGCAGTAAAGGGAATCTCAACAAATTTCAAAGAATTGAAATTCTGAAGCGTAGGCTCATTGCCCACAGTGATATTAAGCTGGAACTCAATAGCAAAGTGATAACTAGGAGATTCCCATATGTCTAAAAATTATGAAGCACAGTTCTAAATATGCATCTATCAAAATAAGCATCAAATAAAATTAGGAAATATTTGAACTGAATAATAATGAAAATTTTTACCAAAATTTTTAGAGGGTAAGTAAATACGTACTTACAGCAAAATTCATAACCTTAAATGTGAATATCATAAAAGAATAAAAGCTTGGGCTGGCCCAGTCGTGCAGAGGTTAAGTTCGTATGGTCTGTTTCAGGAGCCCGGCGTTCACTGGTTCAGATCCCAGGTCGGACGTACACACTGCTTGTCAAGCCACGCTGTGGCAGGTGTCCCACAGATAAAGTAGAGGAAGATGGGCACAGATGTTAGCTCAGGGCCAGCCTTCCTCAGCAAAAAGAGGAGGATTGGCAGCAGATGTTAGCTCAGGGCTAATCTTCCTCAAAAAAAAAAAAAAAAAAAAAAGAGAGAGAGAGGAAACAAAAGAATAAAAACTGAAAAATTAGTGAACTAAGCATCTATCTCAGTAAGTCAGAAAAAGTAAAGCAAGTTAAATTCACATAAGGCTTAGAGAAAGGAACCAAGATATGAACAGAAAATAAGTGAAATTGAAAACATTCAGGGAGAGAATTGAAAGTAAAAGATGTTCCTTGAAAAATCTAACAAAGTTGTTAAGGCTCTGACAAGAAAAAGAGACTCAAATATTTATTTTTAGGAATGAAAAGGAAACATCAAAACAGATGCTAAAGACACAAGACAGAGGGCCAGCTCTGTGGCATGCTGGTTGAGTTTGGTGTGCTCTGCCTCAGCAGCCCAGGGTTCATGGGTTTGGATCCCAGGCGTGGACCCACACACCACTTGTCAACCAGGCTGTGGCGGCGACCCACATACAAGTAGAGGAAGACTGGCACAGATGTTAGTTCAGGGCAAATCTTCCTTAGGAAAAAAATAAAAGGCATAAGATCCATAATGAGAGCACATAATGACATTATGTATATGATAATGAGAGTATATGATGAATGGCATTAGGGCAATAAATTTAAAAATGTAGACTAAATAAATACCTAGAAAAAGAAAATATTAAAATTGATAAAAGGAAAGAATTGGAAGAGTATTCTAAGTGTTAAAGATGGTGAATCTGAATTAAACCTTCCAGCAAAGAAAAGTTCATACCCACATTGATATTCCTGGAAAATTTAGCAAAATTATTAGTAAATTATTTATTACTAAATTGTTATTTAGTAAAAATTATTAGTAAATATTTAGGGAAATATTACTGTCAAAGTTGAAAGCTTTCTTTCTGAGATTTGGAATAAAACAAAATTTTTCCTCAGAATAGGAACATAAAGATTAATATTCTATTTGCATTATGTGTTCAGAAAAACCTTAATATCACAATCTGATGAGTACATTATGTAAATGAAAAGTAGAGGAAAATCTCATTCCTGAAGATAGATCCAGAGAACCTAACACATTTTAAACACATATTATGAGCAAAGAGAGCTCATAATAAATATATTATAATTATATTATATTATGTATATATATGCATATTTATATATATATATATATATATATATAAAGTATAAAGCTTCAAGAGCATATTGGGTTAATTCCAGGTGGCATGATTGGTAAATGCTAAAAAACTAAATAATGTGGTTTATCACACTAACAGATTAAGGAAGAACAGTTACACGATCATTGTAAAAATGTAAAGATGTTAATAAAATTTAACATCCCTTCATCTTTGATGTCTTTGCGACCTAGAAATAGAAGAGAATTGCCTTGATCCAATGAAAGATATCTCTAAAGAATCCTGTTCCAAATATCATACATAATGCAATATGATATTTTATAAATTATACAAGTAGACCAGAGAATTAATAAGCAGCCTAGATTCATACCTACTCATAAATAGTCCCTTGATTTAAACAAAAGAAGAATTACAGAACAGTAGGAAAAGAAATACAGTATAATAAATAATAAACTGTGCAGGGTCAATTGGATACCTGAGAGGACAAAAATGAGATTTGACCCCTGTCTTGTACCTAACGCAAAAATAATTCTCAGAGGGGTTGTAAATCCATATACGAATGGCAAAACACTAAAGCTTATAGAAGGCAATACATGAAAATATGCTCATGATCTGGGTGTAGGTAAGGCTGTTTAAACAAGACACAAATATCTATAAATGAAAAGGAATATATTGGAAAATAGGACTGAAAAATGGGAAAATCTTGAAAAAGTTAAGGATTTTGTTTAACAGAAAACACCATTAAGAAAAGAAAAAGACAAGCTACAGAGCGGAAGAAGATATTTACAGCCCATGTAACCAATAAAGCACTCACATGACGAATGTGTAATTATTTCGTCAAGAAAAAATAATTGACTACCCAATAGAAAAATGGGCAAGAGACCTGAATGAACATTTTACCAAGGTAATTGTCTAATTGGTCAATAAATATACTTTAAATGATGCTTGACTTTACGATAGTAATCAGAGAAATGTAAATTTAAATCATGATATAATACAACATTCCACTCACCAGAATGGCTGGTGGAAAATAAGGACTAATAAGGGAAAAATAAGGGCTAGTATTTCTAAATGGTGAAAAATATGACGTGGGAACAAAAGAGACTTTCATATACTGCTAGTAGGGGTGTAAGTTGGTATGCGTATTTGGAAAACATTTGGTTTATCTATTAAAGTTGCTAACGTATAAAGCCTGTGATCCCTCACGTTTACATGTCTGTCCATCCAAAACAAACGTCTATTGGTATGTACCTATAAGACGTGCACAAGGATGTTCACAGCAGCGCTGTTCACAAGAGCCTCAAACTGTAAACAATTAATGTGTCTATCAAAAATAGAATGGATAAAGAGCCTTGTTGATATAATGGAGGACATTTTAACAATGAAAGTGTACAAATTACAGTCTTGTATGACATCATGAATCTCACAAACATGATGTAGATCGGAGAAACCAGATCCAAACAATTTCATACCATATGGTTATGTCTCTATAAATTTAAACCATCAGGCAAGCTAAACTATAGCATTTAAGGACGAAATCATAGCATTTAAGGATGAAATCATAGGCGGTAAAACTCCAAAGGAAAGTGAGAAGGTGCTCAGGTAAAATTAAGAATAATTGACTTTGAAGTGTATTGAGAAAAGAATTGAGAAGAGCAGAGGGGAGCTCCTGAGGTGCTGGCCCTGTTCTCTTGTTCTATTTTTGACCTGGGTGGCAATTAGTTGGCTGTTCTATTTCCCAATTAAAAAAATTGTGCCCCTGTGTGTGTAGGCAAGAGAGAGAGAGAGAATGAATGGTGAGAAATTGCTTATGAAGACAACTCGACAAAGAATTATCCTGACAAAAAGAAAAAGAGAGGGGCCTGCCCAATGGCCGAGTGATTAAGTTTGCATGGTTCACTTTGGTGGCCCAGCGTTCACAGGTTCAGATCCTGGGCACAGACCTACACAGTGCTCATCAAGCCATGCTGAGACAGCGTCCCACATAGAAGAACTAGAAGGATGTACAACTAGGATATACAGCTATGTGCTGGGGCTTTGGGGAGAAAAAAATAAAGAGGAAGATTGGCAATAGATGTTAGCTCAGGGCCAATCTTCCTCACCAAAAAAAAAGCATACCTCTAAAAAAAAAAAGAAAAAGAAAAACATCATAGCAGATGTCAAGAAAATGTGGGTATTGATGCAGTTGCTTTTTGAGATAGGAGACACAAGGGTATGTTTGTATACTAATAGTAAGTCTGCAGAAGAGAGGGATATCAATGAGGCTGAACCCAGAGAAAATGACGAAACATGAGATGTCCTGGAAGATGATGAGAATGAGCTGCAGACCATGAGTGAAAGGGATGGGCCTTAAAGCGAAGGAGCTCCCCAGGAAAAGGGTGCTCGAAGGAGGTGGAGATGAGTGTAAGTGTAGGAAGGTTTGCAGGTATGACTATTAAAGGCCATCTCTTTTCTTAGTGAGGTCTGGACCACAGCATCCTTTCAAGCTCATCTCAGCCTCAGCTTTCTTCCTCTTCCTGCGGTGAATCATGCTCCTTCCTCCTGAAGCACCTCTCACGTGCTGTCTGCTGCACAGACAGCTCCACCTGGTTAATCCCTGCCAGTCCTGTAAGTCTGAACTGAACCACCACGTACGCAGGAAAGCCCGACCTCATCCCCCAGGACACACTCTCAGCTCTCAGGGCAACTTTCCCTCACAGCACATATCCCTGTTGGGCCTTCAAATTCATCTAATTTAGGCTGTCCTCCCACAAGCCAGTATGTGCTATGTACTCAGGGAATATTTCTTCTTTGGACCAACCCCTGGCACAGTGCCTGGTGTCTTGTAGGTGCCATTTTTTAAATGCATGAATGCATGAGTAAATGAAGGTCGTGCAGAGTATTCTTAGAAACACTGTTTGAAGAAGTCAGAATTTGTTGGTGAGAAATGTCATTAGCAATATAGTTTCTGCTCACTGATCAAAGGCTCTAATATATTTAACCCAGTAAATCACATACTCACTTGGACAGCGGTAACCTGTGTAAAGATGTGGGGCTCCTGGTGCAGAGCTTAATCCTGTCCTTGGCTAACCTCTAAGTGGAGCATTGAGGCAGGAAGCTTGTGTCCTAAGAATGGACAGATTCTGCACATTATCAGCGATGGGGGATGGATGCGAAAGGAGGTCTTGAATTGATCCTCAGATGCTTAGATAAATACTGTGTCACAACTGGAAGGAACTTAAAATTCATGCAGTCAGAACACCTTCTTTCCAGGTGAGGGCTCTATGGCCCAGAGAGGGCTTCATCTTGGAGCAGAGGGCAACCTGTATCTTAGAGATGGCGCACTTCTTCCTCTCTTGCCTGTGGGGGCTCTCGGCTGGGGTGCTAACAGGGAAGCTATTTTGAGCCAGGAGTTGTATAAAGAAAGGCTCACAGCAATGCCCAGACCTGGTTTTGCCATTGTGTTGGCCTCCTGTGATGCTCCCCTCCTTGCAAGGCACTTTGTGTCAGCGGGAAGGTGAGGCAAGTTGTGAAATTCAATTAATTCTACAGCCAGCCCACGTACTTCCTTCCAGGGCTGGCCCAGCCAGGACTAATAGTGAAGTTTTCTGAAACCCCAGCCCCTTCCCTTCTACCAGCTCTTTCATGGGTCATCCCTCACTCTCTCTCCATTCTAACCTTGATAGAAGACAAAGCTGATCTATGGCAATGTGTTTTGATATTATAATATTGTTGCTGGGGCTGGCCTGGTGGCACAGTGGTTAAGTTCGCATGTTCCACTTCGGCGGCCCGGGGTTCCCCGGTTCGGTTCCCAGATGCGAACATTCACACCGCTTATCAAGCCATGCTGTGGCAGGCATCCCACATGTAAAGCAGAGGGAGATGGGCACGGATGTTAGCTCAAAGCCAGTCTTCCTCAGCAAAAAGAGGAGGATTGGCAGTAGTTAGCTCAGGGCTAATCTTCCTAAAAAAAAAAAAATACTGTTGCATATCTAATTTTGATTTGGAATTTCTGAAAACTTGAATTATAGAACTGCTTTTGTAGAAGTTGAGAGAGAGTATCTAAGATACCCTCTCCTTCTCTCTTGAGTTCTAACACAGTAAAAGCAAAAAGCATGGAAATCTATATGACTAATGTGTTTCTGTGATGCACCTGTAATCCTTAAATATAGGGATTCCAGTTAACTAAAGCCAAAGTAGGGCCATCAGTTTTCTCTCATAGGAAGGAGGGGACAAGGAGCAGAGACTTGCCCTGGTTTTAGTTCATGAGGTGAGAAAACAGAGTCCAATGTCCTTTAAAAGGACCAGATGTCAGGAAGTAAGAGCAGGGGGAATCTGACTCCAGTTTTGAAGCAGATTAAGTGCTCCCTCTAGCTAGTGAGTCTTCTGGACTCTATTCAAGTCCAGGAAAAGAAAACGCAAGAGTGCAGAGGAGAGCTGGAAGTATTCACTCCAGTATTTTCTCCTTTTGCAGAGTTAAATCGAAGTTCCCCTTTCTATGGACAAAGTGAACACATGGAAATACTGGATTTCCTCTGACATGCTCCAAAATATTTAATCTTAACATCTCGTCTTTGAGAATCAACGGTCAATCAGGACTGTAGTTGTCATTTTTGAGGCTGGAGATCCATGACTCTTCAGAGTGAGCCTGTATTCCTTCCAGGAGGTCACTCTTGATTGAGGTGGAAATTCAGATAGGCTGCCCGACCCAGGAGACTGAAATGGGTTAGAACAGGCTGTTAACTGAATTAAATTTTAAGGCCAAGTTTTGCCCTTGGCAAATGGTTTACCCAAAACTCGGTTTCCCATCCTGTGTTAAGTTCAGTCATTGTTCAACAGAGAACAGCGAGAAAGATGGCGTGATGAACAGTGCACGTTACCAGCACTTCCAAGCTGAGTTATCCATTTCAAACCTCTTACTCTCCCACTTTTGTGAAAAGCGCACAGGATCACATAAGAATCATAGCGTCTGACCCACACACCACCACATAGAAAACACAAGGGAATCTCTACTTTTCTGGTAATTTTTTTCCCTGGAACACAGTACAGAATGTAATCGAGACTCACATTGCTTTAAAGACCATAGTGGAGACTTGAGGCTATCAAGGGGCTGTAGATAGCGAGGAGATGGGGCGGGGGAAGATGGATGTCCTTGGTATAAGCATCAACAGAGTTTCAGGCTTTCTAGTGAGTGTGTTCCAGTTTTGCGTGATGCACAAACTTCCCTGCAATGGGAGAAATCTCTCACTAAGTGTTTAATTGTGAAAATATGAGCTAGAGTTTCCTTATCATGAAAAAAATCAGCCGGATCATACTTTTCTTTAAAAGTATGCATTTAAGATATTGCTCATTTTGAAATATTTAGACAATTGTTGTGGTGACACCCTACATTATCATGTCTAATTTCACGCTTACTTTTTCCCCCTCACATCTATCACCCATGTTTATAATCCCTTTATTTCCATCCCTTTTGTTCCTGGCATCTTAATGGAGAGTCTGTCTAGTGGCCCCTTTTCTCTTGGTAACAAGGTGATCCACTTTTTTCTAGAAAGAAAGTCCTTCTAAAGAAACTCTCATGTTTTCTTTCCTTTTATTCCTCATAGTCCCAAAGTTTTGCACTTATCTCTATAATTATTTATCTCAAATAAGATATTAGAGAATTTGTCCTCTTTTCCATTCCACATGAACTCATGAACTTCTGGGTTTTAGCTGGTGAAGCCCAGTTTGAGAACTACCAATCAAGCTAATATATGACCAGGAGTTCCCCCAGTGGCAGCCATGTGTGTGGCTCTCAGGTTTCATCAAAGGCAGCACATGGGCACCTGCCCAACAAATGAGAAAATTTCATTTATCACAAATATTATAAGGTATTATAAGGACTATTCTGGATGCTGGAGATACATATTAGTGAAAGGACGGTCAAAATATCCTGCCTTCATGGAGGTACATTCTACTGAAGGGAGAAAGAGATGCTCAAAACGACCACATAAACACATATGGTATGTTAAAGTATAATCAGTATTATGAGGGAAAGCAAACAAAAATTTTAAAAGCCTAGAAGTTGCCAGGTGGTAGTGGATTGCCATTGTCAATGTAGTCAGAGAAGGTATTACTGAGATCATGACATACGTTTGACATTTGAGAACGAATTTATCTAATATCAGAAGAGAAGGCTGAGAATGCACATACACACACATACGCACACACTCAGACACAGACACTGTAGGTAAGCAGGAGTGGCAAGTACAGTTCTAATATATGATCAACCGGTGTAGCCTGAGGGTCTGGGTCAGTTTGAAAACAGAAGTATTAGAATCACACATCTTGTGGCCATATCTAGAAGCAAAAGTCAGAAGGCAAGTTGTCACCACTTGGCAATGGGTAAGACAGTTGCAAAAGAGACCCTAAGGCTATAATTAGGGGGTAAACGTAGATTAAACTGGCAGGATGAGCCCAACCACTAGGTAAAAATAAATCATGGAGTGGAATAAGAGGGCTCCAGAAAATAAGGAGACTATCAATGAGTCTATATTGCACATTGACGGTGCCTGGGCCTGTGCTGTATATTTTACAGTGGTATTTCATACACTAGTAACTTTAGGAGATGCATTGGTTTATCCCCGCTCGGCAGCTTAGAAAAATGAGACAGAGAATGGTTATGTGACTTGTCCACTGGTGCCATAATGCCTTTAATATGGTTACTTACTCTAGTTCTTCATCCAGTCTAAGACTTTGTATTCATTTCGTTATCAAGAATCTTCATTCTCCTTTGCTATGGAGTAGTTCCTGAGGTTTTCTTTGAGTTACTTGACCTTGATGTTTTTGAAGAGTCCAGGCACATAGAATGCCCATCAATTGGTGTTTGACCAATGTTTCCTCACGGTTATTTTCACGTTGTTTTTTGACAATAATAGAAGACGAGCATTGTATTCTCTTTAATGTATCAAATCAGGAATGACATGATTCCAGATATCCCCAACGTTTCTAATATTAACTTCGATCGCTTGGTAACACGATGTTTACCAGGTGTCTCAAATTACTATTTTTCCCTTTTGTAATACATAATTTGTGAGGAGATGCTTTGAGATCATATAAAATTCTTTTTCCTGTTAAACATTAAATCATTAGTTTCAGTATTAATGAAGATTTTCTAACTTTATCATTCCCTCCATTTTTCGTTGGCATACTCCTGAGAGGAAGAGTTTCCCTTCTGCTGTATTTATTAATTTATTTAGTTATAATAGCATGAACTCATAATTTCTTACTCTATTTAATGGGTGAAACCCATTACATCACCGTACATTTTGGTGCTCAATTTGCCCCAGAATTGGTTAGTAAGACCCCTTCAAGCTCCTCTTGTGACTTTTTAATATATCTATGAAAAAGGAAACATTGCTATGAAAGAGGGGACATTACTAACAACCTTACAGAAATGAGAAGAATTTTAAAGGAACAATTGTATGCCAACAAATCAGATAACCTAGGTGAAATGGAGAAATTCCTAGAAAAACACAAACCACAAAAATTGACTCAAGACAAAATAGAAAATCTTAATAGACTAATAACAAATAAAGGGATTGAGTTAGTAATCAAAAAATTTCACCAAAAAGAAAGTCCCAGGAGCACATGGCTTTGCTGGTGAATTTTATCAAACATTTAAAAGCAAATTAACACCAGTCTTTCACAAACTCTTTGAAAAAATAGAAGAGGAAGAAACACTTCCTAACTTGTTATATGAGGCTGGTATTACCCTGATAACAAAATCGGAAAAGATTTCACAAAGAAAGAAAAGTAAAGAATGATGTCCCTTAACAAATATAGACGTAAAAAACCTCCACAAAATATTAGCAGACTGAATCAGCAGCCTATAAAAAGCCTTCACACCATGACCAAGCAAGGTGGGTTCAAAACATGAAAATCAATCAATGTAATTCAATCAAGGTAATTAATAGAATTAAAGGGAAAAAACACACGTTCGCCTCAATAGAAGCATAAAAAGCATTTGAAAAATTCCAACACCCTTCCACCATAAAAACGCATAACAAACTAAGAACAGAAGGGAATTTATTCCACCTGATAAAGGACAGTCACAAAGAATTCGTGAAGAATGTTATCCTTAATAGTGAAAAACTGAAAGCGCTCCCCCTTAGATCAGAAATGTCCATTCTTGCTACTTCTCCTCTAGAATCTCCTAGAGATTCTAATGAGGATAATTATGTGAGAAATGAAATAAAAGACATCCATGTTGGAAAGGAAGAAATAAAACTCTATTTGCAGATGACATGATCTTAATACAGAAAAATCCAAAGAATCCACCAAAAAATGCCTATTAGGACTAATAAATGAATTCAGCAAGGTTGTAGGATATAAAATCAATATTTAAAAATCAGTTGTATTTCCTTACAGTAGGAAATAGCAATCCAAAAATGAAATTAAAAAAATTAAAAAAAATCCACTTACTTGTGCTTGACATCCAAAATATTAAGTGATAGGATGAAGTTTAATAAAGAAGTGTAAGACTCATACACTTAAAACTACAAAACATTGCTCCCCCCCAACCCCTAAGTAAATAGAAAGACATTCCTTGTTCACGGACTGGAAGATTTAATATTGTTAAAGTGACAGTACTCCCCAAATTTATCTAAAGATTTAACATCATTCCCATTAAAATTCTAACTGCCTCTTTTGCAGAAATTGACAAAAAGATCCTAAAATTCATGTGAAAATGTAGGAGACCAGAATAGTCCAAAGTAACCTTGACAAAAGTGAGCAAAATTGGAACACTCACACTTCTTGATTTTGAAACTTATCACAAAGCTATGATAATTAAGTCTGTATAGTGGTACTAATACAAAGATAGACATACAGATCAATGGAATAGAATTTGGAGTCCATAAATAAACATTTACATTAGCAGTCAATTGATTTTCACTAACTGTCCCAGGACAATTTAGCGAGCAAAAGAACAGTTGTCTTGCTTTTAAAAAATGATGCTGGGATAACTGTGTATCTACATGCGAAAGAATGAATTTGTACTACAAGCTTACACCATAGACAAAAGTTAACTCAAAATAGATCAAAGACCTAAATATAACAGCTAAAACCATAAAATTCTTACATGAAAACAGGTGTAGATCTTCACAATCTCAGATTAGGCAAAAGTTTCTTAGATATGACACCAAAGCATGAGTAATAAAAGACCAAAAAGATAAATTGGACTTTATCAAAATTAAAACCTTTTGTGAATCAAAGGACATTATCAAGAAAGTGAAAAGACAACCCAAAACATAGGAGAAAATATTGGCAAATCATATTTCGGATAAGGACCTAGTGTCCAGAATATATAAGGAATTTTACAGTTCAACAAAAAATAAATAACCTAATTAAAAAATAGGCAAGGATCTGAATAAACATTTCTCCATTGACGATATACAAATGGCCAATAAGTCGATGGAAAGATTCTTGACATCATTAGTTACCAGGGAAATGCATATCAAAATCACAATTAGATACCACTTCACACCCACTCATATGGCTTTAATCTAAAAAGGCAGTTGATAACAAGTATCGGCAAAGATGTGGAGAAAATGGAACCCAAATGCATATCTTGTGAGAATGTAAAATTGTACATTTGGAAACTGTGGAACAAAGTTAGTGGAAAACAAACTGATACATTACTGTAACATGGATAAATCTTAGAAACATTACGCTAAGGGAAGGAAAGAAACCAGATACAAAGGCCCATATATTGTATGATTCAATTGATGTGAATTGTATAGAACAGGCAAATCGATAGAGACGGAAAGTGGTTTAGCTTTTTCCAGGGGTTAGAAAGATAGAGATATAAGGAGTTACTGCTATAGGGTTTGGGGTTTCTTTTGGGGGGGGATGATAAAAAGGTTATGGAATTATATAGTGGTGATGATTTCATAACTTTGTGAATATACTAAAACCCACTTATTATTCACTTTAAAACTTTAAAATGATGAAATTTATGTTATGTGAATTATACTTCAATAAAAAATATCTCTATTGGCAATTTCTCACTTTATGGTGCAGAATGATGATCCAGATTAATTTTGTATTTTCTCTTCCTCAACCTCAGAATCAGACTGTACTCCAGGGAGCTCTGGGCCCTCTTTTTGAGAATGTATTTGGAAATCAAGATGTGGGTTTAGGTATGTTTATTATCACAATGGTGTTAGTGCTTCCAGACAATCTTTTCTTCTTCCTTCCTCCCTCCCTCCCTCTCTCCCTTCCATCTATCTATCTATCTATCTATCTATCTATCTATCTATCTATCTATCAGCTATTTATCTCTTTTTGTGTTAGAAAAGTATGAGTTTGTACTCATACCTCTAAATGAAAACTATACTTCAGTGTGCTTTTAGTTTCTCATATTTCCTTATTCATAATTTCTCTCCAAATGAAGAGAAACGAGTCCCATTATCTTCAATATGTTTGCTTATTTGATTAAACTACAATACATAGTTCTGTCCGTGTTTGCTATTTAATTTTTTTATTTGACAGTGTATTATTGGGTTCATAAATGGAATTTTTGTATATTCCTAGACTTACAGAATTGTTATATGACATTTTTGTCATAACGAATTATTATTAGTTTTTTAAAAATAAATCTACTATCTTTGGGTGGCTCCATAAGACTTTTTTTGGTTAATTTACATGATAAATAATTTTATTATTTTTACTGTCAAACTCTCCACGTCTTATATTTAACCTGTGTTTGTTTTAAGCAATATACAAGCAGTCTGAAAATTATAGATCATTATTAGAGAATGTAGTCCATTTACATTTGAGATAATCCATATTATAATCACTATTACATTCATGTTTAAATTTACCATTTTACTATTTGTTTGCAATTTTTCTTAATCATTCTTTATGATTTATATTTTGAATTATTTTTTATTCTAGTCCCTCACTATTAATTTATTAGTTATACATTCTTTCACTCATTATAGTAGTCATTCTAGAACAGCCCTTTCTTATACAACTTTCTGTGATGATGGAATATTATACATCTGTGAAGTCTGATGAAATAGCCACTAGCTATGTGTTTACTGAGCACCTGAGATGTTTCTAATGTGACCGAGGACTTCAATTTTTAATATTAATTAAATTAAATTAAATTAAATTAAATTAAATTAAATTAAATTTAAATGGCTGAATGTGGATACCATATGGGAAAGCACAGCTCTGGCGATTAAGCATGCATCTTTAACTTATTAAAGTTTAATGCGTTTTAGTCCTTTACCATGTTATGGAAAATGCAAGAATCTTAGTTTACTGTAACTCCATTTAACCTCCTCCTCACTGTTATTATTTTTCTCATGTATTTTAATTTCTACACATTTTAAACTTCACAGACATTATGATTTTTATACAGTCAATATAAAAGTGTATTTATATTACCATACATTTTCTTTTTTATTACTCTTCATTTTTTTTGCATCTCTGTTCCTGGATCATTTTTTTTACCTGCCAGAATAATTTTCTTTATTTTGTTTTTATTTTTTTAATTTGTTTAATCTATTTTATTTTTATTTATTTATTTTTGATGAAGATTAGCCCTGAGCCAACATCTGCTGCCAATCCTCCTCTTTTTGCTGAGGAAGACTGGCCCTGAGCTAACATCCATGCCCATCTTCCTCTACTTTATATGTGGGACACCTGCCACAGCATGCCTTGATGAGTGGTGCATAGTTCTGTGCCTGGGATCTGAACTGGTGAAACTCGGGCCACCGAAACTGGGCTTGCAAACTTAACCACTACACCACCAGGCCAGCCCCATATTTTGTTTTTATTTTAAGTGTTTCTTGGAGACATATTTTTAGTTTTCATTTGTCTCAGAATGTTTTTATTTTACTTTATTGATGAATACTTTTTCTGGGTATAGAATTTTAGGTTGGCTATTGTTTTCTTTCATTTATTTGAAAATAATGTATCACTGCTTTCTGAATACCACTGTTTTTTGTTGGGGAAGAGTCATATTATTCATATAAAATGAGCTATAGAGCACAGTATTGTTTATGTATATAACAAAACCAAAAATATACATTTCCATTATTGGGTGTATGTTTATGTATATATGTTTTTTAAAGATTGCTCTGGGCTAACATCTGTTGCCGATGTTTTTTTTTTCCTTCTTCTCCCCAAAGCCCCTCAGTACGTAGTTGTGTATTCTAGTTGCAGGTCCTTCCAGTTGTACTATGTGGGGCGCTGCCTCAGCATGGCTTGATGAATGGTGCTTGGTCCATGCCAGGATCTGAACCAGTGAAGCCCTGGGCCACCGAAGCAGAGCATGCAAAGTTAACCACTCAGGCATGGGCCAGCCAAGTAACAATATTTTTGTCTCTCTTAATAAATAAAGGAGAGTCCCTGAGTTTAAATTTTGAAAAGTTTTATTTTTTCAAATTGATCTTATACTCTCATCTATGAAAACTAACTCTGAGTAGATGACTTTCGAGGATCACTAATCTTAGGTTTAGAAATGACTCAGGGAATAATTAACCATTCCTGCTGTCTCATAAGGGATGGAAATCCTGCTGAGGGCACCCTCAGCTCCCTCTTGAGTCCTGTGGGTGGTGACCACAGCTAAGGCACACAGGTTGAAAGACCACATCAGATTTCTTCGTGAGCACTGGGCACACAAATGTGAAGGAGGCAGGCAGTATGCTGTCAAGGAGTTTGCAGTTGGGTGTACACAGCAATTCCATTGCTACGAGACATGGATGCAACAGAAATAAATTCTGTAATAGTGTTGAAGAAGAAACAGAATATCTTTCAGAGATTGTAGATGGTCCATGGGTCCAGACAGCTTCCTGAAGAACTTGGCCAGTCCAAGTAGAGGGAAGAGCATGTGCAAAAAACCAGAAGGGACAGAGAATATAACATGAACTTAGGTCTTGAAGTGGCAGAGAAAGTTTGGGAAAAGTGAGACTGACACTGTGGCCAGGTTGGATATTTCTTTGATTACTGAAAAATTCAGATTTGTTCTGAAGCCCCTGGGGAGACATTGGTAGGTTTTCATCAGGGCAGTGAGATGATATTCAACCAGATGAGCCTGGCTACAGCATGATGTATGTGTGTGCCCAGGCACTAGGCACTTGGTTGGGTCATTCCTGCAGACTTCCATGCAAAGAGGTAGATGGGCCTGAATTAATGCTCAGGAGCTGGAGGACAGGAAATAAAATTAAAAAACCTCTGAGATAGTAGAATTTGCAGAACTTGAGTGATTGATTGAATTGGGAGAGACAGTTCAGATAGTGTGAAAAAGGTGATCATCTGATTCCCAGTGGATTTTAGGCATTCATCAAAATGGCAATGTAGGTTTAACAGTGAGAGAGGTGAAGAGTGATCGGTCATGTACTTGCTGGGGATATTAACAAGCTTAAACAACAAAACTTACAAAGGTAGTTCATGGCTTTGTTCCTTCTTCTCCCACCACGTTCCTGACTTTGTAAGACCTCGTGTCTTATTAAAGTTCAGCTCCTTAGTCCCACTGGACATATTTCAAGTATTTCATAGCCACATGTGGCAAGCACCTACCATGTTGGATGGCACGGTTTTAAATTAAGGGTCAGATCAATCACTTTCCTTTTGTATGTATGCGTGTATCTATGCATGCACTTGTGCATGTGTACATGGATGTGGACACAATTGTAGTCAAGATGGTGTCCTGCCTACTCTGTAGACGGTGCTTTTGTCTGTACCTTGTGTGGCCTTGAATGTCTGTATTTATCTGAGTTTTTACCTTTAAAAGGTCTATGAGAGTGTTCATTTCATAGTGTTACTGTTAGCTCATTTCCTGGGATCTGATGTCGAAAACCATTCTCCACTTGGCCAAGGATGTGATCAATACCTGAAGTCCCACTAGTCTATTATATCTCTTGTTTAATTCCTCCTGTCTTTGGATTCATAACAGACCTGCCTCCTTAAACCAATCTGATGGATAACATCTGGGTTGCCATGGCTCTGAATGGCAGCTTGGAGGATGACCCCTGGCCTGAGCTAGCTTCAGCTACCTGTAAGATTGATATGTGTTTTCAGCACCAAACTTAGCTTATCTACCAGTGACAAAGACAAGGAGTGACTGAAAAGTCAGCAAGTAGCCTTGAAATGGAATATAGTCTTATCTTTGCTGCATTTTTACCTGTAGCCCAGAGAAAATCTAAGCTGAGATTTATTATGAATGTAAATATATCGTAGTGAAGGTGGAAGGATAAAGTTTATGCCTCATGGTATGATGACCAAATATGATGCCTTGTCCAGTGGAATCACCAAGCATCTAATGGCTCGCTGGGCCCTAGTGCATGCTGGTGGTAAACAGCTCTATCCAGAGTTGCATGAGAAATCTTAAAACTAGTCAGCACGTCCATCCTGCCTCATGTCCATACAACTCTATTCTATCACAAAACACAAGCCTTTCAACCCCATGTTGTTTTAGAGTTCCTCTATTTCCTACATCCACCTTTGCACTGTTGACCTTCCTCAAGCACTGGAGTCTTTCAGGTCTTGCTCTATGTTAAATCAGCACATGCCCATGGTCAAAGTCCTCACTGAATCTTTCTGCTATCTGATAAAACTGAAATTCCGTATCCTCTATTGATGCTAATTTCTGGCAATCCTCTTCAGCAGATGCTCATTTAAAAGTAGGAAGACAGCTTCATCATCCTTTTACTCCTTGGTGCCTCTTCCAATCTATCACTCTACACTCGCATAAACCAGGCCCCTCATTTGCATTAGTGGTTAAATGTGCACAACGAGGAGTCAGGTGGCCTGGAAGAAAATCCTGCTGTCCTGCCAGTTGAAAGGTTATCTGACCCTTCAGTGCTCATTTGTAAATTGAGGAGAGTAACAGCAGGAACATTTTGAGGATTAAGGTAATAAATGTATCAGTGCCCAGCTCACAGAAATCACTTAATAAATGTTCGCAGTTGCAACGGTTATTGTTTGAGGCTCGTGATGTCCAACTATAAAACTTTCTACTGCTCTCTGTCCATCATCTGTTTAGCCACTCACTGCAATTTGAACGACTTGGCCACCTGGTCTACGGTCTTCTGCTTTACCCCTAATACCTGATTTCCCTCCAGGTCACATGCAAAAATGCTCATCTGACCTCCTGGAACCTGGGATCTTCCCACTTCTGGATCTTACTACTACTGTCTGAACTTAAACTTCCGTGCTTTCTGCCATTTAGGGTCCTCAATTTATTAAGACAGCAGAACTTTGCTTTTTGTGTTCTCCCATCCAGCAATGTCCTCTCAGATGCGCTTTATTTTTCTATAGAGCATTCTGGCCAATATCCTCGTCCTCTTTCTCCCTCTGTTCATAAATGATTCCATGCGCCTGGATAAACAAACATCTGCCTTCACTTCTCTCACATTTGGGACCACTAGGTATACCTAGAGGGCGCAAGATGAACCTGAAGTTTGATGCTATGTTAGATGCATGGTCGCCAATGTCTTCCTGGTCGTTAGTATTTTCTGATAACCCTTCCAAATGACCCTACCTTATCTGACTTCTATTTATCTTCCCACTCTCATTTAAGAGTAGAACCATTTAAAGAAATTTTCCGTAATACAAAGCTAGTTGAGTGTCTTCTTTTAGCTCCTTAAGAACAGTGTATTCAGTTGAATAGGGTTCCCCCGAAATTTATGTCCACCTGGAACCTCAGAATATTACCTATTTGAAAGTAGAGTCTTTGCGGATATAATTAGTTAACTTGAGATGAGGTCATGTTGGATTCAGGTAGACTCCAAACCCAATAACTAGTGTTAAGAAGGTCATGTGAAGACACAGAGACACACAGGGAAGAGGACATATGACAGAGATTGGAGTGATTTATTTTCAAGTCAAGGAATGCCAGGATTTCCCAGAACAACTAAAATCTGGGAGAAAGGAGAAAGGAATGGAACAGATTTTCCTTTGGAGTTTCCAGAAAGAACCAACCCTGCTGCCGCCCTGATTTTGGATTTCAGACCTCCGAAACCAGGAGATCATAAATTTCTGTTGCGTAAGCCACCCAACTTGTGGCACTTTGTTACAGAAGCCTAGGAAACTAACACAACAGTATCTTTCATAGCCACACATTTTGCTTCTGACTCAGGGCATGGCACAAGATGAGTTCTCAGGAAATGATGGTTGATGGAAGATCAAAGCAAAAGGCAGATCTTTTGTGCAAGCTTGGTGCTAGGACTAGGGTTGATTAGTTTAGCTTGCTGAGTGTAATGCAGATTGAGCCCGAAAGATTAGATTAGAAACAGCACATGGCAGTCGTGCTTGTGGCCTAATAAGGACCTTCTGCTCAGAGAGACTCTGGGAGATGGGACAGAGATTTTCCCCACTTTAGTGTCATGGAGAGAGTTGGTTGAGAGCCAAAAGAACTGGAGTATCACAATAGGAAACTGGGAAGTAACATGACCAATGCCTTAGGTTGGGAGAAGACCACAGAGTCTGAGCTTCAAGCCAAGTATTTGGAAGGGAGAGTAGGAAGCTCAGCACCAATGGAGAACTGGGATCTTGCAGGAGGAGCAGTGAAAGATGCCAGTTCTTAGCCACAAGGTGAATATATTTGAACACAGATAAAACAAACATGCCAGAACCTGTAGGAAGAGAGGAGAAATAATTTGTCAGGAGAGTTCCCAGAATCCTATAACCAGAGGAAACACTCTGTGCTTCTATTATTAGGACTTTAGCCTACATCAAATTGGGTACCACTTGTGATTCAATTACCTAGTCTCAGATGGCAGTAGAACTTGCAGAGTGAATGAGAATTCACTTCTTGGCACCCAGGAAGGCTTAACCTCTCTAATTTGGATGAGAATTTGGCTAAAAACATTTAGCTCATCTTGCCTTGAGAGCCAAGCGCAGTCATCCTATTCAGTGTTTACCTCACCAGTAAATGTTACTAAAGGGAAGCCTTTCTTTCTAACTTCAGGCCCGTCATTTTCCTGTTCCTTTTGTTTGCTTTGTCTTTGTGCACATGCATTGCTGGGCTAGAAGCCATTCTTGTTTCCCTTTTGCTAGAATCGTAAATCCAAACAAATAAAGTTGCTGTTTGGCATAACCACACATGAAGCCATCTCGGCAATTGGCGCCTGGATTCAAGCAAAACGAAAGGACTCCTGGATTGGAACTGGGAGGCTTGAAGATGACACCATGTGTGAGTCTGTTGTCTTTCAGCTTGGTGGCCCATGGCAGGAGACACCCATCATGGTTTCCCTTCGAGCTGTTGAAAATCCCAGCTGGGAGTTTTGATTCATCTCCATCACCTCCTTATCTGTTGGCAGATTGGGTTCAGGAGTCTCCTTACTGCTGATATGCTATGGTTGAGGCACAGATTTGGCAAGTCCAGCAAAGAGAAAGTCGGGAATGGAGGCTGGTTTGCTACAAAGTAGGCTGAAATATGGAGGGAATCAGGCAGAGTAACTGAAAAAAGGCTCGGGACACAAGGAAGGGAAGGAAGCTAATAGAATTCAAACTGCTAGATAGTGGCAGCTCCCATGTTTCTTTAAACAAGGACTTAGGGGCATCAATACGAACGGATGGGAAATTGCAGACAGCAGAGAACTCTAATGAAGCTGTAATAATGCAGTTCCTTAAATTGCAAAGGTAAAATCAACCACGCTTCCTGTGTTCTTCCCATGTGTTAAACACTGCTCTCAGTGCTTTATGTATACTGACCCATTTGATTGTCACAGCAAGGCTAGGAAGGCTAGGACTACTATTTTTATTTACAGATGAAGGAATTGAAGCAAGGTCACGCAGCCAGAAAGCGGCAGTTCTGGGGCCACAAAGCCCCACGGCATGGCCCCAGGGTCCATCCTCTTCACCCCCAAGCTATATTCTGTTTCCTGCTGTGTGTTTATTTGTATCTGTCTAGCTGGTCATGGAGATAACATGATGACCCATCTTTGGCACCTGATCACTGCCAGCTGCAGGTGAGGAATTGATGAGGGCGACAGGCTGACCACATAGTTTATTGAGTTAAAATTATATCATTTTTGTAATATTCATATGTTGATTAACAACTTGGAGTTATTTTATTTTTAGGTATATAAAATATTATTTTCAAAAATATTTTTTGTGATTTTTTTCTAAAACAAAACGATGATGTCTTTCTGTGTACCTTAAAACAAAATGAAGGAAAACAAACTCTATATTGATTATCTGAAATAAAAAAAATTAAACAAAATAATGGACTCTTGGCATTACTCATGTATCAATTTTATAGCTTATCTATCTCATTAGTATTTTTGAAGATTGTACTTTTTAAAAAATATTCATTTTTTTTGTGAAGAAGATTGGCCCTGAGCTAACACGTGTTGCCAATCTTCTTCTTTTTGCTTGAGGAAGATTGTCCCCGAGCTGACATCTGTGGCAATCTTCCTCTGTTTTGTATGTGGGATACCGCCACAGCATGGCTTGATGAGCAGTGTGTAGGTCCACACCTGGGAGCCGAACCCCCAAAACTCGGGCTGACGAAGCAGAGTGCGTAAACTTAACCACTACACCACCAGGCTGGGCCCTCATATGGTCATATTAATTATTTTTTTTGTCTGACAAGTCCTTCAAGGTTGCATTTTATGCTTAACAAATTTCAAATTGTTGACATTTTCAATTAATCCTTCTCTATTGATCACAATATTTTTTAAATGAAAAAGTACAGTCATTCTAAGAGCTGAGATACTTGGTCATTTCAAAGATAATGTTTACGTTTAGCAGTCTAAATGGAAGTTACTCATAATTCTATTTTTGTAATAAAATTGATATCTATTTTAGACTGTATTTTTTCCCAGGACTGTTATTTTGCCTCAATCAAGTGTAGCTTTCTTTGAAAAATATTTTTATGACTAAAATCTCATCAAATTATTTTGAGTGTTTCACCAAACGTGGATGCCCCAGAACCAGAGGACATCTTGATTTCATTCTGCTCTGGTGTTGAATATCAATTTATCAAAACAAAAATAGGGGCTTTACTAAAAGATTCTTCCCACAGTTGAGATACTTGAAAGAGCTGTTATAAAATTTAAAAATTAAATCTTGAACACCATTTGAATTCTCTTTGTTTAAGTTGCTCAGTTCACTGTTGCTTTGGCAGGATTTGATTTAAATGTCTTCCTGTTTGCAAGCTTTGCTTTGAAATTCTAAATTTGCTCAAAACTCAAGACTGAATTTTTTTGGTACTCCATTTGTTGAATATGATGCTTAAAGATTTACAGCTGACTTTTAATAAAATGCATGCCAGATTTAGAAGACTCATTTAAACAAAGTTTAACACCTTTGTGGACATTTAAGTTGATTTACAAAATAGTTCTTCAAATGCTCAAACAATTATGAAATTTGGCTAATGTTAAGCAACAAAGAGTGAATATGTGTTGCCAAGCTGAATTTTTGTAGTCAACGTTTTTTTTCATGCTAATTCTGTAATTCATTTGCTCTGTGGATGCATAAACATTCATATATTTTGACCATAGTTTCTACCTCAACCATTAGAATATTGGTGCTTCTTTGAAAGCAACTGGGAATTATGGTTATACCGCAAACAATTCTAAGTACATATTTTTGCTCTATTGGTCCATTAACTAAGTAAAAAGAGGGCTTTTTTTTTTGCCATGAGACTGTGCCTCCCTAAAATTTTTATTTGTAGTTTTCCGATAAAACAAATTAATTCACAAAGTTGAATTTTTAGTTGAATTTAAAATTGTATTCACAATAACATCAGACGTTTCACCTTCAACAGAATGAACATCTAACAACTCTTTATTAGCTTCTCTGAATGGACTAAAATTTGACCCCTTATTAGAATTAACTTGATCTTTTTTCTTTTTGAAACATCCGATAATACCTACATAAGTCTCACCCCATTTAACTACTTGCAGAATCTATCTTCTGCTGTTGAAGACAAATTACTAGCAACTGTTCTTTACTACTTTGCATATGCATAAAAAACTTGGAATCAAATATAAATGAAACTAATTTAGAAGAATCAGCCATTTGATCTAAATGAAAAGTCATGTTTTGTTATGTAAATATAATTTCTGCAGTGAATGCATTAAATCATCATCTACAAGCATTGTTTTAAAAAATGGTAAATTTTGAGGTTGGTTGCTAAGGCTTAGTCAAATTTTTGTCTTCTTGCTTTGATGTGATCACTGCTATCTTTATAGTCCCCATTGTGAAATATAAAAAAAGACCAGCAAGTGGAAGGTAAATTCAGTGAAATTACAGAGGTCTGACATGTGGATGAAATTTTCAGAGATCCTGTGGTTTATGGCATGTTGGTTATTTTCTCCAAAATGAAGGACATGTTGCTCATGTCCATAGAAAGACGCACAAAGTCATTTTGTGTGGGCAATTTTAGATTATGGAGGTTATATATACTGGACTTGAATGTCTTTTTTGAACAATTTACTAATCGATAAATCTACTGGTTTTGAGAGGGACATAGAGCAAAAGAAGTTCAGAAGCAGATCTGGACTCCTGTTTTTTCATTTATGCCTTAAAATGCAGCAGATCCAATGGAACTTGAAATATCTGTGGTCTTTTTTGGGTTTTTTTGCTGAGGAAGATTTGCCCAGAGCTAACATCCACTGCCAATCTTCCTTTTTTTTAGCTTGAGGAAGGTTAACCCTGAGCTGGAATCTGTGCCAATCTTCCTGTATTTTGTATATAGGCCACCGCCACAGCATGGCTGACCAGTGGTGTAGGTCTGTGCCCAGGATCTAAACCCGTGATCCTTGGGCTGCCAAAGTGGAGCACACTGAACTTAAGCACTATACCACAGGGCCACCCCAAAGCTTCTGTGGTTCTTAAGGATGCTGTATGAAGCCCTTGGAAAACTATGACAGGAGAATAACACACAAAATCACTAAGATGTTGGAGCAAAGACGTGAGTCTTCTAGAGACAACTATCCCACCCTCCTTTTCTACTTTACTGAGGTGAAATTTACGTAAGATAAAATCACCACCTTAAAGTGAACCATTCAGTGACATTTAGTACCTTCACAGTGTTGTGCAACCAGCTCCTCTAGTTTGAAAACATTTCCATCATTCCAAAATAAAACCCCTTACCCACTAAGCAGCTTCTTCTCATCCTCTCCTACAGTCCCTTGAAACCACCAACCTGCGTTCTGTCTCTATGATTTGTCTATTAAAGAAATTCTACATAAATAGAATCCTGCAACATTCTACACCTTTAGTGTCTGGCTTCTTCACTTAGCATATTTTCAAAGTTCATCTGTGTTGTAGGGTACTCCACTCCTTTTTCTTGGCTGAATGATAGTCCATTTTCTAGACAATAATTTCTTTATCCAGTCATCAGTTGAGGGACATTTGGGCTGTTTCCACCTTTGAGTGCTGCTATATGCATGCATGTACATGTACATTTTTGAGTCTCTGTTTTAAATCCTTTTTGGAGTATATACCCGAGAGAAGGATTTCAAGGTCATATGATCATTCTATATTTATTTTTTTGAGGAATTGCCAAATTATTTCCAATAGCAGCTGAATCATTTTATATTCCCATCAGCAATGTGTGAAGGTTCCAGGATCTCTGCAACCTTGTCAACACTTGATATTTTCTATTTTTTTAAATTATAACCATCCTAGTGGTTGTGAAGTGGTATCTTTTCACAGATTTGATTTGCAGTTCCCTAATGAATAATGGTGTTGAGCATATGCTATTGGCCATATAACTTATAATGGCCATACAAGTGGCCATTCTTCTTTGGAGAAATGTCTATTCAAGTCTTTTGCCCTTTTAAAATTTGGGTTATCATTTTGCTGCTGGATTGTAAGAGTTATTTGTATAGGGGCCAGCCAGGTGGCACAGTGGTTAAGTTTGCAAGTTCCGCTTCTCAGCAGCCTGGGGTTTGCTGGTTGGGATCCCAGGTGTGGACATGGTACCACTTGGCACACCATGCTGTGGTAGGCGTCCCACGTATAAAGTAGAGGAAGATGGGCACGGATGTTAGCTCAGGGCCAGGCTTCTTCAGCAAAAACGAGGAGGTTTGGCAGATGTTAGCTCAGGGCTAATCTTCCTCAAAAAAAAAAAAAAGAAAAGAAAAAGAGTTATTTATATATACTTGGGTATTATACATTTATGAAATATATGACTTGGAAATATTTTCTCCCATTGTGTAGGTTGTCTTTCCAATTTCTGGATAATGTCTCTTGATGCACAAAAGGTTGTAATTTTGATGAAGTCCAATTTGTCTACTTTTTCCTTTGTTGCTTTTATTTTTGGCGTCATTTCAAAGAATCCATTGCCAAATTCAAAGTCCCAAAGATTTATGCCTATGTTTTCTTCTAAGAGTTTTATGGGTTTAGCTCTTACATTTCGGTCATTGATGCATTTCAAGTTCATTTTTTAATATGATATAAAGCAGGGGGTCTAACTTCTTTCTTTTGCATCTGGCTGTCCAGTTGCCCCAGCACCACTTGGTATACAGGCTATTCTTTCCCCATTGAATTGTCTTCGCATCTGTGTTGAAAATCAGTTGGTCATAGGTGTTTGGATTAACTTCTGGGCTCTAATTTCTATTCCATTGTTCCATAACCTATCTTTGTGTCAGCACTACACTGTTTTGATTACTGTAGACTTCCAGTAAGTTTTGAAATCAGGAATTATTTTTTTCCCAAGATTGTTTTGGTTATTTGGGGCACCCTGCAATTTCATATGAATTTAAGGATTGGATTTCCCTTTTCTGCAAAAATTACTGTTGGAATTTTGATAGTGATCATATAGAATCTTTAGATTGCTTCGTATAGTGTTGAAATCTTAACAATATTATGTCTTTCAATCTATGATTCCAATGTCTTTCCATTTATTTATATCTTCTTTAATTTCTTTTGGCAATGTTTTATAGTTTTCAGTGTACAAATCTTTCACCTTCTTGGGTAAGTTTATCCCTAGGTATTTTTGTAAGTGGAATTGTTTTCTTAATTTCCATTTTGGTTTGTTCATAGTGAAGTATAGAAATAATTTTTTTGTGTGTGTTGGTTTTATACTCTGATTTTGCTGGATTCATTTATTAGCATAGATAGGTTTTTGGTGGATTTGGGGGGATTTTCTATATATAGAATCATGTAATCTGCAAATAGGGAGAGTTTTACTTCCTCTTTTTCAGTTTGGATGTCTTTCATTTATTTTTCTTGCCTAATTGTTCTAGCTTGAACTTCTAGTACGGTGTTGAATAGCAGTGGTAACAGTGGGCGTCCTTGACTTTTTCCTGATCTTAGGGGAAAAGCTTTCTGTCTTTCACCATTGAGTATGTTTGCTGTGGGTTTTTCATGAATGCCCTTTATCATATTAATGAAATTACCTTCATTGCTAGTTTTCTGCGTGGATTCATCATGAAAGCATGCTGGGTTTGTCACATGTCTTTTCTGCATCAATTGAGATGTTCAATTTTTTTTTCCCTGTTCTGTTAATTTGGTGAATTACACTGATTAATTTTCTTACATTGAACCATCTTGCATCCCTGCAATAAATTCCAGTGGGTCATGATGTACCATACTTCTAAATGCTGCTGGATTTGGCTCACTAGTATTTTATGGAGGACTTTGAATCTATGTTCATAAGGGTTATTGGTCTATTTTCTTTTTCTTGTGATATTTCTATCTTTCTTTGATTTCAACATAATGCTGGTACCATTGAATGAGTTAGGAAGTATTTTTTCTTTAAGTTTTTGGAATAGTTTGAAAAGTATTGGTGTTAATTTTTTGTAAATGTTTGGTGGAATTCACCAATGAGGCCATCTATTCCTGGAGCTTCCTTTGTTGAAAGGTTATTAATTACCAGTTCAATCTCTTTACTTGTTATAGGTCTGATTCTGTTTGGATTTTTTATTTCTTCCTGAGTCAGTTTCAGTGATTTGTGTGTTTCCAGAAATTTGTCCATTTCACCTAGGTTTCTAATTTGTTTACATGTAAGTGCTCATAGTGGTCTCTTATAATTCTTTTTATTTCTATAAGATCTGCAGTAACGTCTCCACTTTCATTTCTGATTTTAGTTATTTGCATCTTTTCTCTTCTTTCCTTTGTCAGTATAGCTAAAGTTTTTCAATTTGGTTGATCTTTTAAAATAATCTACTTTTGGTTTTGTTAATTCTTTATATTGTTTTTATTCTCTATTTCATTTATATAAACTCTAATTTTTAAAAATTTCCTCCCTTTTTCTAGCTGTAAGTTTAGTTTTCTCTTCTTTTTTTAGTTCCTTAAGGTGTAATTAGATTGTTTATTTTACATCTTTTATTTTTTCAATACAAGTTTCTATAGCCATAAATTTTCCTCTGAGCACTGCCTTTGCTCCATTCCATAAATTTTATGATGTGTTTTTATTTTTTTTTCCTGAGTATTTAATACCATTGTGATTTCTACTTTGGCCCATTGCTTGTTTAAAAGTGTATTATTTAATTTCAACATATTTTTAAGTTTTTTAGTTTTTCTTCAGTTATTGATTTCTAGCTTTATTCCATTGTGGTCAAAGAAAGTATTTTGCTTTATTTCAATATTTTTAAATTTATTAAAACTTGTTTTGTCTCTTAACATATGGTCTATTCCAAAGAACGTTGCGTGTGCACTTGAGAAGAATATGTATTCTGCTGTTGTTGGGTTGAGTGTTATGTATATGTTTGTTATGTCTACTTGGTTTCTAGTTTGTGTTTTTTTGGCATGTTTTTTCAGTAAGGAAGATTGGCCCTGAACTAACGTCTATTGTCAATCTTCCTCTTTTTTTTCTCTCCCCAAAGTCCCAGTACATAGTTGTATATCCTAGTTGTAAAGGTTTGTAGTGTGAAGTCTTCTATATCCTGACTGATCTTTAGTCTAGATGTTCTATCCATTATTGAAAGTAGAATATAGAAGTCTCCAACTATTATGATAGAACCGTTTATTGCTCCCATCAGTTTCATTGGTGTTTGCTTCATATGTTTTGGGGCTCTGTTATTTGGAATGTATATTTTTAATTTTTATGTCTTGTTGATGAATTGACCTTTTTATCAATGTATAATGTCTTTGTGTCTTGTAATAGTTTGTTCTTTAGAATTTATTTTGTCCAATATTAGCATAACTACTTCAGCTCTCATTTGGTTATCACTTGCATGGAATATCTTTTTCCATCCTGTCACTTCCAACCTATTTAAGTTTTTGTATCCAAATTGAGTCTCTTGTGAATCAGCATACAGTTCAGAGGTTTTTTTTTAAAATCCATTCTGCCAATCTACATTTTGATTGAAGACTTTAATCCATTTACATTTTAAGAAATTACTGATAAGAAAAGACTTCTGATATTTTTCTATTTGTTTTACGTGTGTCTTACAATTCTTTTGCTCCTCATTTCCTCCAATTCTGCTTTCTTTTGTGTTGGCTTGAATTTTGGTACTGTACCATTTTGATTCCATTCTTACTTCCTTTTGTGTATATATTTCAGGTATGTTCTTCTTTTTTTTTTTTTTTTTTTTTGAGGAAGATTAGCCCTGAGCTAACATCTGCTGCCAATCCTCCTCTTTTTGCTGAGGAAGACTGGCTCTGAGCTAACATCCATGCCCGTCTTCCTCTACGTTATATGTGGGACGCCTGCCACAGCATGGCTTGCCAAGCAGTGCATAGGTCTGCACCTGAGATCGGAACCAGCGAACCAGAAGCGGAACATGGGAACTTAACTGCTGCACCACCGGGCTGCCCCCTCAGGTATAATCTTAGTGGTTACCATGGGAATTACAATTAACAGACTAAATTTATAACAATCTAGTTTGACTTGATACCAATTAACTTGAATAGACCAAAAGGTCTGCTCCCGTCTTTCTCCATCTCTTCTTGTTATGTTGTTGTCATGAATTACATCTTTATATACTATGTATTCAACAACATAGATCTATAATTCTTTTTATGCATTTATTTTTTAAATCATGTGGGAAATAGTGCACTTAAAAACCAAAAATGCAATCATATTAGCTTTTACATTTATCTATGCAGTCACCTTTATAGAAAAGTTTGCTTCTTTGTATGACTTTGAGCTACTCTTTATTGTCCTTTCATTTCAACCTGAAGGATTTCCTTTAGCATGTCGTGTAGGGCAAGTCTACTGATAATAACCTCCCTCAGCTTCGGTTTATCTGGGAATGTCTTAATTTCTCCATTTTTGAGGGGTCATTTTGCTGCATTAGAATTCTTGACAGGTTTTTTTTTTAGCACTTTGAATATGTCATCCTTTGAGCATCCACAGTTTCTTTTTTGAAATCAGTTATTAATCTTATTGTACATGGTGAATTGCTTTTCTCTTACTGCTTTCAACATTCTCTTTGTCTTTATCTTTTGAAACTTTGATTACAATGTGTATCTATTTGAATTTATCCTGCTTAGACATTGTGGAACTTCCTGGATTTATAGATTCATGTCTTTCATCAAATTTGGAATGTTTTGGGCTATAATTTCTTAAAATATTTTTTCTCCCCTTTTCTCTCTCTCTTTTTTTTTTCTGGGACTCCCTCAATACATAACTTGGTCTGCTTAATGGTGGCCCACAGTTTCCTTAGGCTGTTAACTTCTTCATTCTATTTTCTTTCTTCTCTTCAGACTGGGTAATATCAATTGTCCTATATTTCAAATTCATTAATTCACTATTCTGTCTGCTCCATTGTGCTGTTCAACCTCTCTAGTGAATTTTTTATGTCAGTCATTGTACTTTTAAACTCCAGAATTTCCATTTGATGCCCTTTTATAATTTTTCTATCTCTTCACTAATATTCTCATTTTATTCATACCTCATTTTGCCGATTTCCTTTATTTATTTTTGTTTGGTTTCCTTTAGCTCTTTGAGCATATTTAAGACAGTTATTTTAGAATTATCCTAGTAAGTCCAGTATCTGAGCTTCCTCAGGGATAGTTTTTGTCAGTTCATGTTTTTCTTTGGGATTGGAAATCCTTTGCATCCCTGTGATTTTTTTGTTGTTGTTGCTGAAAACTTAACATTTATATATTATAATGTGGTAACATTGGAAATCAGATTCTCCTTCTTTTCCAGGGTTGGCCTTTTTTTTTTTTTTGCTGAGGAAGATTTGCCCTGAGCTAACAGCTGTACCAATCTTCCTCCATTTTGTATGTGGGTTGCCACCACAGCATGGCAACTGACGAGTTGTGTAGGTCCACACCCGGGAACTGAACCTGGGCCACTGGAGCAGAGTGTGCTGAACCGAACCATGAGGCCATAGGGCTGACCCTGGGGTTTGCTAGTTTTGATAGTTGAAGGTTGTAATTATCCATTTCTTTACTGACTTTTCCAAACTATTTTTGCACTAACCCTATTTTTTGTTGTGTGTGATCCCTGAAATCTTGGTTTCTTTAGTTTGTGTTCAGCTGATGTTTTGACAGAGATTTCCTTAAATTCCAGAAACCAAATGTAAAACAAAAACAAACCACTTCTCCAGTTTTTCTAGTTTGGCTATGTTAGCTTAAAGATCAGCCAGTGATAGAAGCTCAGGGTCTTCTCAGATCTTTTCCGAGCATGCATTGTGCCCTAGGCATGTACTTTTGAATGTCCTATTTTCCTAAAGAAATTATCTTTTCAGTTTATCTTCTAAGATTTAGGTGATCTATTGTGTCTTTCAACTGTAATCTTTTGCTCCAGGTGTTTGCAGGTGTTTGTTCACCTTATAATATTTTCTAGCACTGCCTGATGCTTTCCTACCCTATGTGAGTTCTGAGTTAGGCCAAAAAGAAATGAGTGCCTTGCATCAATCCTTCAGGTAGCTCCCAGAAAGTTCAGACTAGACAAACACAATAACTTGTGAATAAGGTCTGCTCTGCCTCTTTTGGAACCAGGGACCAGAGTCCCATACTGGGAACACAGGCTGCAGTCTTTATGACCACACCCTTGATGGGGAAAGGATGGGGAAAAGGCAAGTAAAAATGCCGTGAAGCTTTCCTATTTTGAAATTGTCTTTTTCTTGACTCAACATTTGAATGGTTGCTGTAAGCTTTTGACTATTTTACAGAGTTCTGGTAAAGTTGGTTCTTATAATTTCTGCTTGTTTTTCAGTATTTTTGTGGAGGGATAAGAGCCTGTAGTTGCCAACTCTGCCATTTTTCTGATGTTGCTTATCAAGTTTTTCTTTTTTGAGAAACACCTTCTAGTTTCTTACTGGAACCTAGTAGTAATTGAACGTATGACAATGACACCCTAAGTTGCTATCTAATTAATCACATTGTAATATCAAACATGTTCTGCAGTATTTCATTAGCACCTGGAAGTTGTTTATAAGACATCAAGCTTAAGCAGACACTGAAAAGACAAGGGAGCTGAACGAATAGATGACTCAGATTCCCATGGTATTCATTTGTTTCACTTCGACACTTCTCTTCCAACTCACATTTTCAACCTAACAGGAGTTTCCTATGACCAAATATTTCATTCCTGATTTATAGATGGTTCTGACAATGTGCCCACACTAGCAGGTTTTTATAGCTCCGATCAGGGATAGCCATTAATTAATGGGGAAAGTGTATTCTCTCATTGGGCAAATCTTTGCTCAGTGAATTTGTTTCTCCGCTTTGAGAGAAGAAATTATCAGAGGCATAGATGTATACTGCTTCATGGGCAGAGGCTAATGGTTATGCCTGATAGTCAGAGACTTCGAGTCATAAGATTTGAGGATTAGTGGCAAAGAATCCGGAGAAGAGGCACATGGAAAGATCTCTCAAAATGGGCACGATAAGAGCATATGTGTTTTCTTTGTGTGAATGCACAGCAAAGGGAATTCATCGTAGAGGGGTCTTTCCATAATCAGGGTGACAAAATGATGAAATTGTGTCTGCAGTTGACCTGCCTCCTCAGCCACTACAGTACTTGTTCACAGAACTCAAGAATAAAGTGACCAGTGTAGCGAGGATGAAGGATCATATACGGGCTCAACAAAATAGGTTTCCCTTAACTAAAACTGACCTGGCCATCTTTTCTTTTATGTATCTACTGCCAGTGACAGAGACCAATGTTCAGCCTCTAATACAACCATGTTTTACAGGGGATCGGTCATCTTCCTGGTGGCAGGTTAATTACAGTGATCTCTTCCATCATGAATGGGCTTTCCATCATGGATGTATTTGTACTCAGTAGAGAGCCTTTTACTTTAGATACAGACTTGCCTTAATATTCCAATGCTTTCACCAGCGTCACCATCCATAGATTTATGGAACACCTTATTCACTATCTTTTTGTCCCAAATTCAGTGTGACTTAGACTGTCAATGTCATCTCCTTTCTGAGGTCTTTCTGGTTAGAGCTGGAACTAGTGGACTTCAGGGTAGGGTCAGCCAGCTGGTCATCCTAGATCAGCCAGTTTTCAATCACCAAGGACAGGTTCTCATCCTTCACTATGTATACTTCCCTCCATAGGTTTTTCCTTTCCCCACGCCAGGAATTCCCCCAGAGTCCTAGAAACATTGCAAAGAGCTAGGATTTCTATGCCAGTGGTTCTCAAACTTGAGTGTGCATGAGAATCACCTGTAAGGCTTGTGAAAACACAGATGGCTTGGCTGCTCCCTCAGAACTTTGGATCTAGTAGGTTACACTGGGGCCAAGGAATTTGCCTTTCAAACAAATTTCAGGGTGTTTTTGATCCTGCTCATCTGGAAGACCCACTGTGAGAACCATGCCCAACAACATCTCCTGGTTTTCTCTGGTGCTCAAAGAGGTTGAGGAAAGCAGAAGTGCCAACCATATTAGAGGGTCAGATTCTCCAGGGGCACCAGAGAGTGGACGTGCATTTTGCCAGGTTCTGTGGTCTGGGACTGGATGCCTGCCCTCAAAACTCAGAAGGAATCCCACTATCTGCTTTGGCCTCTTTCAGATGACTCGATCAAACAGCAAGAAGCAATGGAAGAAGCTAGGGAAGGGGATTGGAGCCGAATTCCTTAAAATGGACTGTTTTTGTGAGAAAATCTGTTAGTCGGTATGTTTCTAGAAGCCACTGCTGTAGAATGATTGTAGGAGCAGCCCTTTTTAGGAAGGGGGAGAAGGCAGTTCTGGGAACCCTGTGGGACCCTCTCAGCTCTAATTTCTTTCACTGTAATGAAGACTGATGGGTAATGAGATCAGCTTTTGGCCCACGGGCCTTCGTGGTTCTGTAGGAACCCTTTCCTGCTGAGGCACATTTGGTCTGTGGGGAGAGGTTGGATGCTGGAGGCAAACTTGCTGACAGGAAGCCAAATTCAGGCTGGCCTCACATCATCTGATTCCCTGTGTTCTTGGCTGGCCCAAGGGAACCACATGCCCTCCTTCTCACCCAAGGTCGAGCAAGGAGCAGCCAGGGCTGATGGCTGCTCCCAGTTACAGTCCTTCAAGGCAGGCTCTGTGAAGGAGTGCTATTCCGTTAAAACACAGCCGTCCCCCAGGGCAGCTGAAGGAGACAGTAATAATCTTTAGATCTAACCCTGAAGTTTAAAGAAATTACTAAGAGTAAAAACTTGTCAGCACACTTGGCAAAAAAACTAGACCGAATCCAAGCCAGTTAGGGAAGGTGGAATGAGGGAGAGAATTAACACTTCTTGAGCACTTTCTAAGTACCTGGTGATTTAAGTAGCTTCTCTAATTGCACATTCAGGGAGAGCCTGGAAACTAGAATTTGTCTTAATTCTTAATTATATGAGGAAGTAAACTGGGGTCAGAGGGGGTAATTGATTTGCCAAAGTTTGGTGTAAGTGGCAGAGTGTAGCTGTGGAACCCAAGCTGGCCTGGCTCCAGAGCCATGTCCTTGGGCACACGACCCTGCTTTCCAAAATGTTAGGCCTCATTTAAGCAGAATTAAGCTGGCCTTCAGGGATCAAAATGACTACACACACTGAGTACATGTCTTTAATTTTCTATGGAGAGTCCACACATTTGCCAAACCCCACACTTTGGTCTTGGTGCAAATGGAATGTTCTGTTTGTATCATCCCTAACCCTACTTTAAGAATCAGCCCAAAGGCCTAATGCTTAATAACTACCCCCTGAGCCCACCTCTGCCAGCTCTTGCTTCCTGGAATCTTGCCCTCTCAGTATTCTAGTGTCGTGACTATATCTTTCACTTCATTCATTCATTCGTTCATTGAATAGACATTTATTGAGAAGCATGTACTCCATGCCAGACACTTGTTTTAAGCTTTAGGGACACAGGCTCACAAGGTACATCAGGACTTGCCTCTCTGGACCTCTATAACAATAATAAAAGTATGTTGTTTGATTTCAGCTGGTGAAAATCGTTACGATGAAAAATACGGTAGAGTAAAGGGTTCCAGAGTGTTTTGAGGAAGGGAGTATTGGAGAGAGAATGGTCATAAAAGGCCTTACTGAAGAAATGAAATCCGAACAGACACATAAAGCCTTGGAGCAAGTGATGTAAAGATATGACGGGAAGAATATTCTGGGCAGAGAGAGCAACACGTATAAAGTCACTGTGTTGAGAATGAGTTAATATGTTTATAGAATAGCATGAAGTCTGGTGTGACTGGGATGGAGTAAACTAACATGTCAATACAGTTGACAACACGGTGGTGAAAGCTAGCAGGCTGTGGACAGCTCACAGCTCCACAGCTTCCTACCTTAACCTTGAACAAGGCAATTCTCTTTTTTGAGCTCCAGGCCGCTCATGTGTAAAATAAAGATTCTAATGCCTGTTATACTGGACTGTTTGAAGGATCAACCGAGAAAATGTATAAAAGGCCTGTCTCAAATAGACTCAAACATTTTACTTTGCTTCCTATTTTCCTCGTATTTTCCATTTTCTTTTCTGTTTTTCCCTTCCTTCTTATCTTCCTAAAAAATCTATCCATTCTGAAAACTGGAACATGTGCTGGTCTCTGGGCATATGGAAATGACTTAACCAAGTTTCTTGCTCTCACTCTTAGAGGGGAGGGTCACAGTGACTGTAGAATTTGCCTGGTGACTCCTGAGCATTGCATCTGACCCTGTGGGAGCAGGAAGGAGGAAAGCGACTAACTTTGCCAGGGAGTACCAATGAATGAATCCCAGAGGAGATGCTATTGGAACTGTATTTTAAAGAATGTCTGGAATATTCCAGGGCATTCCAAGTAGGGCAAAGTGTATTCCTTGTGGTAGGAAGAATAATGGTCCCCTAAAAAGTCCACTTCTTAGTCCTCAGAACCTGTGAATATGTTACCTTCCGGGGCAAATGGAACTTTGCAGATCTGATTGAGGTAAGGATATTAAGATGGGGAGATTATCTAGGATCATCCTTATAGGCCCAATATAATCAGAAGCATCCTTAGAAGAGATAGGGAGATAGAAGAGATAGGGAGATAGAAGAGATAGTGAGAGAGGGAGGCAGGAGGGTCAAAATCAGCGAGATAATTGAAAATGCTAGTCTGTTGTTTTTGAAGATGGAGGAAAGGAGCCATGAGCCAAGGAATGTGGGAAGGGCCTGGTCCTCCATTCTACTTTATCCGGTAATCCAAGGACATTTACCCATTTCCTTGGTTTTTATCTTGGAGCATTTCAGCATCTAACGAATGCCATTTCTAAAACCCTGCTTACCTAGTTCTAGACTTTCTTCACTAATGAAGTCCTCCTTCCTCACTTCTACCTCCACATGTATCACTATATTCATCAGACAATCTGTAGAACCATTCCCAAACCATGGTTGCTTTATGTCACATCTCAAACCCTTAACTGGTCCCTGACTATGACTTCCTTGCCTCACTTTTCACTCCTTTTAAAAACCCATCACTTCATTGTAGTTTTTCACATCAGATCCTTTCTCCTAGCTATCAAATTTACCTATCAATTTGAATGTCCTAGGGCAACTTAATTCTACAACTGAATTACACTTCCTTCCCAAAAAGCCTGCTATATCATGATGAATGGGATAAACATCTTCATAGAAAGATAGTCAAGAAAATTCAGAGGCAAATTTGGTTTCTCCCTCTCTACTCCATCCTGATGTCTAGGTGCTCATGCATTTTGGTACCAACCTCATAGTGTTTTTTGCAGGGGTCCCTTCCTCCCCCTCCCACTGTCAATATATATTTTTCCTCTTACTGTTTGCTTCTTGACTGGTCTTCTGCACCCAACCTCAGAGTCCTTCAACCTCTTCTACACCTGAATTACCTAGTGAGCCTGGTGCCATAGCACATTTTGGACTAAGTCACTCCCCACTCAAATATGCCCCATTGCATACATAATAAAGTCTGTCTTTCTTTGTCTGGCATTCCAAAATCTTCCCCATTTGGCACCAGTGTACTTTTTCATACAAATCTCACTACATTTCCCTCCCAGTGTACTATGCATTGCAATTTACCAATCCTCGAATACACTTTTATTCTTCTGATTCTATGCCCTTGTTCAAACTATGCGCGACATGCTATGACCTTCTCTCCACTGAAGTGCATCCCTTTCCTTTGAGATCCACAGGAAATATTAACATTTTTCCAAACCTTATGAGATTAACCTATCTACCTTCTTAATTAATATCCCTCTCTCCTATGTTCCAATATTGAGTATAGCAGTAGAGCTCTTGATGTAATTGAGAATTGCATTTATTTGACATAGTCTTATGTCTTGTAATCCTGAAAGTGTGTAGCCACACCTTCTTTTATTGGAAAGAGTACTAGGGACACGAGGTTGAGTAGTCATTTTTTAGGGTCTCTTGATTCTTTTTTTAATCAGCCTTCTCTCTCCACCTTCCTCTCTGGGATTTAAGGCTCATCCTCAGGGATCCCTTCCTCTCAAATGTAGTTCCAGGCTTTGGGACGTGTGTTGGGCATCTTCCACTTGTTCCTCTAACTTAACTTCCCACCCTTCTCTACCTGCTCTGTGTTTCCAGGGGCCGAACCATATAGATTCCATTGATCAGTTCCTCCACCCACTGGCATTGGGTTGAGTTTGTCGAATGGGGAGGCCCAGTAAAAGATTGGAGAGAAGGAGAAGAGAGCCGTTTATTATGGCTGCTCCTTTCGGTGGCATCATGGCAGGCTGGCTACCTCGTTGA
The DNA here is from genome assembly GCF_037783145.1 of Equus przewalskii. Lineage (NCBI taxonomy): Eukaryota > Metazoa > Chordata > Mammalia > Perissodactyla > Equidae > Equus > Equus przewalskii. The sequence continues at coordinate 85,075,053 of NC_091831.1, forward strand.
TCAAAGCCCATAGCTTCATTCTGGCACTTCTCCCACCTCACTGTTTAAGGGCTATGGGAGCTAAAGGGACATCTTGCTGTGACAAACTCAACAAGACACCCTACCGTCCTTTGCTTCACTTTTCCTAAACTCTGACTACATCTTTGCAAATAGTCCTGTTGTTAAGTTTTCCTAAAACTCTCTAATTTGAGCATGCCATCTCTTTTCTATCTGCACTCTGACAGACAGTGCAGTTTTCTGCTATTCTTTGAGCTCCCGCACTATCTTTTCTTTGTAGGTCCACAGTGCCTAAAGCGGGACCCAGCATATAGACTCCAGCAAACACCTGAGGTGGGGAGAAGGTGTGGACTACGTCCAGGCTCTTTCTGAGGCTGCAGAGCCTTGTGGAATTGGTAGTGCCAGGTGTCATCATGGTCACTCTTTTGAACTTCTGGGGCAACAGTTAGCAAACATCTCTGGGATCCCACAGTGCTCAGCACATAGTGATTGTTTGCTAAAGGATAGTGACATGGAGCTGAATCAGGAAAAAAAGGCTGAGCCCCTTTTTTTTCCTTCAGCTATTGGAACTCAGAAATGCCTACTGTAGTGGTAGAATAATACACGTGAGTCACATAATCTTATTCTTGTCCGACCTCACTGCTTCCCTATATGGATGAAATTCCCCAGAGACTATTCTGATTCTTTCTTGGATTGAAAATATATTTCATAGGGATATTTGACTGGCAGTCTAGAAAAGGCAATTTCTCTGGGAAACAGGGCTAAGAAGCTGTTGAGTGAGTGAAATAGTTGGATCTCTGGGGATGTGGAACCCCAGCTCTTGGCTGAGACAGAATTGTGGAGAAGCAACTCCCCAAGAAGAGACCCCACTCAAACTGGCACATAAAAACACTTGCTTCATTCCAGTTCCACAGCCATGGCCCATGTTATTTATAGGGAGAGAGGAATGGGTGGGAGAAGCTCAAGAATATAGTTAGGGCAAGTGAGAAGCATTTTCAAAGGAGCTGGTACAATGGAAGGCCAAAGTGTCTGCAAAGAAGCACAATGGGACAAGTCTGAAGTAGAGACAGACGAGTTAGCCCTGTCATGGCCTCTGACGTGCACTGGGGGTCTATCCTGAAGTGACTTCCAGCAGGGGCTCTCAAAGTGGGCCCAGACCAGCGGCATCAACATCACCTGGGAACTTCCAAGAAATGCCAATTCTCGGGCCCCATCCCAGAGCTATGGAATCAGAAGCTCTGAGGGAGGGCCCAGCAATCTGTGTTTTAACAGGCCCTCCAGTGATCCTGAAGCTTGCTAAAGTGTGAGAATGACTGAGTCAGAAGAATCTGTTTCTACAGAGCCTACTGGTACCCAGGCTGCATACTCCCTTCACTGCCTCTCCAGGAAATGGGTACCACCATAAGAGCACAATGCAAAGAGGCTTGAAGGTTTGGTGTGGGGAAGGAGAAGGAATTTATTAAAAAAAAAATTCAGTCTCGTTGCTTCAAATTTCACCCAAGGGACCTTTCTTTTTATAGCCCAGGATGGCTGAGAGCTGGGGATTCCTCAGCAAAGATGGATGAACAGATAATAGTCCCACAGTGACCCAAGCCCCATCTATTCAGCTTGGTCCCCAGTACTCTGCCAGCTCCTTGGGTCAGGATTACACAAAGCTAGATCATGCCACATTTCTGAGACTGAGGAACTGGACAGATCTGGTACAGCTTTGGTCTCCAGCAATCTCGGAACAGAACAGAGCCAGGGAAGATACTCAGGCAGAGACATCTCAATGCATGAGCTGAGACACTGGCATCAAGAAAGGACACTCATACCCCAAGGGCCACAAGGAAGGGAAAGTAAATTGAAGGCCAGATGCCCAAGGAAACATCATCAGCTGCATGTTTCTGGCTCATGAGTCTCATTAGGTGGATGCAGCTCTGTTTCTATCTGCTGATGTATTACATGGGACAGATGACAATCAATGCACAGACCAGTAAAAGCTCATCTCTTCAGCCTCAGAATCCCTCAGCTCGGTTGGAAGTCCTTTTCTTGGGGATTTTGAACAGATGCAAAATGTTAATCACGTTATAACTGTTACGATGCTGGATGTCGAGGCTATTTGAAGATATTCAGCTAATATTTTTTGTGATATTTGGGAACAGAATCCAGGAACAATTAAGTCAGCTATAGACACCATTGACAAGTCACCTGTCTCTGCAAGGGCCTCATGGGAAATCTGTGTGCAAAGAACGAAGTCAGGCAAAGCAGCACTTTATGCCTAACACAGTTCAGCCCCAAGCACAGTGAATAAGTGCTCACCTGGCCCTAAAAAGAATCCTTGACCTTGGGCAGGTCAGCTGCTCTGGCCTCCTCCATCTGAGAACCTAAATGTGTCAGAACTTCATTCCACAGTCCTGGGAAAGTCACACATGCAGGAAGAAGGAGACATCAGCACCAGAGATGGGAAGCATTTGTCCCAGGAGACAGATGCCAGGAAACGCAGTTGGGAAAGAGGAGAGGCAACTTCCCACGAGGCCACTGAGAAGTTGAGAGCAGTCCAAGATACTCCTATTTCTGAGGCTCCGCATACACTAAAAACACGGAGGAATTAAAAAGAGGTTCATAAAAATAATAGATATTAAATGCTTCCTTGAAACAAATTAATGTTTTAACAAAAATAAAGCAAAGATAAAATTGTGCATAACATCCCAGAATTTTAAGAACCATATGCATGTGGAGGATGTCACAGGATGGTGGTCCAGGGAACAACACACATTTAAAGTTGTAGGATGGGTGTTTCCTTCCTTCAGTCAGTCAAGTTAGCTCCTTGCCTGAGTGTGTAATGGTATTTGAAGATAACCTCTCACGTGTACATTGGAAGCCCCTGTACCATTTGATGCGTGAACTGAACGGTCTTCCTGTATTGGCAGCATCACGATGGGCTCAGAGTTGTCCTCATCATGCCCCTCGTTGCCGTGTAGCAGAGAAGATGGCATTTGTATTAGTTTGCTTGGGTTGTCACAACAAAGTACCAAAGACTGGGTGGCTTCAACAGAGAAATTAATCTTCTCATGATGCTGGAGGGTGGAAGTTCAAGATCAAGGCGTTGGCAAGGTTGGTTTCCTCTGAGACCTCTCTCCTTAGCTTGTAGATGTTGCTCTTCTCTCTGTGTCCTCACATGGTTTTCCCTCTGTGTGTGTCTTTGTCCAAATTTCCTCTTCTTATAAGTATACCCGTCATATTGGATTAGAAGCCACCCTAATTACCTCATTTTAACTTACCTCTTTAAAGACTCTGTCTACAAATACAGTCACATTCTAAGGTACTGGGGGTTAGGACTGAATTGAGAGGGGACACAACATAGCAGCATCCCAAACAGATACCATCCCCACACATCTGCTAGCTCTTAACCCAGCCTTTGACTATATCCTCCAGTAACGCCTGTCCAACCGGAGAGTTGTACATGAATCCCACCCCCACCTACCTGAGGGGGAGGAACAGAAAGCAGCAAGAAGAGCCTCAAATTCCTCTCCCACAAGCAATAGAAGCCTCACGATGACCATCGCCTCATCCTCACTCACTAACAGGGAAGCAAAGAGATGTGGCGTCTCGGTCAAGGTCACAAAGCAAAAGCAACCGGCTGAGCCAGGACTCCCGGCTTGTGATTCCTCTGAGCAAGGATTGCATCACCGACATCCCTGGAGCTGGCCACATCTTGTCATTGCCACGGATTTGAGCAACTTGAGTTTACGTGGTGTTCAACGCACAGGCGATATTTTGTGTGTGTTCTGTCTGTGTTATGCAAGGTACCATTTTGCCCTTCCCTCAGTTCCATTATGGCTCCTTCGGCAGTTCCACCTGCTGTCGGCTGTCACTTGAGAGTGAGGAAGAAGCTGGAGATGACAGAGGCCTGGCTGCTCCCTCCTTTTGTGCCTGCCCAGCGCTCTTGGAGCCCGATGAAATATGTGACTGCTTCCCTGGGCAGCAGAGCCTTGCTGGCAGCCTCCTGGGAAGACTTCACCTCGAGAGATGAGGAACAGGCCTGGCGGGCTGTCCTTTCTTCGGTGCATTTGGCCCACGCTCTGGCCCACTCCTCTGCCGCAGTGAGGCTCTGCTAGTGCAGGAGGAACACGTTCGGCACAGAGGGCCCTGGAGAGCGGTGGGGATAATAATGCCACTATTCATTATTTTAAAACAAACACAATTTGGAGTGTGGATCTATCTGGAAGGATGAAATTGGTTCCTCTTAAAGAGCAACTGGCAAGGGAAGAGCATGTGACCAGCCCAAGGACAAGGAATTCCACTTGGGGCCAGCAGTGCAGTCTCTCTGAGTCCAGGCCGGCCCTGCTGGCTCGGCTGCAGTCACCAGTAATGCAGAAATAGAATAAGAGGGATCTATCATGTCCTGAGCTCCTACTGGGTGCTCTGTAAGTTTGATCTCATTGAATCCTCACAGCTACCCTGTAAGATGAATATTATTTCCCCCGTTTTCTATAGGAGGAGGCTGAAGGTCTCAGAGAGGTTAAGATATTTACTCGAGGTCACACAGCTCCACCTAGGCAGAGATGAGTTCAATCCAGATTGATTTGACTCTAAAGCCATGCTCTCTTCATAGTACCTTGTCACAGTGGCAGGGATAACTCCTGGCCTGTGAGACTATACCCACGAGCCTTGACCCAGAGCCAAGATGTGGTGAGAGAAGGTAAGACATGGAAAGGAAGAAAGCCCCCTCCTCCCCCAACCATGGACATCAAGGCTGAATATCCCTTCCAGCCTGGCCAAACGCAGGGACCAAACAAAGATATAACTCTGGGTAGGTCATTTGCCTTTCTGCCCCAATTATGTCATCTGTGAAATGGGGATTTGAATGGGATGAGAGTTCTGCTCTTTGGGTTTCCTGTGCTAAAATCTTAGGCCAGTGGGAACATTACTTATTGATCCAGCCCGGCACTGACCAGTTCTGAAAGGACTCACAAAAGTAGGAGCTCGTGCTAGAAGCTCAGGGCTGGAAGAGACCTTTAAGGAGCGGGCAGACGTAGGTGTGGGCTGGTTGGGGGCTGTCTGTCTGGGTCTGGTCATACCCTGAGGTCCGACTCCTCTGCACCAGTTAGATGAAAGACTCACTGTGTTGAGGTGGGGAAAGCACGGTTTGTAATCGGATAACTCCAGTTCTGATTCCTATCGTGGTGTTGGTCCACTCCAGACAACCTGCTCAATGCTTCAGACCTTAGTTTCCTTGTCTGTAAACCAGAGGAAATAACGCAATCTTGCAGCTAATGAAGGCAATTGTATGAGGTAGTGAGTGTGAAGCAGCTGGCACGGTGCCTGGCCCAGTGTTGGTTTCCTTTGCCCTCTGCAATTCATGTCTCTTTAGGAGAAAGATGACTCCCTTGAGAGGTGATTTGCAGGCTCCAGATAACATCCGGCACAGTGAAATCATAAGAGCTGTGCCTCTTAAAATTATTTGGGGTCACAGGCACTTTCGAGACAAGATGAAATTTGTGCAGCTTTTCCCGAGAAAAGATGCACACTGAGCCATAAATGTTGGCTCACACTTTTAGGAATCCCCTCTCTGGAATATCAGCCATGCCTTCTGGGTGGTGTCCCTGTCTTCGCAGAAGGAAGGGGTATCGAAGGCCCCATGGGTCCTCCATCCTATGTTCAAGAATTCATTTTGCTGCCTGTGATTCAGGCTGGAGGAAACAGGAAAATCTTTCCCAGATCCTGGGAACACACTGAGAGAGGCAATTGAAGGCCAGGTAGGTTGCCCGCTGGCCTTTCCTAATTGGTCCTCTTGTGCTTGCATATGAATGTGCACTTGTTAACCTGTGCTTCCTGAGCCCCCCCGTGGCCCTGGCCCCTCCTCTCTGATCCGTGACACCGGCAGGAGCATAATTAGTGAGGAAGAAGAAAGCCTCTGAAGTGCCTGGGCTGGGCTCTGACCTCACCAGCTGTTCTGGCCTGGCTGTTTTCATGTAACTTCCTGGAGCACGTGGAAGGCTGCTAACTGCTCCTCTCCAGAACATTCCCTGGTCTATGAAGGTGGCCGCACTCCTCTATTCTCAGTTATCCTGTGCGGTTACAATCATCTGTCCTCAGGCACTTCGCTCACACCAAAGGCAGGGACGCCCATCTTCTGAGATCAATACCCCTTGATTTATGACCTGACAAGAGAGCAGAATAGACCTTGTGTTTGAATGTGAAAACAGCTCCTTGGTTCCCAGCCAGCCCCATGCACATGAAACCTGGCAGTCCAGGCAGCAGCCGAGGTGGCAGCAACAGCAGCATCTTTGAATGAAGAGGACAATTGCCACTAGCCTGCTCATAGTGCCCTCCCCTGGGGAGGCGCACCTGTAATTTGACCTTATCATCTGACTCTTTTTCTCCCCAGGCCAGAAGCTCTGTTCCTGGGACACCCTTCATGACACCCAGTAGATTCTGACATCATAACACCCATCCTTTGTTGACCTCCTACTAGATGCCAACACACATGAATTGTGCCCTTCCTCCACATTACCCTATGTTTGTGAGTCCTTGTCTCATGCACACAAGACTTAGTTAACAATAGTTTTCATCTTCCCAATGGCCACAGCTGTCCATATCTGGTTCTTCTCTCTTTCTTGAATATTTGGAGGAAACATTTCCCATTTCCGATGCAGTTATGTGGGGTCCAATGACTAATTCTAGTCAATTGGCTGGGAATGGGAATAATGTGTCACTTCTGGGCGGAGTTATTTAACAGCCAATGTTTCTCCTTCATGAGTCTCTTCCCCTGCCTGATGACCTTGGAGGACATCAATTCAGTCTAGGTCCCTTAGTGACTGTGTGGAACAGCATCCTTGCTCCCCAACTCCACCCCAGTCCCTCACTGGATTGTAATGTAAATTGGTGTAAATTTTTGTTGTGTTATGCCACTGGTATTTCAGGGGTTATTGCTACTAATATATAAGCTATTCACTTTTGTGCTCTTCCCTTTGCTTGTGATGTCTCTCTTCTTCTTTAATGCATGACAAACAGCTACATGCTTTTCACTACCCAGCTGTCATATCACCACCTTGTAGGGGATTTTCATCATTTTAGTCACACTTAGGTGTTCTCTTCATCTCCCACAGCACTTTCCAGAAACCTTATTATTACATTTTATTGCTGGTTATCTGCCCCTTGTTAGGCTGCCCCTCGTTAGGTCCTCCTTGAGGACCAAGACCAAGCATTATTCATCTTTCCATCCCTGGCTCCAGCACAGGCTTGACTCTCAGAATGACGTCACACAACAAGTCTCAGATGACTGACCTTGAACAGGACACTGTTGTGTCTCTGATAAGATTCACTGAGACTTTTCCCCAAAACTGCTCCCAGTTTCATTCATTTGGATTCATGTTCCTGGAGCCGTCATGGTCAGTGAGGTCTTACACATTTTGCCTTAACACCAGGTCCTCTGGATAAGTGTCTGGATACTCAGGAAAACTTTCCTGAGGATGGATTGCTTCTTTCGTCTCCTTGGTTAGCATCCTACTTTTATTGTTAGGCTGTTAAGTCTTAGGACATGCATCACAGTCTGGCTTTGGCTGGACCACAGTGGAATATTACAGCACGGGATCTGGCATGGGTTTGGTTCCTGATTCCTGCTCCTACTGATGTTGCCTTGATCAAGTCATATTCTCTCAGACTCCCATGTCCATAATCTGGAATAAAGAGCAACAACCTCCCTCTCAGGGTTGTAGTAGGGTTTAAATAAGATAGTCACTTAAGATAGATAGTTACTTTGCAGTTTCTCTGACTAATTGAAAAACTTCCAAGTGAGCAAACGAGAGCACTTGAAGCTCTCTGGGTGCCTTCTCTCCCTGCTTCCTACTTCCCCCAGACAGAATCCTGTATCCAGGCCTGGCTGGTGGAGAACAGGCAGTCATCTCTGCCAAGCCCTACATGGGCATTACCGGGGATGAGGCCCTACAATTCATATGTGGGCTGCTGATGGTATAGATGCTGACTGATGAACACACTGCTGCCATGGAAGCTTGCATTTTTATGTAAAAGATCATCCATGCAAGATGCAGGGGCTAGATTTGCTGATGCCCACCTCTTTCCAGGTCCAGGCCCTTGACTGAGATCTAAGGATGGGCTTCATATAGGGTATCTGTGACACCCCAAATTGCACACACATAGTTATGAGAAGCTTTTATATTCATTTTTTTGAGGTGAGGGTCCAAAGCATTCATCAGTTTCTCAAGGAGCTCTGTAATCTAGAAAAAAATGAAGGAATGCCAAATCCCACATGACAATTCACAACACAGAGGGGGCATTTGGGTACCTATCCACATTGTGGGCTCCAACAATTGTGGGGACTGAAAAGAGAGAGGGCAGGGAGGCGAGATGTGTGGGAACATTTTCAGGCTCTGATGTTTTCGCTTTTTAAAAATGTCTGTGCTAGAATGGACTAGTCAAAAACATCTGAGAGCAGGAGAGACCAGACAAAGTTGGCATTGGTTTGTCCTTGCTGCCTCCTCTAGGTCAGCCCTTTGCCTCTATAATCCCATTGGAGCCTCATGGATGACCTCTCGGGTTATGCTCTTTAGCTGTATTTTACAGTGGGGAGAGCAAGCCCAGCAATGCTAGGCAACTTTTCCAAGATAAACCAGCTAATAAGTGTAAGATCAAAGATTTAAACTCAAAAGTGCCTGACTCTCATGTCAGAACTTTTGAAAAAGGAAGTAAGAATATAGAATAGTCGTTAGAAGTAGAGGGAGACCCCCAAATATTAACCAATATGAAAGCTGTGATAGACTCAGGGACTGACCTCACCATCTTGGGTAATACAGAAAAAATCATTTTTTTCTAAAGTACTAGAAACACATTTTCATCTTTCCTTCCTTCTTTTTAGCTTGACTTTCTCCTCTTCAGCTTGACTTTCTTTCTTCCTCTTTTTTCTCCCCCTCCATCTTTTCTTCCCTTCCTTTCTTTCTTCCATCTCCTTTTTTTCTTACTATTTTCTGTGCCTCTCCTATATGAAATATAGAGTACAGGGCATTGAGGGTCACACACACTTGAAAACATGCCCAATACCTCTTTGCTCTCAAAAAGAATCTTAAACTACTAGGGCACTTATGTCTAATCCAATATACCAACAGAAATACTACCTAACAAAAATTCTTGGTGAAAATTGAGGAGAATAACTGTAGAGTTGTTGGATGGAGGCAGATTTTAGAGAAGAAAAGTCAGACTGTACAATAAAACATATACTGTATATAGCAAAATAGACAAAGTGTTAGTTGGGTCTCTTTGACTTGCAAGTGAAAGAATACAAGTAAAGCTAACTTAAGAGAAAATTTAGAGGCACTAATAGCCGGAAATCCAACTTCCACATGGCACTAACGGTTACTTTCCCGAATATGTCAGAAATTCTCACATTTTGATATGCTGTCTAGCTGGATGGTACGGGGAAACACACATATTGCTAATGGAGATATAAACTGCTGCAACTTTTTGGGAAAGTAATGTCAGGGTATTAAGCGCAATTGAAAATATCTATATATTTTGACCTTCAGGAAACAAGGGGTTTCACAGTAAAGGAAAAAAAAAAATCAAGATACAGAGCTGTGTGTATGGCATCCTCACACTTCCGTAAAGTCATACAAATGGAAAAAAGCATTTATACATCACATATGTTTTTACATCTTTGTATGATTAGAGAGAAAGGTGGGGAAGGAGACACACAGACCCAACTGCTAATGATGGTTAACTCACTTCACTGGGAGTGGGAGGTGGGAAGAAGTCGCAACAGTAATATTTTTCTTTTTATAACTGCATATTTAAATATGTTAGAACTACTGTGCATTATTTTTTAATTTATAAAAGCAACTTAAAAAGGAAAAGTAGGAAATCAAAATTCAGCATTCTCCTCTGCATTAAGAAGGAATAGATGGGCAGCTGAGGCCCAGGAGGATGAAGAGCTGGTCTTTCACAGAACTCAGTGGGACATGGTTATTTCAATATTGGGGCGTCTGCATTGACTCAGGACCCACCTTGCAAACAGGAAGGGAGACTGGCTATCCATAGAAGGCAGAGGCGGAGGGAGATGTGGAAGAAGACCCCCATATTTTGTAACCTCTTAATATTAAGAAAAAGTGAGAAAATTGATGATATGCTCTTGTAATGTGATCGAAAAGCTCCAAATTTTAGTTGTGACTTATAAAAAAAAAAGTATGGCTTTTATTTTTGTCATCACTCAGCATAATTTCTCTTTATTGTCCATTGCAGACCATTCCTTGTAACGCAATTTATTTATATTCTTCAATTTCAGCAAGTCCCTCGCTCACCTTTGGCAGCTGCGACAAGTTGGGTCACGATGTACATCATTTTAAAATCCGTGAGACACTTACTGAAGTGAGAAGACTTGGGGAAATTTTTTCAAAGTGCAAATTAGATGGAGAACATGGGTCCTAGATGGTTGTATTGGTACCAAAGGACAAGTTCATTTTCTCGGACGCTACTGAACAGCATAATTGAGGCTGTTTCACAGATTTCCAGTTCATGTGAGCTGTTTGATTTCAAACCCCGCCTGTCTTATAAGTATCTGGATCATTACCCTCAAAAATGTCAACTTGTTCATGTTAATGTGAAGTGAGTTACAAGCCAAGGGACCCTGCAGAACTGGCAGGTATTATAGATGTGGGCTTACTGTTCCATCTTCACACTTATTCAGGCCAGAAGTGGGGAGAGGGTCAGAGAGAGGGAGTAACCCACCAGGGTCTTTCTCTGTCAGACCTGCCGTGCCCAATGGGAGAAGAGCAAGAAGGCAGGTTTGAGAGGAGCAGGACTGGTGCCATAGTGCAAAATCTGGGGGATACGCTGAAGCCAAGACTGACCACATGCACAGACTAGGGGAGAAGCGCAGAAACAAGGGGTCAACTGGCAGGTACAAGGTGGCTGCATCAGAAGAACCTCACAGGATGTGGAGGGTGGAACTGTACATCCAGCTCAGCCTTTTCCCCTCAGTTCTGTAGGCCAGACCCTCTGCCCATTTCTTCAAGGATCCACAGCTCTCTGGACCTGGGGAAAGCAGGCTGTGTCTGGAGTCCCAGGTTCTTTCTTGAAATTTGGTGTAAAGTTGATGGCCAACTACTGGCTGTCTTATCTGCTCAGGCTGCCATAACGAAGTACCATGGTGTGAGTGGTTTAAACAACAAAAGCTTATTTTCTCACAGCTCTGGAGGCTAGCAGTTCAAGATCAAGGAGTTGATGGGATTGGTTTCTTCTGAGGCCTCTCTCCTGGGCTGATGGATGGCCGTCTTCTCCCTGTGTCCTCACATGGTCTTCCCTCTGTGTTTGGTCTTCCCTTTGTGTGTGTCTGTGTCCTCATCTCCTCTTCTTATAAGGACACTGGTTGTCTTGGGTTAGGGCCCACCCTAATGACCTCATTTTAACTTAAGTTCCTCTTTAAAGGCCCTATCTCCAAATTTAGTCACATTGCAAGGTACTAGGGGTTAGGACTGAATTTTGGGGAACACAATTCAGCTCATAACATCAACTATTTCTGTTTTTCCCTCTCAAATAACGCCAAGTACCCAGTGAGAAATGTGTGTGTGTTTGTGTGAATGTGTGTATGAACGTCAAATGATTACTTTTCTTCCTAACGATACTTTATTGCCCCTAGTTTTCAGCAACTACCCATGAGCAGCCGCTGAGCTGTGTACCTCCAAGGAGCATGATGATTGCATCCCTCAGAGGAACAAGGTACCTCCACGCATGTCCACATAAAACAGCTTTGAAACTGGCTTCCATCCCTGCCTCAGAGCTGGGGAAGCGCTGACCCCTTAAAGAGGGCCTTTGGGTCAAGGTGTGTCTTGAGATCCGATTTTGATCATCAGCTCCCTTGGTCTGCTCAGACCCTACGGTGCAGGCATAATTTACCAAGTGCTCACTCTGTGCCTGGACCCCACCAGGCTCTTTATAGGACTTAGTGCATTGGTGTTGTACGACCCCTTCTAACTCCCTGGCACCACAGGAATGTACTCACATTTGCATGTTGATTATTATATGGAACTTACTTGGTGCAAGGTACTCTAAGTGCTCTGCAGGTATTAATTCATTTACTCTCACAACTACGGGACCCTCACTATGCCCACTCTACAGTTGAAGAAACAGGCACAGGAAAGCAGAGCCACGTGCCTGAGGTCAAATATCCAGCCATTGTGAATTCTGCGCCTGAAACTGGGTAGTCCAGAGTGCATTTCTTCTTCACACAGCCTTGTTGGGGAGAAGCTGCAATCACCATCTTGCAGATGAGGAAGGAGATTTATGGCTGTTTAGACCCAGGGGTGTCTAATTCTAAAACCATTTTTCTTTCCATTGTGTCACCCTGTTTGCCTGGACACTGCCTGTTCCCCAGAGCCGGGCTAATCCTCCCTCCTGTCACACATCCCTCATGACACCCAGAGCCCAGCACGGTCACTGCTTCACATCAATATTTCAGAGCGCAGAGCGCCGTCAGGTCCATTTGGTGAAATGGAAAATCTGCGGGCCTTAGAGTGAAGTGAATCTTGCCTCAGACCTCAGCTCTCCTAATTTCCCAGCTCAGTGGTCTTGGCCAAGTTACTTAAGTTCTTTAAGTCTCAGTTTCCTCATCATAAAAGTAGAGATAACAATAACTAGGCAATAGCGACTTTTAAATATTCAGCAAGTGGTAGCGAACCCATTCACCTTGTCACCACGGAGCAGTGTAGTGCCTTGACTGCAATGTGACTCTAAAGTTCTTCCCTGTAGAGATGACCCTCACTTCCCCACCCCAGAATCTGGGCTGGCCTTGGGGCTTGTTTTGGCCAAAATAAAGTGACAGAAATGACGGTGTATCAGTTCTAAGTCTCAGGAAGCCTTGCATACTTCTGCTTTTTCTCTTGAACTCTTACTGCCACCATGAGAACAAGCCTGGACTAACCTGCTGGAAAATGAAAAACCACATGGAGCAGAACACAGTCATCCCAGCTGAGGCCACCATAGACCAGCAAACCCCAGCCGACTGGCCAACTGACCACAGTTGCCATCTTGTCACCTCCTGAGAAATAAGACACGGTTGTTACTGAAGTTGTTAATTTTGGTGTAGTTTGTTATACAGCAATAGCTAACTGATACAGTCAGAAATTAATATTATTAGCACTATTTAGAAAAAGCTCAAAAACAAGCCCAACTTTACCCAGAGTAGCATTCCCTGTCTTGTGAATCCTGTCCAACGCACACACACATTCTCCCCATGTGTTTGTAAGAGAAGATCCACATAGGCTGGATCTGGATGATGATTCTAAAAACAAATGAGAGCAGTAAACATTCGTTTCCATGGGCTCAAATAAACTGTCTTTACACATGCTTCTCATTGTGCTTATGTCAATATTGTTTTATGGAACTGAGATCTTTTTATGAGGGCTTTAGAGTTTGATTTTAGCAAAGAGGCTGACACTTATTTTGGCAAAGAGAACACAATTCAAACGACATTAAAATGTTAGGGAAAGAATCAACTTCCTCCCCACCTGGCCACAGAGGCCCACAGTCATGGTTCTGGGTCCTTGTTGGGCCTTCTGTTCCTTGGTTACAGCCAAAGAGCTAGGGGTCCTTGTCTGGATGGCCAAGGCACACCCCAAGTTCCCATAACAACTAGTGGCCTCACGTGAGCCTACAGGGCTTGTAGCACTTACCAGGCCTGATGTAATTATCGTTTGTGTGTGTGTGCAGGTGTGCATGTGAGTGTGTCTTTCTCCCACATTACGTTACACAGCAGTGAGATTAAAAATGGCTGTGCTTTATGGAGTCCCCAGTATTTATGATAGATGCTTCCTACTCCAGTTGAACGATGGATCAGGAATCGCACCAAAGTTCCCTGACTCCAGAAAGTCTAACAGTCCCAGCTATGGTCAAGCATGGCTGCCTTTGCATCCTTTGACTCCAACCCAGTATCGACCCAGACCCCTAGAAAATGCCAGCTGCATGATTGAGTGAACCTGAAACCATGGTCCACAAAGAACCCTTCTCTCGCCCTCCCCTCTGCCCCCTCGAACAAAATTTCATTTCTTAGAGTCTAGCAGAATTGTTCGGAGCATACGTTGGGTTCAGATTTCGCTCCAGCGCTTTCTACCTGCATGATCTTTTGTATAAGTTCTTTAACATGGATGAGCCCCAGAATGCTCACATGTCAAACACTCAATGATATTTGTGGTGCTGGGGTGAGGAGGTACACGTGGGGAGTTAGATGAGGCGGTGCACAGAGGATGCTCAGAATACTGCCTGGCATGGAGTAACCACTAAACACGTATCACCTACTCTCCATTTACACCTCCATTTAAATCATACTTCCAGAGCAGGAATTATTTACTAGCTGCAAGATATGCAGAGATATGGGGATAGATGAGATGTGGTTCCTCCGGGAGAGGCTCTCCGTGTTCAAAGAGGAAAATGGTGGTAAGCAGGTATATTATGATAGACAGGCAATGGTTTTGCAGGTGAAAACAAGTCTGAGACAGCTCAGGGGAGGGAACTTCTAGTACCCTCTCAGTCCAGGGAATTAGGGGGAAGTCTCAGAGAAGGCGATATTTGAGTTGAGTTTAGAAGGATGAGGGGGAATTTGACAGTTGAAAAGGTCAGTTATTCCAGACAGAGGGAAAGGCCTGTGGGAAGGAGTTGAGCCACGCAAAGCCTGCATTTTGTTCTGGGGAGTGTGGAGAGGATCTCCATCCAGACAGGTAGGCTGTCAGGCAGGGAGCGCCAGGGGTTGGAGCTGAAAAGGAGATTAGGGACAGAAGGAGGTCCCTGAGTTCTTGGAGAGAGCCGTGTCTCCTTCAATTTCCTGTGCAAGGGGGAGAAAACTAATGTCATTTTGGATGTCAGGAGAAGAATTTCACTCAGGGAGAGAACTGTGCTTGTTTAAAAACAAGCCTTAATGGGCTGTTTTGAATATGATTGGAGGCCCCGTGGGGATTGTCGGAATGGCTGGGGTGCAGCAAGGAGAGGTAACCGTGTGGTGGAGGAATTCCAGGAAGTGTGGGCAGAAGAGACGAACAGGAAGGGGGAGAGGGGACGCAGGGTGGAGCGGAACTGGGAGAGAGGGCAGGGGAGCCCAGGGCAGTGTGGAGGAGATCCTACCAGTGAGAGAGTTGAGGATGGGGAAGAGGCCTTCAAGGCCAATGAGAAGAGGAGGAACTGTGCGTCTTTGGGTTTTAGGCTGCTGGCTGCGCAGTGCTGTCAGGCCTTTCTAAGGAAAGCGGCTGCACAGCCAAAAGGTCTGCCTGAATGGTGTTTGCAAGAAATCAAGGGACAGGGGCTGAGTTCCAAGTCGGGGTCAGCCCAGGGCAGAGATAAATAAACCCCTGACGGAGGGGAGGTATCAAAAAGGCACAGAGAAGAAATTAGGTGACATCAACACAAAAACCCCTTGGAAGTCAAAAAATATAGGGGAAGTATTAAACTTCAGAACAGAAATAGTACAAACTTTTGAACCAATTTTATTTACATATTAAAGACGAGACACACCAGCTGTCACTCTTGGCTACACATGTACGTCCTGTGTCACCCATGATATTTGCATGCATGATGTGTTTTTTAGAACACAATGGGAAGCTATTGCGTCTTCGAGAAAAAGAGGATGGCTGATTCTGAGAATATTTTAAATTTGGAATCCTTAACTGTATATTAAATTTTCATGGCCATTTTTCTTGCTCAGTGATATTAGGCTACCCTGACATTTGAAGTTTTTCTACAGCCTCTTATTCACTAAGCCCATCAACGAGACGGCACTGGAAGATACAGGTGTCAGACTTGGTGTGTCTCCACCAACAGCAGAAAAGGAGGCTAGGAATATTCTGGAACTCATAGTGCTTCAGAAATGGCTGAGTATTTTTTTTATTCGGGCATCATTGAGTAGCAAGGAACAGACACCCACTCTAAACATCATTGACAGAGGGAGGCACTTTTGGAAGGAATGTGTAGTTACCTCAAGGAACACAAGGCAAGGCGTGGGGTCAGGTCTGGGAGGGAACACACACAGAACTGGAAGTCAAGAATCAAGGTCACTGCCTGCTCTCCAGGGGCCACAGGGCCTCTTGATTCTTTTCTTCCAGCTGCATGTTTATCTTCCTTCCTTTGCAGACAACTTCCTCCACCCCAACGTGCCCAGGACTCTGAGCCCTGCTCTAGATGAACTCGAGACAGGCTCTCCAAGGAAAGGCTCCACAGAGGCTGGCACCTCTCCACCTCAGTTCCATTCCTGGGAGCCCCAATCTCATCGCTTTGTCCCTGTGGATTGGCTACCAGGTCAGGAGTTTTCCTTCCTCCCAATCGTTTGTATCTAGGAGTGGAGGCAGGTGCGATGGAAGTGGGTTCAGATAGGAAATGGACGAGTTTCAAAGTGGCTGCAGTTTACAGTGTCCCCTCAGCCAAGAGAGGACACTGGCTCTTAGAGCACCGTGTCTGTGTGGCCTCAGGCCAGACACTTTTCTCTTATCTCACTTTTTCCCATCAGCTACTTTGGGTAGGAGACTTGGCGGTCCCCGTTTGATGATTAATGACTCGCTCAGAGCCTCATAACCACTTTGGAGTGGGGCCACGGCGCCCCCTTTCTTCATGAACCTGAGCGAGCTGACAGGACTGCTCTCCTGCAGTCCTCATGCAATGTAAGCCTCATTCCTTGGCACCCCAGGCTCTCTTGACCCCTGGCTCTGTGGGCCTCTGGAATGCACTGGAAGAGCTGGGGTGGCCTTGCCTAAGTAGCTGGTCCCACATCTGACATTGCTTCTGCTGTTGCAGCAGCAGCACTTAAAAGGGCCAAGGGGCGGCAGACGCACAATCATCCTGTGAAGAGACTGCTTGGTGAGGAAGGGCTTTTAGGAAAATAAAGGGATCAGTTAATGGATGTGGCTCAGTCCACAGAGGCACGCAGCGGAATCCTGCTTGCTTGCGATTGTCACGGCCTCTCTGCACAGAGATCCCTGTGCAGGGGACCCCTTTCATACACACACACACACACACACACACACACACACTAGGTGCACCAGCTCTACCACCTGTCAGACCAGGGATTTAAGATGTAATCCTAGCTTTGCCTCTTGCTACCTGTATGATCCTGGACAAATCTTTCTGATGCTCACTTCTGCATCAATAAAATGAAAACGATTCCAGACTTTCAAACGCTATGTGAGAATAAATGAGATGATATCTGTAAAAAACTCAGGGCCTGACATGATTTAACCACGTATAAATTGCAACTAAGTATAAACTATTGTTAAACTTCATGTGCATAGACCCACATACACACACATTCATTAGTGTGTGTGCACACACATATTTCTGTAAACATGCATTTTTGCATATATACAAACATATATAACCATACATACCAATATACACAGTAATTTCATACACATTCGTGGATGGTATTAACATTTACAACCATGCATATACATATGCATGTACATATATTTAAACATACACATATTTAAGCATACAACAAACTCTCAGACACACCTAGAACATTAGACATATACGTATGCACACACTTATAATACATACATATCACAAACATATATACATATTGTGATGTGTGTTTTTGCACATATATATGTAAATATTACACATTTTAGATAGTAAGAATTTATCTCTAATACTAAGACAAGTCAAGATAGTTCACAGCTCTGAAAATAACTCTGTGGTCTGCTAATCTTATTATCGCATGTATGAAAAACTACTTTTATTTCTTCTTTTGGGGAAAAAAGCCCCTAGACTGTGGACATGCACTCCGTGATCTCCGTTAGCCTGTTGGTGTCGGAGAAGGTCACTGCTTCATGCCGGGCGTGGAGGAGACACATCAGCTTCCCAGCCTGGGGAGAGGAGCTAGTCCTTCCCCAGCCTGGCGTGAAGAGCCGGTCTGCGTCTGGAGCACTGCCAGCCAACCATGAGATGGGCCTTCCTGGTGCAGAAGCTCTGTCTTTGGTGCTGGCTCACGGAAGGCTGGGCCTGGTTACTACAAGGCGTTTTTCTTCTCTCGGTGATATGCTCTAAGGTGAGCTGCTGGGAAGCTGCACTTTGTATTCTGAGCATGTGTGTGCAGTAGGGGTGCTGTGTGCAAGGCACCGGGTCCCCTCAATCTAACTGCAGAGTCCCAGAGTCCTGGGGAAGTTGAATTTGTTTTCAGTGGCTCGGAGGCTGGAGCACGAGGCTGTAATCGGCATTGCCCATTGCTACCTGCGCATCAAGGGGGCCTTCTTGCCAGGCCCCTGTGCCACGGCCATGAGTCTCTGTGGGGTCCGCGGGTTTGTATGGCTCAGTTTGGGAAAGACCCCAAAACACGAGGGCCGGGAGCTGCAGGCAGAGCTCTGTGCAGAAAGACCGTGGGCCGCTTCATTTATATGGACTCACTTCCATTTGTAAATTACGAAAGGATGAAGAAGGAAGACTTTGATTCATCAAATTTATGGATTCAATAACTGTTGCCATTTCAGACAGCAAGGATCCCTGGAGATTATTTTTCCATGTATGCTTAGGGAGCAGAGAGGGAGAGACAAATACTAAATATTCTGCTGTATTTATGAAATGTCAAATGTGCTTTCTGGGATAATTACATGAATATTGAATAGCCTCGCTGAAATTTACAACCTTGCAGCTGAGCGTTTGGAGATGCTTCTTGCCAGCAGCCTCCCTGTAGATAGGACAACAGCACTGGTGCAAAGGACCCACATGGAACAGAATCCAGCCTGGCCCTGCCCAGCCTGTCATTGCCATTGCAGCTGATGACTTGGACTGACTTCATAAATATTGACTATCCAAGGAGTCCATGTCAGGCCCAATGGACATCTTTAGCATAAATGGGGACCTGAGTTGACATTAAATATCCACGACAGTTCTCAAAAACAAGAAAAAAGTGATTTTATAGCATTTTCCCCTAAATCTGGTGAAATAGCATATAGCACATCAGAATCCCGGACCGTTATTCTATGGAGAAATGGATCATTCCTTTGGTGGTTTCTCCAAAACCTTGACATCTTCTTCGACTGAGAAGAACATTCTAGATTTCAGCAGGCATACAGGCTCAGCATTAACTGACGCAAAATCATTTGGACTTTCCCAGTAGTAGACTTAACATGCTATTAAAACATGGGGGGTGCATTGTAGTCTCCTTTTTGGTGAAATTTCAGTTAAATCGATTTAAGAGTCTCATGAGGCATTCTCAAGCCCTCTTTCTTTTTAACCACTGATAACATTTCTATCACAGACACGACTGCTCTAATCTCAGAAGTGTCTCTTAAAGCCCTAGCTTGCTTCGCCACTGCCTTTTCACAGGCCTCCCAAGATTACTTGAACAGCATCCTATTTGTCTCCCTGCGTCTGGTTCATCCTTCACATTTGCCCCCAGAGAGACTTTTTCTTTAGACGTCGTAACTATACTTTACAGATGTATCACCCACTATTTCCCCTAAGCCCTGTGCTATAGCTCTCTGTGCCACTCACTGCTTCCCCAGCTCCTGTCCTTTTCCCATACCTCTGTGCCTTTGCACATGCTACGTCCACTGCCCAGAGGCCCTTCTTCCTTTTCTCCACCCAGCATGTTCCTGCTTACCTGTTAAAGTCTAATTCAAGTGCTAAAGGTGCCTGATCTTCTCAGAAAACTTGGCCACCGAATATGAAATCCTCTCCTTCCAGGCCCACCAAAGATGGACAAAGCTCAAGAGTTGCATGAGAATTTTAGTTATTATGCGAAGGAACCAGGGATTTTGGGCAAAGGAAATAGATAAGAGTCCTTAGGGAGATGAGTGAATGATGTGCTGAAGAGGAACCGACTGGCCCCAGAGGCGGGATGAGGACGAATCCAGTACTACTCATATTGTAATAGGTGAGCCAAGGGTGTGGAAGGGAAGGACGATGTGAAACTGGGGAATGTTCCAGAAAGGACAACTCCAACAGAGAGTATGAGCTATCTGAGAACAGCAGAGGTGAATTAGAAGGAACGGGGTTAGTAATACTCGCTGTCTACTGTTATGATTGCTAGTTCTAGGCAACTTGAAATCTGCCTTTGCTTGTATTGTATTGTATTGTAATCTGTCCCAGCAGTCAGTCACAGGGGTCATAGCCCCCAGTTGTAATTGCCACCTCTTTTGAGATAATTATAGGACTCCTCAGAAGTTACATTCTTCCCTCTGATCCCATTGCACTTCGTCCCTGCTCAGAGAGCTCCAGATAGATGTAGGGAAGCTCTGCTGATCTTTGTGCTAAAGCTCTGAGTGCCTGGCATATTTCCATGTTTGATTAGGTACAGTCATTGCCCCATAACAGCCCTCGTTTGTCTCTTTATTAAAGATTCACATCCTGTGATCATCAAAGCTTCTCATCGTGGGAGGCTTTGCCTACACCTCTCCTCTAGGTTTCAGGCAATGTTATGGAATTTGTTCCCCCTCTTATCTACTGATAATTTGGAAGAGTTCATCTTCTCAATATCAGGAAAGTAGAAAGCCCTTATTTAACTGAAAAAAGAGAACGATTTAATTCTTTTAGCCATATGCTACATTTCAAAAATGCCTGACGTCCTCAAGTGGGCAAATTAGGTCCCAGATGGGCTCTTGAGTACAGACATCTTGTGAAGGAGTTGGGTGAGGTTTACACATCAGGCCCACCTCTCTCATCTCTCTGCATGATGTCCCAGCAACCCATAATGGGATGTAGGTATTAAAAGAATGGAAGACACAAACCAGGAGGGGACTCAATCTGAACTAGGAGGGAACTACACACATGTGGAAGGAGATATATCAGGTATCTTCCACTATTTTAATACTTGCATTCCATAATGGTTGTATATATGCATATACATTTATAGAGAGATATATATACATATATATAGTCATGTGTCACATAATGACAGGGACATGTTCTGAGAAATGCATCCTTAGGCAGTTTCCTCATTGTGCAAACATTGTAGAGTGTACTTAAACAAACCCAGATGCCATAGCCTACTACACACTTAGGCTATATGATACCAATCTTATGGGCCCACCATTGTATATGTGGTCCGTTGTTGACTGAAACATCGTTATGCAGTGCATGACTGTACACACAATGTATATATATCAACTATATATATTATATATATATATAACATATATAACTATATATGATGCATATGTGTATATATTATACACACACATATATAAATACACACACACATGCACACACACCATTTTGGCAAAGGCGAAATGGAGTATTTTGAGCTAGACTTGAGCCGTGATTGTAGTCTGCTCCCATGATGGAAATGAGCATCATGAGATTAAAACAACAAAAAAGAAACAAAATAAATAAAACGTCCTAGTGACTCAAAGACAGATGAGTCTTTCTCTTCTCTACATGACCAACGATTCTCCAGGGCCTTCACCACAGAAAGGTGGGAGATGAGGACGACGGGCTTTTAGTGCCTGCGACATCTCTAGCCCGATTTCAGCACATATCACACATTGGACTGGAGATGCTGGCTTCTACTTCTGTTTTCCCCAAGATATTGTATCCTCTTAAGATGGAAGTATGACTTTCTCACCTTTGCATTCCTAATAACTTTCTCACCTTTGCATTCCTAATACTAACCACAGAAGCTGATACATAAACACTCAGTACATTTTCTTTTTGACTGAAAGTATGTCCTTGGCTAATTGTTGTAAATCTTCATGAAATTCGATCTTGCTAAACTGTACATGCGTCGATTGAATTGAGTCTTACTAATAACATTTAAAAATAATTTCTTCTTCCACAGATTTTGAGGAAAGGCAATGAAGGGCCAGCTTAAATCAGCAATGGAAAAATGGAGACATTACAGTTTCCCTTAATGGGCTTTCAACTTGAAGGTCTAGCAATTAATTTTAATAGCCTTCTTCGTTCATGAGATTCTGTTATATAATATAGACACACAATGGATATAATATCATAATCAGATATATAATCATATGTACAATAATCATATATACATTATGGTGTAATTATATATAATATTACATAATGAATGTAGTACTCATATGTATATAAAATCACGGCTTGCTGTCATCATACCTGTGCATAGCCTCGATGTTGTAGAAGATAGGCTTTTTAATGTTTCTCCACTGGTAGATGTCTGTGGGTGGAGACTTCCTATTTTTACATTGTGCAGAGTGTGCAAGCTGATGCCATTGGGTGATCGTGAGTAGGACTGTTCTTCTCCCATTGTGAGAAATACCTCTTGTGCTATCCCAAAGTGAAACCCTGCTTAACCCAGAAGGGAGTTTCAACCAGTCTTGACTGACAGGTTCATGCGGTGAAATGTTTTCAAGTCCATGCAAGGTGAGTGCTGTGCCTGCGTTGTGCCTTAAACTTCCCAAGGGGCGAAAAGCTTCACTGCCGTCCCTTGAAATGCTTCCTCTCCCTTCCAGATCGCTCCATTTTCTCTTATCTTTCTCCATTCCTCTTCCTTACAGCCCTTCCTTTCTGGCAATTCTGCTGCCCAGTGCCCTGAAACACACTATCCTTTCTGCTTTGTGACAGTAATTCTTTCCAGTCTCCAGGTCCTCTTACAAGTTCCAGAGCCTCCGAGTCTATTCTCTGCTCAGTTTCTGTTGGTGGCAAGGAGAGAACGGTCTCTTGTCTCAGTTCTATTGACTCAAAATGAGCTCTGGATGGGAAAATTGGCGGTGCTTGGGGGACTTCCAACGTGGGATGTGCCCCAAAATATTAGTTTTTATGAGAATAAATTGCATTCTGAAAACCATCTAGCCTAGTCTTTGTCGTTAATACTTTAGAAATGATAACAGTGGCCTTATGATACTAAGGGTGCAGATCTCCCCTCCTTATTCTGGGTTTCGTTTTAAAACCACCCAGCATTAATAGACAGTGAATGTACCACGCTCCATCTGTTTCTGTCAAATTATTGGTAGGGGAAAGGGAACAGCTCAGATTTCCAAACCCAAACTCTCCCCTGTACTCTTTCTGGAGCAGCGGATGGAGGACCAAGCCTTTCTCTTTGTGAATCAGGCACTCATTAACCTTAAGGGTATTGGCTGGCCCTTGTGCATTTCAAGCAGACTAATAGACAGGTTGAAAGTCGGGGTCCCTTTCCCATGCAGTAGAAGGTTCCGGCGATACTGGTTCTGTGAGGATGCCACGTATCCAGATTGCTCCTTCAGGAGTGTATGAACTGTGAACAATGAGCTGAGGCCAAAGAAAAACAGAGAAATGCCTGCATCCAGCAGCTAGGATTCAATCTGGGCATTCTGGAGAGTGGCTGGGCATCCAGATGGTGGCCCTGCCTGCTGCACAGCCCGTATCTCTAGTGGCCTGCACAACAAACTTCCTTGGCAAGAATTAACAAATGAATGAATGAACAAATCGATGAAAGCCCAGTGTCCTACTTCCCCATCCCAGGGTGGTTGCTTTTGGAACAATATAGTGGGAATCAAGGGTAGTTTAAAAAATTATGATATTTTAACAAAAATCTTTCTTGAGTCTTGATTGAAAGAATATGATTTTATCCTATGAGCAGTCTGCTAGGAATTTCACTTTCAGAGACTTAATTTATCCAGGAAAATCAGTGGAGAACAATTGATCACAAGACACCTTGAAACAACGCTTCTCAAACTTTAATGTGCACTTGCATCATCTTGGGGGTCTTGTTAAAATGCACGTTCTGATTCAGTAGGACTGAGAAGAGGCACGAGATTCTGCATTTTCAATAAGCTCTTAGGTGATGCTGATGCTGATGCTGAAGCTGCTGGTCCCTGGACCACACTTTGAGTAACAAAGCTTTAGAGGCAACTTGCTGTAGGGCTCTCAATGCAGGATGGGAGAGTGGGAGGAGAAGGTTTTGCCTCCCTTCCTGGAGTATATTTGGTGATGTCCAGGGATCTTTTTGATTGTCGTAAGTAGAGCGATCCTTCTATCATATAGTGGTAGAGGCCAGGGGTGCTGCTAAATAACCTACAAAGCACAGGAGAGTCTCCATGGAAAGCATTATCTGGCCCAAAATGTCAACAGTACTGAGGTTGAGAAAGTCTGCTGTAGGGGAAAGAATAGGGATTTGCAGTCTGGTTGGCCTGAGGTTAATCCAGGGCCATTCCACTTGACAGCTGTAACGCTTACCATACTCTCTGAATCTCAATTCTTTGGAGAACTACATAGCTAGGATCAGTGAGTGCCTAGATAGGCAGCAAATGTTCAATAATACTTGATATCAATTGAAGGAAGGTCAAAGAACTGTCTTCCCTGGAGACCTATAGAGAAGTAATTACCATTATTGACTACCTATTATTGTATATCTAGATAAATATTTTGGATATTTCAGAGATACTTCAGATTACACAGGCAGAGCCAGGGGCATAGACTGTCTCTTGACAGTCTCTTGAATCTGTAATATTAGTTTTCTAAGAGATAATGGTGCTTCATTCCCCATTGTTAGCAGATATTGGCAGCAGCTGTTCTTACAAAGTAAGAAATTATAATGACCAGTTGATTGAGAGAGTTGGGTACTATGTCTCTGACTATCCCAATGGCAGTGGTGTCTCCTCATCTCTGGGTACCCAGCTTTGACTTGCAAAGGTGTTGGTGCAGCAGGGTCACACTGCTGCTGATTTCATGGATGGGCTTGGTTTGCGCTCAGAACAGAAGCAAAGCTAGCCCAGGAGGGAGGTCCCAGCAGGAGTGGTGGGGTGGGAGGAGGCTGAGGCTGAATACTCTTGGCACTGGTGCATATGCACTTCAGGGAAAGTCTGAGAATTCATCTTTCCCGTGTGTCTCAGAATTCTTTCCACGTGTTCTTCCCCTGCCATACTTACCCTTCAACTCTTCTGCCCATCAGATAAACAGATGAGCACAAACACACACAGACTCCAAGTACACTCTGCCCCGTCTATGTCTCAACAGATGAGTCTTTCTGCTGACTGCCTGTAAAAAGAAAAACAACCAGATGGCACAGCTGGAAAAAAATGTCTGTGTTTTAGAGGGTCTATAAAGCTCTTTATCACCCCAGCAGGAATGGGCAAGGACCTGGCAGGACACCCGGGTGCTCAAGAAGAATGTTGAACATCTGCTTGACGTGTTGGTGGAGCTTTCGAGAATCATCTCCAGGCCACTCTCCTGCCAAAGATGTTTGCATGATAGTCCTGGGACCCAGAGGTTGCCTTTTCCTGGTTCCCCCATCTTTTACCATGTGGATCTTTAGCTTGTCTGCCGTAGAATGTCATGGAGACAGTTACGCTAAAAGGTTCTTATATTCCTGGATGGAGACAATTAGATCGGTGCATATGGTGTGGTGGTAGAGTAGAAAGATCAGTGATTTGGGACTGAATTTGCTAGGAGGACTAACAAGACTAGCACTTTGGCTCATGGTTAACATTTATTACCAGCGAAAGGATGCTAAGTACGATTAGCAAAGGGAAGAGGCACACGAGGCAAAGTCTGAAGGAGACCAGCCTGAAGCTTTCAGAGTCCTCTTCCTTTGGGATCACACAGGACACAGTTAACCCCCCAGCAACATGTGTGAAGTGTTGCCAACTAGTGAAGCTCATTAGAGACTCAGCACAGGGTATCTTTACTGGGGGCTGATCACATTGGCAGCCCATGCTTGGAATGTACCAAATTTCCAGACTTCCAGAAGGAAAGCAGGTGTTCAGCATAAACCATATTGTTCACAGCAACAGTTTAGGCAGAGTGAGCCACTCTTATCAGATTATGGTGAGCACCTTTCCGAAATCTATGTTCCCGGACAGCAGCCAAGGGCCCATCTTGCAAGCTGGCCTTTGCAAGGATCACAGTTGTGACCTGAGATGTTAACTGTTGTCTGCAGAGCCGCGGATCTTGTGCTGGCTCCTCTGCCTGTCCTCCCTGGGACATTTGGCAGCTCAGAGCGAGTTCAGGGCTCCAGAGCTGTGACAAGGTGCCTTGGGGTCTGCATCCTCCCACAAAGTCAGACAGCTGGTTCTCAGCCATGCTGCCTAGAGCATTTGAAGAGGCAGGTCCTGTGGGAGACTATCACGGTTCCCAGGGAGAACAGGTTATGCCAAAACAAAGACAATCTCTTCTCAAAACCTTCTCTGTCTGTAAGATCAGCTGCTCCATTTTTTTCTTCTTTGAATTAGGAACACTCAGGGTTTTATTCTTGTAAGTCAAAGGATCTTTTTGAAGGATGGCATGTAAGATTTTTTTTTTCTCCTTTTTGGCTTGAAAGCTTGCAGGAGTCTTTCTTTATCTTTGAAATTGAAAGCTTTTCCCTCCTCCCCCTAGAATATGGCTTGGCATGTTTCCTTATTATTAACTCTGTCCAGCATGGGATCACCTCTCTCATTTTCTCACTCAGATCTTTTTTTAACATTTTCTTTTTATTTTTGTAAAGTTTTCTTCTATGAGATCTGTAATTGTTGATGCCCATTTTGGGGAATATTGACCATTTGGGAGCTGAATCTCCATGTTCTATCTTGTCCTTCATTTCCTAACTCATTCATTTATTTAGTTGGGAATTTGTCCATTCATTCAATAAACAGTACCAAACATCCGTACCCACTAGAGGCACTACCAGATGTTGGAGATTCAGAGATAATGATCTTAGTTCAGGCTGCTATAACAAATTACCATAGACTGGGTGGTTTAAACAACAAACATTATTTCTCACACTTCTAGAGGCTGGAACATCCAAGATCAAGGTACCAGCAGATCCCCTGTGTGGTGACGGCCCACCTCCAGGTTTATAGATGGCAGTCTTCTCCTTGTAACCATACATGGTGGAGAGCAGAGCTGGCTAGCTCTCTGGTCTCTTCTTATAGTGGCACTAACCTCATTCATGAGGGCTCCACTCTCAGGACCTAGTCACATCCTACAGGTCTCAATTCCCAAATACCATCACATTTGTATTAGAGTTTCAACATACAAATTTGGGGGGAACACAAACATTCATTCTATTGCAATAACGAAGGTGCATTGTTGGCATTTAGGATCTCAATAGTGAGAACACATGCACACAGATCCCCACACCAAGTAGGGCTTTAATAGAGGCCTCCCCAGCATGCCAGGAAAGACAAAGATGGGAGCTTTAGAGTGATGAGGGAGTTGTCTGTGGACTGTTTTTCTTAAGTTTATTTTCCATGTCAACATTTCGTTCCCTGTGGAGCCACATTCTGCTTATTCCAATCTCATTCTTATTTGGTTGGTTGTGGTGTCTGTGCGTTCACATTTTGTTCAAGTGCCAGGATTTTGTTCTTTGTGTGATGCGCTAGTGTTCCTTCTCCCCTAGCTGTCTCAAGGAGCTACTTTAAGCTTATTCCAAGCCTGTACCGGTCTGGTCCTAAAAGAGAAGTCAACGGGAGAGGCCCACTGTTATCTCTTTCTCCTATACCTCGGGGCTGACAATGCCCTCACTATGACCCAGAAGCAGAAAGTAGAACATGTAGAGGTTTGAGTCCTTTCACTCATCTGTTTAGAAGGACCAGGAACATAGAGTACTGCTTGGGACTGGGGCTGGGGAGATAGGCTCTGGAAATCTTGAGGAGAAACCCACAGAAATGTCATCACTGGCTGGCTGCACTAGGGAACTCTACCCAGATCTCAGCTGTATGAGAGGTGGGAGCTGCTCCTGACAAGTCCCCCAGGGGCCCAGGTGCTTTTAGATGATCTCTTAGGTCCTTGGTGGTAGCACAGACCAAGCATGGGATCAGATCCCTACTCCTAATGAGGAGGCATGGTTGAATACCGACACAGCTCTCCAGTGCGTGGGAGTGGCATGGCTGAAAGAAAAAATGTTCTGTGCCTTCCATTCCTGCGAGCCCTTGTTATTCCCTGTAATTACTGCTGCTACGGCTGTTGCTGTTGAAAACCCCTTGAATTAGATGATTTAATAGTAATAATGATGAGCATTAGGGGGAACAGATTCCTTGTTATTCATCTTCTTCTGCCATCTCTTTGGAATTCTTTTCACCAGTTTATCTTCAGAGGTAATTGAAAATTAATTTTTGTCATAAAAAATAAAAACCCTCTTAATATAATTGGAGCCACCAGAGAGAGTCTGCCTAGTTGAAATGGCAATGTCTCTCCTTCACTGCTCTCTGATGCTGTTTTGGGGGTTATTTCAGGATATCTAGGTAGAGAAAGAGGTGGACTGTCCTCTGTTGAGTACTTACCACCCATTAGGTACTGGGATCAAGTCTCTACCTGTGTTATTTCATTTGGTCCACAAAACAAACCTACAAATAAAATAATAGTATCTGCATCTGGCAGATGACAAAACCAACGTAGAGGTGAGGTTGGGAGATCTATGTTTGAATGACGGTTGGGAGTTTCATTGGTTTTTGATCCACTGTCCTCGGAAACATGCTTACCTCTCAAGGGTCAACTTACCGCTAACCTGCACAGGTGAT
Source organism: Equus przewalskii (assembly GCF_037783145.1). Taxonomy (NCBI): domain Eukaryota; kingdom Metazoa; phylum Chordata; class Mammalia; order Perissodactyla; family Equidae; genus Equus; species Equus przewalskii. Next base: position 85,103,408 of record NC_091831.1, read on the forward strand.
AGGATGTCCTTCCCAGAGCTTCTCTCCATTTGCTTCACCTGGGTTTGGGTCAAGGTCCTTCTTCATTAGGGCTTGATGAGTCATTTACAGGAGGTAAGAGTCTTCACCCCCCCAGCCCCAAAACAAAGCTCCTTCACTGGCTATTCCATCCTTATCCCAGGACTGGACTGTAGGCAGGCTGAATATATGATGTATCTCTTTGTCATTAAGGCTCGCCATGAGTTTCCATTTTTAATTAACTTCCATTTTAATTACTTATCCGGAACTGTTTTTTACTAGATGACTTTCAGATGAACTACCAGCGCATTTCTTTTCCCAAGAAGATCCTTAACCCAGGCGTCCCACTGCTTGCACAGGTGATGGAGGCAGGACTGTGCACTCATGCCCTGGGGGGACCAGCGTTAGGAAGCAGGAGGCTCAGTATGTGCTTGTGCCTCTTAGATTACACAGATGTCATGTAAATGGGGAGCTACTTATTTGTTTCATGGGTGACTAAAGTACTTTTTATCATATTAGAAAAAAAGTAAAAGAAGAAAAACAGATTGAAAAAAGAAATCTAAAGCAAGGCACTGGGGTGCTTGGAGATGTTGAGTATGCTCTCCTGTCATTGGAGGCAAGATGGAGGCTCCATTGGGGTAGCTCTGATTCCCTTAGGGAAGGACAAACTTGCAGCTCTATTGGAAGCTGCTTCTTTCCACAGTGATAGCACTGCCCGTGGCCTAACATGGGAAATCATACTGTACACATGGTTGTGAGATCTGTCAATTCAAGACATCATTTGTAATTTGGGGGGAAGAAACATTTTTGTTGAAACCAGGTCTGAATATTGCACCCACAGTCTTTCATCCATGTCTTGGCCATGTGGACTCTCCCAGCCACAGCGTACTCTGTGGATAAGAATATTTTTCTACCAACTGTCACAATCATAGAGGGCATTGATGATACGCCAAAACAAAGTCCATACCTCCAGTTTTCTGGTTTGTCATTTTGTTTTCCTTTTCTTTTTAAATTTAATGATGTGCTTATCCCTGTTTGTCTGCCTGATAGGGGTGAGTCAAGATGAGATGGCACTAGACGGAAAGCATCTTCAGAGGACTAGTGAAACCTGAATCACACAATCTAGTCATTCATTCATCCAGAAATTCATAAACAGAGACCACTCATTTGCACCAGATGCCATAATGTAGCATTAGTTCTTCATCTTTTTATTTTTTTTAATGTCATGGATTCATTTTAGTTCCTGATGTTATCAATAGGCAGCATCCTAATTTCAAGGTGTTTATGATTACCTTGACACTAATATATGGGCCCCAAATTAAGAAGCTATATGCTAGATAAACTCTAATATCTCCTTCAGTTCTTACTTTCCATGATTTGTTCTTTAATTTTAATTATGAAGATATAAATAATGAGATTTCTAAGTAGGCAGTTTTAAAAAAGCACTCTTCTCTCCATCCCCACTAACATATTCGACACTAAAAATTCAACCTCTCTTCAATTCGACTCCTCCTAAAGCGGCCAGTTTTGATGTGTAAAATTTAAAATGTGGATTTAAGGCATAAACTGGCCAAGGTCTCTGGTGGGAAAAGCCTAAGGGGAACAGAATCACACGTGTGCAGAGCGGTGTGGGGATGAGGCCACTCAACTGAAGGCCTTCTCTCAGCCATCACGGTCCCTTCCACTCAGAGCCAAGTGCCCCTTGTTAAGTACAAAGGCGTCAAAAAGCAATGAAACATTAATCAAAGAGCTGCTGACTTTTCCAAGTGCAGCCACATGGGCCTAGCCTGCTCCCATTTCAGACCTCATTCAGGCCATGCATCTGGAGGGGAAGAAGTTCTGGAAGTTGTAATTCCCAGCCAAAATTGTGCCCTGATTGGACCCTCTCCTCCTCTCTCACTTGAGCTCATTGAGATGAACCTTCCAATTACTTGGGAAAGTACTGGAGGCCTGTGGAGGCGTGCTGGGACCCAGCGGGGTGGGTGGGCTGAACACCCAGGGCGTCTTAATTGAGGAACCCACATGCATGTTCACTGCAAGGAAGAAGTCTGAGGGGAAACGAACAGAAGAGAAAATTTCCCCTTCAAACCAATTGATTCTTCGACAACCACAGGAAAACTGAAGCTGGAATGTCGGTGGAACTCCAGCTTGTGAAAAGCTGCAGTGAAGGCTCTGGGGAAGATAGGAGACACCTGCTAATGAGAAGAGTTTTAAAACCATCGCAAGCCTGGGTTTTTATTGTTAAAAAAAAACCCACAACAACACCCCTAGAATGACAATTTTCAAAACTGGAGGGGAAGATAGAAATGGTCGAGATTTTTTAAAGACAGAAACTCTTGCTGAGACGAACTGTCAAATTTTTCATTATATCCATTTCATGGCAGGCATTTATTACCATTCCAGCGACTATATATCTCGTGTAATGTTCTTTCTGTGGTTTCCCTCTTAATTACCCACAGAATTTGCATTTAAACTGAGTTAAAGTGTGCCATCTACTCTTTGGCTTCCCACAGTTGTTTCCATGGCAACCAAAGGGGTCTCCCAGCGGCCAGCTGGGCTGGAATGTCTGCTTCAGCCAGCCTAGAAGCATCTCTCCCTCACCTTGATCCATCTTCTTCACTTCACTGAGGAAAGTGAGTGGAAAGCATCAAAGGATCCACTGACCCCTGTTGGATTTCTCTGGAAACTACCACCAGCAGCAAGATTTCCCTTCTTTGATGAGTCCTTCAGCATTGGGATCCGGGGTTGATTGCTCCCCATGTGGTCCACTCATATTGCTCCGCTCAACTCAAGATGCATGAACTGACCAGGCCTAATGTCCATCCTCCTCCCTTGACCCAGAAACCTTAGCACAGGTCCCAGGCCCAGGCTCCTCCTGGCCTGGAGAGTTTGAGTGGATCCTCTTCCTGATGGGGAAGCAACGTGACCCTCCGTAAGCATTATTGTTAAGGACAGTCGTAGCAGGAGGTCACGACAGCACAATACAAATGACACTGAACTGGTCATCGGGAGCACTGGAGCCCAGGGCCCCTGCAGCCTGGTTCACCCCTCCGATGCTGAGTAAAAGTGAAAGGAAGGTGGATTTGCAGTGAGTGATTTTTCTTTGATTGTTTTGGTATTGATAGCACATGTTTAAGGTTACTTTTTTCTCAAAGAGAAATGAATTAAAAACAAACAAAGGTGCACCTTAACAATTTTGGAAGAAAATCTGAGGTGTGGCCCTGCACATACCACAAAGGAAGAAACAGAGGACCCTGACTCATCCCTGGGTTGGCTTAGGACTCGTGAAGCGAGGAGGCAAGAGGGGAACCGTGCAACTCTCTGTGGGCTTCTTGCCCTCAGCTCTCTGAAAAAGCTGAGTGGAGACTATTCTTCCATCTCCAAGGACCAGAGACCAGCCCCTTGATAGTCCCCCTTAATTCTCTCGGCTGATGAGTCCCTGGGATTGGGCTGAGAAAAGGCACATGTTCAAGTCTGCATGTGATGTGTTACACACCATCTCATGATGGATGAAGCAACTCAAATTCGGGGTGGTGGTAAGGGGACTCTTGAATCATGCGGACAATAGTTAGAGGCCAGTTTGGGATTCTAGCTAGTTCTAGTTGATTATCCTGAGAGTCAACTTTCCAAGGCAACTAAACTTCAGACGGTCATAGTATAGGCGATGTCAGTCATTTTGTCTCAATATTTATTGAAGTCCTTCAAAAAAATCTCCTTCATTCGATTGGAACACTTAATCTGGTTTGCCCTCAAGGCTGGCCATGATTGAATCTGTAATTATGTTGCTTTTTACTGTATAGTTGTTTTCTCCTCTCACTGGATGCTCCAGTAAACATCTTTCGAGTATCTCCATTTCCCATTCATCAGTGATTTAGACTGAATGTCTGTGGCACGTGGGGGTTGTTGCTGGCCTCCTCAGCATACTTCCCTGGTGGGGTCCTGGCTGAATTCATGAGAGGGGATGAGCTCCCTGTCCTTGTCTTGGCCTGTTTTCGTTGGGTCCCAGAGTGAAACACAGAATGTTGTGTATCTGCGTGATGTGTGCCTCTTAGGGTGGAAATTATGAAGACCAAACTTTCCTCAACTGGGATTTAGAGAAAAACCTGTCTGGAAAGCACTTCAGCAGGTGGCTGGGTGGGGAATGTTTGGCGACCCCCAAGGGCTGGTAGGCACAGAGGCTGCAAGTCCTCTTAGGAATTAAGCAACCGCGATCTTGTATCTGCCACGCTCAGTTCTTCCCTCTTCGTGTAACTACTTGAATATAAAGCTTTCACTGGGATTTTCTGCTCCCAAAGCTTTGGGCTTCAGTGTTCTTATCCTTGACCTTAACAGCTTCCATTTTGGTTTCTGCTCTAAGGGGATGCAAAACAAATATAACCTCACTGAAGACTCGAAGACACAGACAGAGGCTCATATCTTAGTTTGTTTATTTTTTCTCACAAAGTCACCTAACACTCTAGCCTTTATAGGTGCATAGCCTGAGTCCCAGGATGTAAGTGAACTTGTATGGTTCACAACTGTGTGGTATGAATGTGCAACTTCCCAGCCAGTAATGGAGAGGTTCCATGATCTTCCAATGATACAGTCAATGCTATATCAAGAGTTATCGCTTTCAGTAGCCCGCTGCTGATTCTAATCACTCTATTAATTCTCTTTCTGTTCCAGTTAAGAGAAATCCAACCTAAAATATTAAAAAAAAAAAAAAGAAAGATGGGAATCAATTCATTGGTTCCTGGAGCTGAAAATATCAGAGAAGAGCTGATTTAGAATGGCTGGGTCCATGGGCTCACATGAGGTCATTTGGAACAAATGTATCTTCTCTCCCAGCTCTGTTTCCCCTTGTATTACCTCCATACTTGGACAGGCACTCCATCTGAAGTGACAAGATGGAAGTCACACCTCCAAGCTTATAGAGTATCATTTTCCCAGAAACTACAGAAAGAATAAGGGGATTGTCTCTTCCTCACTGAAAGTTTTAGACATGCTACTCATTGGACTAAGTCAGGCTATATGTCCGTACTTGATCAAAGCATCATGGCCAAGGAGATGAAGAGCAGTGATTGGTTTACGCTTGGTCCTTCTGACTGTCCCTGGAGGTAGACTGGGAACCATCCCATCTAAACTACATGGAACAGAAAAATCAGGTGCTACAAGAGGTACAACTACTCTATGTCTTTATTTCACTATTGTGAAGAAAGAGTTATTTTCCTTATGCAAATAAGGCAACTGATGTCAAGTATAGTAATATTACAATACTATACAGCTAATAGATCATGATTTGAACTCCTGTCTTTCTGACCCCATAGTCCATGTTCCTGATACTAATTCTCATGCTCAGTTTGCTCATAGCTACACTGTGGAGATCAGATTCAGAAAACTTTGAGGTTTGGTTCCTCAATGTACACTAACTTTAATATTGTGAATCTTGCACAGTGATGATGATGGTCTCCTTATTTGGTATTATAGTACACATTTCTAAATATGTTCCCATCAAATATTTTCTCACTTACTGGTGATTTAAGCAAGTATTTATGTCCCTGTTTCTTTGATGCTAAGAGAGATGTGGACAATTTCCATGGTCACCTAGGTAGAGAAGGGGAGAGCCAGGATTAGAAACTGGGTCTCCATTCTTTTATTTCAGAGTCCTTTCAACCTCCTCCAAACCTTTGTTTTCACAATTTCTCTTGCCAAGCACAGAACCCCTGAGGAGCAGGGTGAAACCCTGAGTATCCATATAGCAGAATGCTTTATTGGTCCTGATGGAAAAAGCCAGATGAAATGGTCTAGAAGTAAGGAGATGAACACCTATAAAGGTTTGAAAACCACTGTGTTACCTGAGAAACCACGTTTGCTACCACAGTAAGAACTCCTGGTCCCACCAGACATCTCTGTTGGCTCTACTCTGTTTTTGCTTTTCTGAAGGATTTTTATAGTACTGTAAGGAAAAGGAGCTCTTCGTGTCCCCCTCATTCAGAGGGCACCTCTCTTTATGCAGCTCCCCCATTGGTCCACAGCTTAGACGAAGCATGTGACAATCTGAGTGGTCTGACTCTGAGGCAGGGGTTGGCTAGGCTCACTAGTGAGCAAGGTCACTGATGCCCAGGTGGACAGCAGTCCATCAGAGGCAGGGCAGCGGGGAAGTCTGCCCCGACTGTACACAATAAGGAGGTATAGGGTCTGCAAGGAATTTAAAAACATACTAAAATTGACTGAAAATGGATCTGCTTTTTATTACCGCTATGCTCCCACAATTCTAAAATCAAAGTCACTGAGAAAACCCTTCTCCCCACAGAGGTATCTGCTCTCACAGTCACCCCACCCTTTTACATACCACTGTAGGCGGGTCAAAACAGGCACAGAGGCTGAGGGGTGGGATAGAAAGTCCCAGTGCTTAGCATTGACTGAAGCTCAGACCCGCTCTCCTCTCACCTGCCGGCCCCTCCCCGGCTCGCCAGCAGGTGTTCTGAGGACACACTCAGCAGGGAGATTTCTGCTGATCTATAATTGAAAACCGTCGGAGCCCACTACGGGGTATTTGCCCCTCCCAAGCAACTCCCGGCCAGAAAGAGCTCCGCAGTGGGGTCCCCAGGGGCAGCACAGTGACCTGGACTGTAAATGCGGCTATTGCTGTATTCCAGCATTGGAAAGGAAGAAAGAAGGTGACAGACAGGGAGAGTAGGAGAGGGACTCTGAGCTGGTACGAGCATGCCTGAGGGTTGAATCAGTGAGACAGAATGGGCAGGCAAGGGCGGAATGAAGGCTACAGCACTGGGGGCCAGAGAGAGAAAAAAGAGGGTGAGGAAAAGAGAGGAAGAGAGTGTCACTGAGGGTGTGAGCGCCCCTGTTCCTTCTGTCCGAATATCACCTCCTGCTAAACTGTGCCCTCACCTTTCTACCCAGGCCTCACGTGTGTCAGTACTTATGTTTCCTAAATCCTGCTCAGTATTAGAGAAGTGCTAAGTTGCTTAGAAAAGAAAGCAGGGAGTGTGTGGAAGTCCACAGAGAAAGTGTCTCCGGCCCTTTGCTGAGCTCCATCTGTCCTCTGCAAACCTTTATTCCTTGTGAAATAACCTCAGCATCCCGCCCTGTGACAATGGCCTCCTCTCTTCCTCCGTGTGCCCGAAGCCATGAAGACAGCATTCTCAAATAGACCCAGAGGTGTGTCTGCCTCCTGAGTCTTTCATCGTAGGTCAAGGAAACTCACAAGGCTGTACACCCCATCTCTTGGCAGCTAAGGGGCTGGGCACTAGGCCCAGAGAGGAGACTCAGGGACTGGTGTCGACATCGAGGTTCTGTGAGGCTTGCTCTCTGGGGCTTCCTGCTTCTTCCTCTGACACTGGGATGTCCTTGCCCTGAGATTTGGGGGTCGTCTCTGCAGGGTGTCCTTAGTGAAACATTTGCTGGGCCTCTTGGATCTCTAGGCCAGAGTGTGTTTTCTGAAACACCCATGTGTGTCAAAGATCACTTCCGTCGGCTCCCTGTCCTAGAGCTGGATCTGAGAGAAGTCCCTGGGTGTTTCTGTGATCACACACAGGGGCATTTTCTCTGCAACATCTGTCCGTGCCTCCAGGGCTGCATGTACGGAACACCTCTGTAGAAAATTCTGCCTTTGCCTCTGTGACCTCCTGTGTGCGAGTGGGTCTGGGACACATCTGCCTATGGCCCTCGGGTCCCTGCAAAGGCCATCTCCTGTAGAACAGCCTCCCTACCACCATGATCCCTGGAGAAGGATCTCCTGGGAAATGGCTTTCCTTGCCCCTGTGGCTGTGGAGGATTTCCTTCTATGGGACACCTGCATGTGTCAGTCATCTTTTAGGATTTTTCAGGGAATCGTGTTATCCCGTAGCAAGGGGATGGCATTGCCTGACACTAAAGCTGTCATTCCAGCCTGGAAGGGCCCCTGGGCAAACCCCATGGAGAGCAGAGGCTCTGCCACACAGTCAGGGGTTGAGCATCCTCTAAGGGGAGGCAGTAGGCATAGTCCACTCTGGGGCAGCAATAAGGGGTAGCATCAGCGGAAGAGAATATGGAACCTCTCTAAGTGTCAACCTGCTTTATATTTGTGCTAGTTTGCTTGGGCTGCCTTAACAAAGTACCACAAACTAGGGGCTTAAACAACAGTAATGTATTTTCTCACAGTTCTGGAGGCTGTAAGTCCAAGATCAAGGTTTGGCCGTTTTGGTTTCTTCAGAGGCCTCTCTCCCTGGCTTATAGATGGCAGCTTCTCGCTGTGTCCTCATGTGGTCTTCCCTCTGTGTGCACGCATCCCTGGTGTCTCCTTTGTGTGTTCCCATTTCCTCTTCTGATAAGGACATAACTCAGATCGGATCAGGGCATCCTCTAAAGGCTTCGTTTTCACTTAATCACCCCTTTAAAGACCCTATCTCCAAATATAGTCGCATTCTGAGGCACTGGGGGTTAAGACTTCGACATATGAATTTTGAGGACACATTTAGCCTATTACAGTATTATTCTCATGCTCAGGCAATTCTAAATAATTTCAGTAACAACATTTTCTTCCCCCAAAAAAATCTTTTTATGATTTAAGTGCTAAGCAATTGCTCTAGTTGTTGTTGAATTTTCATTACTTGAACTTTAATAAACATTATATTTAACATTGAAATTAATTTAGAGAAACCTCAGTTATACATTGACTCAGCTACATGTAGTCATTTCAAGAGCAAGTCCTTAAAAGTTTGTAATCCTTCGAGCTGCTATCTGGTACAGGTCATGTCTCCAAATCCTGTGTTTACTCTATGCACCTGTTTTTAAATGAATCATTAGAAATTAAGAGTAATTTTAAGAAATGCACATAGAGCTTGAGTTGTTCAGTTGAAATTTGTTTAAATTTTGAAACAGTTAAATGGTTACTTTATTCTTGTCTCCAGAAATTCATAATTAATTGAAATTCAATTCAAGATTTTCATTGTCTATACTCATAATTTCTGGCCATTATTATTATCATGATTAATAGTGAAAAGAGCTTAGTCATATAGAGGATAGAAATGTAAAAATAAATATCAGTCCGTGATGATCTTTAGCTCTTGGGAAGCAGATGACATTGTGGATTTAGAGGGAAAAGGGGAGGGGGAGCCCACAGGTGGGTGCAGTTAAAATGCAGGCAGCCAATAACTAGAGTCTAGGCAGGAAATCTGGGGTTCAGTTCTTGGGTAGCACCCTTCATATGCACACACACAAATGCACACATGCACCCGCACACATGCACGCACACAGTGATGCATGGGATCTTAACACCAGGACCTAGATATAAGCCCACGTCCGTGAGGCTGGGCACAGGGGCCTGTAAGACTCTGTAAAGGGGCTCCAATCAGCACACAAAGCCACAGCAATGAAGCAGTTGATCTCTCCCTCCAGGGACGGCAGAACCCAAGGACCCAGATGGAGAGTCAGGGCCAGCCTCTGGGTTGCAGTGAGGATCAGTAGGGACTGTCAACTCCCTTTTGCTCCTTAATGTAGCCAAATCCTTCTTCGCCTGCTGCCAGCTGCAAAATGCTCTGCCAAACACCAAGCACGGCTCACACTAGCAATGGGACCAAGCTTTGCCCTCAGAGAACTTGGGATGCAGGAGGAGTCAAAAATGTAAACAAACACAATTCACCCCCTGCCAAATTTCCCTTCTCCGGCCAAGAGAAAGGCGGGGGGTGTGGTTTTGACAGAGAACTTCTCTCCCCAGTGCTCTCCAAACTCTGCAGGCAAGTGTCCCTGGGTGTCAAGTTCAAACAAGCCCCCAGATCTGATGGGCTGAAGCTGACATGGGGAGTGGGATACTCCAGATATTGGAAAGAGAGTGGCGGGCTAGGGAGCGGAGTTCCAGGAAGATGACGGAGGAGCTGGGCATTGCAGAGCCATCTTGTCCGACATTTGAGGTCATGCTGTTTTTTGATTAACTGGTGGCTGATTTTTATGTGCATGCGCTAGTGTGTCCGTGAGAAGGCAAGCTGCCTCTGCTGGTCCCAGACAAAGTCAGTTACTTTAGTTGGGCATACCAAAAGGCATACCAAAAGGACGGAGGACGCTGAAGGGAGCACCCAGGAAGCTTCCCATGGTGGTGGTTCTTGAGATAAGCCCTAAGGATAGAAAGAATTTTAATTTGGTGAAGAGCAGGGAGAAGTTACGCATAATACAGGAAGAAGCATTCAAAAAGTAAGATGGTCACATGAGACAACCTGAGCTAGCTTGCAGAGAACTTCAAACATTCCTGGTGTAATTAACATGGGGTAAGTACCCATGGATCAAACTGGAAATGTAAAGCTGGGGCCAGCCAGGGGCATTCCACTCTTCCCCTGAGAGACAATGAGTCGTCAGCTTGGAACTCCGAGTTCTGGGTCAGTCTTCAGGGAGGGTGACTCAGCGCCCTGCCACCTGACTGCCCCAGGAATTGGGGCAGGACAGCTCCTGCAGGTGGAGAGATGAGAGGCTCAGCGGGAGAAGGCAAGGCAGGACTGGCAGGCTTCTGTAATCGCCTCCCTCCCTCAGTGGGGTATATCCAGCTTGTTAAAATGCAGGTTGAATTAAGCCCAAGGCATTATCTCTTTTCTGTCCTCTGATCCTGGGTTAACTTTCTTCAATTACTGTGAGAGATAAGAAAAAGCCCAAATGAGAGAGAGCCAGGAGGAGACCAGCAACTTTTTTCACTCTACTGAGAAGAAAATGGGGTGGGGGGAGAAGTCAGGCCTCAGGGAAGTGCATTCAGTCCTGAGCAAATTAAAATCAACAAATCGGCCAAGCTCAAGGATGTGCTCATTATGTCTGCTTGAGACAGACCTTCTCAGAAATTTGCAGGAACCAGGGCGTTTACCAATGACCTCCGGAAATCAGCTAGGTCGATCCTGCCTATTGGAAACTTTCACTTAAAATTGATGTCTTCAAAAAATAACGTTTTTTCTTACTATTCAAGAAATATATACATTGTAGAATCTTGGGGGAAATAGAAAAAAAATTAAACCACCCATAATACCTCATTTGGCAATAACAAATGTTGTTAAGATTTTGGTTTTAATCTTTCCAATCTTTTTACACCCCTCCCCCACATATTCACTCCACAGACGCATACACACTTACCTACAAACACACATACTACACACACATGCTTACTTTGTACATTTGTCCTACCAATATAATGAGATGACACTGTTTAGAAGCCTGATTTTTAGCACTGATTAATAATCATTCATAAAGCACATATTAATGCCACCTTTGTGAAGGCCGTCTCCAAGGCCTGAGGATGCAGTGGCCATTAACAGTTCCCGTGCCCCCCTGGAGCTGACAATGTGTGGAGGGCTACAGCATCCAGTAAGCCCCAAATTAGAGCTCACAGTCAAGTATTTTGATGGGAACCAGGCGCTGGAACAGAGCCTAGTAGGACAGGAGTGGGGCTTCTCAAGCCCAACGGTGTGACTCCTGAGACCTGTTTGAAAATGGGATAGCCAGGAGATGAGGTTCCCAGGTGGAGGGAACAGCAACCCCAACCCCGAAGGTCTTGGTGTGGGCAGGAACTCAGGATGTGTGAGGGATCAGAGGGAGGGCGGAGCAGGAGGAATTAGGAAGTCAGAGACACAAGTTGTAGAGGAAGGTCAGGGCCCGGTGAGCCACAAGGTTTTAAAATTTAAATAAAGCTGAAGTTCACAAATGGATTTTAAGCAAGAGAGTTTGTTACATAATCTTATAAATTATTTTAAAACATCACTCTGACCTCTGTGTGGACATAAGGGGGTGCATCAGAAGCAGAGAGACCAATTAGCAGCTTACTGCAATAGTCCAGGCAACACATAGTGGTGGCTTGGCCTGGGTAGGTAGCACCAGAGATGAAGAAAAGTGGATGCCTCTGAGATAGGCTTTGGAAGTAGACCAACTGTCTATGCTAATGGCTAGGATGTGAGTGATCAGTTATATCTTCCAATTTTCTAAAACAGTACAAAATTTACTAACATGGATCAGATTGGGAGAAACGAACTTTGAGTCACCTACTTTTGGGGGGACATGGACGTGGGGAAATCAAGAGATCCATCTTGGGCATTTGTTATTTGAAATGCTGGGAAACATCCAAGTGGAGGTTTTAAGCAATTAGATCTGTTCATCTGAAGTTCAGAGGAGAGGCCTACATTGGAGACAAGAAGACATTCGTCCTGGCGCTGGTCTTGGCACTGGAGTTGGAGAACGGGGTATACACGAGATCAGTGGAGACCCTGGGAGGAGTTCTACAGTTGGCAAGAGAAGAAAAACTCAATGAAGGAGACAGAAAAAGGAGAGGCCAGTAGGATCTGGTTTGGGGGCGGTGTGGGAACATGGTTTCATAGAGGCAGAAAGAGGAGGGTGTCTTACCTTTCACATGACTAAATATTCTACACCTTAAATTTTAAACTCTGTGCAATATTTTGTTGAATGGATGCATCATAAATTATTGAACTCATTCCCACTCCTGTGCCCACATGTGCACACCTGGTTAGACTGTTTACGACATTTTTGCTCTGGTAAATAAAGATGACGTAAACTTCATGGTGGTAAATCTTCGGGCACATACGTGATTAAGTTTCAAGATGGATTTTTAGAAGGAAGATTATAGAATAAAAATTAATATTAATAGACTTTAATACCTAATGTGTGTCTTTTCAATACAGTTTTTAAAGACATTGAGGAAATTAAGTGGCACAATTTCCATTGTTAACATGCTCATAGGCTAACAAAGCCAATCCAAAAAGAACAAAAAAAGCACTTATTAAGTATCTATTGCATCCTAGATGCTGTGAGATAGTCACTTTCTAGGTACAGCACTGAGATGCAGAGACCTCTTCAACTCCTAAAATACCTATTTTGTTGTAAAGTTGTCAAGATTTGAACCAATGCCTGTCTGTGCCCACATCATTTATTTAGCTAACCTGAATTTGTCGAGTAATTTGTTCCAGTTGTTTTTCCTTTATCCATTACAAACTCTCTACATTGTCCCTTCCCATAGTGGGTGCACTCACGCTTCAGTATCTTCTTTTCAGCGTTGGACAGCTCCTTTTGTTCTGTCCTCACTCGCTTCCATCAGTGACTGTGATTCTCATCAATTCCTCCATGTGGGATCATCTCCATTATGAACCCACTTTCTGCAGAGCATAGTATTACATTCGTCTTAAACCAGCATCAGTAGACAGGGAGATCCTGGGAGCCCCCAAACCACGTCTGATTAATCTCTGTAAGGCTTCTTAAATTGAAAGAATGAATAAATGTTCTTGAACCTAATCAATACACACCTTGTAGATTAACAAATATAACAGCTATCATATAACAATACAAGCATTTTTCCAATGTGCCATAACCTGTGCTAAGCAGTTTACATACATAAATATTAATCCTAGAATTGACACTGGAATGTAAATGATATCTCCATTTTAAGATAAGGGAAACCAACCTTGCAATACAAAAACTGTCTTCATTTTAGATGAGAAAACCTAACAGAGATGAAATATATTATCTGAGGTATCGCTGGTTCTCTAGGGAAAGAGTCTAACTTAAATCTGCCTGACTCTGAAGTACATGCATTTTATTGTCACACAACCTTGCTTGCATGCCTACAGAAAGTACTACTTATAGTCTCGGGATAAAATTGTTAGAGCTGAAAGAAATTGTGAAATTTTCGATTAATACAACCTCATTTCACATCGTTTGAGGATTGGAATATTTTTCTATGAATAAAGGTAGCAAAATGCCTCCTTGTGTACCACAGAACCTGAGATATAGAGAGCACTCCAAATCGAATCAATGTTTTGTGAATGAATGACTACAGCCACAACAGTGGAGCTATCACGTCAGAGGGGACCTGTCCATTCCCACCTAAAATAACCATTCCCTTTCTCATCACCGACAGTGTCCTCACCCCACCGTCCCTTTTAGGAACTTAGAACCCTGGGGCACTTTTGAAGAGAACATAGCAGTATCTTGTAGGACTGACTGATGGACTTAACTCCTGCATGAAAGTCAACAGGCAACTTGTTAGCTTCTGTTCATAAGAGGCCTTCATGGATTGCAATGGGGAGCACACAGAAGGCAGCTCCTCCACGTAGGGATTGCACAGCACTTCTCCAAAAGGGAGCTGTGTTAGGGTTCTCCAGTGAAACAGAACCAATAGGAGATATAGATGTAGATATAGATATAGATATAGATATAGTTATAGATAAATATGGGAAGAGAAAGAGAGATGTGTCATAGGAATTGGCTCATGCAGTTATGGAGGCTGAGAAGCCCTACGATCTGCCATTGTAAGTTGGGGAACCAGGAAAACTGGTGATATAATTCAGTCTGAGTCCAAAGGCCTAAGAAGCAGGGGAGCCACTAGTGTAAGTCCTGGAATGCAAAGGCTGGAGAACCAGGAGCTGAGACGTCTGAGGGCAGGAGAAGATGGACAGCCTATCTCAAGAAGAGAGAGAGAATTTGCCCTTCCTTTGCCTTGTCATTCTATTCAGGTCCTCAATGGAGTGAATGATGCACATCCACATTGATGAGGGTGGATCTTCTTTACTCATTCTACTAATTCAGATGCTCATCTCTTCCAGAAACACCCTCACAGACACACTGAGAGTTAATGTTTTACCAGCTATCTGGGCATCCTTTAGCCCAGTCAAGTTGACTCATAAAATAACACATCACAGGAACTCCTGGCAGGTAGGCTTGGGATGTGCTTTCAAGATGCTCATTCAGATGGAGGTCATGACATTCCTGGATGCTAACTGCGTTTTTCATCAGTGCTGCTCACAGGCAGCCTCTTTTCCTCTCTTTCCGGGCACATGTAGAAAGGCACCTCTGGACCCTTGAGGTTGGGCAGGGCTATATGACCAGCTTTGGCCAGTGAGTTTTGAGCATATGGTATATATTTCATCTTGGCTGGGTAATTTATTTCTCAGTTTGAGAACAATGATTTCTCTTCCTCTGACATAGCAATTGGTCACATTCAAGATGGTAGCTGCTTGGTCAGTCTAGGTCTCTGAATAACTGGAATAGGCAGAGTTCTCCAAAGCAGACTTGATAGGAATGTAAAAACAAAAACAAAAGGCATATAAACCTTTGTTACCTGAAACCTCTGAGATTTGGGGGTTGTTTGTTACTGCATCATGTCCTAGCCTGTTCTGACTGATTCCCCATTTCTTCTTCTGCCTCTTTGTTCCCTTGAGGTCCAACTTCATTAAGCTCTACTCCATGCCATGGCCTTCCCAGCCTCTCTCCTCTCCATGACCTGGGAACCTTGTCCAGCATGCGGCTGGAGGTGAGAGGCAGGTTCTGCCCCAATATCCTTTTTTTTTTTCCTTTGATGCCCTGTGTCCTCTCAGATTAGTCTATTGAAACTTTGAAAGAATCTAATAACCCTTCTCTGAAGCTTCACTGGCGAAGGCCAGGAAATAAAATATAGTATCTGGAAAAACAGAAATACATGGTTTAATATATTCAAATGTTGTTTCAGCTCAGGTACATCATGCTGGGCCCCCATAAACCACTTTATTAAACTGTGCTTTTGCGTGGTGCCATTTGATTAAACGGAGGGACACTATAAGGAATAGCCTTGTGAAATTTCTTATTGTGAATACTGTCAGAATGTTGCTGAAAACACTGTTTATTTTATAGCATAAGATCCTCTGTGTGAAGATACTCCAGAGAAATTCTGAGCAAAGAATGGTCACAATTTTGAGCAATTATTATTTTTTTAATAGTAGGGACACCGTGAGCTATGCAAATAATTAGATGTGAATCCATCCATCCATCCATCTATCTATCATTAATCAGTGAGATAATCCTCAGAGTACATATAGTAAAGCAAAACCTAGTAGTAGAATTGTACTTGGATATTCATGGTCCCTGGTGTTTGGAGCATCGGATTGTCCTCTGAACCAGGGCTGGTAGGCCTTCAACTTTTCCACGTTGGGAGGAATGGCTCTGTCAAACTTGAATTTGAGTTTGTCTTTCAGCCACTTGAAAGGATTAATAGAGGCTGTGATGGCTGAAGTCCAGGATTTGAATGTCCCCTATGAAGAGTGATGGATGGACCATGGAATAATCTCGGGAAATCCAACATCCTTTTGATGCATTGAGTATCCAATAAGATGAATCAAATCTCAGAACTTCCAGGATCCTCTTCTTTAACTCTAGCATCAACACTTCTGGGTGTGGTAGCTTTGTAATAAGGTTTGTCTAGGCAGAAATACACTTCCCCAAATTCTATTTCCTCTATGTTTCTGGTTAGGGTGGGCCTCAGGGAGATTCCTGGGAGACTTGGAGGCAGAAAAGAAGCAGAAGCCGTCTTTGCAGCTCACATACTTGTTGTTTATGAGCTGGCTTATCTTGTGGGCATGAGGCTGCAGCTGCGCCTGCAACTGGTCCACCTTCCCCTAGATTCTCCATCAGCTTCTCTGACTTCTGGGCCAAGTGAATATTTAGTTGTGTAACAAAAGGCCCTGGTTTCTGCAGGACATCCATACCCCTGTGGTTCTGCTCCTCTGGTTGAGCCCTGACTGGGTACATGGGGATCAAGATAACACACAGGAACCTTCACAGCATGGCTGCAATATGAGCCTCTTCTAAGTCTTTCTTCGGCAGCTCCATCCCCAGGATGTTCTTTTTCTGCCAAATGTGATGTTCCAAATCTGATGTTTCCTTTCTGACTCATGGCCTTCCCTGCCAGTGAATTGATTTGCATGCATCAGTTAATTCGGCAAATAAGTACTGAGCATCAAATACCTAGTGTATCTCGCTCACTTATCACATTCTGGGAATACAGAGATGAATGACACAGGTAGAGATAGTCTACCGATAACTGTCAAGATGTGGTGGGAGGCAACAAAGAGACAAAAATTTTCATGACAGGAAATGGGGGAGAATGACTGCTACTTCCTAGAAAAACCTGAGATCAGGGCGAACTTCGCAGGGAGATAAGCAATGCTGGGCCTTCAATCTTGAGTTCATCAGGCATTAATAGCCCTTGGAAGATCAGAGAAATCTAGCAGTACAAGATGACTGTTAAGCAGAGTAGGGTGCATAGGAGGAGCAGTGGGGGATAAAGTGACAGAAGATGCTGATTCTCTTTTGTAAATGTAGATGATCAGATGCCAGTAGTGCAGCCAGATAGAGAAGTCCAGGAGAATGTTGTCTATTTCAGTCCAGGTCTTTGGAAAGAGTTCTGGGCTAGACATGTAGATTTGAAAGCTTCCAGCACAAATGTGGGAGATGGAGTCATGGACAAGCACCCCAAACCGAGGACAAACAACTTGCCTCAGCCTGTGTCTCTGCTCACTGCAGCAGGAGCCAGAGACACAGTGACAGTAGCTCCTGGATTCTGGTTCAAAAGATCCACGTCTTCCTGTTCATCTCAGGCTCTGACTCCCCAATTCCAGACTCTGTTAGCGTCATGTCTTGGTTCCTGCTTCTCATCAGATACTTTTTGGATATAGTGCCCCAGATAAAGTGCCTGCCTGTGTATTCCATTCGGATATCACATGGGATCGTTCCTTAGGAATGTCCCCTAGACTCCACGCTCTGCACCCGCAGTGAAGTAGCAGGAAGTCCAGCCCACAATCCTGGGGTCTGGCATCGGTGAGTCTCCTGTTTCCCTACCCCCATCTTGGTTTGTATGTTCTGTTGATACTACCTCCAAAATGTGCCTCTGCTGCTCTAAGCATCGTTGCTGCTGCCCTGGTCTAAGCCAGCATCGTATTTCACTGGGACGCTATCGTGGCCTCCTCACCATCTCCCTGCTTCCAAAGGTGGGCTCCTATAATTCACTCCCTACATAGCAGCAAGAGTGATCTCTTTAAATTAGATTGGATCATTTCCCTCCTCCGCTTAAAACCATATAGTGTCTCCATTACACTTAATATAAATCCAGTTCTTTACCTTGGCATGGAAGCCCTTGCCTGATCTGGCTCCTGGAACCTACTCAAAGATCGTCACGTGTCTCTTATCCTGGAGCAGCGCATGCTTTGGCCACACTGGCCCCTTTGCTCTTCCTGGAATGTGCTAAGACATTCCTCACTACAGGCCTGCACATCTGTTGGCGGTCCTACATTCTATGTCTTCTCTTAGCTATTTGAAAGGCTTCTTTTCACTCTTCAAATCACAGCTTAAATAGCTCTTCCTCAGATGAGCTGTTCCCTTGCCACTCACTCCAAAGGAACCCACCACATTCACCAATTTACACACTTCCTTTTGCCATGCTTATTTCCACCAAATTTATCACAACAATGAATCCTTTGTTCATTCACCTGTTTTCTTGTTGATCTGCTGTGCTCCACACCCCACTGTGAGTTTATGAAGACACACGCTTAGCTTTTTCTCCTTTGGGTCTTGATTGCTTAGTTCAATGCCCAGCACACAGGGCTGCTCAGAATTGCTGCTGCTGTGTCTGTTGTTGGGAGGAGGGAGTGTGTGTGTGTGTAGGAGAGTAAACTTCCTCACGTCTTGAGGAAGATAATTTGATTTGATAGTTTATGTGCATGCGAAGGGGGCTGATGTCCTAGAGAATAATATGTTCTTACCGTTTTGTGTTCTACAATTTTCATTTCACTTTATTTCAGATTCATTCCCAGTTGGACAGAGTCCTAATATTTTTTACTTGGAAAAGCAACATAGTGTTTTGTTATGTTGATTTAGCATCCTCTCCATTTGCTTAGTAATTGGATTATTTACCAGGTTTTTTTTTTTTCCTATTTTCAACTGTATTTCTATGAGTGCCTAAAGTTTTATTTATTTTGTTCAAGAGAGTTGCTTTGGGTCATAATCACAGTAGTAGAATTTCTGGGTCAAAACTGTGAACAATTTTGAAGGTCTTATTACATGGCAACAGATTTCTCCTTAGGAAGATGGAATCAATTTGCTATGCCAAAAGCAGTGTACAACTGTGCGTGTTTCCCCACAGTCTTGTCAACATTCACTTCAAACATTTTTTATCACTGGTACCTTGTTTTGCTAATTTAGGTTTGCTGAAAGGCGCCCGTGGAGAATTTCACAAGGGAGAAGTCACATAGTAGAGCCACTATGTTCCAGAGTCGGGATCTCATTTCCACAACTCTGGAAACTTGATTTTGTCAGAGTCTGTCTCTGCAACAATGTTTTAAGCCGCAGAGAAAAGAAAAACCAATTCAGATTGGCTAATACCATGAAGCAGATTTACGGAGTCAGGTAACTGCTCTGTTCATCGGGGTCCTGGCTGCATTTCCCTACTGTTCTCCTGGCTTTGCTTTCCTCTTCGTGTCCAGTGGATGCTGGAAGGAAGCCTGTTGAAGCCAAGCCTCACTTCTGCATTTGATGACACCCAGCTAAAGAATGAACCTTAATTTCTGGTGATCTTTTCTCAAGATTGAGGAAACTTTTCAAAAATAGTTCCTGCCACTTCCAGGTAGATACTCTTGTGTCTCATTGGACTCAAGCGGGTCTCTTGATTAGTTCTGAACTAAGTACTATATGCCAGCGCTAAATGTGGGTATTATCTTAGGCCTGGGTGCCTGCACTGCTCCCAGGCAAGCCCTGTGAGGGGCAGATGGATGGCGAGTTGCCAATTAGGGCCCTCCCCCTGGAGCTTGGTTTGGGATGAGGAAGGGAGAGGAAAGGGAGAACACGTGAATAAAAACAGAACAGATAGGAAGGGGAAATAGATGCTGGTTAAATAAATAACAATTTCCAACAAAACACCTCAATACATTCACGCTCACATGAACCAAACTCACAGAGGCTGAGATACCAATGTATGGGATGATTTACAATGAGAAACAGCACTGTCAAGGAGATAATGTTATGCTGAATAACCAGGACATCCTCTCCCGGCATGCTGACTACAAGTGAAGCAACGCGACTCAGTTCACTTGAAAAATAGAGTAATGAAATAAGTTTGGCTATTCTTAACAGCCTGAGTCATCAAGCTGTGGGGGCTCATCTCACCAGCTCCCCTATAGGTCAGAGCTGCCAACGGGACCAAGAAATCACTGACTCCTGACCAGGGCACTCCTTTCTTACGGGCAGTGCCCAGAAACTACTGACTTCTCAGTGATTAGATCCAAGTTGAGGATTCTCCATCCAGGAACACAATTTTCATAAAACCAAACCCAATGGAAATTCTTAGATTTCGGCTTTGAAAGCTGTTGAATTTAAATTACGTGGATTAATCGAATTGTTTCTGGATTACTTTCTATTGTCTCTGAAAGTCATTCTGAGAGATGGATCTGGCCCAGTGTAGGAAGTAGATTATGTACATTGTGTCCTCTTCACGTGCTATCTACCACTTTCCTCGCTTTCTCGGCTTGAACAGCAGTGACCTCTTCCTCTTCGGCCACTGGAAGCGGACTGTCACCTCTGGGAGTTTTCATACGTCTGCCGGAAATACTTGCCTTCTACACACATGCATCTTTGGATGGCTCCTTTTCTCATTTTCTTCATCTCTATGCTCAAACATCTCTTTACAAGTGAGACTTTCCCAGACAACCTTATTTAAGTAACATCCTACCTCTCTTACTCTACTTCAGTTTTCTCCACTGCTCTCACCACGATCTGACGTAGCTATTATTTATTTGCTCATTGCTCCTCTTCGTGCTCTAAGGGTCTTGTTTCTCTGGTTCAGTGCTGTAACTCCGGCACCTGGAAGACTGACTGGTACATAGTAGGTTCTCAACAAACACCTACTGACTCAAAGGATTTGGACATGAATGTATTTTCTTAATTTTCCTTTACCTAAAGGCGTATTTATTTTGTACCCACTCTTAGAGATATAGAATTCTGGATGAAAATTATTTTTCTCTCATTAATTTGAAGATGTGTTTTCACTTCTTCTGAACTCCATAGTTTTTGCTAAGAAGATAGTGGTCATCCAAATCTTTATCCCTCTGTATGCAGTGTTTTGTTTTTCTTTGGTTGCCTTTAAGATTTTCTCTTTGTTTTTGGTTTTAGCATATTAATTGGTGTTCCTAAGAGAGAGTGTGTGTGTGTGTGTGTGTGTTTTAAATCTGCATGGAATTCAATGAGCTTCTTATATTGTGAATTTGCGATGTCATGTTTTGCTTATCCCACAGAAGTGGGATGGAGTCCCCCCTGAAAAAATTGGTACAAGTGTCAAACCTGATGACACCATCCATCCATGCCAGGAGAGTATGAAAAGATTTACGACTCATATAATGAAGCTTTCTGGGGAGAGCAGGGTGAGCTTCCCAAGCAAGTACAAATGGATTGAGAGAGCAGAGAAAGCAGACTGGCTTAGGGTTTTTCTGATGTCAGGGATTAGGGCCAGGGCGAGTGTTCCTGCGTGTAAGCCAGAGTTGCAGGGTCTGCACTTCCCATTCGTTCAAAAGGAGGGTCCACCTGGGCGCCTTTATTTGCTGGCCCACAAGAGCGTCAGAAGAGGAGAGGTGGCGCTCAAAGCAGTCAGCAATCACACACCAAAAATGGAGTCAGACTCTTCATTCCA
Organism: Equus przewalskii; assembly: GCF_037783145.1. Classification (NCBI taxonomy): domain Eukaryota; kingdom Metazoa; phylum Chordata; class Mammalia; order Perissodactyla; family Equidae; genus Equus; species Equus przewalskii. The sequence goes on from NC_091831.1 coordinate 85,124,841, forward strand.
CGTCACCAAAGTTGGAGACATTTTAGAAATTATATCTTCAAAATTTTTTTCTGTTCCTGTCTCTGTCTCTCTCTGTCCTCTAAATCTTTTTTAAATCTTCCTCTCTGGCTTATGGATTGATAGTTCCCATTGCTATCTTCAAATTCACTAAACTTTTCCCTTTTGTCATCTCTATGCTGATGATAAGCCCGTACAGTGTGTTTTAGCTTTAGCTATTGCATTTCTCAGTCTTAAAATTCCCACTTAGATCTTTGTTCAGTTCTTGTTTCCTGGATTAGATGTCCTAACATTTTAAGTATAGATGCATGTTTTCCTTTGGTCATACATAGCACATACAGTTGATTTAGGACCTTTGTTACTAATTTCAGTGTCTAGATCATTTTGGACTGATTTCAGTTGATTTTTTCTCTCTTGAGTCTAGGCCACAACGCATGGTTCTTTGTATGTTGCATATGTTTTTATTGTGTTGTGTACACTGTGATTGTACTAATGCCGAAACTCTCAATTCTGCGTTTTCCTCTGAGAAGTATTAACTTGGTCGGAATCAAACTGGTAACTCTGTTTCTTTGTTTGGCAGTTCCAATATAAGTTCAGTTTTTAAAAATGTTTAACTGTATGGCTTTGATCAGCGTTACACCTATGTGGTTGCGGGCTCAGTCACAGCTTTGGGCAGCGTTCAAACTACGCCTTTATTGTTCGTCCTCTGTTAAAACTCTCCCTGCTCTGACTTTTTTTGTAGGTTTCCACACTCTGGTTTATTAGCTATGGGTCTTCAAACTCTATCCCCAGGTTTTTCAGCCAGACAAAGTAATTTAATTTTGTATTTTGCCTGTTCTTTATATTTGTTACCTCCTGGAGGTTTGGTTCAAGGAGAAGTTTACTTGACCATACCAGGTTTAGTAAAGCTACCTTTGCCAGTGTTTTTTATAGAATCGTCAAACTTTTTCTTAATGGTTTGCAGGAATTCTTTATATTTTTTGCATACAAGTCCTTTTGTTGGATATATTTCTTGCCAGCAACTTCTTATGCTCTGAGGATTACATTTTCATGTTTTTAAGTCCGTCTTTCAGCTTAGTGTTTTTTTGTAGTCTTTTGGAAACACTTTTGCTTAGGCCAAGTCATGAAGATATTTTCCTATTTTTACTAGTTTGACACTATTTATAACAGTTTTTTTTAAAGGTCTGCTTTTGGATGAGGAAGATTAGCCCTGAGCTAACATCTGTTGCCCATCTGCCTCTTTGTTTTTTTTCTCCCTAAAGCCCCAGTAGATAGTTGTATATCGTAGTTGTAAGTCATTCTAGCTCTTCTATGTGGGATGCCACCACAGCATGGCTTGTTGAGCAATGTTTAGGTCCATGCCCATGATCTGAACCCACAACCCCCAGGCTGCCGAAGTGGAGTGCTCCAACTTAGCTGCTACACTACCAAGCCGGCCCCTATAACAGCTTTTTTGAAGTCTGATAATATGATAAACTGCACACTTTGTACATTCTGACATCTGTATACATCTATGAAACCATGTCTATGATCAAGAAAATTGACCATCTTAATCACTTCTAAAGACCTCCTTATGCCCCTTTGTAATCTTTCCTTCCTGCCTCTCCCAGATCTAATCTCCTTAGCCTTTTTGTCACCATATATTTTTGTTACCATATATTTTTGTTACTGATCTGCTTTCTGTCACTATTTATTAATGCAGTTGTTTAATATTTATTACAGTTTATATGAATGGAATAACACAGTGTGTAAGGATTCTTTTTTTTGAAGGGGGCCCTTGCTCCTTTCCCTTAGCACAATTATTTTGAAACTTATCCATGTGGTTGCTAGTGTCAATAACTATTTCCTTTTTATTGCTGAGTACTAGTCCTTTGCATGGACATACAACAATTTATTTATTAACTCATTGATGGACATTTGGGTTGTTTCCATTTCTTGGCTATTACAAATAAACCTACTATGAACATTTGCATAAAAATTATGCTTTCATTTCTCTTGAGGAAATAGTTAGGACAAGGTTTGCCACATCATATGATGGTGTTTATTTAAATTTTTAAGAAACTGCCAAACTTTATTATGCTTATTTTGGGCTTGATTTGCTCTTCTTTTTCTCATTTCCTAAAGTAGAATAGGGGTCATTGATTTGCCCTCTTTGTTCTTTTATGATGTAAGAGTTTGGTACTATACATTTCCCTCTAAGCACGGCTTTGGCAGCATCCTACAAATTCTGACATGTTGTATTTTCATTTTCATTCCATTCAAAACAGTTCTAATTTCTCTTTTGATTGCCACTTTGACCCATTCACTACTTGGAAGTGCGTTAGTTAATTTTCAAATATTTGAGGATTTTCTGGATAGTTTTTTGTTATTGATTTCAAATTTAATTCCACTGTGGCCAGAAAACATACTTTGCATGACTTGAAGCATTTTAAATTTACTGAGACTAGTTTTATAACCCAGAATACGGGCTATCTTAATAAATGTTTCATGTGCCTTTGAAGGATGAGCATACTTTGCTGCTGTGGGGTGGAGTGTTACATAAGTGTCAATCAGTTCAATTTGCTGCTAGGGTTGCTTTTGTCTTCTATGTCCCTACAGAATTTCTGTCTAGTTGTTTTATCAATTATTGAAAGAAGGGTATTGAACTCTCTGACTATAATTGTTTACTAGTAATACTCTTTGCTCTGAAATCTACTTTGTCTAATATTAATATAGCTACTCCAGCTTTCTTCTATTTAGCTTTAGCATGGCGTATTTCTTCATCCCTTTACTTTTACCTTATTTGTTTCATGATTTTTAAAGTCAGTTTTTCTTGGCAGCATACATTTTTATCTTGCTTTTTCATCCAATTGCTGTTTTATATTTGGAAGCAGATGTTGGTTTAGACCATTTACAAGGAACGTGTGTATTGATATGTTTAGGTTTAAATTTACCATCTTGTTATTTGATTCCTCTTTGTCCTCTCTATTTTTTCTACTCCTTTTCCTCTTTTTCTTCCTTTTTTGGATAATTTGAATATTGTTTATGATTCTATTTATGTCCTTGTTGGCTTACTACTTATAATTCTTTGTTTTGTCATTTTGTTGCTTGCTCTAGAGTTTAAAGTATGTATCTTTACTCTATCATTGTGTACCCTCAAGTAACATACCATTTCATGAATGGTATGAGAACCTACTAACAATATGCTTCCATTTCTCTACTCTGACTTTCCCTATTTTTGTTGTTCATTTTACTTCTACATATGTTATAAACCCCACACTACTATGTTATTTGGCTTGTTTAAATAGTCATTTTTCCTTTAAAAATATTTAAATAATAAAAATTCCTTCTCTATGTATCTACATAGTAACTATCTTTTACCTTCTCTAGTCCTTTATGTAAAGTCTTGTTTTTATCTGGCATCATTTTCCTTCTGTCCCAAGGATTTGTTTAATGTTTTTTGTAGTGTTGGTCTGCTGGTGGTGAATTCTTTCAGCTTTTGCATATCTGAAGCAAGACTCTACGTTTCCTTTATTTTTGAAGATATTTTCAAAAGGGAAAGAATTCTTGTTCAGTGGGATATTTTTCTTTTAGTGTTTAAAAAATTTAACCTGATGAGAAGTCTGCTGTCATCCTTATTTTTCTAATTTTGTACTTAGACTATCCTTCTTTTTCTCGCTACTTTTATGATTTTCTCTTTATCACTGGTTTTGAGCAGTGACATGTATGTATCTATTTAGCTATCTATCTACCTACCTGTCTACATATCTATGTTTGGACATCTTAGTTTACATTCTGTATCTATCACTTTCTCTCTGATTATTTTTACTTCTTTATTTCATTTTTCTGTTCTTGGATATTTTTATTCATTTCTTCAATATTCCCTTTATTGTATAAATTCGTTCTCCTTTGGGCATCATGTAATTTATCTTTATTGCTGAGACGATGGCTCATCTTATTTAATTTTCTTTCTTGAATTCAATTAGCTCTTTATTCACAGCTTCCTTTTTTTGATATTTCTAATTTGAGTTTGATGTCAAGAAATAAATCTATATTATTTTGTTTGTAGATTTTAATTATTCCTCCCTATTGGCTTCTTTCAATTAAAATAATTCTTTTGAGAGTTATTCATGTGGTTGCAAGTGTCAATAGTCCATTCCTTTTTCTTGTAAGGATATGCCACAATTTGTTTACTTATCTACTACTTGAATGGAAATTTGAGTTATTTCCAGCTTTAGGTTATTTTCAGTAAAGCTTTTATAAACTTTTGCATACAGGCTTTTGTGCATACATCAGTTTTCATTTCTTTTGGATAAATATCTGGGAATAGGATTCCTGGGTTTATTTTACACTTGCATATTTAACATTATAAGAAATTATCAAATTGCATCCTCATTAGCCATCATGAGAGTGCCAGCTACTCCAGACCATTGTCAGCACTGGTGAGTCTTTTTTAGTTCAGCATTTCTAGTGACAATGTAGTAGCAGTGTCTCATTGTGGTCATAATTTGAATTTCCCTAAGATTGAATGATATTGTAAATCTTTTCTCTTGCTTATTTTCTCTTCATATATCTTCTTTGATAAAATTTCTATTCAAATTATTTGGTTTTTTAAATTCTTTTTTACTTTTGCTTGTTTTATTTAGATTTAAGTCTTCTTTAACATAGTCTAGATAAAGATATTTGTGTTACTAATATTTTCTCCTCGTTTGTGACTTGTCTGTTTATTATCTGAATAGTAGTGACTTGAAAGGAAAAGGAAACCCAGGTCACAAGATTTTCTCATATGTTTTCTTCTGGAAGTTTTATAGGTTTAGGTTTTACATTTATATCTTAGTGACTTGGATTAGGCAAAGATTTCTTAGATAAGACACAAATACATGAAACTTAAAAGAGAAAAAAACACATCAGACTTCTCCTTAGAAATAATATAAGGTAGAAGACAATGGAGAAATATATCTAGAGTACTCAAAGAAACAAAACAGTCAACTTAGAATTCTGTGACTAATAAGATATTCTGCAATGATGAAATTAAACTAAAAATTTTTGGGGGGGGCATACGGAAATTCAAAGAATCTATGAGCAATAGACCAGCACCATAGAGAATAATAAAGGAAGTCCTTCAGACGAAGAAAAAATTATACAAGATGGAATTTGGATCTACATAAAATAATGAATACCATTGGAAATGGTCAAATATGTGGAAAATATAAATGAATTGTTCTTGTTTTATAAAAATCTCTTTATAAGATAATTGACTATTTAAAGCAAATGATTTATGATAAATTTGTAAAATTTATGATAAATTTATGAAAACTGTATGCTAACAATAGCAGGAAGTCCAGGAAAATGAAAATAGAAGTGTAGTGTTATAAGGTTCTTATACAATATGCCAAGTGATACGATGTACTTGAAGATAGACTGCACTGAGTTAAAGATGTACACTGTAAACCCAAAAGAAACCGCTAAAAACACACAAAAAATAAATATAGCTAACAAGCCAACTAAAGAAATAAAGTAAAATCACAAAATCTGTAATGCCTAAGACAGGCACACACACTCAAAACTTGGCATTGGAATTTTTATATGTTTAGAAATTTTCCAAATATAGAATATCAATGAATGTTGAGCAAATTTCTGAAAACATCAAAATGAAATATCTTCTCATTAGTGTGTAGGAACTGCTGATTGACTTCAGGAATCATGGAAACGCGCAAGTCCAGTTTCTGCAAATACCACTGCATAACTGGAATGAAAAATGATGCTGTGATTAATTACACAGCCAGCGATGACCTTCTTCATTTAGATGCATGCATGTTTGTGAGGCATGTCTTTCAGAGACAAAAGGCGTTAAACCAAGGATCAAAATAAATTGAACTTACAACTAGATCTTGGAATTTATATATCATCAAAGTGAAACAAATATTATTAAATTAATGACACATTCAAATATATTGTTGCTATTACAATTTTATTATTAATGAGAATATTCACTCTGTGAAAATGTTTTATGTGTACTTAATATGTAAAATAAATTTTAAAATATAAACATTTGCTATTCAATCTTCATCTAATTGTTTTTACTTTTAATTTTTGTATGATCTGTAATGAACATAATGTAGTAGCTATTTAAATATCTTATAAGTACAACTTATTCTATTACAAATTATTATAAGAATTATGTTTTACATGTAATATATACATACATAGTATAAAAATATTTGTAAAATATATAATGTGTATATAATTTATGATGTCACATATTACTAATTGTACGACTTAGTATTACATAATATTAATTATTTGGGGAGTAGGATAAATAAACATAATGAGGTTTAAATGAAAGGAAGGCTCAGTTCTGAAAACTTGGTCCTTTCTGTTCCAAGAGACAGCGTAACTGCATGGACCGGATGGTCAAGGACAAACTTCCAGAAAAAGGCTCCCATGGATTCACACCCAGTTTTTCACTTTCCAGCTATGAGAAAGTGCCTTTTCATGTCTTTAATTCAGAAAGTATCTTTAATTCATTCCTTTCAGCCTTATTTTGCCCTTTTATAAAAAGGAGCATGTATTAATACCTAGCTCAATTATTTGCTGAAAGGATTAAATAATGCTGTAAAATAATTAACACTTGTAATTAATGTATGTAAATTAATTAGGCGAGTGCATGAGACACATTAGTGCTTACAACTGTGACTGGTGTTACTACTACCAATAACAATCACTAATGTTTATATAGCATTTAGTAACTGCTAGGCACTATTTTAAAGAACTTTACATACATTAACTCACTTAATCCTTGTTAAAAAAAACAATCTCAAGCAATGGCTATGCATAAGATATTATTTCCACTTTAGAGATGAGCAAATTGGTGTACAGGGAGTTGAATTTTATTATTATAGTATGCTTGTGCAAAAGCAGCCTTCTACTTGGAGAATTCCACTTTGAGATGGTAGATAAATAAGGTCTTAGGTTGGTTAAGAGAAGCTTGTGTTGATCGCCATGTTAGATTAGAACATAATGTTCTTTTTTTGCCCTTAACGTCATACTTGACAATTAAAGTTACATTTGCTTCATAACAACAAGTGAGCAAATTAACTCTGATCTTTTAAATCTATTTTAAAGCGGTTTGTGCAATATAGGAATTCTTTGGTCTTTGATATTAGAAAAAAATCCATAATAAAGTAAGTCCAGCTGGGGTATGTGTGCGTGTGTGTGTATATTAATACACAACTAATTATGATGTGCCCTGTGACACATTTCTTTGATCTCAAGTGATGACGGAAAAAATATAACCACTCTACTGATCTAAGCACTGTTCAACTGAAGATTTTCAAAGCACCTTTGGGTATACGGTGTGAATGATCATTTTGATTTCTATTAGCTGTTAATAATTAGTGCTTCCCAACCAATGATTTTCTGACGGCATAGATCCACCAGATCAATGTCTATGACCTTTATTTTTAGAAGTAAAGCAGCAGAAGCCTCATGTTCTCTTTCAGTTATCATTTATTGCACACTTACTCTTGTGCCTAGCACTGTGATAAATGTTGGGCAGCTAGCATTGAAAGGAATCAAAGTTCTCGCCTGGAGCAATTCACGATAAGTGAGACAGCGTTGCAGGAAGATAATGACAATGCACAGTTAGAGGTGCTATAATATCTAGCGATATGGGAATATAGCTACGGATTCAAGGTCTCCAAAAGGGGACCATATTTCAGCTACATCTTCAAGATGATTTTTTTTCCCCACATGAACCAGGCATTCAACACAGCAAGTGTTAAGAGATGTTGGACTGTGAAATAACAGGGCATGCTTAGAAACAGCTCAGAGTGACTGGAGCTTGTCGTGGGGGTGAAGATGAATGGGCAAGCTGGGGTTCATTCATGAATGGTTTAGCTTTTTCCTATAAAAAATAGGAAACCAATTAAGTTAATTTCCATAATCAGATGTGTCCTTTTGGTCTACAAAAAGATATGTTGAAGACTTCCCTGTTTCAGGCACTATGAAAGATAAAGTAGTGGAGATACAGTAGTGACAAAAATAGAAATACTTTCTGCCCTTGAGGTACTCAAAACGGTACCTGAGCAGGTGTCCGGGTGCTGTTGTCCTGTGCCCTGACAATAGATGTTGAGGACTGCTGAGATGTTTTGGAGGTGGACTCAGGAGTACTTAGTGGACAATTAAATGTTGCCAGTGAAGGAAACAGGAATGGAAGATTTCTGGCTGGGAGGTGAATTGGATAGTGACATTACTGAGACCTACAGGGAGAGAATCAGAGGTAGAGAGGAAGATGTCAGTTCAGTCTTTGACACGGGTGTGAAACTCTTTGCTATGGCTGAACACACAGTGGAACATAACAAAATATTGCTTCTTATCAATACTATATCAACTCAAATGGCATCTCCTCAAAGAGGGCTTCTTCAACCACCTTAGCCAAAGAAAATGCTCTCCTAGTCGCTTTCCACCCCATTACTCTGATTTATTCTCTTAACACTTTTCCCTCTCTGGAATTGCCTCATCTATCTATTTTTTGTTTTCTGTTTTCCCCAGCTAGAATGGGAACTGAAGGAGGGCAGAGAAGCGATCACTTCTGTTTCTGTTCACCACCTAATCCCAGGCAGGGGAGCACAATAGGCTCTTTACATTTTTGCTCAATGTTGAGTTAATGGACATAAGAGAGGACTCCGGTTAAATTGAAGGTCATTGGTGTTTAAGTTCCAGGTGAGTATGAGTATTGGTGAGTATCAAGTCAGTCTCTTTGAGACACATTATTAGTCTTTTTGATATCTGTCACCACCTCCTTCTCTTCTCCAAAGGGCAAGTGGATGCACAGAGAAAGGAACACATGAGAAATCATGGAGGTGGGATGGAAGCACCCTGGTGCCACGTGTGCAGATCATTGTCATTCTAGGGTCTTTTGCTCTGTCCTCATACCTACTCCCTCAGTCTCTCCAGAACACGTGGGAAACATGACCACTGATAGGTTGGCATTGATTAGCTTTATCCACCAGAAAGGGCAGGACAGCCCTACTTACCACCAGTTCTAAAATCCCTGGAAAAAAGACTTGGATTCGCCTGCCTTACATCTGGTGCCAACCTTCGATCCAATCCAAGGAAGCATCATGGGGAGTGTGACTGTGCATCCTGGTTTGCCTAGAATGGTCCTGTTTACACTTGTTATCTTGGTTTAATTATTAAAAGCACCCTTTCTCACTCTCAGAAATACTCTAGTTTGGATAATGAATGATATGGTTCCTCTAGTCATAGTGAATAGAATGCCTTCACCCATGATCACCTCTAGAAACAGGCTTGGGGTGGGCCGAAGTAGAAGGTGGCTGGAAACATAAGATAACCAGGAGGTGGCTGAACCTTTTAAGAAACCTGATTGCCTGCTTCTGTCCCTCTATCCATCCACGCCATGCCCAATGTGCCTCTTCCAGACACGGTGTTTGGAGTTAGCAGAGCCCTAGAAGACTTCATGATTTACTCATAGGTGTGTTCACCACTTGAAAACCTCACTCTTTTCATGATACCATAATGAGGGGATGGATGGTAAATTATAGAGGGATTATCCACCTGAGGTCTGCTGCCAAATGCCTCCCTCACTTCCAGGATGTCCCCCACTGGAGCAGCTCTGTACATTCTTGAGTCTATCATGAGTAAAACATCTAGTCAAGACTTCCCCTACAAGCCTTCTCTCAGGCCTGAGGAGGGTCTTGAGATTCCCAGGAAACAAGTGAGAAGTAATCTTAAGGCATTGTCTAGGTCATAGCTTGTACTTTCATCTAATCCCCTACCCCAGCCATGTGGGCCTGAAGGCAATTGAGAGTTCTGGGTGAATTCCCAAGATCTTCCTGGAAATAGCAAAAAGACAGAAACATACAGGTTACCAGGAGGGGCAAGTTTTCTGACATTCAAAGAGCTTTTATATTCTGTTGGTTGAAGATACAAACAAATGAATCAACGTGTGATTTAAGATTACTGTGCTTTTGAAACAGAGAGAACGCCAATGTGGCTGAAGTTTCGTGAATGGGGTCTTAATGGTATAGGGTGAAGCTGAGGAATAGACAGCGACAGGTTATAAAGGGTCATGATAAGGAGTATAGATTTTATTCTAAGTGTAAGTAATGTTTGGCAATCATGGTTTCATCTTCAAAGTCAAAACTAGAGACGAGAAATTTGTCATGTCTGGTAGACTTCAGGTACTGCTTGTTCTACATTCCTTGTGGTCCCCTAAAGCCTGTCCCTGAGGGAATCATTAATACTACCTTTAATATAATGTGACTCAAAAACTACTCACTTCAGAACACCTATCAGCAGAATTAATTCCAATTTCCCCTTGATCTTGTACTACTTGTTCCAGCTCCCTTCTTGATCAAGATCGGCTTGCTCAGGTCTGGTCATCTCCTGATTTGCTGTTCACTCTCTGTCTCTGTGATTATAGGTAAAATCTGTCACATGTATCTTTCTCCATCTAGCACATGGGGCACAAAATATGAATTAAAATATAAGCCATTTCAATTATTTTCCTTTTCTAATCTTTATAGACAGTTGTGGAATGTACCATGTCAAGCATCTTGCTCCGCATCCTCTCAGAGGCATGAAAATTCTACAGTTTTTCAAACTGCCAGGAAATGCAATAATAGGAAGCATGAAAAGGTGGGTTGGGCATTTTTCATGTCTCTTCCACCCAGATTGACTCCTTGACAAGTACCTAAATGTTAGTTAAACTTTGCACAGTGTTTCACAATTAAAGATAAAACTTGGCTGCGATTTCCCAATAGTCAGAATCCAATTTAGCATATCTTGGCTTTTTGTTTTCCCTGTCTAGCTTCTTGTACAATTTTCATATTTACTACATTTTTTAATTAAAGGAAACTTGCAGAATTTCAAACCTGCGTATTCAGTTATTCTCCATGGAGTTCTGCCTTTTGATAGAAATCTTCTCATTTTCAGAGCTCTACTCTGAGAAACACCTTAATGGAGTAGCACTTTCCAGTAAGATCAAGAGTCAGTAGATGCAAGCAAATTGCAGCTGAACTCGGTTTCCTGTGGCTGGGTTGCTATGAGCCATGCGTTGCTCCTCTTGGCTGTAGATCTTTGCTGGAATGTTGTTTATATCATTAATTTCTGAAGGCAAATGCTGGAGCTCAGTGAAATTTCTTTCTCAAAAGTAAAAGTGGACAACAGGGGAACTTGGATATCCTTATACTGCCTTCTTCTCGCTTCTGATGTCTACCTCCCTCCAAGGAAGAAGTATGTGGGAAATAGGAAATAGGGAATGGTGGGTAAAAATTGGGATAAAGACAAAGAGGAAATGGGGAAGAGTCTGATGAAGAGGGAGAGAACTGAGAAGAGTAAAGAGGAGAGAGGAAGAAGTCAGAGGAGGCAGGATATACGATGACCTCCAAGTGAGAGTGAGAGAAAAGTGAGAGCAAAGAGCTGAGAGAGATAAGAGGTGAGGAACAAAGAAACTGGGGACATAAGGATTAATGGGGGAAGAGGATGCAATTTTCTTGTTCTGAAACAGACTTCACCCTTATGTTAGTTTTCTATGGCTGCTGTAACGAAGTACCACAAATGTAGAGGCTTAAACAATGCAAATATACTGTCTTATAGGTTTTGAGGTCAGAGTTCCAAAAATGGTTTCACTGGGCTAAAATCAATGTGTCGGCAGGGCTGTGTTCCTTTCTAGGGCTCTAAGGGAAAATTTGTTTCCTTGCCTTTCAACTTTCTGAAGGCTACCCACATCCTTGCCTCATGGTCCCCTTCCCACGTCAACAAAGCCAGTAACGGTAATTTGAGTCTTTCGCACACTGAATGATTCTGACCTCGCTTCCATCACCTCCGTCTCTGACTCTCTCTCTTTTGTCTCCCTCTCCCACTTATGAAGATACTTGTGTGTACATTGGACCCATCTAGATAATCCAGGATAATCTACCCATCCCAAGGCCAGCTGTCAGTACCACTGATTCCATCTTCCACCTTAATTCTTCTTTGCTATGTAACCTATGATATGCACAGATTCTGAGAGTTAGTATGTAGACATCTTTATGAGGGGCATTATTCTGCCTACAAAAATCCTGGTCTTATGGCAGAGTTTTGGCTGATTCCTAGACTTCTCAGGCCAACAACCCCACCGTCAATCTATTGTTGTCCTATCTTCATCTAGAGGATGAAGCTTAGTGAAAGAACTGGTCTTCAATTATTTTTTTACAGTGGCCACAGGTAATCACTCCTCCCATTCATCTAGCATCTGGAACACATTTTCCAAATTCTACCTTTGCTCGCATTCTCCACCCATTGTGATTCAGTTCTTCAAGTAAGATGAGTCTTGAACTAGCAAACTTAAATCCTGGGGAGGTCTGGATAAGGTGAAGGATATGAAAATGCTTATGCGTGGTTTGTTCTCTCTCTGACTCGCCACCATGCTGGGTAGAGAGAAAGTCCCTGCATTCTATGTGAGCAATGACGACTGAAGGAAGAGCTGGCCCATAAGGTTGAGGGACCTCGGCTAGGGTTAGAAGTAGTGCTCTAAGAAAAACCCTAGGAAAATAAATCACACCAGAGAAAGTTTTACCTGACAGCTTTGCAGTTTTTGTATTTTCTGCCTTGCTGGAAGGATTTCATCATACTCACAGACAGTTTTTGTGATTGAGTAAACTATTTAGCCACTCAAATTAGATAATTCACCTTTTTAATTGGGGTGAATTGACAAATCCAGTTAATATTAGAGCTTAGATGGAATAAAGAATTCTCTGTGTACATGGCATGTATAAGAAAAGAGAATTTCTGAATTATATTTGTTTAAATATACTTGTATTATGAACTCATTTGTCCAAATAGTCAAGGATGCACAAATGTGAAGATACAGCACCATCCTTGTAGTAATATAATATCATGTAAACATTTTTAACATAGTGTCAAATAACAGTTATTTGGGCAATAGGATTGTTTCTAGTATGTACTAAGAGGACAATGACAAAGTAGAAATTAACAAGATTGATTTACTAATTGAAGACTTTATATGTAATTCAAAGCCAGAAATAAGATAGATACATCTTTAGCTTACGTAGGTCCAAAGTTATGTAAATAGATAGGAAACGAATTAATTCTGTGGAGCCGTGGATGACAACTGATAGAGTAAAATATCTGATTTTTTAAGACAATCAACAAAGGAGAAAACCAAAGGGGATGTTGTAAAGGTGACAGAGTGAATGTAAATCCCTGAATCCTTCAAGTTTTCTCTTCCACATCTGGAAAAGCCCAACAACAAAAGGAATGCTGGTGTGACCTGAAGTATCCAATTGAAAAATTTTAGAATACAAAGCAAAAAGCAGAATGATTACTCCAGAGAAACATATTAGTCTTCCAGTGTGGAAAACCAAATAGTTTAAATAGAAATAATTTAATGCCCAAAGAATAGAAGGTCATGAGAAGAAAAGGAGATGTAAAGTAATGATTAAGGAAAACTGATGTAGAAGTAATCAGAATTATTAAGAAAAAGATAAATGGGACAGATATATTAGAATAAATAAAAAACACCAGCTAAAAGAAATTTCCATCAAGTTTTAGGGCAGAATGAACAGATTTCTTACAAAGAAAAGAGAATCAGATAATCTGAGATTACTAAGAGGATGTGTGACAACATAGGCAGACTATAGAGAAAAAAAGAGATGTGAGACAAAAGTCCTATACCCACCAAGATATCATCCACCTGTTAGGGCAGGGAAGTTTTGTGTGTGTTTGTGTGTGTATTGCAAGGATTCACAAGTTATATTACACAGCTTTCTTATCTGATGAAAAACATAAGGACATATGTATATGTTTTTGTCAAATAGCAATTTAATTAAAACTATCAAATCAGGATGACAAAAAGAGGAAATGATATACAAAGAATGTAAAAGTGTATAGATATACATTTATACACATACATTTATAAATGTATATATTTATAGTATAAATAGATAATGACAATATGACATAATTTGTACTCTAAAATTTAAGTAAAAGTAAATAAGACGGGAGACACAAAACATCAGGGAAAATCGATAATAATATAGTAACTTATTATATAACCTAATATAAAACGTTAATTAAGAACTAAAAGACTTAAAATAGCTTCAGGGAAAAGTTAAAATTCTAGGAGCAGAAATGAGAGATTTACAAGCCCTTGAAAGATTTCATTTTTGTAAAGGTGGGGGAAGGGAAATAGGAATGGGAGATCAAAGTCTTTTATTAGACATAATAATTTATAAACTTGCCTTATTTATTTTTTTTAAAAGATTTTATTTTTTTCCTTTTTCTCCCCAAAGCCCCCCAGTACATAGTTGTATATTCTTCGTTGTGGGTCCTTCTAGTTGTGGCATGTGGGACGCTGCCTCAGCGTGGTTTGATGAGCAGTGCCATGTCCGCGCCCAGGACTCAAACTAACGAAACACTGGGCCGCCTGCAGCGGAGCGCGCGAACTTAACCACTCGGCCATGGGGCCAGCCCCAACTTGCCTTATTTTATCAGTCAATATATTGCTATAGTTGAGAGGGTAATATTTTAGATAATTTAAAAATATAGTAGAATTTCAAAATTAATGGGGATGTTGAAGAGAAAATGTTCTAAGCCTGAAAAAATAAGAAAAGGAGAAAACAACAATTAATGGTAGAAAGTTTAATGAGTAAAAAAATACAAACTAGGAAGGAAGAAACAAAACCAAATATTTTAGCCAGCGCAATAAATACAAATGGATTGAAATCTTTTGTCATGATGCTGATTTTAAGAACATTACACATAGATACATATACGCATGCTCAATTCGTTTGATATTTTCAAGTCATATGCTCAATGAGAACTACCAACGAAAATTTTGAAACAATCTAGCAAAGATCAACCAAACAAACGTAATACAATGAAAACAAGATGAATAGCCAAGGCCAGGACGAAATGCAAAGCCAAAAGCATTGCACAGGAAGAAGAAAGACATAATGCGTAAAGAATTATGAAAATATATTTCATTTATGAAAAAACAAAATGGTAGCCAAGTACATAAAGCAAAACTACAGGAGATAGAACTTGCTAACATGAAATTATAGAGGAAGATATTAATAAAATTTACCAGAATAGAAAAATTAAGTAGATAAATGCACATAAAGAGAATTTGTATTATAAAATTATTTATTAGAGGGATTTATATAGATATAATTTTATTATATTAAATATGTATTATTTTGCATTTACAAAATTAAATAATATTGAATATTTCAAAAAGTTGAGATCATATTAGCCTCCTTCCTTGCTCATAAATTTGTAAAAAAGTCAACCTTAAAATTAAATGAAAAATTAACATCATGGTAATTAAGATACTTCTTAAATCTTTGAAGCAAAAAAGATTCATAATTGAAATTAAAATTATCTGAAAAGGAGGGGCTGGCCCCGTGGCCGAGTGGTTAAGTTCAGGCGCTCCGCTGCAGGCGGCCCAGTGTTTCGTTGGTTTGAATTCTGGGCACGGACATGGCACTGCTCATCAAACCATGCTGAGGCGGCATCCCACACGCCACAACTAGAAGGGCCCACAACGAAGAATATGCAACTATGTACCGGGGGGCTTTGGGGAGAAAAAGGAAAAAAATAAAATCTTTAAAAAAAAAAATTATCTGAAAAGGAGAAATTGCTTGCTAAAATATATACAGCACAGCAAAATACACCTATAGGAAATTTATAATGGCATTTTTTATTATAAAAGACACAATAAAAAATACGTTATGTGCCTAGAAAATATAGAAAAAATTAATACAAGAACTAAAAAGGAGAAAATTAATTAAGATTAAGAATTAGAATTGAAGGAATAGCAAACAACAAATGATTAAACAGGGCAATTAAAAAAACCTCTTTTCCTCCAAAAATAGTAAAATAAATAAAATCCTAAAGAGCTCAATTTAAGGAAAAAAAGAGACTCAAATAACACTAAACATTAAAAATGACAGACGAGCTGTAAGCTCAAATACAAAAATTAGAAGACATCTAAAAAATTAAGTTTAACACTATGAATATGACAATCCAGTAGAAATGGATAATTTCCTAACAAAAAAGAAATTTCCATATTTCAAGATAGTGGGATGAGCTTTATGATAACCACATACCCCACCCCTGCCACAATGGCCTCACACAAAAGGGAACACTAAATGAAAAAACAACTAAACTAAATCAAAACAATGACAGCAGCAACACATTGGCAACAAAAAGTGGAAAAGAAATACAGCGAATTCAAAAGTCACTGAAAACGCAAAAAGTTATTTTTGGTAGAAAGTAAACAAATACCTGAAACCCAAAGAAGAGATGCTTTTAGATGCAAAAAAAAAAAAAAAAAAAGAAAGAAATCACAGACAAAAACAGGCACAGAAGAAGATTGCTAAAATAGTGGAAGTGTCTCCAGAGTCTCAAGCCTGAAAATGGAAGATTCTGGGAGCAGAAGGGGGCCCAGCAGCCCTAAGCAGTACGGTCAGCTAGTTTTTGAGACCTGTACAAGTCATCTCTCCAACGTGGCATCTGCAAAGCCACAAAGCAGCCTAGCTCCGGGCAGCAGCAGTGACTTTGGGTATGGGTGTCAGCGTGGTGGGACTACCCCAGAAACCCTCAGGAGGACGTGGTACATCCCAGCTCTTCCCTCAGACACATGGCACAGACACACAAAGCGCTTCCAGTCGGGCCAGATAACTCCCAAACACAAAAATATGCTCAGAAATATAATCAACTATTTAAGGAAAACTTGTATCTTGTTAGTCAGAGACTATATTCAACCAATGGAAAACCTTACAGCCAGTGGAGAAAATAAAAGGGATTTACAGGGTTATATCTTTGTCATGCTGAGTAAGGAATTGAAAGGGTTGGTGGGAGGAGGGTTATATAGATATGGATTAATGCTGGCAAGATTTTATTTGACAGATATAACTTTAAGTATGTGTGTTGACACCTGAGGGTAAACACTTGAAAAATAGAAATAGAATTAATAACTTACAGATCATTAGAAGAACAGAAACAATAAAAAACCCTTGAAGGAAATGTGATAAATAAAGACATATATAAAAATCCAAAAAGTGGTGGGAAGGGGCTGGCCCCTTGGCGTAATGGTTAAGTTCAACATGCTCTGATTTGGCAGGCTGGGTTGGCGGGTTTGGACCCTGGGTGTGGACCTACACCACTCATCAGTAGCCATGCTGTGGTGGTAACGCATGTACGAAATAGTGGAAGATTGGCACAGATGTTAGCTCAGGGTGAATATTCCTGAGCAAAAAAAAAATTAAAAACAAAAAGTAGGGGGAAGAGGTAATTAGAAGTCAGAATAAATATAAGTCACTACATAGGGCAGAGAATTTCCAAATATATTAATAATCATTATCAATATGAGTGAATAAAGTTCATGTATCACAAACAGATTTTGAAATTGCAAACAAAATAAAGCAAGCAGGTTCAGGTTGAATTCAAGATGAAATGCCTTAAAAGCGAAAACCAGAATTTTTCATTTAGAGGAAAGGAACAATTCGCCATGAAAATATTACAGTCAATAATATTTATGTATCCAGCAACATAGCTTGAAATATATAAAGGAAAAATGATTAGCTATAGAGGACAAATTGATGAAGCCACAAACCCAGTGTGAGAGTTGATTATACCTCTCTCAGAAATGACAGAACAGAGAAGCAGACCGCTATAAGTGTAGGTGTATTGAACAATAAAATGTTTGAACAAATAGAATTTGAAGTCAATGGAAATTGCCCATTGCTTTGTGAATTTGAATAATGAAATAAATTTATTTAAGCAAATGAATATGTATTACTTTGAATTTCACAAAACTGTACTTCTAAAAAAACACATATGAAACATTCACAAAAATTGATTATGAATTAGAACCAAAGGAAATCCCAACAAATTATAAAAACCTAATTATATGTAATCTATATCCATTGAGCAAACTCTAATACAGTTAAGAATGAACAATAAAATAGGAACACGTAATTGCACTCATTGCAAAGTAAAACACGCACATACATAAAACACACGCAGTTACAGAGAACTATTGAGTTCTCTATTTGAGTTAGAGAAAATATAAAAATAGAAATTACTATTCAAAACTTTTAGCAAAGATAACACCTAGATACAAAAAAGCAGTAAACATTGAATGATTTATGGCCTTAATATAACGTATTAGAAAAATAAGAAATTTTGGAAATAAATGAAATGAGCTTTCAATTTAAAAAGATAGAACAATTCTGTGATAAAAAAGTGTAAATAATAAATTGAGAAAGATAATATCTGAAAATAATGACAGAAAAAGGTAAAACATGGAGTTCACCAAAAACCCCAGAGTTTGGTCTTAATTATTTATACTCATATTTATAATATTTAGAAATAATAATGTTTATGAAATTTGTGTCAATGTGTTTGAGTAGGGAAATCAATTTAGGGTTATTTCCTAGTGTCCTGACATTCAGGGAAGTGAGCGGGTTGCACAATCCTTGGCAGAAGTTGACTGCTTTATGGCAAATAATCCCAGCCGTCCAACCAATTCTAGCCAATTTTACCTTCAGAGAAGACCAGAGAACGAGGAGCTCCATTCACCTGCTGGAAACATCACACGATCAGACACAAGGCGAGACCAGAAGGGGGGCGTTGGGTAGGATGACGAACTGCATTCCGGTGCCCGTTTACCAACTTGAACGGCCCTGGTCAGGCGGAGGGCGCTCTGCCAGGACGCAGACGCTCCAACACAGTGACCTTGAATCTTGGCTGGCTGATAACGAATCACAAAAAAATTGACAAAATCCGACTGCTTGCTGGAAGATACATGGTTTCCTTCAGCAGCCAGTGAAAGATGAACTAGATTGGCTTAAAAAACAAAACACCAAAGAGCTTTGAGCTCATTGATTTTTATAAACAAAACCCTTTGGGTGCCCTGTGAGCAGAAAGCCTCTACGACAATCTGTCTTCCTGGGATAAAAATAGAGATATGTATAAATTAAGTATGTTTTACTTCTGAACTATGCTAAAGCAGAAGTGGAGTTAACTACTACTGGACCTTTTCCTTTCAATAATCAAAAAGAAGCTTGCTTAGCTTTTTCTTTCTAATGAAGTGGAGAGGAACGCAGAGAGGCCTCCCCAGGTCTTAGATTTACACAGGGATTAAACTGGATTGAAGCTGGATCCTTCGGGCAGGAGTTCCACCTCATTCACCCTCATTTTTCACTAGACAAACTCACATGCATTATTTAAGTTTTAACTCGAATGAGCATTTTTGTGGTATTCTGGGTAGTTAAAACATTCTCTGCTTCTGGGTTTATAAACTTTTTGTTCATTTCTCTATTCTATCATTTCCTAAATTACATTGTCTGTTTATCAACTCACCCCCTCCAACCCTCCTTGAGGAAGCAAATTAAAAGTCACTGTGTGCTCCCAAAGGTGAAAAATCAAATCTTATTTTTGTTTCTAGGACCAGGGAGGAAGCGAGCAAAGAAATGAGGGAGAGAGGTCATGAAGTTAAATTTCAGTGAATGATTATCTAGATCCTTTCACATTTTATTGCACTTAATCCACACACCAACCCTGCTATATTGAACCTAACATCTTCAGATTATATATGAAGCTAACAAAATTTAAGGACTTTGGGAAAGGTCGCAAAACTTGTTAACTTCTATCCTCCATCTAATTCCCAAGTGAACACTTTCTTTGCTAATACACAATTATTTCAAATTTAAAACCAAAAAAGGGCTGCCTGCCGTATCGTCATTCGCTACAAGAAATGAGCCTCTAAAATGTGCAATGACCGTGAGAAAAATGAGCAGGTGATGTGGTACCTTCTGATGACGGTGTTTATTTAAGCAGGAGTAGAACAGGCCTGATATTAACATGACTGAGAGGAGCTAGCGAAAGCTTCCTTGGGGATGAATGGGGTTGTCGAGAAAAATGTACAATTCAACTGTTTGCCACTCAACAGCAATTGGAGTATGAATCATTTAAGACATTTCTGAATCTGACTTGATAACCAAAGTTATAGCAAGATACCCTCATTGGCAGGATATAAATTAATTTGCTAACTCCATAGCCTTCAAACGATGACAAAGCTTAAAGCATATGTAATTTTTTTCTGCCTGTAATAAGATTTGGACTACTCTATTTTAATTATAATTTTCACCTGTTATTAAATATATGTACATATCTGTACATATACCCCTATATATATATACATATACAGTACATATATATGATATGTGAGAGATATATATATAGACTATATATGAAGATTTTTTTGTTTCAAATAACATTAAGCAATTGTAACTTGCTTAAGCATGAATGGGAACTTTTAGAATAGTACTCTGCTCTCATGAAATCAAAGAAATTAGTGAGGGGCTGGCCCGTTGGTGCAGCGGTTGAGTTCACATGTTCTGCTTTGGTGGGCTGGGTTTTTCTAGTTCAGATCCTGGGCACCTAAGCACCGCTTGTCAAGCCATGCTGTGGCAGGCGTCCCATGTATAAAGTAGAGGAAGATGGGGGCTGGCCCCGTGGCCGAGTGGTTAAGTTCATGCGCTCCGCTGCAGGCGGCCCAGTGTTTCGTTGGTTCGAATCCTGGGCGCGGACATGGCACTGCTCATCAGACCACGCTGAGGCAGCGTCCCACATACCACAACTAGAAGAATCCACAAAGAAGAATATACAACTATGTACCGGGGGGCTTTGGGGAGAAAAAGGAAAAAATAAAATCTTTAAAGTAGAGGAAGATGGGCACAGATGTTAGCTCAGGGCCAATCTTCCTCAGCAAAAAGAGGAGGATTGGTGGCAGATGTTAGCTCATGGCTAATCTTCCTCAAAAGAAAAAAAATTAAAAAAAAGAAATTAATGAATCAAACATCATGCAGGAAAGCAACTTGATGTTGTCTACCCCAGGTCTTTGATATTAGGAGCTCTCCAAACTTCTGTCTAATTGTTAATATAAACAGGATTCAGCTCACAATCTGATCAGCTCATCTTGGATGTGGTGCCCAATTCTGGACCAATCAGAACTGCCCAGTGGTACAAAGTCACCTAGTATGGACGTGGCTGATGGGGGTGGGAGAGATTCCCCATGGTTTCAGGGATAATTACCAGGGAAAAGGGAGCCATTAATCTGAATGATGTATCCTTTTGTGAGAATTTTGATGAAAGTATTCTCTAAACTTTATTTTTATATTTCTAATAAGTTACTAATTCAGACAAAGTTAAGTCTGATTAAGCATACAGTAAGGTTTTTGACTAAACCAGAATTTTTTGTGTGTGTGAGGAAGATTGGCCATGAGCTAACATCTGTGCCAATCTTCCGCTATTTTGTATATGGTACACCACCACAGCATGGCTTGACAAGCTGTGATCTGAACCTGCAAACCCCGGGCCGCCAAAGCAGAGCATGCAAACTTTAACCACTCTGCCACCAGGCTGGCCCCCTAAACCAGAATTTTGATTCTACTTAGTTGGGCCCACCTGGTTTAGGGATTGGTTATAATAAGGACGTGGTGTATGAAGAAAACAAAATGATGCTATTCAGAATGACTAAGCCTGTAATCTGTAATAACAACTACCCATATTGCAGGTCCCAAAGATGGCCACATCCATGTATATCCCATCCCAAATATTCCTCTTACAATGCAATGTTAACACCTCTGCATTAGCAGCTTTAGTCTGTGTCCCTCTCCATTGAACCTGGGTAGAATCTTGTAACTGCTACGACCGACAGAATTGCCAGAAGTGGCATTGCAGGACAATCGAGAGTTTCTGCCTTGCCCTCTCTCTCTCTCAGGATGCTTGTTCTGTAGAAAGCCAGTCACCATGTTGTGAGAAAGCTCAGACAAGCCTATGTGGAGAGACTCCCTGAAGAGAAACTGAGGCCGCAGCTGACTGCCAACATCAGATGCCAGACATATGAGTGAGCAAGCCTGCAGTGGAGGCTCCGGGTCTCAAGCTGTCCCCTGACAGAGTGGAGACAGCCTTTGCTGAGCCCAGCACAGAGTGTAGATGCGTGACCAGCTTACATGTTATCGTTTTAAGCCTCTAAGTTTTGGGTTGGTTTGTTAGGCAGCACTAGCTGGTTGGTACAGATATTGGTACCTGGATGTTGTCTGCAGCCTGATATAAGCAAGACCAAAAATTGCGACAGCAGCTTTGTGACTAAGTGATAGACAGGAGCTGGAAGGACCTAGAGGATGCATAATGGCCCTTTTGGAGGACGTTGGTGAGGGCTTAGAGGAATGGTAAGAAAATGTTCTTGAAAACTGAAGGAAAGGAGATCCTTTAAGCAGTGTCAGGAAGGTGAGCAACACTGTTGTGTATTATAGCGTGGAAAATAGAAAAGCACCTGATGGCCTGGATGGTCCAGGTACAGAGATTTCCAGGCAAAGAGTTGAAGGTATTATGCAGTTTCTTTAAGCTGCATATAATAAAGCATAAGAAGAGGGAGACAAGATAAAAAAATAACTGTTCAATAAAGAGGGTCCGGGGATTAGCGGGATTAAAAATACTACTGCTTCTCATTCCTAGCTTCCTGGTTTCCAAATTAAGAAAGGGCTTAAGAGCAATGATGAAATTCAGGGCGGGACTAAAGGATGCTCTGTTAAGACCTCAGAAAGATATATGGTAGTGTTTCAGGGAACCAGTCAGTCATGACTGAAAGATCCTTTTCATTAAACTAAAGGCCCTGCCAGGGCCATATCACATAGCTGACTTAGAAAACCCAGAGAAAAGCTTTTCTTGAAGAGATTCGTGGATCGACTTTTTGTCTATCAGAGTTGATTATAAATTGATTCATAACAAGTCCACAAAATTGAAAAAGAATTGTATCATTTGAGACTAAAAAAGATAAAGATAACAAAAACTAGGGCTTTGGATGTCCAAATTATTCCTATTGGCAAGCACTCTGGGAGAGCTCCACAACTACAACACCAGCCATTTCTTAGGGAAAAAAGAAGGATGAGTTAGAGGACAAAACTAAGAGGTCAGAGAGTGGAAAAGAGGACCATGGAGAATCATGGCCATAGGACTGTGTTCTAATCCAGCAGCCAGCATCATTGTCCAGCTGGATTTCAGAACTGGAGCAGTAACTACAATGTGCCTCTCATTTCCTCTTCCTTGAACAGGAAGGCCCATAGTAGTTAACCAATATCTGCTTCATAGTTGTATGTTGGGTGTGGAAAGGGCATATGACTTGTCTTTTCATTTCATAGATCTTCAGAGCTAAATAAACTTTGCTTGAAGAGCTGTCCTTGAAGAACTTCCCCTGAGGAGCTGCGCCGGCAATGCGCATGATTTGGATGCTAAGAACCTAGATTTTGAAATGATGCTTTATTAAGACGAGACTTGAGGGTCTTGGTGGAGAGGAATGAATATATTTTGGATATGAGGAGATAGAAATTATTGTGGCCAGAGAATAGACTGTGGCAGATGATATTTTCCAAAGATGGAAGTGCCAATTTATCTCATCTCACACATTCTTCTTCCAAGGTGGCGTTGACACTCCTCCATCGAGAGATGAGTTTCACATCTGCCTTGATTAATAGAACATAGTAGAAGGGACACTTTGACTTCCCAGGCTAACTCACACAAGGCAATCTGACATCTATTTGATCTCTCTTCTCTTCTCTCTTTCTCTTTGAGTTTTGCTCTTTCCTTCTCTCTCTCTGTGTCTCGGGGACACTTAATCTCTGGGCAAGTCACACACTGTGCTGTGAGGAAGTCCAAACTAGCCTATGTGGAGAGATCACAGGGAGAGTCCACATGGAGGGACCCTGCGGAGAGGAAATAAAGAGCTAAAGCCCTCGCCAACTCCAGGCGTATGCATAAACAGGCCTTCAGATGTTTACAATCTTCAGCTTTGAGCCCCTTCAGGTGATGCTCATAGGAGCCAAACTTTCCCAAGCTCTACTCAAAGTGAAGATTTATGAGCAAAATAAATGTTGTTGTTTTAAGCCACCACATTTTGGGGTATTTGTTATGAAGCACTAAATAACTGGAACAAAAACTATGGATGTTGAAATTATTCCCAGCCTTTGAAATTAATATTCCCAAATTTTACCAACTGTGGCTAAAAACTAGGGTCATATGTACCTTTACGTCAAAATACAGTGGCTCTAATCCCCCATCTGTTCAAACAGAAACTCCTTCTTCGTCCAACTCACATCTTGGTCTTCCTGTTCTACTGCTTAAAAAGAAGACACACATGTGCACATGTGCGTGCACACACACACACACACACACACACTAGTTCTCCCCTATCTGTACAACTTGAATTGCCTCCATCCAAAATGCAAATCTTTTCACGCAGGAATCTTAGGCTCCAGAGATGCGTCTCTGCTTCCATCTACCTCTAGGTGCAGTCTTCAAGTACAGGCCTCTTTTCATTGAAGAACTGGTGTGAACTCTTCGTCAGAGTCACTAATGAAACACATTGTTCCATCTGGACTCATCCTCTATGTAATGGAGATCCCCTTTAGGGCCCCGTGTTGGAAATTTTTCACTGGACTGCTCAGCTTTGCTTCAAGTCTTTATTCTTCAGTTCTTAATCTTTGCTCAACCTTCAGCCTTCCCCCCTCCGCCCCAATCCATGCCCACAATGCTTGGCTTTTCTACCACGTGCAAAGGAACCTGGCGGCTTCCTGCTCTTCTCGTTAATGGCTGGATGAAACTGCAGCTCTCCGTCTCCTTCAAGTAAGACACTGCCACTGTATCGTCTCTGGCATCATGAGCATGCAGCTGAAGCTTTGGAATAGAAGTAGTGCTTTACAGTGACATTAGCAGGGAGACGCTGATATGAAAACAGACGACCGTTGAACTGAACACTGGTGCCTTTGCATTCTACCGTCGATGGTCTTTAAGGGCATCGCTGGTTAATTGTTTTATACCCAATATCATGGGAGCTTTCATGTGCAAGTATTTTTATGATAATCAAAGTGTTCATCCTATTTTCACCTTTTTTTCAGTTAAAATAAGTGTATTTCAGTGTTCCTACATGGTTTATGAAAACATAATTTTAACAGTTGCATATAACATTCGATTTAGTGGATCGACTATAATTTCCTCAACCATTCCATTTTATTGAAACAGTAAATTGCGTACTATCTTTCACTACTATGAATATTACATATATGGGAACCTATCTAAGATAATAGTTTTTTTCCCCAAATAGTGGGCAATTTATTTAATCCTGTCAAGAACTAAAAAACTATTTATGCTTCCTCAAACGTATTGTCATTTTTATTCCTTGAAGATCTCTCTTCTTATTTTCATTGTCACCTTCATTATACAAGAGAAAACATTTTTCTTATTCTTCCTAGGATCAGATATTTACCTTATTTATATTTTTCCAGTTTCATATTTCGTAAGTGCTGATTGTCTTAATGCACATTTCTTTGATTATTGGAAAAGATGAACTTTTTTTCATGTCCTTGCTTATAATGTTTACTCATTCCTATTTCACTTATGAATTATCTGGGTTTTTTTGCTCATTTACCTTTGCCAAAAATCATAGAACTAGTTTCCTGCAAAGTCTGTGTTTGAAGCCAGGATTGTCAGGCCTCAGGCAAGTCTTATCAGCTCTTTTCTCATCTGTAACCTCAGAGAGATATGGCATTTTAATGACATAATAGACATAACAACTAAAACCGGCAAATAGCGGATATTCAAGAAATGGTTCTTAGTAATAATATCATTATTTTTGTTGTTGTTATTGAATTAGTAACTTGAGTATCCAGAGAGTATTAAAGAGCAATGATGGCAGCAATCGTCATTATTTGATTTCTCAAGTCTATGGAAACATCTTTATTGTTTCACACTGTTAGTTATCATCTTGAATATTCGTTCTTAGTACACACCACCTTTTCGAAAGAATTTTATAATTTAACAAGGCTATTTGGTTTCTATTGAGATGAATTTTATTTTGCTCTATTTTTCTGGTTTGACCAATTGATTTGATGCTTTGTTACAGTAAAGTTGTTAATAGGTAACCATTTTCATGTTTAAAAGATTAAACGTTGTTTGTTTATGGTGGGATTGTTGTCATGAGCCACTGACTTCTAAGAAGAAAGAATTGGGGGTTTTCAACTCTGTGTTCATTGATCTATAGTTTTCTGTTTGTATGATCCTTGCATTTTTTTATATCAGGATTATAATTCCTTTATAATTTAAATTGGTTTGCTTTATTTCTTCTGGGTTAACATCATTGTCTGTTGTGTGGAAATTTTCTGATGCTGAATGTTTGCAAGAACTAGCTTTTATAATCAATGAGAACTGAGGCTCCAGTTGGATCACTCTTTCACAAATTTATCATCTACTTTTCATGTTATGTATTTATTCAATTTTTCTACTTCATTTTGTAATAACTTTGGTAATTTGTTTTTAATATGCTATAAAATTATCTGTTACATAAGCATTCAGATTAATCAATATATGCTACAAGTTGTATTTTACTATAAATTAAACATTTTTTCTAAAATTACTGTTATATCTCCTTTCTTCCTTTTCACTTTATTTGCAGATTTTTTCCTACTTTTAAGTTTTTTTGTTGGATATTTATTTTCAAAGCACAGAATATTGCTATCTTCTAAATTATTTTTAACCACTTTCATATACATTATTTTTTAAACTTAGTTCTTTTCTTTTTTAAATTTCCAAGGCATACCATTACTACTATTTTATTTTAACATTAAATGTTTAAATCTATAAACTCACTTCTTTATTCATCTTTGTTATAAGATATAACTCTACAAAAGGTGCTTTTACAAATTTCATTTATTTAAACCATATTTATTTTTTACCAACTGTGTTCTAGGCTAATACTAGTCATTCATGATATAATTATGACTACGATATTATTCCTCCCCTTGGAGCTTACCTGGGTGAAAAAGAGGTATTGGCAAAGAAGGATTTATAAAACATCATGGTAAATATTAAAATAATAACCACATAGTCCCACAGAAACATGGAAAAGGAAGCACATATAAGAAGTATTATAAAATGTTCTACAAATATTAACTATTGCTTTTGCTTTTCTTTTTTGCCCATGTCACCTTTAAGACATTACCCAAAATACTTGGCTTTGTTTACTCTTCGTGTCTTCCTTCCATCTCCCCACCCCTCTCACTCCCCATTTGATAAGATACTGGTGGGATATGACCAAACAGTAGCTCTTGTCTATTTATCATCTATCTATCTATCTATCTATCTATCTATCATCTATCTATCTATCGATTATTTATCTATTTGTCTAATCTGTCTGTCTATGCAGCTGTAAACTCAGAAGTTTCCTTTTATGCTTGGACTGGCCATCATGAGCTATAAGCCAGCTTGAAATAGCAGCTTTCCAGTTTGACCCTTATGGAATATTCTGTTTATTACAACACACTGTTTCCCAAAGTGGTTTTTACACTTGATAGGTATTACATGAAAAAGTAAGTTGGCAATCTCTAAGTCAAAGATTGTCTTTTGTTATTAGATTTTTAGAGACTTTAATGTGCTTTTAAAACTCCAAGAAAGGAATATAGTCTATAGAATTTGTATTTTCTTTTCAATTTAATTTATTGAGGTAACATTGGTTTATAATATTGTATAAATTTCATGTGTACTTCATTATATTTTGATTTCTGTATAAATTACATTGTATTCACCACCAAAAGTATAGTTTCCACCTTCGCAGTACAAATGTCTGCCTCTATCCTTTTTACCCTCCCCCCACCCCCTCCCCCTCTGGTAACCACCAATCTGTTCTCCATATCTATGTGTTTGTTACTTTTATTTATCTTCCACATGTGAGTGAAACCATACAGTATTTATCTTTCTCTGTCTGACTTATTTCACTTAGCTTTATACTGTCAAGATCTGTCCATATTGTCAGGAATGGCAAGATTTCATCTTTTTTCTGGCTGAGTAGTATTCTATTGTGTATGTAGATATGCATATATACATACATATACATATACATATACATATATATATATGCCACCTCTTCTTTATCTATTCATCTGTTGATGGGCACTTAGGTTATTTCCAAATCTTGTCTATTGTAAATAATACTGCAGTGAACATAAGGGTGCATATATCTCTTCTAATCAGTGTTTTCATGTTCTTTGGATAAATACCCAGACATGGAATAGCTAGATCATATGGTATTTCTATTTTTAATTTTTTGAGGAATCTCCATACTGTTCTCCATAGTGGCTGCACTAATTTACATTCCCACCAGCAGTGCACAAGGGTCCTCTTTTCTCTAAATGTTCTCCAACACTTGCCTTTTTTTTTTTTTGAGGAAGATTAGCGCTGAGCTAACATCCACCTCCAATCCTCCTCCTTTTGCTTAGGAAGATTGGTCTTGAGCTAACATCCATGCCCATCTTCCTCTACTTCATATGTGGGATGCCTGCCACAGCATGGCTTGATGAGCTGTGTGTAGGTCCGGGCCGGGGATCCGAACAGGCAAACCCTGGGCTGCTGAAGCAGAGTGAGCAAACTTAACTGCTTCACCACAGGGCCAGCCCCCTTGTCTTTTTAATAATAGCCATTCTGACAAGCATGAGGTGAATATCTCATTGTGGTTTTTATTTGCACTGCTCTAATAATTAGTGATGTTGAACATCTTTTCATGTGGCTGTTGGCCATCTGTATATCTTCTTCGGAAAAAATGTCTCTTCACATCCTCTGTCTATTTTTCAATCAGGTTGTTTTTTTCATTGTTAAGTTGTATGAGTTATATATATATTTTACATATGAACTCCTTATCAGATATATGATTTGCAGATAACTTCTCCCAATCAGTAAGTTGTCTTTTTGTTTTGTTGATGGTTTCCTTTGCTGTGCAAAAGCTTTTTAGTTGATATGGCCCCATTTGTTTATTTTTTCTCTTGTTTCCCATGCCTGAGGAGATATATCCAAAAAGATATTGCAAAGACTGATGTCAAAGATCATACTGCCTATGTGTTTTCCTAGGAGTTTTGTGGTTTCAGGTCTTACATTGAATTCTTTAATCTATTTGGAGTTAATTTTTGTGGATGGTGGAAGATAGTGGTCTAGTTTCATTCTTTCACATATGGCTATCCAGTTTTCCCAACACTGTTTATTGAAGAGATTTTTCTTTCTCCATTGTATATTCTTGGTTCCCTTGTTGAAAAGTATCTGTCCATAAATGTGTGGGTTTATTTCTGAGCTTTCAATTCTGTTCCATTGATGCGTGTATCTGTTTTTTTGCCAGTAACATCCTGTTTTAATTACTATATCTGGGGCCGGCTCCGTGGCCGAGTGGTTAAGTTCACGCGCTCTCCTGCGGCGGCCCAGGGTTCGGATCCTAGGTGTGGACATGGCACCGCTCTTCAGGCCACGTTGAGGCGGCGTGCCACATCCCACAACTAGAAGGACCTGCAACTAAGATATACAACTGTGTACGGGGGGGTTTGGGGAGATAAAGCAGAAAAAAATTACTATATCTTTGCAGTATACTTTGAAATCAGAGAGTCTGATACCTACAGCTTTGTTCTTTTTTTTTTTTTTTCAGAATTGCTTTGGCTGTTCAGGGTCTTTTGTTGTTCCATACAAATTTGAAGATTCTTTGTTCTATTTCCATAAAAATGTCATAGAAATTTTGATATGGATTGCATTGACTTTATAGATTTCTTTATGTAATACAGACATTTTAACTATGGTGAATGCTACCAAATATTTAAAGAAGATGTAATACATATCCTTCTCAAACTATTCCAAAAAATTGAAGAGAAAGGAACATTTCCTAACTCATTTTACAAGGCCAACATTACCCTATTACAAAAACCAGACAAGGACAACACAGAAAAAGAAAATTACAGGGCAATATCACTGATAAACACAAATGCAAAAATCCTCAACAAAATATTAGCAGATCAAATAAACAATACATTAAAATGATCATACACCATGATCAAGTGGGATTCATTCCAGGGATAGAAGGATAGTCAACATTTGAAAATTAATCAACATGATACACCACATTATTAAAATGAAGAATAGAATCACACAATCCTCTCAACAGATGCAGAGAAAGCACTGACAAAATTCACAATCCATTTATAATGAAAACTCTCAGTAAAATGGGTGTGGAAGGAAAATACCTCAACATATCAAAGGCCATATATGACAAGCCCATAGCTAACATCATACTCAATGATAAAACCTGAAAGCTATCCCTCTAAGAACAGGAATAATACAAGGATGCCTACTCTTGCCATTCTTATTCAACATAGTATTGGAAGTCCTAGCCAGAGCAATTAGGCAAGAAAAAGAAATAAAAGCTATCCAAATTGAAATGGAAGAAGCAAACTGTCACTATTTGTAGATGGCATGATTTTATGTATAGAAAACCCTAAAGAATCCACCAAAAAACTATTAGAAATAATAAATGGATACAGTAATCTTGAAGGGTACAAGGTCGACATACAAAAATCAGTTGTGTTTCTACATACTAACAACAACCTAGCAGAAGGAGACATCAAGAATACAATTCCACTTACAATGGCAACAAAAAAAATAAAGTACCTAGAAATAAATTTAACCAAGGAAGTGAAAGACCTGTACACTATAAATTGTAAGATATTTTTGAAAGAAATTGAATACACAGAGAAATGGAAAACTATTCCATGCTCACGCATTGGCAGGCTTTTTCATGTTAATTTCATCATAGGTTTCTTTGATCTGGGACCTTCTTAAAAGAATAATATTCCTTGCAACAGACTTTGGGAAAATCTTTTTTATATACCATGGATATATTGGGTTTAGGATTCTGTCATCCTCAGAAGAGGAGACATAGGAATGTCACTGAATTTATCTACACATGTATTGGGAAATGTTAATTGTAGGATAAACACAAGTAAAACAAAAGGCATACACATACAATAAAATATACAGTACAGTATATGTACTATTTAAAACACAAATCCCATAGTTCCTTACAGTATTATGAAACAAAATTGTTTTAATGAGACTTAGCACATGTGTGATGCATTATACAGAGATCGACAATTAGGTTATTTAGGAGAAAACAAAGTTACTCTGCTTTGTGAGACAGACAGGAAAATGATATGAAAGATGTAAAAAATTATTGCAAGACTGACTTTTTATTTTTATATTGGTGAGACTTATGATTCTCATTTCCAGGAACCAAACTATATGCAGCTGGGTCAAATGTTTAACAAATGGAATCTACCCCTACTTGGATGACACCAAAGATGAACTCATAGTGAGCAGAGAATTTCTATACTCTTATGATATGGAAACCACTAGGACTGAGTGAAAATTGTTGACAATTCAGAACAGGACAATGAAATAGAGTGTCAACCCAGAGAATCTTTATTTCCAAGGTAGAATATTTTTAGACTCCATATCACTTTATTTCCTTTAATTTTTTTGAAATAATTTCAGACTTTGAGAAGAGTTGCAAAGACAGTTTCTTTACACCCCACACACAGCTTCTCCTCATGCTAACATCTTCCATAATCATGGTTCAATTATCAAAACTAAGAAACTAACATGAGAACAATACCAATCAGTAAACTACAGACTTTATTCAGATTTCCTCAGTTTTTCCACTAATGTCCTTTTTCTTGATTCTATGATCCAATCTTGCATTGTACATTGCACCTGGTTGTCACGTATCCTCAATTTAATCAGTGATAACTCCTCAATTATTTCTTGACTTGGTGACCTTGACGCTTCTGAAATGTACTGGCTAGGTGTGTTATAAAATGCTCCCTGATTTATGTTTGTATGATGTTTTCTCATGATTAGACTGAGATTTTGGGGAAGAACATCTGAGACGCGATGGTCATTTTATATTGCATCATCGTCAGCGGCACATGGTATGAATGTGACAGGTGATGTTAGCATTGACCATTTGGTTAAAGCCATGTCTACAAGGATTCTCTACTGTAAAGTTATTATTTTTTCCCCTTTCCTTACTCTATTTGTTGGATGTGACTCACTGAATCCAACCTATGCCTCAGGGATAAGGAATTAAACTCCACCACCTGGAAGGCTAAGTAGCAAAGAATTTGTGAGCATCTGTTAAAATCACCGTCATAGCTAATAAATATTTCAGGAGAGATACTTAGAAGATGTGCAAATATCCTATTTCTCTTTCCTATTTCTTCCACTAAATTTAACATTTCTCGGTGGATTTTGTTTGCAGTGATTATTACTGTGGCATTCTAGTGGCAATTTTCCGTTTCTCTCATCTACGTTTATTAATTAGAATTTTTCTTTAAGGCCAAATAACCCTTTATACCTCATTTACTTATTTATTCAGTTATGTATTTCTATCAAGATGGACTTATGGATATTTATTTTATTCCTTGGGTTATAAGCTAATACTATCATTTTTCATTTTCTTGCTCAAATTATTCCAATTTTGGCCACTGGGAGCTCTTTCAGATTGGTTCCTGCGATCTTTTGAGATGCCCTCATGCTTTTATGTTTCTTCATTTTTAAACATTTCCTAAACTTTGGCACCAAAAGATGCTTCAGGCTAATCTTGTAGCATCCTGTTCCAGCCCTGGAAAGGCCCGTTTCTCCAAGGAGATCAGAGTGGTAGTTAGAGATCAAGATTCCTCTGTCTCTTTCTCTCTCTCTCATTCTCTCCAGAAATAAATATATACTTATGTATATATCTATATATTTGTACATACATTAAAAATATAAGTTTGTGAGAAGGATCCAAGATGGCACCGTGAGTAGTCCTCTTTGTCTCTCCCCCTTCGAGTCTACAATTATTTGGACACTTATTGCTTAACAAAGGATATCCAGACAGCATCTCAGGACGTCTGAGAGACCCACGCGACTATACATCGGAAGGCGGACGGACTTTCCTCCGGGAGGATGTGGAAATAGGTGAAAACTCTCCGACCCCGACCGAACAGCCTAGTACCCGCAAGCGGCTTTCTTCCAACGGACGCCCCCAGAAGATCAACACACATCTAGGGCAGGAGCGAGCACACAACAGAGGAGTGACGGTGGAAACAGGTGACCAGAACCCTACCTAAACCCCCCGCAACTACTCCTAAACGCAGAGGGAAACTTTGGAGTTGCACACCTGGGCCCGCGGGGAGAGTCTCTCCCCGCCATTGGCGGGGAGATCCCGCCTGGTGTTCGCGGCACCTGGAGGGTCCCAGAGAGAGTCGCTGAGGGTACGGAGGTCCCCCGGCTGCCACTGCCTGCACAGTGGGGCTAGGGATTGCCAGAGATCTCCGAGCGGACTGGGGCTGGGGGAAGCTCCAGAGGCCGGCTCTGCGCCCCGGAGGGGAAGCTCCAGAGTTCTGCCCGGGCAGCAGACAAAACTCTCTGTCTGCCATTAGCGGAGGGGCTACACCCAGCATTCAACTCCGGGAAAGTCCTGGAGAGAATCCCAGAGGGCGGGGCGACCTCCAGCTGCCGGGAGGCTGAAGATCCTCTCACCTGAAGATCCATCTCTCTCACCAGATTTGGGAAGTTCTCAGCCATTATTTCTTTGAATAGGCTTTCTGCCCCTTTCTCCTTCTCTTCTCCCTCTGGTATACCTATAATCCTTACGTTGCATCTCCTAATTGTGTCTGATAATTCTCGGAGAGTTTCTTCATTTCTTTTTAGTCTTGCTTCTCTCTCCTCCTCTGCCTGCGGCAATTCTATATTGCCATCTTCCAAATTGCTAATTCTTTCCTCCATATTATCGGCCCTACTGTTCAGAGCATCTAGATTTTTCTTAATCTCGTCTATTGTGTTCTTCATTTCCAATATTTCTGTTTGGTTCTTCTTTATCGTATCAAACTCTTTTGTGACATAGCTCCTGAACTCGTTGAGTTGTCGGTCAGAATTCTCTCTTAACTCATTGAGTATTTTAATGATGGCTGTTTTGAAGTCATCATCATTTAGGTTATATATCTCATTTTCTTTGAGATTGTTTTCTGTGTATTTGTTATTTTCTTTCTGTTCTGGAGATTTAATGTATTTTTTCATATTGCTTGATGTTGTTGATTTGTGCCTCCACATAGAGATAGAGTTTAGTTGCTCCTTTCACTTGTTTCAGCTGCTGCGGTGGGGGAGCCGCTGTTTATACTGCACCAACCAGGAACCCTGTCCGTAGTTGCTAGCTGGGCCTGGGCGCCTCCTCGTAGTCACAGTGGTCCTTTGGATTCCCTCCCCTGCCGTGGGGGCCGTCACAGGGGGGCTTCAGGCTGCTGGTGCCTACTGTTGCAGCCCACCTAGATGTGCTCCCTCCTTGGGGTCTGCAACGGTGTTATGGGCTTTTCCAGCGGCCAGGGGTGGGATCACTTATATTTGTCACTCCGTCGCTGTCGGCACCCACTGAATCTCACTTGTCCACTGTGGGTCGCAGGAGAGCTATTGGCATCTTCTATAGTCTGTGGTTAGTTCACCTAGCTATGCTACTTTTGTCTCGGGGTCTTCCAGCCTTGTGGCTGCCGGATGGGTGCTTTCTACTAGTGCTGTGCAGAGGCTTCCCTGAGGCTGCTGTGAGCCTGTAGGGTTTCCCCCTAGGCTACGGAGCTGGGTCGCTGGAACTCCCCCCAGCCCCAGTCCTGTTCCCCAGGAACTCGGGGAGCCCTTTGCCCTGTCTTGCGGGATTGCCAGAGATCCTGATTTCAGTGGTAGCTGGTCAGCTGCTGCCCTGCCTGATATTCTCCTCTCTGGGACCCTCCCGGTATTGTGGATGTTGGGCGTAGCCCCTCCGCTAATAGCAGACAGAGAGTTTTGTCTGCTGCCTGGGCAGAACTCTGGAGCTTCCCCTCTGGGGCGCGGAGCGGGCCTCTGGAGCTTCACCCTGTCCCAGTCCTCTCCAAGATCTCCGGCAATCCCTAGCCCCACAGGGCGGCAACGGCAGCTGGAGGTCACCCTGCCCTCTGGGAATCTCTCCGGGACTTTCCCGGAGTTGAATGCTGGGCGTGGCCCCTCCACTAAAGGCAGACAACTCAACGAGTTCAGGAGCTATGTCACAAAAGAGTTTGATACGATAAAGAAGAACCAAACAGAAATATTGGAAATGAAGAACACAATAGACGAGATTAAGAAAAATCTAGATGCTCTGAACAGTAGGGCCGATAATATGGAGGAAAGAATTAGCAGTTTGGAAGATGGCAATATAGAATTGCTGCAGGCAGAGGAGGAGAGAGAAGCAAGACTAAAAAGAAATGAAGAAACTCTCTGAGAATTATCAGACACAATTAGGAGATGCAATGTAAGGATTATAGGTATACCAGAGGGAGAAGAGAAGGAGAAAGGGGCAGAAAGCCTATTCAAAGAAATAATGGCTGAGAACTTCCCAAATCTGGTGAGAGAGATGGATCTTCAGGTGACAGAAGCCAATAGATCTCCAAACTTTATCAATGCAAGAAGACCAACTCCACGGCATATAGTAGTGAAGCTAGCAAAAGTCAATGACAAGGAGAAAATACTAAGGACAGCCAGGCAAAAGAAACTAACCTACAAAGGAACCCCCATCAGGCTATCAGCAGATTTCTCAGCAGAAACTTTACAGGCTAGAAGAGAGTGGAATGATATATTCAAAAATCTGAAGGACAAAAATCTACAGCCGAGAATTCTCTACCCAGAGAAAATATTCTTCAAATACGATGGAGAAATAAAAACTTTCCCAGATAAACAAAAATTAAGGGAGTTCATTGCCACAAAACCTCCTCTTCAGGAAATCCTCGGGAAAACCCTCATTCCTGAAAATTCCAAAAAAGGAAAGGGGCTACAAAACCAAGAGCAGAGGAGATAAGTAGAAGGACAACAACAGAGAGTAGCAGCTCTCCATCAGAACAGACTAAACCATGGGAAGAGAAACAAAAGGAATTGAAGAGAACCGGAAAACAAGACACAAAATGGTATTGGTAGGCCCCCATATCTCAATAATCACTCTAAATGTAAATGGATTGAACTCCCCAATCAAAAGACACAGAGTGGCAGGATGGATCAAAGAACAAGATCCAACAATATGCTGCCTCCAGGAAACACACCTCAGCCCCAAAGACAAACACAGACTCAGAGTGAAGGGATGGAGAACAATACTCCAAGCTAATAATGAACAAAAGAAAGCAGGTGTCGCTATACTAATATCAGACAAGGTAGATTTCAAAGCAAAACAGATAAAGAAAGACAAAGAGGGACAGTATATAATGATAAAAGGGACTCTCCACCAAGAAGACATAACACTTATAAATATATACACACCCAACACAGGAGCACCAAAATTTGTAAAGCAACTCTTAATAGAACTAAAAGAAGACATCAACAACAATACAATAACAGTAGAGGACCTCAACACACCATTAACACCAATGGACAGAACATCCAGACAGAAAATCAACAAGGAAATAATAGAATTAAGTGAAAAATTAGACCAGATGGACTTAATAGATATATATATAGAACACTTCATCCAAAAACAGCAGGTTACACATTCTTCTCAAGTGCACATGGAACATTCTCAAGGATTGACCATATTTTGGGAAACAAAGCAAACATCAATAAATACAAGAGAGTTGAAATAATATCAAGCATCTTTTCTGATCATAATGCTATTAAACTAGAAATCAACTACAAGAAAAAAGCAGAGAAACGTGCAAAAATGTGGAGACTAAACAACACGCTTCTGAACAAACAATGGATCATTGAAGAAATTAAAGAAGAAATCAAATATTATCTGGAGACAAACGAAAATGAGAACACGACATACCAAACCATTTGGGATGCAGCAAAAGGAGTCCTAAGAGGGAAATTCATCGCAATACAGGCTCACCTCACTAAACAAGAAAAAGCTCACATAAGCAACCTCAAACGACACCTAACAAAACTAGAAAAAGAAGAACAAACAAAGCCCAGAGTCAGTAGAAGGAGGGAAATAATAAAAATAAGAGCAGAAATAAACGATATTGAAACAAAAAAGACAATAGAAAGGATCACTGAAACAAAGAGTTGGTTCTTCGAAAGAATTAACAAAATTGACAAACCCTTAGCCAGACTCACCAAGAAAAGAAGAGAGAAATTGCAAATAAATAAAATTAGGAATGAGAGAGGAGAAATCACAACAGATACCAATGAAATACAAGAGATCATAAGAGAATACTATGAAAAACTATATGCCAACAAATTGAACAACCTGGAAGAAATGGACAAATTCCTAGACTCCTACAATCTCCACAAAGTGAATCAGGAAGAAATGGAGAATCTGAATAGGCCAATCACAAGTAAGGAAATAGAAACGGTAATCAAAAACCTCCCCAAAAATAAGAGTCCAGGACCAGACGGCTTCTCTGGAGAATTCTACCAAACATTCAAAGAAGACTTAATACCTATTCTTCTCAAACTGTTCCAGAAAATTGAGAAAGATGGAGTACTCCCTAACACATTCTATGAAGCCAACATCACTCTGATCCCCAAACCTGACAAGGACAACACAAAGAAGGAGAACTACAGGCCGATATCACTGATGAACATAGATGCAAAAATCCTCAACAAAATTTTGGCAAACCGAATACAGCAATACATCAAAAAGATTATACACCATGATCAAGTGGGATTTATACCAGGGACACAGGGATGGTTCAACATCCGCAAGCCAATCAACGTGATACACTACATCAACAAAATGAAAAACAAAAACCACATGATCATCTCAATAGATGCAGAGAAAGCATTCGACAAGATCCAACACCCATTTATGATAAAAACCCTCAATAAAATGGGTATAGAACGAAAGTACCTCAACATAATAAAGGCCATATATGATAGACCCACAGCCAACATCATACTCAATGGACAAAAACTGAAAGCCATCCCTCTGAGGACAGGAGCAAGACAAGGGTGCCCACTTTCACCACTCCTATTCAACATAGTACTGGAGGTGCTGGCCAGAGCAATTCGGCAGGAAAAAGAAATAAAAAGAATCCAAATAGGTAACGAAGAAGTAAAACTCTTGCTGTTTGCATATGACATGATCTTATATATAGAAAACCCCAAAGAATCCATAGAAAAACTATTAGAAATAATGAACAACTACAGCAAAGTAGTAGTAGTAGTAATTATGATTAATGTGCATAAATCAGTAGCATTTCTATACACTAACAATGAACTAACAGAAAAAGAACTCAAGAACTCAATCCCATTCACAATCGCAACGAAAAGAATAAAATACCTTGGGATAAACTTAACCAAGGAAGTGAAGGATCTATACAATGAAAACTACAAGACTTTCTTGAAAGAAATTGACGATGACATAAAGAGATGGAAGACATTCCATGCACATGGATTGGAAGAATAAACATAGTTAAAATGTCCATACCACCTAAAGCAATCTACAGATTCAATGCTATCCCAATCAGAATCCCAAGAACATTCTTCACAGAAATTGAACAAACAATCCTAAAATTCATATGGGGCAACAAAAGACCGTGAATTGCTAAAGTAATCCTGAGCAAGAAAACCAAAGCCGGCGGAATCACAATCCCCGATTTCAAAACATACTACAAAGCTACAGTGATCAAAACAGCATGGTACTGGTACAAAAACAGGTCCACAGATCAACGGAACAGAATTGAAAGCCCAGAGATAAAACCACACATCTATGGACAGCTAATCTTCGACAAAGGAGCAGAGGGCCTACAATGGAGAAAAGAAAGTCTCTTCAACAAATGGTGCTGGGAAAACTGGACAGCCACATGCAAAAGATTGAAAATTGACCATTCTTTTTCACCACACACCACAATAAACTCAAAGTGGATCAAAGACCTAAAGATTAGGCCTGAGACAATAAGTCTTTTGGAAGAGAATATAGGCAGTACACTCTTTGACATCAGTTTCAAAAGAATCTTTTTGGACACCATAACTCCTCAGTTGAGGGAAACAATAGAAAGAATAAACAAATGGGACTTCATCAGACTAAAGAGCTTCTTCAAGGCAAGGGAAAACAGGATTGAAACCAAAAAACAGCTCACTAATTGGGAAAAAATATTTACAAGCCACTTATCCGACAAAGGGTTAATCTCCATAATATACAAAGAACTCACACTGCTTAACAACAAAAAAACAAACAATCCGATCAAAAAATGGGCAGAGGACATGAACAGACATTTCTCAAAAGAAGATATGAATATGGCCAATAGACACATGAAAAGATGTTCATCATCGCTAATCATCAGGGAAATGCAAATCAAAACTACACTAAGATATCACCTTACACCCATTAGATTGGCAAAAACATCCAAAACCAAGAGCAACAAATGTTGGAGAGGTTGTGGAGAAAAAGGAACCCTCATACACTGTTGGTGGGAATGCAAACTGGTACAGCCACTATGGAAAACAGTATGGAGATTTCTCAAAAAGTTAAAAATAGAAATACCCTATGACCCAGCCATCCCATTACTGGGTATCTATCCTAAGAACCTGAAATCAGAAATCTCAAGAGTCCGTTGCACCCCTATGTTCATCGCAGCATTATTTACAATAGCCAAGACGTGGAACCAACCTACGTGCCCAGAAACTGATGATTGGATAAAGAAGATGTGGTATATATACACAATGGAATACTACTCAGCCATAAAAAAAGACAAAATTGGCCCATTCACAGCAACGTGGATGGACCTCGAGGGTATTATGTTAAGCGAAATAAGCCAGTCAGAGAAAGACGAACTCTATATGACTCCACTCATAGGTGGAAGTTAGTATATTGATAAGGAGATCTGATCGGTGGTTACCAGGGAAAAGGGGGGGTGGGGGGAGGGCACAAAGGGGGAAGTGGTGTACCCACAACATGACTAACAAAAATGTACAACTGAAATCTCACAAGGTTGTAATCTATCATAACATTAATAAAAAATATATATATATATAAGTTCGCACTAGAACATTTAATTCCAGTCCAGCATCATGGGTTCATTGTAGCCTTATCTCATTGCTTATCTGTTCCATCTTCCTCTGATGGTGAACAACTTGGCTTTCACTGTCTAAACACATTTTGTCCAAATTTGGTTTATATGTAGTTTCAGAATGACTAATCTTTATCTCTGTGAGAAACAAATTTACCAATTAGCATACAGTGTTTATGTACAAGTCTTTTTGTCTTTAGCCTCATGATATGATATCTGGTTGAAATCACTGTTTTCCAAAGGGAATTAGGTCAGACCCTTTCCTTCCTACATTCTTGTGTGGTTATGTTATACATTCGTGATAGAGCTAGGTTCATTTGTCAAAGTCTGGATTACATTCCGGGTTGCTGGGACCTACTGATTTTCTGTCTGCTTGTACTATCAATTGAGGGAGAAGTGTTGAAGCGTCCAATTCTCAGCATGGATGTATCTCTCAGTTCGGTTCTATCAAGTTTTCCTCATGTCTTTTGAAGCTCGGTTGTTAGATGCATATACTTTTGGATTAATATATCTTCTCAGAGAGTTAAACTCTATTATCATTAATTAATGGTCATCTTTATCTCTGCTAATATTTCTTGTTTAGAAGGCTACTTTTGTGTGAAGTGAATATAGCTACTCCAGCTTTCTTTTGGTGAGCGTTTGCATGTATATTTTTTCATCCCTTTGCTTTTAATTTATCTATTTTTTTTTAA
This sequence comes from Equus przewalskii, assembly GCF_037783145.1. Lineage (NCBI taxonomy): Eukaryota > Metazoa > Chordata > Mammalia > Perissodactyla > Equidae > Equus > Equus przewalskii. The sequence goes on from NC_091831.1 coordinate 85,165,441, forward strand.
TTTAATGTGATTCCTTGTAGATAGCAACAGTCAAGTCTTGCTTTGTTTCCAATTTGACCACGTCAATCTTTTAAATAATTTGTTTATAACACTCACCTTCAACGTGATCTGGGTATAAGAGGCCTGAATTTGGGGCCAGCTGGGAGTCACTGTAGACCTGCAGTCTGCAGTCTTAATTAGAGACACGATCAAGGTCAAAGGATAGCCAAGGTGAGGAATAAGAACGCAGCTTAGGCACAGAGAAGGGCTACAATCTGAGGTCCTGGGACGTGGGTCCTGGTTCTGGTAGCATCGTGTAACATACATAGACTGTGAGAACTAGCCTACTTTCATTCATGGGAAAGGCGTAGAGGATTTGTTTCATTTGACTTCATTTCCAATTAGCCCAACAAATAGGATGGGCTCAGAGGGCTGTTGAGCCCTCCATTTGACCCATACAGATCACTGGGGCCCGGGCTGTCCCCATCACTAGCCTTTAGAAACATTTTTTCCTCAGCCCAGCACTTTCAAGGGGTCTCCTAACAACCCTGGATCTTGGCAGGTTTCATCTTAGGGATATACCAAGTTGTTAAAATTTGACCCCAGAAAAAAATGAGATTCATCAGGAGTAATAAATACACTGGCCCAGATTCTGATCTGTACCCCGCTTTTAAATACATGGGTAAGTTGGGCAATGCCCTTTGACTTCTACAAATCTAATCTTCAAAGTGGGCGCGTGGTCTGCATACCACTGACAGCAGGATTGCCTACTGGGACCTTCAACTGTAGCTTAGCTCCTCTTTTTATATCACTAATTATCAAAATGTGGAAGTCAGTATTTGTCATCCTAAAATAGGATTGGCCCATATGTTGGGATTTAAACATAGAATAAACTTTGCATGTCTCGCTCCCCCTTCCCTCCAAATCCATCCCCTCTGGGCTGACATATTGTTTGTTTGCTCTGAACTTGGAAATAGAATGTTTGTGGCTCTGAGACTCCTCTCGTTTCTTTCTTTTATGGGAACAGCATTGCATACACTTCTATTTTGGACAGAGACCTTCTGTTTTGAAAGTTTGGGGGAGAGAAAGGCCTGCGGCCCTTTGTCAACACAGCACGTGCCAGAAGGAATTTTCTGAAAAAGAGAGTGTGTTTGTCTTTACCCTTTTAAGGTGTTAGAACTGAGGAGAGATAGCGGTGCTGGGAGTCTCAGAGAAGCTGGTTCTGTAGATGAGTCTGTAAGCGGAGTGTGGAGAACCCAGGTTGAGCTTTCCTTATAGGGGTTCCAGGCGTGAAGTGGGAACTGGGACGATTTCTAGAGGATGCTCAGTGGCAGGCTCACTAGTGAAGGCAGACTACAAAGCTGATGGGCTCCCAAGTCAAGGCAGATGGAATGCTACAGACTCCAAAATGGCAGACGCCTCCCACCACCGAAAATTGTGCCACCTCCTTTACAGGTCCACGTTACCCATGAATAATTTCTCGTGGAATTATGAGAGTGAATCATGTGTTACCTCTCTGAATTCTGGTTTATCTGATTATCCTCTGGCAGAGGGTACAGTGGAGAGCGTGAGGACCTCAGAGTCAGACTGGGGACTTGGGGCACACTGCCTATCTTGTCTGAGCTTCATTTTCTCCTTCTGTGTAACGGGAATGATAGTCAAGAATAATAATTTGTTGTGCAGATTAAATATTTGAAACACATAGAATGCACTTGGAAAGAGGAAGATACAGAACATATGGAATATATGTTGGTTATTTTTATTATGAAAATAAGATAGGCTTCCTCTGAGAAAAACTCTGCCCACCCAACTGAGATCATCATTCCTCAAGGTCATCTTTTTCTTTTTTCTTGGTTAGGAAGATTGGCCCTGAGCTACCATCTCTGCCAATCTTTCTCTATTTTATACAAGGGATTCCACCACAACATGGCTTGATGAGCAGTTTGTAGGTCCCCGCTCAGGACCCAAACCCATGAAACCTTGGCTGCCAAAGCAGAGCACATGAACTTAACCACTTTGCCACTGGTCCAGCCTCATCAAGGTCATTTTTGATCAATCCGAGTAGGATGACAAATCTCTTCTCCCCATTGTTTTTATCAATCAACCAATCACAGTCAGGAAATACAACCTATTTGTCCCTTCTTCTGATAAATGTGGTTGGCTCGCTGAACACAGCTGTGCACTGCAGAGTCTTCACACGGTAGACTGAAGTGTAGGTTTCATTTAAGGACACACACACATATCTGTGACATTTCAAGCATTCATTTAGGCTTTAATTCAGCTTCTTGCATTTTGCAGATGAGGAAACAGAGACCTTGAGAGTTCAAATACAGAGTCTGGGCTCCTCGGAGCTGGAAATGGCCTCAGGGGAGGCAGTTATCTGATTGCAGCATGCATTTCTTCTACACCATCCCTGGTCTCTGACAAGTCTATTCCTTTCCTGTTTATCCATCTCCAGAGAACTGACCATGACATTGGCCAGCCCACTATCTGGGAGAGCTCCAGCCATTTCCATTTACTATCAAATGGAAACCTGACCCCCGAAGCGTCCACTCTCATGCCACACTTGGGATCCTTTAGGGACCAGTGTGATTCTCCTCCTGCATTCTGGTGCCTCAGTGACTTCTTGGGGCACCACGCCCTGCTGAGTCTTTCCTTTGTCAGAGCCTTTCTCTGTCACTGGCTGATGCTCTAAACTGGCCCGGTGGAGGGGAAACAGAAGTAGGCAGTGGGGATTGGGCACCAGACAGAACCTATGGGCTCAGATTTGTCATCCGTGCAATGGGGTTAAGAGTCATCACCCACAGGCACATCGTCAGAGGGTGGAGCAAACTCATGCATTTCTTTGCCTCCTCTGTCTTCTGAACACATACGATTCAACCAGAAACGTACTGTTTGTTGAACTACGGAGGGAGGATTGGTAGAAATCCAGAAGTTATCTCTTCTTGCTTGGTTAAGAATACAGCCCAAAATTAAGAAAATGAGAAAGGGAGAGAGATCTGTTATTTCACATCCCATTCTTTTATCAAAAAGTGTTGCATAATTGCGTTGCCTCAAAGCTATATAATTAGAACTTACAATTCTTATCCCATGATAGCAGCTTTGAGCTTTAACAAATTTTAAATTCAAGCAATATTTATATGCCCTATTATGTTTATAAAAGTAAGGAAAAAATAAAAATATGATAAAGCTGCAATTGAAGTAACGATTGTATTTATTGGTCTCCCTCTCCCTACCCCTTGCTACAAGATAAAGGCACGATCTCATGGTTGTAGAACCTCTTCAGAGCTTAGTTATGTGTTTTCTTTTTTCTGAAAGTCACAAAAAATAAGGCCCTAGCAAATGATTTGAAATTTAATTTTTTAAGCAAACTTCATTGAGGGTCTATCAAGTAGCAACCACAATAACGATCATATCGGATTTGTTTTCTTTCTTTAGTAATACAAATGTATTTCCAATGTCTGGATACGGTAAGGACCTCTGCAGCTGCTCGCAAGTGCAAAGGGCAGGGGACAGGGCGCACTTCCCCTTCGACTGCAACATGAATCCTGGACTGGGCCAGTCTTCTGCCCTAGTTGGCATGGTCCAGGGGCATGCTGAGAGCTCCCCGCTGGAGGATGAGCAGGCTGACGAAAGCAGGGGAGAGGGTGGGCAGAAGAATGTGTCCCCCTAGGATGGCAAGTAGGCAACACCCCTGTTGCGCAGGAGGATAAAGCAGCAAACCTGACTTTATTAGAGGCTGAAATTGTGTCTTAGGCGTCTGATCTAAGGCACAGGGACTGTGAGGCCACAGGGTTTGGAGGAAAAGAAGTTTCTGGTAGCTGGTGAAGAGTAGTAGAACTTATCAGGAGTTCTGAGTTGATATAAGTGATGCTAGGAATTGGATCCCACTATGGAATAAAGGATAAGGTAGAGCACAGCAAATGAACATCAAACCAGGAACTGGCCAGAAAGCCCATTAGCAGACTGAAGGCACCCAGTAGGGCTCATCTGGCAACTGCTCCTTGCTCAGCATGGTACCTGGGGCTCCCGCTCTGAGGTCCATCATGGGCCTCGTTCACTGAGAGAGGGGAGTTTTAGATATGCAGCCTGGCAGGTTGGGGTCCACGGGCTCTGGGACTCGGTGCTGGACTGCAGCTTACAGAACCCTGGGCTGGCCGAGGTGGACAGGTTGTCTCTGAGCAAAGTCCTGAGGCTGGGGGACGGGGACACGTGGAGCAGCTCCTCCTTTAAGGATAAGGGTTGGCCTCAGCAGCTCACCCTGCTCTTCTGCTCCCTCCGACCTCCTAGCTCTCCTGTTGCTCAGATAGGATGCTCACACAGGGGTGCCAAAGATTAATTATTTAGTGTCAGAAGAGGGTGGTATCTCTGATGATGAAGAGTTTCATGTAACTGCTAAGTATTATTATAATTAGGGAGCTAAGCAGACACATTTATCCTGCATCTACTAATTAGGCAGGGAAGTAAATTAATTTTTCCCTATCCATGCTCATTTTGCTTGTTGGTTATTTTTATATCAAGTACAAGGAGAAAGCCTTATCTCTTTCACTATGGATTACATATGCTGTGCTCCTCTGTCCAACCAATTTAAATGAAACTGGATCCACCCTAGAGAAATTTCATTTGGGGGAGTGGTGGTGGGAGGAGGAGATAAGACCTCCTTGTCTGAGTGAGTTATAAATAGCGGGAAAGTAAATAGAAAGTCCCAGCTGCTGTTGGGAAAAAAAATGTGTGTGTGTTTTTTTTCTCCCTGTTACTGTATAATTAGCGTGAGTCACTGTCCTCTCTGCTGGGAGTGTGTGCGGGAGAGAAAGAGGAGGTGTGGAGGAAGACAGCCAGGCCCGGGACTGGGGAAGGTGCTGTTCTTCATTGAGTTTCCAGAGACAGGAGCTCCAGAGCAAACGGTGCACGAACAGCGTTCTGGTCCTAGAGGGGAAGCCAGGAGGAAAGGGACATCCTTGCCCAATGAGTCCCATAGACAAGAGACTGTGGCTGTATGTACAAGATGGGTAATGTCTGTATTTCATTTCCTCTTTGAGACCTCATTCCCCAGGAGGTTTAATTGCTGCCAATCTGTGATCTTCTCATCACTTTTCCCTGTTGCACATACCTTCCAGGGAGTGTTCATCTGGTCCTCCGTGGTGTCCATGCTGGCAAGCTCTGAGACAATCTCATTTCCCATCTGGCCTGTGATCCTAATTCCCAGATAGAGGCAAGACCGGCTCTCTAAGACTGGCTCCATCTGAATGAAACCTTCTTGGCTCTGGGGTGTTACCAGAGTGAGGTGTTACTCTTGCGATCGCGGGAAATCATTCTACAGCTCCATATCTTCCTCCCTGTCTGTTTCTCTATGCCTCACCATAAACACACACGCACACACACACACACACACACTCACTCAGACAAACACATCCCAGCTCCCCAAACCAGCAGGGGCTCTAGTGGACTGGGTCAGGTCTGCTGCCTAGATGTAGTCCCACCTATTTGTGCTGTCGCTCTGCTTTACTCCAAGACAGGGCCCGGACTGGGGTGAGGTGAGCGAGGCACCCAATGCATAAGATTTAAGGAAGCAGTCATTTTCAGGAGCTGATCCCTCACTCAGGATGACCCCCAGAGTAATGGCCTCCTTAAGTCACGTGCCCTGCGCACCTCACTCGCCCCATCCTAGTCCCTACTCTGCTCCAGCACTTTGCAGGCTTTACTCATTAAAGGAGCTCTGTGGGCTGAATAATGGCCCCCAAAGATGACCAGGTCCCACTCCCTAGAACTCGTGAATATGTTACCATAATTTGAAAACGGGCTTTGTAGATGTTGATTAATTTAAGGATCTTGAGATGGGGAGATCATCCTGGATTATCCACTTGAGCCCTAAATGTGATCCCCATGTCCCTATAAGCGTGAAACAGAGAGACATCTTACTGCTGAGACAGAAGAGAGACGGCAACGTCATGACCTCAACAGAGAAGGTGAGATTTCAAGATGCCACGCTGTGGGCTTTGAAGATGGAAGAAGACACCAGTCAAGGAATGTGGACAGCCTCCAGAAGCCGGCAAAGGCAAGGAAAGAAGTTCTTTTCCCCTGGAGCCTTCAGAGGGAGCATGTCTCCGCTCACACTTTAATTTTGACCTCCTAAGAACTGGAAGAGAATAAATGTGTTGCTTTAAGCCAGCATCTTTGTGGTAATTTATTACAGCAGCCATAGGAAATGAATTGGGAGCCCAGCCCCCTCCACCCTTTACTTTCCCAAAATTATCTGGGATGCTTGTCATCCCTCAAAACAGGGAAGAGGATGGAAAGACACAGATGTCTCAGCCACACACATTAGAGTCTAACTCTTGGCTTCCCTTCAGACTCTGGCTCCCAAATCTTTAGCCTATTGCTAGAGATTTGGTTTCTGCAACTCCAAAGCTCCGAGTTGACACAGGTGGGGAAGGTGGAATGCCTGGGTGAGGGGGCAGCAATGAGGGAATCTTGGTAAATATCACAACGTGCTTTTTCTCCACAAAGGCAGTGAACAAGGCATTTTATACACTAAGATATTTACCCATCAAGGCGGCCCCCTTAGCCCTCAATATGCAAATGAGTAAACAGAGGATGAGAGAGTTAATTTATTTGTTCTAGTCTCACAGTTAATGAATAGCGAAACAGGGATTCTCTTTTCTCCTAACTCTTCTTTTCTCCTTCAAATCAGGAATTTAGAGCCCCCTCCTGGAGCTTGCAGGATCTGGAATTTAACATCTGCTACCCATAACAAGCCCTGGACGGGAGAAAATACTGCCTTGACAGCCACCAGGGAGGCAGCTATGTTCCATTGCTCCAGCGTTGTCAGTTACTAACAGGGTAGAGTTAAACCTTTTACCCCGATAAGGGGGGCCTCCGTGAGGCAGCCCTGGCCTCTCGCCTCACTGGGCATGGTCCGTCTCCTATGATCATTGTGCTGCTCCCCACACCTGCCCCTGCAGCCTTGGCACGATGCTCTGTCGCTAAAATACTCATCCACGCCCATCTCCCCTGGTTCTGGTAGACACACTTGCTTTTGCACATGCCCTCTCCATCTATTCTGCAAGTGCCGGTCAAAAGCACCTTCTCGTCTGATAACCCCTTGCGCAGAGTGATGGTGCCCATTTTTGGGGACTCGAAGTTTCCATCTGAGGCCCTATCTCACTGCTCTATGACTATTTACTTTCCTTCTTCCTACTACACACAGAATCTGTATCTTACAAATTCTGTATCTTTTCCCCCGAGTGACTTGCACAGTGTCCCATACATAAAGATCACTCAATAAATGTTTGTTCAATAAGTGAATAAATTAATACATAAACATAATAAAGTAGAATGTTATTCTTGATAGAAAATTAATTCTGGTGTCTCCAAACAGCACCATCTAGGACTTGCCCTGGGCTGAGATAAAGCCTAAGAGAGCACTGCAGGGGATAAATTTCAGTCTGGCCATTCGGAAGGGGGTGAGGGAGCAGTACGGCGATTTTTCCTTCTTGGTTTTTAGATTTTAGATTTTGTTGCAGTCCCTTCTCACCCACAGTGGAGCCGTATGTCTTGCAAAGCACAGCAGCGTAGAATGAGTGTGCCTGGGAGACTATGCGGGGAACCGAAGATGAACATCAATTTACTTGGGCCTGAAAATAAAAGTTTCATGGTTAGAGAAATCTGTAATGTGAATCTTCCCTTGAACTCAGAGGTAGATGAACAGACAGGGCTAAGTATGGATACTAGGAGAATGTTCCACAGAACCTGGGGGAGTAGAAGAAGCCTCATTTGGACCAGTCATGGCCGAGGTGGGGCGGGGAGGGGGAGCCTGAACAAGAGGACACAAGTGGAAAGGCTCTCTCTTCTTTCCTCCTTCTACTTCGTTTCTCTTGCTGTCGCCATGAGGTTGCCCTAAGGTGTACCAGGTTCAGGGAACTTTTGTTTTAAGAGTCTTGCACCTTCAGCCTTTTACCACAGTGATTACATGTCTTCATCCAAAAATTCTGCAATTTCAAAAGCTACGACGTATTGGAGGGTGTGAGCTGAGGAAACACAACAAGCTGAGTGAGGAACAGGTCTCAATCCTTGATCATGGAGAAACAAAATATGTTTGGCCTAAGGATAAGTCAGAAAAGACCCTACATAGGGAAGCATTTTCTGTTTCCAGGATTAGTGGAGATAGAAACATGTGTAAGTCAGACGGAGGAGGGGAAAGAACATAGCCCCTGGGGTCAGAGTGGCCCTGGGCTCAAGTCCCAGCTCTGTTGCTTGCTAACAGAGGAACTGTAGGTTGGCCAGGAGACCTCACCTCTACCTCCCTCATAGTCAGAAGTATGTTCATCACCACCATGAAGAATGTCTGTGGCCATTGTACATGAGATGACACACGTACCATCCATGACACACGCGAGGCACACTGAGGAATCGTGGCCTACGAATTCTCCTTCCCCTGCAACCACTTGCTTGCTAATTCAGATCCAGAAATACTGCTGTGTAGCATGGTAATGGTTTATCAGAGGTTTGATTATTTTAGTGCCATGACATCACCCTCCCTGACCATTTCCTGGGAAGTGAATCTTAAATTTCTCTAGATTAAGTTATAGGTTTGCTCCAAACATGTTCTACATTCTTTTACAACGTTTCTTGAGGTGAAGTTGTAGATTTGCATCCCATATTCTTCTCTCTTTGGTTTCAGGACATTAGAGGATGGCATCGAGTCATGCCTACAGGTAACCCACACTGGCCTTCAAATCTTTGTTGAGTCTTTCCATCAGAAAACTAGTCACGAGTGTGTATGAACATGTATACATGTATACACACACACACGTGTACGTGTATGGGTATGTGTGTGTTTATATACGGAGAGAGATCGAATAAGTGTCTCTTAAGCTGATGTAAGCCCCGAAGCAGTAATCCTATATCCATTACATTTGACTTCTCTGGAAGCTCTTGAGAAATTGGAAACTGTTATACACGAAATGCTGTCCCTTTTGTCACTGACATGTGCTCTGTCAGGGATTTTCTGTTGCGAGGAGCAGAAACACACTCAGAGAAGCTTAAGGAAACAGGAGGTTGATTATAAGAAGAGGGGAACGTTTAGCCAGACTCATGGGGACTATAAACTCTTTAGGCCTACGTGATCTACATGATCGGAAACAAATAACCACACAAATGTTCAATGAATCATCAGTAAAAATGCAAAAGAAAGATAAGTTCTAAATTCCCAGCAATAAGGAAAATGATTAATTTATAATCTGCTTCTGATGCATTATTTAACCATTAAGATGTGTAAGTATGATAACCATCTCTTACGTTCGTTAAAAAAAAAAAGATGCAAATTGTACATCCAGTAAAATTTAAAATATGCTAAGAATAAGCATAAATAAAATATGAAACTTAATACATCAGGATGTTTGCACCTGATGACTTTAGTATATGGATCTATATTTTCCCCATTTTTCATCTAAATTTTCAAGATTTATAAATTTTGTGTTATGAATATGTGTTATTTAAACTAAAAATTTACCGTAAGTCCTGATACTGTGTAAGAGTACTTGGCTGGCTTGCTCTTGCATTTTAGCTGCTACATTGGGATTGGAAACATACACTGAGATGTGTGAATAGAGGAGGTAATGAGTAGAGTTATAACGATATGAGGTTCAAGGAGTAAATCTGGTATATTCCAATTTGTGGCAAGAAAGATATCCTAAACAGGGCTTTCATTTTGCCAAATATCAATTAACCTTAGGCCCTTTTTGGATATGTTAACACTTCTTTTGTCTGCTAAATGATGATTATTCAGTCTGCATGTCTCCAAACCCTCATTAAATCTTCCATTGAAGTCTTCACAAATTACAGCATTTCAGAGATGCATTCTGCTGCACAATCACAAGAAACCTTGGAAAACTTCATTGATCGTGTGTTTCTTCTTGGGGAGGAAAAACTTAATTACAGTTATTGGAGATCCATCAATACAGTTTAAAATAGCAACCAATCTGGGAGAATTTTTAAGCTGGTCTCTGAAAAAGGTTGGTGAATATTCTGCATTATAATAAAGCCTCCCCTCTCCTTCTCCTGTCCCCACACACATCCCCCTGAAAAGTCAGGCTTCTTCCTGAGTGAATGCCTCTTACCTGCATACCTCATCTGGAAACTGTTGGTCGATAAGGTCAATTTTAATGCCATCGGGAAGAAAGAAATGTCAACATCGCATTGTTACAGGCCAAACAGTGCTTTGTCTCTTTCTGAATCACACATGTCACCTATGCTACTGTAACTGGCAAAGTTTTATTTTAATTTATACATCTGTGCATTTGTTCACTTACTCAACAAACATTTGTAGAAAAGCCTAGAAGAGTTATGGTGAACATTTAAACAAACCGTTAGAAGAACTCTTAAGGATGTGGTGCACACTTGGCCAGGCGGCCCTCCCTCCCCGTGCTGAGGGTACAGTAGTCAGCAGGTAACATCCCCGCCCTCATGGAACTCACATTTCAGTGGAGGAGAAACAATAAAGAAGCATGCACATATGACACATAGAATGTGTATTATATATAAATATATACAGACACACATATACATATGTATATCATATATTATAATATATACGTGTGTGATATCTGCATAACATATCATACTATATACATACACATATATAATAGACATAAAACACATAAGTGTCAATGTGCTTCCATTGAGCCACACACCATGGAGACTGTGTTACTAAGATGGATCTGGGAGTCACATAGAGTTGAGTTTAAACCCCGGCTCAGTTAAATACTAACTTCATGGACTTCAGCAAGTGAGTTAAACTCTCTGAAGACTCCAAGTAATAAATGTGCAAAAGCCTTGAACAGACACCTTCACCAAAGAAGATATACAGATAGTCAAAAAGCATTTGAAAAGACGCTTAACATCACTTCTCATCAGGAAAATTTAAATTAAAACAATGACATACCACTACATTCCCGCTAGCATGGCCAAACAAGTCAAAACACTGACAATACCAAATGCTGGCAAGGATGTGGAGGATCCCAAACTCTCATTCACTGCTGATGAGAATGCAAAATGGTACAGCCACTTTGGAAGACAGCTTGGCAGTTTCTTATAAAATGAAACATCCTCTTACCATAACATCCAGCAATCATTCTCCTTGGTATTTATACAAAGCAGTTAATGTTTATATCCACACAAAAACCAGCACATGGATTTTATCATAGTGATATTCATAATTGCCAAAACTTGAAAGCAACCAAGATGTCCTTCAGTTGGTGAGCGGATAAATAAGCTGTGGTACATCCAGACAATGAAATATGATTCAACACTAAAAAGAAATGAGCTATCAAGCCACAAAAAATATGGATGAACTTTAAATGCGTATTGCTAAGTGAAGGAAGCCAATTTGAGAAGGCCACATACTGTATGATTCCAACTATATGACATCTTGGAAAGGGCCAAACTATGGAGATAGCAAAAAGATCAGTGGTTGCCAGGCGTTGGGAGCAGAAAGGGATAAATATACAGAGCACAGAGGATTTCCAGGACATTGAAACTCTTCTGCATACTACAGCGGTGGATGCGTGTCAATATACATTAGTCAAAACCCAACACCGAGTGTCAACTCTAATGCAAACCATGACTTTGAGTGATATATGATGTGTCAATGTGGGTTCATTGATTGTAACAAATATACCACTCTGGTTGGGGATGTGTGGCAACTCGCTTGTAACTTCCTGTCGATTTTAGTGAACCTAAAACTACTTTAAAAAACAAAGTTTATTAAAAAAAGAGTAATTATTGACTTCCCATAGGAATAATATAATAATAGCCAATAATTATTTGGTGCTTATGGTGGACCAAGGCCACGTATTTCTTCCTTTATATGAGGTAACTGAGATTCAGGGTGGTTAAATCAGTCCCTCAAGGCCATGAGGCTAGTACTGAACAAATCCAGGATTTAAACTCCGGGCTACGAGACTCCCAATCCATACTAACAGTGCACAGTCTCCACCATGTGTGGCCCAGTAGGCACATTCACATCATGAGCAATAACGAGCTTGAAGCAAGAAGGCAACACACAACACCCAGAGCAGCATTCTCAGCATCTGAGGCCAGGCAAGATCTGCAATGGCAGGCTGGGGGTCTTACAAGGCAGAAATTCAACCTCCACCTGAGCTCTTATGCTATTGGTGGATGGTGCCAGCTGTTCTTTTCTCACCTCATTTAATAACAATAACAATAACAATAATTTATGATGAAGGTGCTATGTATTCATTTAACGAATGAAAGAACTGAGGCTCAGAATGTTGAAGCAATTCCCCAAAGGCCAAAGAGTCGGTTCTAGTAACACTTGCCTTTGTCCATTCCAAATTCTGTGTTCTAGTTGCCCATGCTGAAATATTATTTGCTCTACATCCATTAAAACAGCTTGTCCAAGGTACAGAAGAACTGACGTCATTGTTCGAGGATGCTGGAGGTTTAGCCACAAAATGAAACAAACCAAATGAACAAAATTCTCAAGTAGCTCAAAATTTCTGGTGCTTAGGGGTCTAGGCTGTGCTTGTTTTCCTGATCTCTCTTCTACCGGCTTAGGGAGCCTTGGGCACCTTATGGGACAGAGTACCCAGGTTTGCAATGAGACCCCAAACTCTCACTCCCGTTCTCCATAGCCTGTGTCCTGGAGTCTCTCCAAAGGGGAATTTAATTGTAATTATTATTTTTTAAGAATACGCATCTTTGTAACTCTTTTTATTCGTCATGGAAACCAGAGAGCCTGTCTGAAAGATTGACATGTCAATGAACGGGGAATTGGGAGGGTTTCAGACTTTAAGCTGTTCTTGAAAAACACTGCAAGCCATCTGATGAAAGAGACTTTAGTCTAGTCAACATCACCACAAGAGATGTCATAAAGAGGAGGGTTTAGAGAAAGAAAGAGAAGCAAGGTCTTTGGTTTCCATGATAATAACTTCTACAATATTTCACATGAGTGAGGAGGACTCATGAGTGCCTTGTAGATTTTAACCTGCGTACAAGTCCTTGTTGTGGGAAGGACTTTTCAAGAACACTCCCAACACCAATACTTTGTGTTTCCATCTTTCAGTATTTGTGGTACTGAGATTTCTGATACTCGTATTTTTATAAACAGTATTTTTGATATGTATTTCCGTTTTGGGGAATTCCTCTACTCAATATTCTTAACAATCAAGATTTCGAGATTTCTACTTCTGGAGCTCATTTCTTTCTTTTTTTAGTAATTTTTTTTTAAGTTCTCTGCATCTTAGTGTAACACTCAGGCCAAAAGTACCTTACCCTTGGGGTTCCCCAGGTCGCCAGCTTAGATATATCCCCTTCGCGGGAACACTTCTTTCTCAGAACTTCTAGAAACATCTACAAACTGGGACAAAGGTAAGTCTCACTAACATTCTTAGTACTTGGTGTTGAAAAAAGAATCAATAGACAAAATACAATCTGAAACATGCTGCCGTTGTTTACACGTTAAGGGTAAAATTGTCACTAAATTCTCCTTGTCTGATCACCGTGATGGAAGAAGAGGTCGAACGTCCTGGCATCAGTACCTCTCAGCTTCACGGTGAAGACTCCTCTGTACCCAGGACAACACATACCCCTAAGGAGTCCCTTTTCTAATACAGGTCACCATAGGCTAAGGGTCTTCCAGTAGATTTGCAAATTGAACTGGAGAGTGCAGTATCTTGAACTTACTATTATTGGCATCTTTGTTTCAGTATTGGTGTGGTGTTGGTGGTCTGTGACAGAGCACAGACCTGGAGATTCCTGCTCACTGTCTGACCTTGCTTATAGGTTATCAGGCTGACGTGTGGTTCCCTTAAAAGAGCTTGAGCCTTCCTTAAGCATGAGAGTAAGCAGTTTTATATGTAGCACAGACCATACAATTATATGGCACAATCCAGTTGCATCCACATTTCCCACTCTCCAGTAACTGCAAATATGCTGGAGTATGCCATATTTTCATTTTTTAAAACGGAAGTTCAAGACAATATTGTTCTTGGTGTGGCTTTAATTTTTCTTGATTTCTACATTTCTCATTTAAGGTAAGGAATATTTAGCAATTCTCCCTTTTGGGAGACCCCAGAGTTGTCTCTGTTCAAAATCATAGGCTGCCTTGCTTGGCTCGTTTTCTATTGCAATGGGACTAGCAAGCCTACATTAACTGCTTGACCTATTTCCATCTGACCACGACAAGTGAGTTTCCAGTTTCTCTTTATGAGTGTGCCCAAATCAAAAGTCATCATTCCAAATATGTGCCATCTGAAAGAGACTTGTATCAATTGACAACAAAATGAATATTTGTTTCCAAAGCAATGACCTCCTAGGTACCAATCATGGATCAGGACTTAACCACTGTTCAGCATATCACCTGAGCCCCCAGAACACCCTGTTTTCTTGCACTCACATGTGTCATGCGTCCACCTGATTTAAAGAGCACAGCCAAAGCAAGGCAACAAGAAGCTGGTTTTTGCTGAGGATGTGGGCATGGGAAGCTAGAGTCCCTGAGCCCAGGGCCACAAACATTTCACTTTCTGTGGGCAATTATTTAGTGTCTGCAAAACTCAGGGACGATCCTCATACAATCACAGCCCCTTATCCATTGATTGGGGTGTGTGTTGTGGAGGAGAGAGGTTGATTTATTTCCTCTTCCAATAACTGTCAGGTAAAGACTCAGGGATGAGGTGAGGTATCAGCAGTTTTTCATTCAGCTCAGGAGATCTGAGATGGACATGGACCACGGCTGGCACTATGAAAAAGATTCCTCCTCTGGGAGTTCACGCTTGTTGTATTACCCCCATATGGGGAAAATACTTTGCTGTTCTTTATCTTTGACTGAATCATCTTTCCATTTTCTCTTTGGACTCCAGCTTGAGGGGATGTGTGATTCTATTCATTTAGAAAGGAAAATACCAAGTTTTATACACTATTTTGATAAGCAGAGATGAGTTTTTTAAACAGTGCTGGTAAATGACCACAGCAACTGGGTTGAATTGCCTAAATTTTCCCAAATTTGATTTGATTCCTGAAGGTTTTTAAAGAAAATAATTATTATGATTTTTAAAAATTAACATCCTATTTATATGAACAACTATTTATTGGTTCCTATATCCAGTATATCTCCTTCTGAAGTTTGAATATGTGTATAAGAGTGCTCAGATGTCTGGAAAGGGCAAGGCTTTGACAATTTAACAGTCACTGTTCTGAGTGCTTTGAATTTGGTGAACCACAAAATAAATCGCCATTTTTTGCTGAAGTAATTCAAATTTGGATGGTATAAAAATGAAGCTAAGAATTCCTTCCACTTACTTTTAATAAAAAGCCGTTGCTTTAAAGATAATATAGGATATAGATTTCACTTGGGAAAATAGCAATTCCTGATGAGCACATTTTTTTTTAGGCAGCAATAAAGCTTCTCTTCTGAATTAGTTAAATTGATTGAATATTCTGTTTCAAATATCATATAAAGTGATCAGACAAAAATAGTTTTTAGTATCATGGGTAATCTCTTGAGTAAAGAAAGCAATAGATTGAATGTTATATTTGTAGGAGGTAAATTCTTTATGAGATTTTAGCATATTTTTTTATTTTCTTGGACAAAGTATGCTCTCTTAAATATATAATTTTAAGACTACGAAGGCCATAAACCCTAGTGTGAAATATAACATACAATTTACCTTGTCATTGAGAAACTTTAGCTATTAAGCGTTATGGACTGAATATTTATGTTCCCCTAAAATTTGCATGCTGAAATACTAGCCTGCAATGTGATGGTATTAAAAGGTGACGCCTTTGGGAGGTGTATTAGTCAGGGTTCTACAGAGAAACAGTATAATAGATAAATGAGAGAGAGAGAGAGGTAGATAGACAGATAGATAGATAGATGATAGATAGATCAGACGAGATTTATTATGGGAATTGCTTCATGAAATTATGGAGGCTGAGATATGCCATGATAATCCATCTGCAAGCTGGAGACCCAGGAAAGCCAGTGGTATAATTCAGTCCAAGGCCAAAGGCCTGAGAACTGGAGGTGGGTGGCATGACTATTCTAAGTCCTGGAATCCAAAGGACCAAGAACCAGGAGCTCCTATGCCTGAGAGCAGAAGGAGATAGATGTTCCAGCTCAAGAAGAGAGAGAAAGAACTTGCCCTCCCTTCACTTTCTTTTCTATTAAGGCCCTCAGTGGATTGGATGATGCCCACCCACATGAGGGCAGATCCTTACTCAGTCTACTGATTCAAATGCTAATCTCTTTCAGAAATACTCTCACAGATGCACCCAGAAATAATGTTGCTAAATAGTTGGGTATCTTAGCTCAGTCAAGTTGACACATACAACTAAATGTTGAAGGAGGTGATCAAGTCATAAGGATGAAATTCTCATAAAGGGGATTAGTACCTTTATAACACTTACCCCTAAAGAACTCGCTTGCCCCTTCCTTAAGGTGAGAACATAGCAAGAAGATATGACCACTTATGAACCAGGAAGCAGGCCTTCACCAGACACCAAATCTGTCAGTGCCTTGACCTTGGACTTAGTCTCCAGAATTGTGAGAAATAAATGTTTGTTCTTTAAGCCATCCAAATGGACTAAGGCACTAACTATTCTTGTTGGCTAGACAAAAC
Organism: Equus przewalskii; assembly: GCF_037783145.1. NCBI lineage: Eukaryota > Metazoa > Chordata > Mammalia > Perissodactyla > Equidae > Equus > Equus przewalskii. The sequence goes on from NC_091831.1 coordinate 85,182,057, forward strand.
TTTATAAGGTGCTTCAGATATTTTTTGTTGAATCTTTTGCACAAAGACCATAAGAACTTTTTCTTCATACATGATATCAACTTCCATATTCTTTGGTGTGTTGACTCTCATTTGTGGTATTTTGCTGAAGAGAAACTTAATTTTTGATTTTTTGCTCTTGGGAAAGTTATTTCTTTCCTCATTTAAAAAATACAGTTACTGGAAATCTTCCTTCCTACTCCATTACTCCCTCAACAGGAGGGTCTATGGTCAATCCTATTGGCTAATGTCTAATAGCCATTTACCTATGCATTATTAATGCATGGATAAACTTATTTTAGTACTTGATATTTCCATTTTATGCTACATTTTTCTCTATAGTTATAATATTCTGGATTTATGATCCTCATGACTTGTGCTATGCAAAAGTGTATCTGATACTCATTTCCTAAGTGAGCTCCACAGAACTCTTCTCAGTATTACTGGTGATTATACTTTGGGTAATCAAAGTTTTCATAACATTGCTTTAAAAACTGTATGAACATCATAATCAATAGTGAGAAACTTGAAGCTGCCCCATAAGATCAGGTACAAGACAAGGATATCCTCTCATATCACTCCTTCTTGACATTGTTCCACAAGTTCTGGCAAATGCAGTAAGACAAGAAAAGGAAATAAAAGATATAAAGATTGAGAAGAAAGAAATAAAACTGTCTTTGATCGCAGATTACATGATTGCCTATGAATAAAATCTAAAAAGATCAACAAAAAGACTCCCGGAATTAATAAGTGATTATAACATGGTTGCAGGATGCAAGGTTAATATACAAGTCAATTGATTTCCTTTATACCAGCAAAGAACAAGTGGAATTTGAAATTAAAAACACAGTAACATTTACATTAACATCCCACCAATGAAATACTTAGATATAAACCTAACAAAGTATATACAAGCTCTATATGAGGAAAACCACAAAACCTTGGTTAATGAAATAAAAGAAGAACTAAATAAATAGAGATATATTCCATGTTCATGGATAGGAAGACTCAATATTGTCTATTTTAAAATCTAAAAATGTCAGCTCTCCCCAACGCAATATTGAAGGAGAAGGACAAAGTTGGAGGACCAACGCTATCTGACTTGAAGTCATATTGTAAAGCTATAGTAATCAAGACGGTGTGGAATTGGCAAAAGAATAGACAAATAGATCAACGGAATAGAATAGAAAGCCCAGAAATAGTTCCACATAAATACAGTCAACTGATCTTTGACAAAGGAGTAAGGCAATACAAAAGAGCAAAGATAGTCTTTCCGATAAATGGCCTTAGAGCAACTTGACATCCATATGCAAAAAAATTAATCCAGAAACACCTTACACCTTTCACAAAAACAAGTCAAAATGGATCACAGACCTAAATGTAAAATACAAAACTCCTAGAAGATAACATAGGAGAAAACCTAGATGACCTCGGGTATGGTGATGCCTTTTTAGATACAACACCAAAGGCACAGTCTAGGAAGAAATAATCGATAAACTGGACTTCATTAAAATTAAATACTTCTGCTTTGTGAAAGACAATGCCAAGAAAATGAGAAGACAAGCCACAGACTTGGAGAAAATATTTGCAAAGGACACATCTGATAAAGGACTGTTATCCAAAACAAACAAAGAACTCTTAAAAATCAACAATAAGAAAACAAACAACACAATTAAAAAATGGGAGAAAGACCTTAACAGACACCTCACCAAAGACGATATAGAGATGGTAAGTGACCATATGAAAAGATGCTCCACATCATGTATCACCAGAAAAATTCAAATTAAAACAACGAGATATGACTCCACAGTGTTAGAATGGCCAAACTCCAAACACCGACAACACCAAATGCCAGTGAGGAGGCGGAACAAAAGGAGTTCGCATTCATTGCTGGAAACGGAAAACGGCACAGCTACTCTGCAAGACAGTTTGGTAGTTCCCTATAAAATTAAACATACTCTTACCATATGATCCAGCAATTGTGCTCCTCGGTATTTATTCAAGGAAGTTGAAAATTTACGTCCACACAAAAGCCTGCACATGGATGTTCATAGCAGCTTCATTCATAATTGCCAAAACTTAGAAGCAACCAAGATGTCTTTCAGCAGGTGAATGAATAAATAAACTGTGGTATATCCACACAATAAGATACTATTCAATGCTAAAAATAAATAACTTAGCAAGCCAGGAAAAGTTAGAGGAAGCTGAAGGCATATTGCTAAATGAAATAAGCCAGTCTGAAAAGGCTACATACTGTATGATTCAAGCTATAGAACATTCTGGAAAAGGCAAGACTATGGGGACAGTAAAAAGAACAGTGGTTGCCAGGGGTTGGGGGGAGGAAAAGATGAATATAAGCAGCACAGAGGATTTTTTAAGTCAGTGAAACTCTTCTATATGATACCATAACAATGCTTAAATTATTATACTTTTGGCCGATGTCATAATATGTACACCAAAAGTGAACTATGATGTAAACTATGGACTCTGGTTGATAATGATGTGTCAATGTAGGCTAAACAATTGTAAAAAGTGTACCACTCTGGAGAGGGATGCTGATAATGGAGGAAAGAGTGCATGTGTGGGGCAGGAGGTATGTAGGAAATCTCTTTACCTTCCCTTCAATTTTGCTATGAACCTAAAACTGCTCTAAAAAAGTTGTCGTATAAAAAAAATATGCTGGTCCTTTGATATTATTTTTGGAAGAGAGGATTGTCATTCTCATTCCCCACATTACTAAGCATGTTTGCAGTCAATGGATATAATCAAACCTCAGTATAGAGGTTAGTATATAAGCTGTTTACGTGAATCGCTGTACCTCAAAGATGATATATTTTTTCATTAATTCAGTCGTTTGACAAACTTATATTGTGCACTAGTAGGTGCCAGGCTCTTTGCTGCTTTTAGGGGGTTAATGTGTAGAATAAATCATTATCACTCTTCTCAAAGAAAGTAAAAAAAGAGGAATATTAGAAGAGGGAAATTTGGAAATAAAACACAAAAGCAATAAGGACGATTTTAAAAGCCCAACATTTGTTCTCTGAAAAGATTAATAAGATAGACCTCAGGAAAGATTGAACAACTAAAATTAGAAAATAAAAAAAAAAATACCAAATGATATGGGGTGATGACTTAAGACATCCTCTAGATTTAAACATATTAAAACAACAATTAGAGAAAAGGAAAACAAATAGCAGGTATATAACTCGTTAATAATATCAAAAACGCAAATTAAAACAACAATGAGATATCTCTTTGAGGCTTGTAGATTGGAAAAATTAGAAAGCTGGATGATGCCAAGGGTTAGCAGGGATTAAGAACTCCGGGAGTAAGAATCCTGATTCACTGTGACTGAGGGATCAGGCTAGGACTACCAACCAGGAGAGCACGCTGACAGCACCTCATCAAATTAAGTGTACACAAGTTCCATGATTCGGCGTTTACACTCCTGATTTCACATGCTGTGATAGTTAATTTTATGTGTCAACTTGAACGAGTTATGGGATGCCCAGATATTTGGTCAAACATTATTCTGGGTGTGCTTTTCAATATGATTAATGTTTAAATTGATAGACTGAGTAAAGCAGATTGCCTACCATAATGTGGGCAAAACTCATCCAATCGATTGAAGGCCTGAATAGGACAAAAAAAGACTAACCCTTCCCTGAGTAAGAGAGAATTTTCCCTATCTTATGACTTCCAAACTGGAACATCAGCTTTGTCCTGCCTTTGGACTAGAACCGGAACATTGATGCTTCCTGGGTCTTGACCTGCCATCCTTCAGTCTGGAATTACACCACCAGCTCTCCTGGGTCTCCAGTTTGTGACTCACACTGCAGATCTTGGGGCTTACCAGCCTCCATAATCATGTGAGCCAATTTCTTATAATAAATTTATTTATAGAGAGAGAGAGGGAGAGAGAAAGAGAGAGAGAGAGAATGCACACAGACACACACACACAGACACACACTATTGGTTCTGTTTTTCTGGAGAACCTTGACTAACACACTTGTCAAAGCCTTTATTTACCAGTCCATAAGAGGACATAGATAAGGGTGTTCATTTTGTTTGTGGAGGTAGAGAGCGACTAGGCCAAATATGGTGCAATTCATGCCATGGAGGGCTATAGCACAGTTGGAAGCAAGGGACCAAATATAGCAAATGGATGGTTAATGAAGACTGAGTGCTTAAGAAAGAAAGTTAGAAACAGAATGAAATATATTACACGATATCATTAGTGTAAACTGAAAATACATGAGTGTAAAACAACAGTATACGTTTTGCAAAATGAACACCTATTTTGCAAGGATACCGTTTTCATATAAACAGAAATATATATATTAAACTTGTTAGAATTTTGCCTAATGTGGGAGAGGAAAATGGGAACAGACTGTGTGGAGATATGAAGGAATGGATAAATAATTGAATTAAACAAAGAAGAGGAGAGTTTTGCATAAGCCAGCGGAAATAATGTACGAAGAACTAAGGAGTATGATTAACTCAACTCTCTGCACTTTAAAGGGGATAAAAAAAATCTGTATCATCTAACATCGAATTACGGTACTTTAAAGAAGACAGCTAAAGACAAGTCAAGCATCCCAGGAGGAGAAACTCACAGACTCTTGGAATTGGAGGGGTGCCCTAAGGCCATTAGTCTAATGTACCTCATGATGCCAAATCGCTTCTCAAACCTCCCTGGGAAGTGGCTGTGCAGCCCGGGACAGAGCGCCAAGGCGGTGACGAACACAGAGCCGCTTGGAGCAGAGGCAATTTCGTCTTTGCTCAACTGTGGCTGCTAGAAGGATCTCCTTCAAAACGCGATTGAAACTCTGTCTCCTCAAGCTTCCTGGCTGGCTTTAGGCCTTGGGCCTCCCAACTTCTCAATTTCCTTTTTCATGATTTCCTCAGCTTCGTTGTGCTCTCAACATAACACCATAGATGTGACAGATTTCCTCTGCATTTAAATCTTCATTGTCATGATGCTGATTGTCTTAGAAATCTTGGATATCTTAGAGATCTTGGATAAAAGATCTCCCCTCAACATCCAAACCTCGCTGTACAACGTGAAAACAAATTGCTGTAGCTCACAAAAGCCCTGTGAGGCATAGATACCTCTAATGCCTTTCTAACTGAACTCCTACTGTAATTAAGAACTCCGTAGATAAATAGAATTGGGGACCAGCATTGAAACGCTTGTTAGATAAAAATACAAAAGTTCAATCTTAAATTTGCAATCATGATTTACTAAATATTTTTTTTATTCTGAAGGGTCCTAGTATCTAGTCAGGACCAAAACATCAGCTAGAAATGAGGTTCGATAAATATTCAGAACTAGATCAATGAATCTGAGATTTAATCCATCAGAGAGGTCACAGCATTCTATCACTGGTGTCCATTCGCTTAAAAGGAAGGGTGATACAGCCTTGCTCCTAAAAAGAGTCACTTTAGATAAAATATTATGCAGTAACTAAAGACCAAAATACCAAACAACTCCAACACCCTTAAAACATGGTTATGCAGTGGCAGACTGGGTGTTTCAAACTAATTCTCTCACTAACAATAAATAAAAAGGCTGGAAAAATGCAGACAGATTTGTCTTAACAGCATCGAAGATCAAGCAAGATCATGAAGATTACTGGACCAAGTCACTGGCTGAAAATAGGAGTGCAAAATGTAGAGCAGAATGCTCTGCCCACGAGCATCTTCCTAGGAATCAGGAGAGAGGCAGTTGGGAGGCAGAGCTCCATGAGCACACAGGAGGCAGTGTTGAGTAGGGGACACTACAGAACAGGGATCAGAGAGCCTCATCTCTGTCACACACACATGCGCATGTGCACTGGCGCGCACATGCACACACACACACACACAAACACACACTGAGATCCTGTCCCTGTCTGTGCATATCTAACAAACAGCTGAGAGGTGTGCAGAGCTTTTGGTTGACACTGGGGGTTGACAGGATGGGAGCTCAGATCCACCAAAGGCAGAAGCCAAGGGTACCACCTCATCCTGCAGAGAGTCTTAATCTTTTTTTTTTTCTCATGGACCTCTGACAGTCTGATGAAGCTTATGTGATCCCGCCTCAGAATAATTTTTTTTAGATGCATGCAATGAAATAATTAGAAATACAAAGAAACCAATTATACAAAAAACAGTTATCAAAATATGTCTTACAACAAAACGTATTCTTGTTAGTGTATAATTCTATGATTTTTGACAAATACATACACTCTAGTAATCATCATGACAAACAAGATATAAAAACGTTTTCAAAAATTCCCCGTTTCTCTGTTGTCAACCCCTTCTTCAACCCTTAGTCCTGACAACCACTTGTCTATTCTCTCCCCCTATAATTTTGCCTTTTCTACAATGTCGTATAAATGGACTCATACAGTACGTAGTCTTTTGAGTCCGTCTTCCTTCAGTCAGTACAAGGCATTTGAGATCCATGTAGGTTGTCGTGTATATCAATACTTTGCTCCTCTGTATTTCTGTGTAGTATTCCAGTGCATTGGTGGACCATAATTTGTTTACCCATTCGCCCATTGAAAGGCATTTGGATTTTTCCAGACTTTTTGCGATTAGGAAAAAAGATGCTATAAACATTCAGGTACAGATTTTTACCGTGAATCTAAGTTTGCATTTCTCTTGGGTCTGTTTATTTATTTTATAGAAATTCCTAAGTTTCAGAGTATTCTTGAAGAAACGCAGAATTATTTCTTTCGATCCTTAACAAATGCTGTCTTAAAAGGTGAAACAACTTCATTCCTTGGAGGATTTTCTGTGTTTCCTCACTGCAGGGAGTGTTTGTAAATTAGTGAAGTCACTGTTGCTTATAATGGCTCTATTCATAATAATTTCATTGGCACTGAAAGTTTCTTGATCTTGATTTTGAAGGATAAATATTTCCCTTGTCTGCCTGTTGACTCACTTTGTAAACATTTCCACATTTGAACACTGTGATGATCCTGTCGTGGGTAGGCCTTCCTGTGTTCTTCTCGGTCATCATGCCATGACCAAACTGGGACTCAAGGTCTTATCCAGGCAAGGGGCTGGCCTCTCTGTCTTGAGAGCATTTCCTTGGAGCAGTGGCAAGGGTGAAGGGAGCCTAACATAGAGGGAAGATTCCAGGCCTGCATTAGAGAACCTATATTAGTTCTAGCTCTTTCACCAGCTAGCCACAAGAGCTGACCAAGCACTTCGTCTCCATGGGCATCAGTTTCAAGGCTCAAACTAAAGTGAGGTGAGTAAGGTGCTCAGGGCACAAAAATCCAGGAGACAGTCACTCTCAGAGCAGGCCCTGCACCTATCCGGTCCTGTGAGCAAGCGCCCCTCAAATTCTGCACCCTCAGCGCCTCATTCGCCAAATCCCTGTCCAGGACATGCAGATTTCACTCAACTGTGCAATAAAGAGCTAGGCTCTACAATCATTCCTAGCACTAACATTTTGTGTCCCAACCTAAAGCTTTGGCCAACAGAGAACCAGTTAAAGGAAGACTTGTATAAGTATTCAATTGATTTTGGTCAATAGCCAAGCTCAATAATTCAGCCAAAAATATTCTTTTCCTGTAAGGGGAGGGTTGATTTTCTTTGCTCTCCGCTTCAGAAAGGCTGCATGAACACTGCTCAGTTACCATGTGATTTAATTACATCCACAGTCCTCAGCCCACTGGCTTCAGTGTTTTTCTTTGACACTTAGCCTAAGCCACGCCTTCTCTTGCTCTATGACGATACATTAACTTATGCATTCTAAAAATTCTCGAAATGTCTGTGTGTGTGTACACGCATTGGTGGGAGAAAGTGTCTTCAGAGGTATGATAGCTGCACCCCTGGAGTGATATTCATTTTGTTTTGAATTTCAAACAACATAAAAGAAGGGTCTCAAAATATTTTTAACAAGCTAATTTGTGATATGATAGTATATTTGCTTTTTTAATTTAAACATTCAGTAACAAAACCAAATGGTGGATCTTAAAACTATGAAAATTTCAAAGCAGTGATGAGCGTAAATGATATTTTGAGAAATTTGCAATCACTGTAATGTGCATCTTCAGGAGAGATTGCAGAGGTGGAATTGCTGGGTCCAAGGGTAAATGTGTATATGTGATCTTTCTAGGTGCTGCCAAATTCCCCTCAAAAAAGTTGTACCCATTTCCATTCTCACCAGCGATGCGTGACAGTGTCTGTCTCGGCACAGTTTCATTGTAGAGCATATGAGCAAACTTTGGAGTTTTTGCTGTTCTGATGGATGAGAACTAATATCTCATTATAAGTTTAATTTACATTTCTCTTACTGTATATACAAGCTTGAACATAAGTTTACAAGTCATTTTCATATCTTTTTCTGTGAACTTTCTTTTCATATTTTTAGCCTCTTTTTTCCATAAAGTTGTTGGCTTTTTCTTTTTTCTTTTTGAAAGTTCTGTTTGTGTTAGGAAAGTCCAGAATTTGTTTGTCTCATTAGTATTAATCTTTTTCCCCCCAGAACACAATTTTCCCTTTTAATTTGCATAGAGCATTCCTTTGTCGAACAAAGTTTTTAAATGTAATCAAAATTATTTATCTTTATTTGCTGCTTTTGGATTTTGAGAAATAGATTAAAAGTATTTCCCAGTTTGCAGATTATACAAGAATTTACCCATATTTTCTTCTGGTACTTGCATGATTTCATTTAAATTTTGTCATCCATTTACAAACCTGGCGCACATCATAGGAGATGATCCAATTTTACCTGTTTCCAGCTAGACCAAAACCACGGAATTAAAAGAACATCTTTTCTATTGAGCTGAGATTTTTCCCGTATCATGTACTAAATTTACATATACAATTAGGTCTACTTACAGATTTTCTATTAAGTTCCACTGGTACATCTATCGATACCTCACTATTTTAATCATAGAAATTTTAGAGTATATCTAAATGTCTGATAAGACTGGAAACCACTCATTGCTCTTCTTGAAAAAGAAGAGTAAAGTGGGAGAATTCAATCTACGTGATTTTAAAATTTACAGCTATAGTAATCAAGACAGTGTGGTATCGGCAGAGGAACAGACACACAGATGAAGGAAACAGAATAGAGATCCAAGAAATAGTCTACACAAGTACGTCTAACTGATTTTTGACAAAGGAGCAACAGCAATTCAAGAAAGATGTCCTTTCAACAAATGGTTCTAGAAGAATTGGACATCTATAGGGAAAAAAATGAGCCTCAACCTAAACTCATGCCTTATACACAAATTAACTCGAAATGGATCACGTACTTGAACATAAAATGTACAATAAAAATCCATTAGAATAAAGCACTGGAAAATCAGGACACATAGCTAGATGAAGACGTCTTAGATATGATGCCAAAGGCATGATCCTATGAGAAAATATTGATGAAATGGGCTGCATCAAAATTAAAGCCTTTACTCTGCAAAAGACTGTTAAGAGATTGAAAAGACAATCTATAGATTGGGAGGAAATATTTTCAAATTGAATATCTTACAAAGGACTCATATTTACAGTATATAAAAGATTCACAAAACTGAACAGGCAAAGAATAAACATTCCAACCAGAAAATAGCAGAAGACGAAAAGAGGCATTTCACTAAAGAGGATATATGGATGACAACGAAGCACATGAAAAGATGTTCAACTTCATTAGGCAGTAAGGAAATGCAAATTAAAACCATGATGACATATTACTAGACACTTAGTAGAACAATTGGGAAAAAATAGAGGCAATGTCAAATGCTGATGAGGATGTGTAGAAACTGAATTTATCATATATTGCTGGTGGAAACGTAACATGGCATAGCCACTCGGGAAAATAGTTTCACACTTTCTGTGTAGGCAGAATAGTGATCCCCAAAGATGTCCACGACCTGATTCCTGGAACCTGTGAATAAAGTAGATTATTTAGCAAAAGGGACTTTGCAGATGGGACTAAGGACTTTGAGAGGGGGGATTATCCTGGAACATCTGGATGGGCAGAATCTAACCACCGGAGTCCTTAAAAGCAGAGAACATTTCTCAGTGATGTTCAGGGAGAGAGACTTACAGCAGAAGAAGAGTGGAGAGATGCAACACTACTGTCTTTGAAGACGGAGGAATAGAGCCATGAGTCAAGAGTATAGGCAGCCTCTACAAGCTGGAAAAGTCAAGGGAACGGATCCCCGCCCCCAGCACCCCCTGGCCCCAGTGCCCCCACAGCCACAGCCATGACAACACTTTGATGTTAGTCCAGCGAGACCCCTTCTGGACCTCTGGCCTCCAGAACTATAAGACAAGAAATTTGTGGTGTTTTAGCCACAAGTTTGTGATAATTTGTAATGGCAGTAACAGAAAACTAATGACGTTTCTTTAAAAAAAAAAAACACCTAAATATGAAGTTACTGTACGACTCAGCAATCACACTCCTGAGCTTTTATATCTTATAGAAAAGAAAACTTATGTCTGCCCAACAGCCTGCACATGAAAGTTCACAGCAGCGTCCTTTGTAATAGCCAAATATTGGTGACAACTCAAACGCTCTTCAGCAGGTGAACACTTGAACTGTGTTACCTCCAAACCGTGGAATACTACTCAGTAATAAAACAGGGACAAACGATTGATACATACAACAACTTGGATGGTTCTCAAGGGCAATGTGCTGAATGAAAAGGCCGATCTCAAAGGGTCACATACTGTACGATTCTATTTATATAACATTCTTGAAATGACAATATTGTAGAGCTAAAGAATGGATTTGTGGTTACCAACAGCTATGGACCAGGGTGGGGAAAGGGGATGGATGTGACTATAAAGGGGCAGCATCATGGGATGTTTGAGGTCATGAAACAATTCCATGTCCTGGATGTTTTGGTGATTAAGAAATCTACACATGTGATAAAATTGCATAGAATTACACACACACACACACACAATCAAATAAGTACATATAAACATGATGAAATCTGAATATGGTTTGGATTGTACTAATGTTAATTTCATTATTTGGATATTGTACTATAATTATGTAAGATGTTGCCACTGGGGGAAACTGGGTGAAGAACACGTGGACCTTCTTTGTACTAGTTTTACCATTTTCTGTAGATCCATAATTATTTCAAAACAAAAGTTGAAAATACAGTAGAAAAATATTTGGGAGAATTCCCTTGTCTATCTGGGACTGTGAACAATTTTTCTAACTAGTACTCAAAATCTAGAGACCATAAGTGAAATGATACATGAATGCAGTTCCACAAAAATAAAAACTTTTGCATGGTTACAAGAAATAAAGTCAAGTAAAGTAAAAACAAATTTGACAAATTGGAAAATATCTGCAACTTGTATTACAAAGGCTCAATATTTCTAATATATAAAGGGCTTATAAAATAGAGAAAAAATGAGAACATCTCTAAAAAAATGGACTAAGGGTATAAAGTTCATAGAAAAGAAAATTCATATAACATAATCATTTGAAAATATACTCCCATCACTCACAATAAGAGAGATGAAAGTCAAAATTGTAATAAGAGATCACTTCTTACCTCGTAGATTGGCAACACAAGAAATGTTTGATAACATGCTCTGTTGTCAAAGCTGTGGGGGAAATCAGACATTCTCACATATCCCTGGTGGAAATGCAGATTAATAAATGCCTATGTAGGCACAATTTATAGGAAAATTACATATTCACTTAAACTTTGATCCCGCAATTTCTTTTCTAGGAATTGATGCCAAAGGTGCACAGGCAAAAATATGAAAAGTCCTATCTTCCCGGCAGTCTTTGCAGGAATATCTGAAATATCAACAGACTGCAAACAACCCAGGTAGCCAACAGTTTCCAGATAGGAGACCGGATGAATGCACTGTAGTACTGACAGTGGAACACCAGGCAGTCATGACAAGGAACAAGGGATATCTCTCCATCTTAATTTGGAGAGTTCTCTAGAATAGCCTTATTGTCTGAAAATAAAGGCGAGAAAAGTGCATAGCTTGCTACCACTTATCTAAGAAAAGTGAGAACACCAAATTATGTGTGTGCGTGTGAACTTCACTATAGTTGGGAAACGAAATAGCAATATGATAGGAGGGACAGAGTTAGAAACTACACGTCATTGAAAATACTTTGTTTTATGAAGTTGATTTTGGAATAAAATCCTTGAAAACTTGAAAAGTGATATGGACCAAATGAAACTAAATGCTTGTGGTTAATCATTCAGAGTAGAATCAACTCTAAAACCCTAATCATTTGTACGTATCCTCGTAGGATATACTCTCAGAGGGGAAAATCTGCAACAAAAACCTCTCAGACTTTCTACAGTAAACATATTGTTGGTGAGAGAGCTATTTATTTACTTGTTTGTTTTTGAGACTAAGTATGTATATTTTGGAATTCATCGAATGAGTAAGTATATGATATTCTAATTCTATTATTCCTGTGTCCTGGAGCTCTGGGATTCAAACTATAATTTTATATAGATAGACAGATAGATAGACAGTAGGTAGATAGATAGACACGTATACACACATGTATATACATACACGCACATATAAATATACATACATGTAAATAGATACATGTATGTGTATTTATTTTCAGCTCTGTTCCCTGAAAATGACTTGAAAATATAACATTATAAACCAGTGTGAAGGAACACCCCCAGCTCACAGTCTTGAAATGCCATTTCTCACCAAAAGGAAGCAGAGTTCCTTTCAGAATGACTGAATCCAAGTCTGGGGCAGGAAATGTAAAAGGTGATCTTGGAATATCTTGTCATACCAGATTATAAGAACTCTATCACAGACTAGTAGGGTTACATCTAAACCAATAGGAAGGCAACCCCAGTAAGTTTTTATTGGCCAAAAGTGGTACAATTTGAGCATCACTAAAATTAATTTCTGCTGTGAATGGAAACACATCAAATATGTATAAAACTATAGAGTGCAATATAATACTGAAAGAAAAAAATAACTTTGGTGATCATTGGAAACTTGAAAATAAAGGCAAAGAACTCAGCGTTCTATCATGACTTCCCATGCTACCAGGTCACCAAAACGTAGATGAGACAAAGTTTCTCTTTATATAAGTGTTCTAGTTAATGAACAAAGAAGAAATGAAAGAACTAGAACATCGTCATTGCGTAATACAGAATGAATTTGTATATCTAAGCACCGGTCATTACCTACTTCCCACATTACAAAACGTGGCAAGCAAACAGTCCATGTAGCCTGGTGGAATATACAAATCTGTGCGTAAACTAGTCTTGTCCTCACCCAAATCAATCCTGAATCTGATCAAGCCAGATTTAATTTAGCAAAAATATGGGAGATAGAACAATATGTTGACGAACATATTAAATGGGAACAGAAGTTAAACAGCCACCATGAGGCTGTAATCAGTAAAATTCAGCTTGTGCAAAGCTCTACAGGACAAGATGATCCAATTTCTTTAACAAATACATTGCAAGTTGGATGGAGAAAGATGGAAAAGAACTTAAAATCTAAAAAGAGTCTTAAGAGGCATAATAGGAAACTGTAATGTTGGAACTTATTTGAATATTGATTCAAAGAAACTTTAAAAAACGATGTTATGGGGCAATTGGAAATTTGAACACTGCCTATTATTTTTTGACTTGTGGTGGTGGTTACCCAACGATATAATTTATCAATTCTCGTAGGACTGTACACCAATTAAATTTTAAATTGTTCTAACAAGTGGTAGCAAAGCAAGTCTAGAAATATATAAGAATAATACAGCCCACCCAAATTAGGTTTATACCATGAATACAAGGGATTTTTTTTTTACATTAGAAAAGTTGAACTATTTAATGTAGACATTAATAAATTAACCGAGAAAAAACATGAACACTTCAATGTTTCATGGAATTTAGGATCCATGTTAAAATCTTGTGCTAAAATATGAACAGGACTTCCTTAATCTGACAAGGAAACCTACAAAACTCATATAACAAACATCACATTTCGTGGTGAAATGTTGAAAGCTTTCCTTTGAGATCCTGAGCAAGATAAGGATACCCACTGTCACAGATGGGGTCCTCTTGATAGCAGACACTGAGATAAAATCATAACCAGTATCTAAAACATGAAAAAGAATGAAATGGAAATAATAGGAATTTAGGTACTTAAGGAGGTTAAAAGATGTTTCATGAAACTTTTGTTTGAATTCCACGGCATGCCTGCTAGATTGTGATGTAAAACCCATTTCTTCTTGTGGGTCACATCACAAAAGCATGAGGAACACCACCAGAAGAGAGTCCTGTAAGTTAGAGAAGGCTGTCCCCAACCCTGACTCTGCCTACCCCCACCGCCACTATTCCCCCATACCACACCTCCTTTATCTTTCTTCCTAGCATTATTTAACTACTTACAGATTTTCAAATGCACAGCATGATTTCAGGTTCTATGTGTCTGCAAATGAGAATCCCTTCCTAACTCATATGCCTAGTGCATTTCTCCAGGTGATTTAACGCCCACCTCCAGTGCGTTACCTGCAAAGCAGGTTCACTTCTGCTTCTCTGCCCCTTTGAATGCACCTGCTCTATAATACTTAGCTCAGCATGTTTGCATTACCTGCTGCGAGCTTCTTTATCTCAGCACAGGCTGCTTTTGGAAGGCAAGTCTTGTGCCTCAACTATCCTTTTAACTGGGATAATAGATATTTGAGGAAAGCAGGGAAGGAAGGAAGGGGGAGAAGAAGGAACTGAGCCCAGAGTAACAGAAGAAAATTTCCAGTAACGTCTTTATTAAGGCTTGAGCAGAGCCTGTGGGGTTGGAGGGAGCCTTCCAATGGGGAGTCCTCCCAACGCCTCCTGTCACTCACTGCCTGCCAAGCCCAGCAGCCAGCACACCTAGCTATACTTTCCCACGTGGATCGCTTCACCCAGATAGAGCGACATGCCCCCACGAGGCTACTTTCCATAATGAGAAATGAGCCACGGAAGTATTTTGGCAAACAGGTGGGCAGCATTGAACTGTCAAATTATCCTCTGCTCTGGGGTAGCCGGAGAAGCCTTGCTTCTGTCGTCATTTGCTTCTCATTACTCTGTTAGCTTTATAATCTTCATGGTGCTGTGTAGATCCTAATGATGAAAATCTACAGATAGCTGAGCTTGAACTTCAGCATTTTCCCACCAAAGCCCCAAAGGTGGTTCACTAATGAATTAGAGAAAGAAGCTCTTCTTGCGAGATCGTAGAAACCACTCTTTTCCTCTAATAATTCTGAAAATATTTTCTGAGGAAGGATGTGATCCTAGAAGTGTGTGTGCTAGAATACATTGATAAATAAAATAGACTGCCAGTCCCCAAGGAACTTAATGACCTGGGGATTCATGCAGACCAGTGCAGAGAAAAATGTAATGCTCTTAAGTAGAAAAATAGCGGTCTGCACTGTGTGCTACCCACACTCTCACGTGTGTGCAAATCATCTGGGATAATTTATAAATGCAGGGTCTGAGCGGATAGGTCTGGGCTGGATCCTGAGATACTGCATTTGTAACAAGCTGTTGCGTGATGCTGATGTTGCCTGTCTAGGCACCACGAAGAGAATAACTAGGAGCTAGAAACAGAGAAGTGGATTTATCCCCTCTGACGGTTCGTGGATAGAGCAGTCTCCCTAAAGGATTGCAGGCTTGAACCAAATCTTGGCAGCTCTGTAACTGTTTCCATGCTCATCTGGGAGTTACAGGCATTTAAGGCAGGAAGATGAGCATGCCCGCAGTCCATTATGTTTAGGTAGTTACAGTGGAGTCACGAGGCTGAAGCAGGACCGTGAATGAATCAAAGGCGGATGACAACCAAGGAAGGCAGAGACCAGATGTTAAAGGGCATAATAAGAAGCATAAATTGTATCTTGTAGACATTGAGGCACCGTAGAAAATGAAGATATATGGAAATATCTGTGCCTTTTTTACGCTGAAAAAAATGAAGGATCCATGTCTCCTGCTGTACCTGTAAAGTAATTTTTGAATAGGATAAAGGAAATGAAAGGAAATGATATCAACCCACTGGCTATATATATATTTATATTTACGTACTCATAGACATTTAAATATTTATATATATATGCATATGTATGTGATTATATGACGTGTGCAGAGTATTTTATGCTTTTCAAAATGGTTTAGCCCAAATGGAAGCAGAAATAAATTCAAGATTAAAAGTTAGCGTCTATAGGAGTTGGGGAAAAGTGTGACCGTTTTTTTTTTCTTAAGAGAAGTAAAATTCACATCACATAAATGCCACCATTTTAAGGTGAACAATTCGATGGCATTTAGTACATTCACAATATTGTGCAGCCACCATCTCTCTCTAATTCTAAATCATTTTCATCATCCCGAAAGGAAGCTTCATATCCATTAAGCGGTCACTCCGTATTCCCCCTCCTCTCAGCTCCTGGCAATCACTAATCTCTTTCTTTTTCTATGAATTTATCTATTTGGGATCTTCCATATAAACGGAATCATGCAATATGTGACATTTTTTGACTGACTCCTTTCACTTACATAATTCACGGTTCGTCCACGTTTTAGCATGAATCAATGATTGCACTCCTTTTGATGGCTCCATTGTATGTATATACCACATTTTTAAAATCCATTCATCAGTTGATGGACATTTGAGTTGTTTCCATGTTGGCTATTCTGAATAGCGCTACTATGAATATTCACATGCCTGCTTTTGTTGGAATGCTTGTTCTCAATTATTTTGGATATGTACTTAGGATTAGAATTGTTGGGTCATATGTTAACCCTATGCTGAAATTTTGATGAATCACCAAATGTTTTCCCCAGAGGATACACCATCTTACATTCTCACTAGCAATGCACAAGAGTTCCAATTTTTCTCCATTCCTTCCAATACTTACTATTTTCCTGTTTTAAAAAAGATTTTAACCATCCTAGTAGGTGTGAAATGGTATCTCATTATAATTTTGATTTGCATTTCCTTAATGTCCAATGTCGTTGAACATTTTTCCATGTACTTGTGGGGAATTTGCATACCTTCTTTAGAAAAAACATCTATTTAAATTCCCGCTCATTTTTTAATTGGGTCGTTTGTCTTTTGGTTGTTGAGTTGTAAGAGTTTTTGTTGTTGTGTTTTCATGCATTCCAAACTCTAGACCCTTATCAGATATATAATTTGCAAATATTTTCTCCCATTCTCTAGGTTGTCTTTTTACTTTCTTGATAATGTCTTTTGATAAACAAAAGTTTTTAATTTTGATGAAGTTCAATTCATTTACTTTTTTCTTGTTGTTGCCTGTGCTTTTGGTGGTGTATATTAGATTCTGTTGACAAATCCAAGGTCATGAAGATTTATCCCTATGTTTTATTCTAAGATTTTTTAGTTTTACCTCTTATTTTCAGGTCTTTGATACGTTTGGGGTTAATTTTTGTATAATGTGTAAGATAAAGGCCCACCCTCATTCTTTCGCCTGTGAATATCTAGTCGTCCCAACATCATTTATTGAAGACTATTCTTTCCTCTACTGAATATTCTTTGCACCCTTGTCAAAAATCAGTTGACCATAGATATAGGATTTTATTTCTGAACTTGAAGTCTATTCTATTGATCTATATGTCTATCCTACTGCCAATACCACATTGTTTGGATTGCTATAGATTTGTAGTAAGTTCTGAATCTGGAAAGTATAAGTCTTCCAACTTTTTCTTTTTTAAGGTTAGGACCAACTTTTCCACCTCTGCAAAAGCAGATTTGAGATTTTGTAGGCAACACATTGAATCTGTACATTGCTATCTTAACAAGATGATACATTGTATAATGTCAATATGTATGAAGATACTTTGTATGATTTCAATATTTTTAAATTTATCAAAATTTGTTTTGTGCTGTAACATATAATCTATCCTGAAGAATGTGCCATGTGCACTTGAGAAGAATGTATAGTCTGTTGTTGTCAGATACGTCAGTTATGTCTAGTTGGTTTATGTATTGTTACAGACCACAATATCCTTATTGGTTTTCAATCTCTATATTCTATCCATTATTAAAAACAGCATGTTGAAGTCGACAACTACTATTGTGGAACTATTTCTCCTTTCAATTCTGTCAGGTTTTGCTTCATATATTTTAGGATTCTGTTTTTAGGGACATAGGTATTTATGATTGCTACGTGTTGTTGATGGATTCACCTTTTTATCAATATGTAATATCCTTTGTCTCTTGTAACAATTTTTGAACTCTATTTTGTCTGATTTTAGCATAGTTTCCAGCTCTCTTTGTTTGCTGTTTACACAGATTATCTTTTCCATCCTTTCACTTTCCCTAGTTGTGTCTTTGGATATAAAGAGAATCTCCTGTAGACAGCTTATACTTACACGATTTTTTAAAATCCATTCTGCTAATCTGTGACACAACTGGCGATTTTTAACCATTTACATATAAAGCGATTGCTGATAAAGAAGGACTTAGTTCTGTCATTTTGCTATCTGGTTTTTGTATATTATGTCTTTTTTCATACCTACATTCTTCCATACTGCCTTTCCCTATGATTTATTGATTTATTTCTAATATATAAGTTTGATTCCTTTGGTATTTCTTTGTGTATTTTCTTTTTAGTATTTTTCTTAGTGGTTACCATAACATTGCAATTAATATCCAACTTTACAGCAATCCAATTTGAATTTATAGCAATTCAATTTCAGTAGTATACTGAAACTGCTCCTTTACAGCTTCACCCGTCCTCTCTTTAGGTTGTTATCCCAATTACATCTATATACGTTGTATGTCCATTAACATAGATTAATAAATATTGTTTTATGCTTTTATTTAAATTGTATAGGAGAGAAAAAAAGGGAAGATACAAACTAAAAATTAAAAAATACTGGCTTTTACATTTATCTCTGGAGCTACCATTGCAAATGTCTCTTGTTTCTTCCCATGGCTTTGAGTTATTGTCTAATGTCCTTTCATTTCAGTCTAATGGACCCATTTTGGCATTTTTTTGTTAGACAGGTCTAATAGTAATGGACTATTTTTTTTTCAATCAGGGAATATCTTTTTTATTTTGGGGAGGAAGGTTGGTCCAGAGCTGACATCTATTGCCAATATTCCTCTTTTTGCTTGAGCAAGAGTGGCCCTGAGCTAACATATGTGCCAACCCTCATCTATTTTGTTTTTGGGATGCTGCCACAGCATAGCTTGATGAGCGGTGTGTAGGCCCATGCCTGGGATCCCAGCCTGTGAACCCTGGGCCACCAAAGCGGAACGTGCGAACTTAACCACCTCGCCACCAGGCCAGCCCCAGGGAATATCTTAATCTCACCTTCGTTTTTGAAAAATAGTTTTTTTCTGGATATAGAAGGGTTTGTTGACAGTTTCTTTCTTTAAGTCCTTTAAATACAGCATCCCACTTTCTCTTGGCCTGTATGGTTTCTGAAGAGAAATGAACTGCTAATCTTATTGAAGATCACTTGTACATGACAAGCTGCTTCTCTTTTGCTGCTTTCAAGACTCTATCTTCAGGTTTTGACAATTTGACTATAATTTCTCTCATTGTGGATATCTTTGAGTTCACATTATTTGTGTTCCTTGAGCTTGGATATGTACATTCACGTCTTTCA
Organism: Equus przewalskii; assembly: GCF_037783145.1. Classification (NCBI taxonomy): domain Eukaryota; kingdom Metazoa; phylum Chordata; class Mammalia; order Perissodactyla; family Equidae; genus Equus; species Equus przewalskii. Next base: position 85,201,649 of record NC_091831.1, read on the forward strand.
TCATATTTTTGGCCAATATTTCTTGAAACATTCTTTCTGCCACTTTCTTTCCTTTTTCTCTGAGACTCTCATTACACATATGTCAATATGCTTGATATTGTCTAACAAGTCTCTTCAGCTTCTACTCATTTTTCCTTATTCTTTTCTCCGTCTGTTCTTCAGACTGGATAATCTCAATTGACCTATCTTCAAGTTTGCTGATTCCATCTTCTTCATATTCAAATTTGATACAAACTGCTTTAGTAAATTTTTAATTTCAGTTACTTTGTTTTTCAGTTCCAGAATCTCTATTTAGTTCCTTTTTATAATTTCCATCTCTCTATTAATAATCTCTACCTGGTGAGACATAATTCTCCTGGTTTCCATTAGTTCTTTGTCCATGATTTTCTTTAGTTTTTTGACCATATTTAATATAGTGTTCGTCTAGTTAATCCAATGTCTACTTTCTCAGGGATAGTTTCTATTAATTTGTTTTTTTCCCCTATGACTGGGACATACCTCTTTGGTGTTTTTGGCGTGCCTTATCATTTTTGGTTGAAAACTAGATTTTTGAACTATTTTACTGCACAACTCTAGAAATCCCATTCTTTACCCTCCCTGGGTTTATGTTCCTGTTTGATGGGAGCTGCTGTTTGCTTGATAATGATTCCTCTAAACTCTTCTTCTAAAGTTTGTGTTCTTTGTCATATGTGGCTACTGAAATCTCTGTTCTGTTAGCTTAGTAGTCAACTAATGTTCTGAGAGAGTTTTCTTAAATATCTGACATCAAAAAAAAGAAAAAGGAAATAATCTCAGCCTTGGTAGATTGGCTCTGTTTTGAGACTCTTCTTCAATGCTTAGCCAGGTCATTTGCAACTCTGCCTTAGCCTTCACTTCCTGCCTTTGTGGAGCCTGAAGTTCAGCCAGAGGTGAAAGCTTAACATCTTTCCTGAAAATGCATCCATCCATAGGAATGGGCTTGACCTTCTTGATTCTCCTGTTTACACAGGAGCTTTTTAAACTCCTTATTCCTCTTACATATTTTATTTCCCAGCCTTTTCTTTCCCAGGAGTTTTGGTCTGTCTATTGCTTGTCCTGATTGTTTTCCCTTGCCCCAGGCTCCTGCAATCAATTCTCTTGCCTTTAAATGCTTTCACTAAAAGCTGCCTTGGAAGCCACTCAGCCCTGGGAATGCTCCAAGTCAGGCAAAACCAATGTCAGCCGTTGTGCCAATCTTTGAGGGAGCTCCCAGACAGGGTGAAGTCCACAAGCATAATTTTTTGATAATAAGATCTTTATTGTTCCCTATAGTACTTTCCACCTGTACCAGATGTTCAGACTGCATTTTCCTGGCTTCTGACATTCTAGAGAGTGGGGAGGATAAGCAGGTGATTTAAAATGCCACAGCTCCCTCTTATTTTAATACATCCACTTGCTTCTTCATTAAATTTTGCCCTGGTTATTGAAAGTTTTTGGCTAGATTTCAGAGTTCTGTAAAAGTTAGTTCTGACAGTTTTTGTCAGCTTATTAGTTGTTTTCCTAGATGAACAGAGTCGTGGAGCTTTGTGTTTCACCATATTTGTTGAATTCACCATGATATTGTTTTATAGCCCATGCTGTAATTAATCCATGTTTCTGCCCAATTTGAGCAGAAGAGGAAGTATTGTTAAGCTGACTGTTAACTATTAAAGAGAATGTTACTTCCAGAGCAATTCCTTTTACTTCTGGAGCAAAAAGAATTTCTGACCTTTCATCTACCTTGATGAAATCTCACTGTTCTGGCCTCATTGGAACTCAACAGCTCTTATCCCAGAGAAGAAATCCAACTGTTGATGGAGATAAAAAGTTACTCTTATATTGGTCTTGTCTGCACATACCTCTGTGCTCACCTTTGCCTCTCCCTCTTCCTCTCATATGGGTTTTTTAAAATGTGACTTTTAACATCCTAGACATCTCTGAGAGACTGTTTTGGAGGAGGGCCTGGGGCATGTGCAACATCTGTCATACTCAGTCATTCATTCAATACATAGAACGACTTCACACATACCCTATGCCAGGACAAAGCCAGGAACTGGAGAGACGTGGAGGAATAATGTGTGGCCCTATCCTCACGTAGCTCAGTAGCAGCAGACGCTGCAAAGGTTTCAGATCAAAATATTCTGACATTTTGTAATTGTGGAGAAGGGATGCACACTAAAAAGAAGTGATGGACTGCAAACCTATATCGTGACTTTTATCTGTCAGCAAGATGGTTTTAGTAGTTTCAGCAACATCCATGTCTATTTTTTCCGATAAATTCATGGAACTTTTTTTTAAATTTATGCCCTTATTTTCTGAGTAAAAGCAGGCAACTCTGACAGCCAAATGGACATGTAAAATCAGAGTGGGTCTGTCACAGTGTTTGACTAGACCACTCCACCCAATGTTCACATGAAAACCCATCACTACACAGTATGCTCCTTCCTTTGGAAAAGTGTTATGAACTATAATGATCCAAGTTCTAGTGACTTTATAAAATTTTATTTGTAATTAGGAAATGGAAGAAAAAGAAGTATCAATTACTTCTGTTAGTAAAATTGGAAATCCTTTTGGGGAAGCGGGTCTAAAAGGGTGTATTTAACCAAGATTGAGTAAATGTCGGACTTATTCTCTTTGCATAAACAAGTAGAAAATTGGACAAAATATATGAAAGAACTGTTTCCTATGGGCAAGATGGGACAGTGATCTCTGACTGAAGAGAAATAAATGAGGTGAGCCCTACAATTAACCTAGATTTCTGAGCCTCTCTCCAGAGAACGAGAGTCCAAGCATGGAATGTGGTCTCCCTGAGTGGAGGAAAGAGATCAGAGCTCATGAAGTCTGAGGGAGCTAGAATTTCCAGGGCAGATAACAGAGAGGAAGAAGCCACATAGATAAAACCAACAGAAATTTTCTTAGGTTTCTCTTTGAATCTTTGTCTGTGCATGTATAAGCTGATTTTTCGCAAGGCCAGGCAAAGAATGACCAAGGACCTGTAGACTGAGCAATTGTCAGAGCTCACCCAGGGATAAGCAACTTTCTAGTTCCAACCAGCCCGAGTGGAGAGGCCATGTTGAACATCTGGGACATTCAGTAAATTACCTAGCAGGGAATCTTACCAGCAGGGCTAAGCCATTTAAAAACAAACCTGGAAGGAAGATGTTCAAGTTTTTTACAGCTTCATTGAGACATAATTCTTATACAATATATTTCACCCATTTAGATTGTGCAGTTTGGCAGTTCCTCAAAATGCTAAACATAGGGTTACTGTATTCCCAACCATTCCACTCCCAGGTATACATCCCAAAGCAAAGAAACCACAAACCCACAAGAAAACTTGAACACAAATGTTCACAGCAGCATTATTCCTAAATACCTAAAAAGTGGAAACAATCCAAATGATCATAAGCTGATGAATGAATAAACTTAATGTGTTATATCCATACAATGGAATATTATTTGGCAATAAACAGGAATAAAATATTGACGCATGATCCAATATGGCAACCCTTGAAAACATTATGCTAAGGGAAAGAAGCCAATCATAAAAGACCACATATAGCACGATTTCATTATATGACATGTCCAGAACAAGCAATTGCAGAGAGATAGAAAGTAGCCTAAGGCTGGGGAGGCAGGTGGGTAATGAGGGAGTGAGTGCTAATTTGGAGACTGATGAAATGTTCTAAAATTATATTGTTGTGATGGGTTCAGAATTTTATGAATGTACTAAAAAACACTGAACTGTACACTCCAAATGAGTGAATTATGGGATCTGAGTTATATCTCAATAAAGCTGGGTTTTTTCCCCCATCAGTTTTAAAGGGCATAAAAACTACCTACAATGCCTGGCCCAGTGTTGGATGCTCATAGATAAATAAATAAATTATAAAGATGGTTAGAGAAATTTGCATATGGAATAGGTATTATTGAGACAAAGAATATTAAATATTGACATGGAAAGTTGGAAAGGTAGAAACTATTCCTCCCAAATAATAAAATAAACACACTAACAACAAACAGAAAATCCTCAGATTAAAAAACAATGTATACTTTAATTTTGGTTAAATAAAAGACAAAAAATAAGAACAGTGTGTATGGCTGTGTCTACACATGCATAAAAATTTGGAAGGCCATGCAAGAATATAGACTTAACTGTGGTAAACTCTGGGTAATTGGAATACGATGTTTTCATTTTCTCATTTTTCTTTCCTTTCATCTTCAGTTCTTTACACTGCACACATACTTATTTTATAACCAGATTTCATTTTATGTGTATATGTTTTCTATATGTCAAACATACACAGAATACAGAGAATGGAGGGACAAACCTCCGTGTAACAGTCACGCTGCTTCAGTAATGATCAGCACAGCCTCTTCTGTTTCATCGGAACCCCACCAACTGTCTCCTCTCATATGCTCCTTGCATTTTTTTGAAGCAAATTAAAATGTTATTTTTAATTCGAAGATTGTCATCAACTTGATGCTTAATTAGCTTTATACACATGCATAGGAGAAGGTCTATGAGGGCACACATCACACTGCGATTGAGAACGGAATAGCGGTGCAGTAGAGTGCGCAGATCGTTTACGATGAAAAAGTTTTCATGTACAATTTTTAAGTCATAAAACATAGAAAGATAATCTGAAGACAGAAACATCCCTCTATATGTACTAGAGGCACAAGGTTTTCCTCAAATTAGTAAGGGCCCATGTAAAGTAATTGAAGGAGCACTGAACTAGAAATCAAGAGATGAGAGTTTTATTTCTATTTCTGTCACCGTAACCATAATATTTCTGAGTCATTGCTTATAATTGCTTGTAAGGATCAAGCATATTATTCACCCATCCCAATAATATATTTGAGCATCTACTGTATGCCCTCCGTTGTCCTCATTGCTGGAGATACAGGAAGAGTTCATTTCCGTCTTAGTCAGGACTCTTTGGGTTGTAGGTAGTGATAACTCAAACTCAAACTAGCTAAACTAAAGAGAAGATGCAATGGCTTACACAACCACAGAATCCAGGGATGGACCTGAATTCATGTGCACCTGGATGCAGAGGTTAGTAAAGTTTCATCAGGACCTGGTCTTCCCATTGCTCCCTCCCATTTCCTCAGCTCTGATTTCCTCTGTGTGGGGTTCCCTTTCATGCAGCCTCTCTCAATATACTGACCCTGGTAGCTCCATGATTATATTCTCATCACATCTGGAACAAGTGCTCTGGGTAATGCCTTTCCTCCTCTTGGTCTACTGTGATCCCATCTCAATATTCTCTTGTATAAAGTCCAAAAAGTGTCCACCAAACACAAGGTTTGGCACATTAGCTGCTATGTAAATGTTATCACCTCCTACTCTCTATCTATGAGGCTTGACAACCAAGTTGTTTCTTTTTTTTCATAAAGATTGGCACCTGGGCTAACAACTGTTGCCAACCTTTTTTTTTTTTTTTCTGCTTTATTTCCAAAACCCCCCTGGTACATAGTTGTTGTATATCTTAGTTGCAGGTCCTTCTAGTTGTGGGATGTGGGACGCCGCTTCAACGTGGCCTGACGAGTGGTGCCATGTCCGCGCCCAGGATCCGAACCATGGGCCGCCACAGCGGAGCACATGAACTTAACCACTTGGCCACGGAGCCGGCCCCTGTTTCTTTTGTTGTCTTATTTATTTTCTTAATTGTTAAAAACTATTTATTTTTTATATTTTTATTTTTATCCATGATCTACTTTCTGAGGCCACAGTTTGGAAAAGATCCATGGCCCAATTATTCATAAAGATGTTCTGGGCCAATTTCCAATTAATCATCATTGGATGCTTCCCCACTGTAACCATAGGAGATCCTGCAGGAGGTTGCTTTGCCAGTACAACCCACGTTATCCACACTCAGCACCAATGAGAGAAGCTATGCTTGTTCTTTCATAGCTAACATTTCAGAAAAAAAAACAATCGCCGTGATTTCCACCTCTCTTTTATAGAACTGCTTATAGTTTCCCTGTTATGCAATGTAAAGTTGCAGCAAGAGCACAGTTCTCTTTCTTCTAGGACCAGTGAAGACATCTTTCCTTCTCTACTTTCTCTCTCCTTAGAGTCAATGAGTATTCCAGAAAGAGCAGAACTTCAGGGTCAGACAGTGTAAGATCCCTCTCATCATCTACTAGTCAGGGTTTCTTGGAAAGTCTTCTGGCCTCAGTTCTCACAGCTATTAAATGGGGAGAGTAATAGACCTACCCCACATGAGTTGGGAGGATTACTGGAAACAAGGTTAGTGAGCTTCTAGCATAGTTCCCGAGACAGAGTAGCCACCTAGTAAACACAAGTCGCCTTTCCTCCTCCCATGGTTCAGCAATTCCAGACTTATTTCTCTAGGTCTCACTTTACTTCTTGTATGACCATTATTTTTCTTATCTCTCCTACTCATTCATAAATCCCTTGAGCTTGTGAATCACATTTTGTTTCCTTTTATTGCCCACGGAGCTGAACACAATGTCTTTTCTTGGAGAGAAGCCCTATCAAATGATTCATAGCTGTATAACATATAATAACTTTGATTGATATTCCTATTTCAAAACTATGGGTAGATATATATTAATGATTCAAGCATCTGATAATCCTACCATGTGTCAGACTGTGTTATGTGATTTCCATTTATTTTCTCATTTAATCTAACATTGTGAACATAGATATGGCTCCTTTCTCATTATATAAATGAGGAAACTGAGGTTTGTGGATGCTAAGAACTCACTGTGAAGTCATTCAGCTAATGTGTAGCCAAGAGGGTCCCCAAATCTAATGAACTGATGGGGCAGGAGGTTACTCAGTCTGATTTCTTTGCCACGGTATGACTCAGGTGACTGAGATCCTGGATGGCCAGAGAAGATAGGGCTGGAAGCTGCAGGAGCCCACACACACAGATAAAGGGGTAGCACCAGAGGTCTTGACTTGGGCTGTGATGTTCTATTCAAGGGCCCTTGGACCAGGCAAAGAGCTTTGCCCTCCTTATTGCCCTACTCTTTGACATTTCACTCCCCTTGGAGGCTCTCTCTCTCACGCCGGCATTACGTGTCTGCAGAGATTTGAGAAGGTTCCTGTGCTTTCCCGTGTCCCTCCAACCTTGTAATTCCACACGGCATGTTCTAAAAATAAAATGAACCTATTCTGAAGTAGGAACGTTCATTTGCTCAGAGCTAAGCTTCTGGGGAGCTCCGGGCAGTCACCGGCACATTTGCAGAGACCTGCCTTATCAGCACTGGGGTTTGCTCCCGTACCCTGGAAACATTGCAGCCCGCCTTTTAGCACTGTATGGCTGGTGCAGGTTCTCTCAACCTCCATTTCATTAAAGATGAAACATAGATTTAGTGAGGATCAAAGCAGACATTGGTCTAAGCATCCTTAGAGCACTGGTGGTAACTTGGGAGTCACTAGTGAATAATTTGGGCTGGGGGTTGTAGAGAAGGGAGGTGAAATTGGCCTATAGAATCAGGAGCCATGGGCAGAAGTTACAGAGAAGTAGATTGTGGTCACATGAGGACATTCTAACAGCCAATACTGTTTGAAGATGGAAGGGATCACGTCGGAAGGCAATGAGTTTCTTGTCACTGAGAGTGGGGCTGGGGCAGCATTTAAGGTTGTAGGGGAAGGGCTCACTCCATGAAACTCTGGCCTGCCGGGAGGCTGAGATATCCATGCCAGGTGGGGAGTGTCAGGGCAGTGGCCAGGCACCATAGGGACAGGGCTCTGGGAAATGACTACTTCTCGTGCCTGACTGTGAAGAAAGCTAGCCATTAGCCCAACCTCATTATCTCCAAGGGGCCATTCCACTCTGGACTGGTGTGCGAGGAGGGTGGTAATTTCCAGCATCAGGAATCTGGGTGGTGATATTAATCCAGCTTATCAGGAAGCCGAAGAATGAATGAAGCAAAGCAGGCTGTTTGCCAGAATCTGAAGGAGTAGAACCAACTTTGCATTCTGAGAGGAGTTCTTGGTCAAGTCAGACCCAGCCAAGGGGCCACCGAGGTCTGGGTGGGAATCTAGAACTCGGGGAAACCAGAATGATGTGCCCTAGACACAAATAGTGTGGAGGAGGGTGAGAGAGAGTGTTGAGAGCAGGGAGGACTCCTTTGCTCAGGGCTCCTGCCAGTGGGCATGAGGTTCTTACAGAAGGAATGCCAACGTGACACTGCACAGGGAAGGGCCTACGTGTCTGTGCCGAGTGAGCAGGGGTTGACTTTTCCAGCTGAGGCTGGGTGATTGCATGTTATACTGCCTTCTCCTCTGAGACCACAGCATCTCATGGCCTGAGAGACTCTGGGACTCAGCCAGAGTTGTGTTAAATCTACTTGGTGGTGTCAGTCCTTGGTCTAAAGCAGTGATTCTCAAAGTTTGGCATGTGTCAGAATCCTCCGGAGGGCTTTGCAAACCCCAGAGGGCTGGCCCTACTTGCAGAGTTTCTGATCCAACGGGTCTGGATGGGGCCTGAGAATCTGCATTTCTAACAACTTCCCAGGGATGCTGACACTTCTGGTCCTGGGACCACCCTTTGAGTAGCTCTAGTCTAAAGTAATGCTAAGGCAAAGAGCACCCAGCAAAGTGGTGGCTGCTTTCCTCCATACGTTATTCAATAAATGTAGCACATTCTTGATCTCTGTTACCAGGCCAAAAACTAGCAATAACCCAGTAAACAAGACGGAATCCCTGATGTCAGGTGGCCTGTGTCTAGAGATACACGGAAAGGCAGTCGCAAGGCAGGGTAAGCGCCAAGACAGGGATGATTACTGGGGACGGGGAGCATGTGAGTGTGTGTGCACGTGTGTACTGAGACATAGTCTTGGGGGCACTAGAGAAAGTTTCAGGACCCTGTGATCTTGAGACCAGAGCTGATTTTGGAGTCAGGAGACCCTGCATCAATTCGTGGCTCTGCCCTCGGTAGCTGGTTGATCTTAGGTGAGTTAATTAAGTTCTTTGAACCTCAGATTCCTCATCAACCAAATGGTCCTGAGTCACTCAATGCCTTGAACACGGGCATGTTCCAGGCACAGAGTCACAGAGTGAACGAGCCTGATGTCCTGTCCTTGTGCCCAGGGAGCTCACACTCAGCTGGTGGCATGGGGATTGGAGACAGGACATTACCATGCAGATGCATAAATAAGATGAGCTGCGACAAAATAAAAATAGGATGACGATGCCAGGGAGGGACGGAGGAGGGCAGACGATTTTAGGGAAGACTGTCAGGGAAGCCCTTCCTGAGGAGGTAAGGTCTGCACTCAGATCTTGATGACAAGAAGGCGGAGGGTGTATTTTCCATGTAGGCTGTGCTGTCAGGTGGACATTTGCATAGATACGCGAATTAAATCACTTTGATGGTAAACTATCAACAAAATATGCTTATCATCATCACCATCATCCACCTTATTGTCCTTACTGTTGTTGTTATTACAATTATTACAATTACAATTATTGCAATCACTGTAATTCCAGGAAAGCAAGCGCATAAGCAAGGCCCAGAGGAGCGTGGCCTCCAGACACATTTGGAATGGTCATCGGTCATAGCAGTGAAGCACAGGGTGTTCAAGGAGGTTGTGGATGACAACACTTGAGATCCTGTAACAGATCTGTGTATCAGGCCAGACCCTGGATGTTGTCCTCGGGAGCCACTGAAGAAATCTGGGTAGCAACGTGACATGTTCATATTTGTGTTTTAGGAAAAGCACCTGCCATCTTGCTCTCTTCTGTGAGCAGTGGGGGGAGTGGGTGGAGGTGGCGACGAGGAGACGCCGACAGTCTGTGCCAGGAGTGACCGGTGGAGCAGGTGGCAACAGCTATTTAGCAGGGGCCAGGAACAGCTGTCAATCGGATTGGAGGGTGAAGGGGCTTGGGCAACGGAGGAAGCTTGCCATGGCGACAGCACATGCCTCTCCCCCACCTCCCTTCAAGCTACAACCCAGGAAGGCAGGACCACGGAGGTAGGACACTGGGCACCTGCTGTGGGATGTCAGGCAGGTGACTTTGCCACGCAGGGATTCTTTCTGTCAAATAGGATATTTTCTTGCTTCACGGAGATGTGTATTGTGAGGACTGAGTCAGATGACAGGTATGAAAAGCACTTTGGTGATTTTAAAACATTTTTCAAATGTGAGGTGCTATTTTTATTACCCTCGATTTCCCTGTATAGAATGTGACCCAATAACTGGATGACCACGTCTGGCTGCTCCAAGGGAGCGACACAGGAGGAGATGGCGGGTCCCGAGCTGCACCTGTGTGGGCCTCCGGACAAGGCCTGAGCTAGCCCGCTAGGGGTCCACCCTTTCCAACAAGGCCCTTAATGTGTCTCTCATTTAAAATGATTTGCCAGGCAAAGCTGGGTACATCATCAGAGGAAAGGCGGCAGCCTTGGAAGATTCAGTGGCTGCAAGGAAATAATCCCCATGGACTCTGACGGGAGCTAAAAGGGCAATGACATGATTACCAAGCAACCTCCAGTTATTAAGCTCCGCAGGGCAGCTGACTCCTGGCGCATACAGGCCCTCCCAGCAGGGGCAGTCCTTGAGCAAAGCATTAACAAGAACTTAAGATCAATTCCTCTTCACTGGACTTTGGATATGTAACCTATTTCAGACTGGGCACATCACATCGTGGAAGTCACTTTACACATAGCTGATCCCCTCCTCCTTTCCTGTCCTCTCTTTATTCCTCCCTCCCACTTCTACTTCCCTCCCTCCTTCTGTTCCTTACCTTTTCCATCTCCTACTGTGACATCTGAAAGAAATCCCTGAGGCATGTTCCCTGCTGCATTTGGAACCCAACTATTTACTGATGGGTAGGGGTGGAGGGGTCCTTGGGAGCCCTGAGGACCAGCCTGCAGGGGTTCACTGGATGGATGCTGCAGTGAGAATGGTGAGAAGCCTGTGGTCACACTCACCCTTCTTTCTCGGCTTGGAATGGGATTGCACAGGTTGACACGTGGCTCCTCCCATCCTTGAGTGTGTGTGTGTACATGTGTGCTCACTGTGGTCCAGCACGGCCTCCTGTCCTTTGACCCTAGCCAAGCTTCCTGAGGGCTTGTTCAGAGTAATGCAACTCACCGTGCTGAGTCCCCTGAGGTTCCGAAGGAATCTGCAAACATTGGCAAACTCATTTGCTGTGAAGGATTTTATATCAGGCCTCTTAGAAGGGCCACAGCAAAACTGATCAATCCCAAATTGCATAGGCAGCCGTGGGTGTATCCAGTTCCCACTCCTTCCCTCCCCGCAGTGGTGAGCAGTCTTTTCTGTCCAAGACCAGCTCCTCGGAGCTCTGCTCCCATCTTTTCACAGACTGAAACTCTGAACCTTAGAGGAAGTCCCAGATGTCTGTGGGAACAGACCCTGGGCTGGCTCCCCTTTCTCAGAGCAGCTTCACCCATCTCCAGGGCCTTGGCTGGGATAGGTCATCGCCTTCCCCAGAGCTCACCCCCTTTCCAGGGTAAGAGAGCGTCCATTCAAGGCTGGGCTGTTTCCTACAATAAGAGCCACTGTCCTTGTCTGAGCCTCAGAACACAGTTCAATAAATGTTTACTGATTAGTGATTGCTGGGGATGCAAATGAAAATGTCATAGCTCCTGCCTGTAAGAAACTCATAGTTTAGGGGAGAGATGTGTAAACAAATAAGTACAGTAGATTACTTTAAGCATCCTTTATCACTTGGAGATGTTTGCATTTGCTGATGTTTGTTCATCACTGGAGAAGCCAGGGTGGAATACAGCATCATATTCCATCATTCCCGGGGATCTCATGTTATGACTGCGCGTGGCAGTAATATTACAAGCATCATCTCCATCTCACAGTGTCACTAATTCCATTATACAGCTGAGCAAACTGAGGCATAAAGCAGTTAAATGACTTGCCCAAGTGTAGACATTGAGAAAGCAGCAGAGCTGTATATGAAATCCTTGCCTATTTGACTCCAAAAGACTCATTCTTTAGCCTGCCCCAGCCTGCCTCTCTCTGACACCTTCCCTTTTGGAAGGTGGCTTGTCACCAGCCTGCAAAATGGTGGAGAGTGACCCTTTTTAGGTCATCATCATGCAAGACTGTTTCAACTTCTGAAATCAGGCCAGCATCAGACATGTGACACGACAAGGGAACATTTCCCCATACAGAGGATCATTAAAGGAAATGAAAGCCGGCAGATCATTGTTATGCACTAGGAAACAACATAAATGGGAAAATCTATGAATATCACATCCGTAAGTCTCTGGGACATTTGCAGCGAAAACAAATGGGCCAGAGTGAGAATGGGTAATGCTCCACCAGTGGGGCCCTGGGAACCATGGGGCCAGGCTCACAGATCCATTCTGCTCAGCATGAAATGAATTCTCTGGCAAAATAGAGCACAGGCAGTTTAACCACCTGCTGCTCGACTGTCAGATCTATGGATCTGGGTTTTGACTTCTGGAAGATGAAGGAATGCATAAGCATATTCCTCTGGGCATATGGGCAGAAGCCTGGGGAATTCTTCTGCAGGTGGGTGGAACCTGTTTGGCCACATCCCTGCAAACTTGGCAGTGTTTGGAGATAAGGCTAGATCCACATTTCTCAGGTTCTTTCTAAAGATGGGATTTGGGGGGAAAAAGACACCCGAAGAAGTTAGACATGGCATCCAACACAATGTCTCGTAGAGTAAGGGCTGTTCAACAAGTCTCTGTCTTTTCCAACAAAGGGTCAGTTCATAGTTGATCAAGGGCATGCTTGATAACCAGGCCAAAGTTTCCATTCTGTCCTTACTTGGGCGCATTCTGAATTTCCCCCAAATCTCTATCTAGTTGGGAATTCCATTCTGCATCTCTTCAGAAAAGCGTCTTCCTCATGCAGATCTGATTGAACCAGTGGTAGCAAACCAATAACCCTTCCCCCTAAGGGTCCTTATACATCCGCTGGGAAGTCTGAATCAAATACAAAACACAGTGGTCTCTTTTTTTGCCTGCCCAGCATCCATCCTCACTTTGTATAGTAATGCCATAATTTTCCAGAGAAGTCTCTTGGACAGATATTTGTTCTCTTTCAGGATTCAGTAATTTTACAGAAGAGGAGTTATGGTCAGCTTCCATGAAATAGTATGACCCCATCTCTTTTTAAAGATACAAATCAGCAATATTGATGAGTTAGCCTTTATTGAATGTTTAAGCATTTTTCCCATGCTATCTCATTTAATCCTCACACATCCATCGATGAAGGAAATGTGATTGCTCCCATTTTATAGATTCAGAGACTGAGAGTCAAGAGGTTGATAGCACAGAACCAGATATTTGCACCCAGACCTCTCTGACTTCAAAGTCTATACCTATGGCCACTAAGCTCTGTGCTGCCTCATAACTCCGTTTTTCAGATTTATAATACAAATTAGAGGATTGAATGCTCTGAGATGCTTAACATTAATCTACATTATGAGCCTTGTTAAGCTCTACTGGGTACCATTGCCATAATTAGCAGGTACATTCCCTCCTGACCTGTATGCTGGGAACAGGACAATGGTGTAGAGGTGGGAGCAGCCATATTGGTGGTGGTGATGGTGGTGATGATGATGATGATGATAGCATTTACTGAGGGATAATTATGTTCTAGGCAATTTTCATGCATTATCTCACACATCTTTACAATCTCGCTAAGGGTTGAGTTTATTATTATTATCCCTATTCAGAGTAGATGAGGACACTGGAAAATTGAGAGTCCTCTTGCCAAAGATCACACCACCAGGAAATGATAAAACAGGGATTTGAACCCAGACCTGCCTGTATTCTCAGGCTTTTGGGTGGTATCTGCTTTTCCCCCAGGCATTTGCAGCCTGCCTTCTTTCGGTGGTTAGGGGGTCAGCTTCCAACCTAGCAGAGCCCCACCCACCCTGATAGCTCAAACTCTGAAAGGGCCTAATGATTTTCTTTCAAGGTCTTAAGCACACCAGAAAGAGCAGGTCCCCTTTTCCACCTGTCCCTCTGCCTTCTAAATGCAAAACGTCGAGCCTGTGGAGGCTCTGCTGTGGGCTGGAGACCTCTCCTTGCAGAAGCCTGGCCAGGGGAGGGCCGTCCCACAGCCTCCCTGCAGCAGCGTGAGCGTCACTTTATGTGGAACCCTATAGACTAAGGGTAGATTAAGGCTCCTAAATACACGAATTTCAAAATTGAAGCAATAAAGCAGTTTTTTTTTTCTCAGCTTGCAATTGCTCCTTAATTGGACCATGAATAGCAATTATACTATAAAGCCTAACAGGAATTTGTGGGTAATTAGAGTATGTCTTGGGCAGTGGGTTTTAATGGAGGAACCCGGCTAATATTTGAGTGACTTTCACCCTCTACCAAGTGATAAAGTCATCATGAAATGCCTATTAATCACTCAGAGAAATTGCAAGTGTGATTTTAATTCCTGCTAGAGTGGGACTAAGGCTGGAAAGCCCATGCCTGAAGGCTCTGTTGGTGTCATGGAAGGAGTGGGAGAAGCAGAGGCCAAGGTGTTCCCGTGGTCTGGGAAGCTTCAATGTCCTGTCTGCAGCTGCTTACGTACATCTCTTACCTCAGTCCTCTGCACAGCTTTGCATATCTTTATGCCCATTGCACAGAAAAAGGCATGGAGACTCAGAGTAATTTACCCAAACTTGTGTAACTAGTAAGTGACAGATCCGGAATTTAAATCTAGGTGTTTAATTTAGGTCAAGCTCAAAGCTCGTGATCTTTCGACTCTACAATTGCCCAACATTTACTGAGCGCCAACTGTAGGCAGCAGCTTTCCATGCATCACGCGATTTAATGCTTTCAACAGTTATGTAAGGCAGGTATTTTTATCGCATTTACCAGTGAAAAGGTAGAAATCCAACAAGAGTGGTAGTTTTCGTCTTGGGCTAATACCCTCTGCCACCCTTCTCATCACACACACACCCCCCACATTTCTTCTGTCCCTCAGTCTCTATTTTCCAGCAGCTCAGGCCACATTTTGGGGGTTCCCTCAAAAGCAGGCTATGGGACAACGATACAAGAGATAAGCTAAGAAGCACCCCTTGGGGGATGAAAAAATGGTACAAGAAAGGAAAAGCAGCCAAAAAAGGAGTTAGCAAAGCAGCTACCAGCGTCAGAGCCTGGGGCTCAGCCTCACAGGGAAACTAGAAAACAGGTTGCACCACACCCATCAGCGTCACCTCACTGAGGAGCGGCCACCTGAGTGTTCCTTTACCAGCTTCACTAGGCTTGGTTGGAGAATCCTAGAGGTAGGAGAGTTGATTCTTCCATGCTTCCAACGTATGGTGAGGATAGCAAAATTGGTTCCAGAGCAAGAGAGGGTCCAGAGCAAAAGAATTCAGGCACTTATAAGTGATAAGGACTTGGGCAGTGCACCGGTCAATAGCAAAGGAATGAACTGGTCTTCAATGAACCAAGAAGCAAAGAAGAGGCAACCGGAAGCCTAGCACTGGAACCAGACAGATGTGGCTAGGTATGCTTGCTGTGTCATCCCCTGGCAGTGATTGACCTGGTCTGATGTGATTGCCACTGTTTAATCAGTCCAGGTCAATTCACATGGGAGCCAAGGGCACTGATGCCCGTAGCACAGCAGAGTGGATTAAATGACTTCCAGGGACAAGATCTGTCAGATCGCAGTGCTGCACTGACCTGGCGTACAATTGCGGCTCAAGATATTCATTCACCTGCACCTTGCAGACTGCCTTAAAACCAAACAATAAGAGGGAGTTTCTGGCCTAGCCAAAATATCAGCTCATTCTTCACATAGGTCCTCCAAATCAGTAAACTGTAATTTGTAACTTCTCTAACCAGGGGCTCATGGATTCCTTTGGAAAATCTATTGAAATCTCCAAGCTCCCGTCCCAGAAATATACACGGAATACACAAAAAGACATCTTGCAGAAAGCAGAAGAGATATTTCCACAATTATCTGGGGGAATCAGTATGTAAGCACAAGGACATTTAATGAATTTGCTGGGAACTTTTTCCTACTATGAGCATTTCCGAGTCCTAATCTTGGTAGTGATGTAAGCCCATGTGGACTCTTGAAAGAAAATCATCCTGAATGGTGTCTATGAGTGGCTGAGGGCCAGATAGGACCCTTATTCTGTACCCTGGTTCCCAGCAGCATCAGGACCACATGCTTCAGCAGGGAGAAAAGCATTTGTGAATCATTTGCTCAGTTCAGCTTTGGACCATTGATTTCCCTTCATGTCAGCGTCCTTCCAGAAAATGATTTAGGTCAAGCTCAAGGATAAATGCTGACTGGTTTATTCTGAGCTCTCAACTATAAGAAAAGGAGTGATGGAAAATAGAAGCCAAGTTTGGAATTACTGAACCTGGCTAAGAGACGTCAGGCTCTCATAAAAAAGATACTGACCTGCTAACATCTTGGACCTAAGTCTTGGCTTGCTCCTTTTGGCAAAGGAAACCTCCATATGGGGGTGATATAATGTTTCATTACCTTTTTATAATCAAATTCCTAAATTTTGCTTGCTAAGGCTCCTCTTCCCTAGCAAGCAGCATAGGTCAGAACTACACAGCACAGGGACCCATAACTTACTTGATATTGCCCATTGTCCTCATTTTCTTCTCTCTCTATTCCCTCCTGCAATAGTCCAGGACAGAGAGAGCTGTTCTGAAGCTTCAGAAGAGGAGTCCTACTATTTCTACTTTGTACCAAGGGCCTCTTCCATGTAAAAATAGACTCTGTTCCGCCAGGACCCTGAGTGACCAAAGAGGGATCACTTAACCTCAGGTTTACTGCAGAGCAATCCCTCTGCTGGGCTCCTTTTCTGCGGAAGAGAAATCTGCTACCATCTGTATGTGACAAGAGCGAGTGGCTTGGGGACTGTTTGAGTCAATGAAAAAGGATTTATTCCTCCTTCAGAGATTAAAAAAGGGGCACAGTTTATGTCTTTTCCACATCCTCCCTGTTTTTCTCTTACCTTCATTTGTCCTCAATAAAGTATAGAGTTATCAACAGGCCTCTCAAATGTCATGCAACAAGGGAACACCCTGCAGGCACAGGAGTGACGGAAAAATAGCAAGAACTTCCCTCTCTCCTCACACCCCCCAGTCTCCTGATGTGCCTCCCTAGAGATCAGCACTTTGTGGGGCTACAGACACACGGCTTGGGAACCAGGTAGTTCTGGTCAGAGAGATGAGCCTCAACCTACCAGTTGTGTGACCCTGGGCAAATCCTTCTCTGAATGTGTTTCCTCACACCAAGGTGGTGACACTCACAACTGTTGGGGCTGTTGAGATCGCATGAAATAACATATGTGAAATATTGGACACATTATGTGTTCAATAGATATGACGGTTCTTCCTCACTGCTTTTGGTTCCCAGAAGTCTGTCTCATCTTTTCCATGTGTTAAAGCATCAACCATGTTACTGTGCATCCCACAGAAGTAGACAAAGAGACACACTTTTTAAAAGGATGTATAACTATAGAAACATACCTGGCCTCCCTCTACCTTAATGTGACTTCTTACAGGCTGGTCGGGTAAAATACAGGTATCCAATTAAGTATGATTTTAGTTTAAATATGTCCAAACATTGCATCGGATATACTTGTATGAAAATATTGTTTACTGTTTATCTGATGTCGTGTAGTTGTATTCACTAATTCTGGAAACCCACTTGTGCACATACCTCACCACTCTAGCTGCCCTGCTTGGTTGAATAGTGTAAGAACTCAAGGGCACCCACCAAATTAGGTTGCCCTAATTTACATCCCAAGGCATGATGACTGTCCTGAGTAATCTTAACCATGTTTTAGGCAACTTTTGAAAGATATTATCAAGCTTCAGACAAGCAGACACAAATATGTTTTTTTATGATATGTAGATTTTCCAAAAGCAATACAATAGAAAATGAAAACAGGGCAGCTAGGACCAGATAAACCACATTACTCCTTCATTCAGAGGCATCACTCTATAAAGGAAATTTAACATATTTGTCCTAAGAATGTGGAGATATAGTCTTATGATTTGTAGATTTGCCAGCAGCAATATAAAAGCAAAATGAAAACACAATGGCTACAACCCACAGAATGTTTCTTAGTTCTCAACTCAGGAGCATCAATCTCAAAGGGAAGTTTTAATATTTTTTTTATTTTAAGAGTATTTCTCTGTCTGTGCTAACATAAGAAATTGGAGAGGAAAACTTCTCAAAGGACAGACAAGATTTGTCCAAATAGAAGATTCAGTGTATTTTTCCAAAAGCCTGATTTGTGGCTGTCCTTTTTTTAGAGGAAAGTGGTTCTTTGGAGAAGGATAGAGGGAAGTAGACACTTACAAGTGTGTACAGTGGGAAAATCTGAGATCATAAGCTAGAGTCCCTAATGTAGATTTGCTTTTTTTGAGGAATTTCCAAGTTTGCTGTTCTCTTGCTGTTTCAGCTACCTATTACTGTGTATCACTTCCCCACATCACCAAATACTTAAAAACAATCACCGCCATTCATCATCTCTCACAATTCAAGAGCTCAGTTGGGCTTAGCTGGGGTGCTTCTGCTCCTCATCTCATTGGCTGGGACTGAAATCATCTGCAGGGTTGACTAGGCCGGAGCAAGCCAGATGACTCACTCAAATGGCTGATGTTTGGTGGTGCTGTTGGCTGGGAGCTCAGCTGGGGCTGTGAGCTGGAGAGTTGCTGGTCCTCTACCCAGCCTCTCCATACAGCTTGAGCTTCCCACAGTGCAGCAACTGGGCTCCAAGAGAGAGTGTTCCTAGTGCACAAAAGCTGCACATCTCTTAAGGTCCAGACTTGCAAGTTACGCAGGGTCACTTCCTCCACCTTCTATTAGTCAAAGCAGGTCCAAGGCCAGCCCACATTCAAGGGGAGGGGAATAAGTCTCACCTCTAGATGAAGGAAGTGGCAAAAAAATTACCACCATCTTTAATCATCTCTAGTTCATCCTGTGGTCACAGATTATTTACATTCCTCGCACATGCAAAATACGCTCCTCCACATTTCCAGAACCACAAAAGTCTTATTCGATTATAGCATCAGTCTTAGGCTTGAAGTTCAGGATTTTGTCATTTAACCATGTACAAGAGTGTGTGAGAAATTTATGGATGTGTTGTTCCCGGGGGGTAGGCCTTTTAGTATGGTTCTTTTGATTTGGTGATCTATGAATGAATGAGACACAACACAACACACAATGGTGAAACAAGCGTAGCACAACTACTAAAGAAACTCATGTTCACAAAGGGAGGAAACAGGAAGAATACAAGCATCACTATTCCATAGCAATTCTGAAGTCTAGCTGAGCATGTGTCATAGCAACCCCTGCTCTGGGGGCAAGGGATGTATATTGATTATGACCCAGATATGCTCCCTCTGGTCTTAGTTTGGTTAGATCTTTGTTATATCTGGTTCTCCTCAGATCTTAGCTTTGCTGTCAGAGTCCTTGGTCCTACCCTCTGAGTCATCGCTCCTGTATTGACTGTATGTTCTTATTTTCTGTATTCTTGATGTTCTGGCATTTGGGACCTTCATCCTGAAGAGACTGCCCCTCCCAGGGTGAGCTAATTCCTAGAGATAGTAAGCCCTTCCCTTTCTAGTATGCCTTTGATATCAACTAATCCAGAACCCACATCCCCAACCATCTCCCTTATCAAACTCTCACACACAAAGCTAATATTCTTTCTGTCCTAAATCACTCCAGGGCCAGGTACTGGTCAACTAGAGACTGCCCCTATAGCCCAGAGCCCATCTGAAATTATTCAAACTGTTTAATCCTAAACTGACTCAGTATATCTACCCTGCCTCACCCATTCCTTCCTATGAAAACTACAATAAAGGCTCTGAATCCTTCTCTACCAGCCCAACCCTCTCTGCCTCCTGACCATTGCTGATCCTTCCTCATATGGCCTTACATGGCATGGCATTCCTCCTGCTTTTAGGGATCTGTGAGTATAAACTTCCTCTATGAGAGTTTGCTATCTTAACATAGGTGATTAAAACAAATGCTGGGTACATTATAATGCTTCTCCTTTTATATAAGAAACAGTCCATATTTGCAGTGGGGTAACTTTCTTAGGCTGCTTCCTGTCTAAAGAAGATTGTGAGCATAGAGGCCTACTCATTTCCTGTTAGTCAGGGTTCAATTAGGGAAGGAGATACACTACAAGTACTGTGGGATAAGGGATCTATTATAGTAATTAGCCTCCTGCAGTTGTGGGAGGAGCTGGGCGAGTGAAGATCTAGAAGGGAAAGGTAGATGAGTAGAGGAAATTGACAAACTGAATGACCTGGAGACATAGAGCACGTGGACGCTTTGAAGCTTATTGAGAAAGCACCAAAGTGGACCATGAAGAGGATCTGGGAGAGACATCTATGGAAAGCCATTGCTTTTGTGTGGCTGTTGCTTTTGGGGGACTGCAAACAAGTGTCTGATGATAGCCTGGGACCACTATTGGTTAGCAGAGCTAGCGTCTGGATGAAGATCTGGACATGGAGCAGATGAGCACAAGATCGTTGGAAGCCATTGGTACTTCCGTGTTTGACCTTCACCAAATCTTTGGCCCACTTTAGACATTTAGTTTTTCTCTCCTTTCCTGAAGACAGGGATTCCCACTGCCTGTGACAGTAGACTGTTTCTTCCTTCTCTGACTCTTTATGGACAGAGTTGATCTATAACATCTGAATCACCCTCAATCTGCCAGCATTATCCCCCCACCTTTGCCCTGTGGTCCAAGAGAGAAAATTTTATTGATGGGATTGTAATATAGTTTAAGTCCTGACCTCCCTTGAGTGCATTCCTCCTTTTCTCCTTCCTTCCTCCTGCTCTTTCTTCTTGACTTCCTGCCTTCTATCCTTTCTTCATGCAAGTCCTAGGCATTGAGTACCTATAGGGTGCCTAACACTGTGCTAGGTGTTGGGCCAATCACAGTATGAGTAATTGAGTAAGGGTGCGGCTTCATTTATCTGTGCCTGCCTACCTTATTCATTCATCCAACAGTTATAACTTGAGATAGTATTTGCAAGAGTTTGTGTCAGTGTCAGGGAGGCACCCAGCTCATTCTCTAGCAGAGGACAGAAGACACAGATACTTGTAACAGGCAAAGCAGATATTGAAAAGGCCACAGGGGAGTTGAAGACAAACTGCTGGAAGGCATTGAGGCTGAAAAGATACATTAAAATCAGATTATAGGAGTTCTTTACTGTTTGTCTAAGGACTTGGGCCTGTTTCTATGCCTAATGGGAAATCATTAAAGATTTTTGAGCTGCAGAAGGCTATGGTAAGAGTTGAACCTTAGGGAAGTTTATCTGGTAATGCCTGGAATGATTGGGAGATGGGGAAAACTGGAGTTAGGATTATCAGTTGGGGGCTGAGGAAGAGAGAACTGTCACTGCGTCATTTACTAAATGAATCTTCTTGGAGCTGGCACCTAAATGGGGTGCATAGTCCTTTGCTGAGTACAGATGTCTCTGAGTTTTCACAGATGTTGGTGTGGGATGTACTACAGAATAGTTGTACTATCCTGCTGATAGAAATGGGGTTCCAAGGTAGTAGGACCAGGATGCTGGGATTTAAGCTCTTTTGAAAGGCAGAGTATTTACAGGACTCAGGAGACCATGTTATGCAAGACAAATTCACTTGGTCACACAAGGGCAGTAAACTGTTCTCTTGGCCATGTCCCCTCTGACAAATGAACTTTCTTTTGGTACCAGATCAATAGCCACTGAGCTGAAGAATTGTTGAAGATAATTTTTAACTCAGTGGAGCCTATTTTATATAAATCATATTTATTTTTGCATCCATTTGTTCACAAATATTGGTTAAGTGTGTGCTGTGGCACCATGATATGTAGGACATTGATGGTGGTGGAGGTGGGGTGTGCCTGTTCTTTCTCTTTTGAAATAATGGTGATGATAGATGGCAGCCTTTTCTTTTCTCTTTTTAATAAAGAAATAGTGCCCTTGCTTGGCAAAATAAAATATTGGCAACCTATGTTAACACCCTCCTTCCCTCCCAGGTCCATTACTCTCAGGGTACAAGTCATTGCTTCACAACAGAGTCTGCATATAGTTTTCATCTTATTCAAATGTTTATTATGGACTTAGACAGGCAATGATGATATTCTTATCAAGTTTTTACATGACAGGAATAAGAAACCGTTCTAATATGTAGGTATCTTATATGCTGGAGCACGTTCTAAATCTTTGGAAAAAAATTGCCAGTGCCATCAAGAGATGGATTTTGAAGCAGCTGACAACAGGGAGGAAGGTGGTGGCTAAGGTCTAGGCAGCGTGGTTCAGATCACAGCTGGACACTGGGTCTGGAGCTGGCCAGCATACTCTAAGAGCAACACTGACAGATTGGGACTGTCTAGGAAAGAGCGGCCAGGGTGCGGAAGTCATCATTTTAGAATAGAAAAAAGCTAAAGACTATTGTTTCATACAAAAAGAGATGCTTGAGGAAAAACGGAGAGAGTAGCCTAAGAATGTTCATAAAAAAGGAAAAATGTTATACTGCTGTATTATGGAGACTTTTGAACTTTTTGAGGGTCCCACCAAGGGGCAGGCATAGTGGGTGGAGACCACAAGAAACCCACTTGGTTTCACTATCAGAAAAAAAATCCCCCAGATATTAGCATTTACCCCAAATGCGATATATTGTTGCCTTGTCTTCTCCTTTTGATTTTTAGCTCCTCGATGACAAGACCTCATCTTGGAGCTCTGGGTGGATCCCCAAACCGGGAGCCAGTACAGTACCTGGCTCCTAGTGGGGGCTGGAGAAGTGTGTGTTGAATGTAATTAAATGGATTCACTGCTTCGGTGTTGATTTTTGTCCAGTATGGCAGTTTCTCATAAAATTCTTTTTGGGCTCCTTCAATATAGTTGAGCCACAAGTAAGTATCGCTCAGCATGCTAAAACCTTAACTTGAATTCTCTCTGGTGCATGACTTCTGGAGGCTAAAACAGCCTTCTGCGTCAGTTCCTCCATATGTACAGAAGAAACCCCCAGGAGTCCATGAGCCTAAATGGTGTGTACTTGGAGATATAAAAGATAAAAGATAGGATGTTTTGTGACACTATCCTTTCTACCGCTTATTAGTATTGATTGACAATAATTGAGGCTCAAAGGAACTGGGCAGAAGCAGCAGGGAGGAAGGACAAAAGGCTGCTTGTGGGGGTCAGGAAAGCAGAATTTGCTGGGTGGGCAATTGTTAGAGGGTTGAGGTAGAAGTGAGAGTGGAGAGCATGAGTAGAGCCAACCCAGAAGTGTCAGCGACAAGATAGTTTGGGGCTGTTGAAAATGGGATTCGATGTAATGTGAGCACAAATTTTGAGAAAAAAGGGGTTAAAGAGACAAGAGACAAAGCCACACACATAGATGAGGGGTCATGATGGTGTTATAGGGCAGACTAAGGGGTTAGTGACATCCTGCGGTTAAGTGGGCTTCTTCTTGGGTGGTCTATTCCGTGGACCATGGAAGCTTCCAGTGGTTTGACTTTCCCATCTTTCACCTACTACTTAGATAATCTTCAAGGTATGATGTGTCCAAATGGGCTGCCTTATGATGATTCAGATTTCTGGCGTGTTGTCTGCCATCAGGGAGAAGGATCATTGGTAATCATGTTAGAAAAAAGTCTTTATTTTCCCCTTCAAAATAAATGTTTTCTCTCCACTCTTCTCCTCTTTCTGTTTCTCTTATTTTGATGGCAATAAAAATCACGAATTTGACAAATGAGCAGGTGAGCTGCCTTCAGCCTAACCACAAAGGCAGTTTTTAAAAAAATATTATTTTGTTTAAAAGTGAGCTTGGCTTCTGCAACTCTTCCTGTTTTCTAAATCTGTACCATTTCAGATGGGCCTCCATTGTGAAGAGTACACACTCCAAATTACCCCTTCTCCTTGCAGGCCTCTTAAAACCGAGGCTATTTGTATGTGAGAATCATGTTTTGATAAATACTTTTTTAAAGCAAAGTTCTCTTCGTCTCACACTCATCAGCAGGGATTAACACTTCATTGAAAAATGACATCAGAAAGTAGTAAGATTGTCCTAGAGTTACCAACAGAAAAGGCTTGAGGAACCCAAATGATTTTAATAAGATAATTAGAAGCCATGGCCTGAGTTGAGGATTCAACTTCTTTCTTTTGTCTTTTTCAGTAGAAAGCACATGAGAAATAATGATTCTTAGAGCCACAGAGCAAAAAAGGATTGTCCAGAAGAAATGAAAATGTGTGTGTGTGTGTGGCCTCAGGAGGCTGGGGATGCCAAGCAGAAAATTTGCAATTCATTTGCATGATCCACACATCCAGCCAGCCTCTCCCTACTGCGCATTCAAGAGTGGAGGGCTGGCTGGTCAGACAAGAGGGTTAGAATCTTGACAAAGCAGAAACGAAGATGGAGTCACCTCCCATCCATGCTTGAGCCCAGCCAGGGATGGGGTGGGGCTTATAACATTTTTCACAAGAAAATGAACTTGCAGATAAGACAAGGCTCCTCTTCCTCTCCTTTACCCATCACTACTGCTCCAAGTGGTCCAGGTGCTTATCACCTCAACCCACTGCCTCCTGGGAAGGTGATCCTGGTTGCCAGTAGCCTCTTGGGCTCATGGTGTCCCACACACGGTAATGTGATTCCACCAGCATCCTCAAGCATCGTCCACCAGCTTCCCTGCCCCGTCTCCTGTTCCTTCTCTTCCCTTCTCATCTCTTCCTTCCAATGGTGACTCTAAACAATTCCAAATAAATATGACCCTGCAGAGTAAACAACTATTGACAGTGAAATGACTGTGGTTACAAGTACTACTTATGCAACAACCAGTACTACTGCTGGGACTTACCCAGCACATAATAAGCATGGTACTAAATGCAGTAAAACAGGTTTTCATTTTATCCTCACAAGAAACTTGGGAGGAAGCAAGTTCTTATATCCAATGTAGTTCATAGCTAAGGAAACAGAAAGTCTAGGTAACATGTGTGAGGCCACCCAGTTGGCAGGTGGCAGAGTCACGTTTGGGAGCCCCATGCACATTGTCACTCTTGAATGCTGACAGCTTGAATTCAATCTACCTTCCCCATTCATCACTGACCCATGTGAATGGACATCAAACCAGGATGCCTCTTCACTATCCTCCGACCTCAGTAATTCTGATGAGTCTGATTTTCTGAATTTAATTTCTGTGACTCTTGAAAAGAATCAGAGGGTTGTCCCCAGACCTTGCCTAAACCAGCGAGGCTCCCCAGGGCTCAGCACCAGTGAATGCAGAATTTGGAAATATACTGGGGGCTGCACCTGCCTCCCAGAAAAGCTACTTCTGGGTGGGTAAGCTCTCTGGGCTTCCTCATGGAAATAACACCTTCCTCATGGAGCTCTGATGAAGGCGAAATGAAATCTTCTATAAAAACACTGAATACAAAACCTCTCTCAAAGGATGCACTTGGAAAATATAAGTCCCTCTCCGCAGTTATTCACAGGCTCGTGCCAGGAGGGGCGGTGAACAGCAGCAGCCCTGGGACACTGCTTCGTGTGGAACATTTCCTGGTGGCATGGCCAGAGAGAGGGACAGGCTCAATATCCCTTTCTGAGAGCCTGGTCTGGAGGCAGCAGGGTGAAATGGGGTGATCCTGATGTTGGGGTGAGAAACATAGGGTGGAGGGTACCTGAGCAAGTCACTTCCCTGTTTTCCGTTCGTTCATTTGGTCACCTTCGAGACCCTGCCTCTGTGGGTAGTTTGAGAGTGATGCGCCATAAAAAATGAGAAGTATTTGGTATGATGCCGACTGAGAGGCAATGGTTAATGTTCGTAGATTCTCCTCCTCCCCTTTATTCCCTTTATGTTCAGATTCAGGTCTCTGCAAAGGATTGATCTCTGGCCTGAAGGATTTGGAAGATTAACAAGCTGAGCTCTGCCTGTAGTCGGATCTGGGACTCTGTCCAGGTGAAAGATGCACTTCGCCCTGAGGTGAGTGCTGCCCTCGAGTGTGGAGGACTCAGCTTGAAGGATGAGCCTTCTCTGTCCTCAGCACTGGGTCAGGGAGGCCAAAAATCACACTCATCCGGAGCCCTTCTTCATTTTCTGTAATGAAATTTGGGAGGATCATCTTCAATCAGTGTCATTCCCAGGAAGAGAAGGAGCCACTTTATGTGTTCACTCTGATTTCCCACAAAAAGAAAACCTTGGTGAGGCCATTCCTTGGCATCAGCCACCCACTCCGTTCATACCTCCCCAACCTGGACCACCTGTCACCTCCTCCAGAAGTGCACACACAGCAGCCCATCGACTTGGGTGAGGCTGCCCTTCCCTGCCAATCCTGTTTCCACCTTGTTTCTTGGAGGTGCTCCACTTCTGACACCCTCTCTCATCCGTTGGGTCTTGTTGAAGTTCCTTGTTTTGCCATATGACATCTAAGGGGGCTCTGTAACACCACCACCCCATATGCCAGTCACCACCGTTGGCCTTGTTCCTGAACCATGCCAGGCTCACTGATATCCCCTACCTCCTTCTCTTCCTTTTTGCCTCGCTTCTAGGGCTTGAGGAATTATAAACTTGTGCTCTTGCCTATAATTCCAATATGACACTTTCCTAAACTGCCTGAAAGTCCTTGACCTGAGACCCTCTCCATTTTATTCAAGTCTTTGAAACTTCTCCTTCAGGCTTTTTCCAGAGGGATGAGCACCTGTATTACCCCAGTCTATGGGAGAAGCCAGGCACAGTCTAAAACATTCTGTAAGCCAGCCATTCTTCATGCTCTCCACAGCTGCTGTCCTTGTTTAAGCCACTCTCGTTGGTCACCTGCATTATTGTGGTAACCAGTGCTTACCTGGTCTCCGCATCCATGTTCTTGCTCCTCCTCCCCATGTGTCTGCAATGTCTATTCTCAGAGCAACAGCAACAAAGAGACTCAAACATAAGCGAGAGATGCTCAAAACCTAGTGATGGCTCCCTCTCCCCGCCAGGCAAAGGGTTCTGCATCCTAGCCTCTCCCCACTCCACTCTCTACCCTCCTATTCTGCTGCTTGATTCCTTCATTTTACTATTAATTAATTTTTTATTGAGTAATATTGGCTTAGAACATTATATCAATCTCAGGCATACATCATTATATTTCTAATTCTGTGTAAACTACATCGTATTCTCCACCCAAAGTCTCGTTGCCATCTGTTACCCTACACATGTGCCCTTTTACCCTTTTTTCCCTTCCTTCTCCCCACTTCTCCTCTGGGAACCACCAATCCACTCTCTATGTCTATGTGTTTGTTTGTTGTTGTTGTTTTTATCTTCCACATATGAGTGAAATCATGTGGTATTTGTCTTTCTCTGCCCAACTTATTTCACTTAGCTTAATACACTTAAGGTCCATCCATGTTGTCACAAATGGCAAGATTTAATCTTTTTTGTGGCTGGGTAGTATTCCATTGTGCATATATACATATACATATCTTCTTTATCCATCCCTCTGTTGATGGGCACTTAGGTCTTCCTTCTTGCTGTCTTCCAACGTGCTAGGCAGACCCCTACGGCAGAGGAGTGCTCCACTCCTAGAAATCCAGCAGGTTTTATTTTTTTTTCTTTTCTTCATTTCCTTCACCATTGCCCCCTGCAAACACTGCCTTTTCACTAAAGCCTTCAGTAAACACTCTCTTTTAAATTGCAATTTTTAGCTGCTGCATTCTGGCTTCTATTATTCTTAACCCCCTTCCATGCTTTATTGCTTTCTTCACAGCACTTATCATTTTCTAACATGCTATATATTTTACTTACTTTTGTCTGTCTCCTCCCAGTCAATTTTAAGCTCCATGAGGATGGGAGTTTTATCTGTAGACCAGCGCCTAGAACACTTCCTGGCACATAGTGGGCCCTCAATAAATGCATGTTGAATAAGTGGACTCTAATAACTGCAGCCAAGACTGTGACCTGGTCATCTCTCCATCCAGCCCCTGGCAGTGCTATTCCTCGCTACAATGCACGTGGCCTGTCACTGCCCTCATAGTCTTCCCACAGCAGAAGAAGATAAAAGCATAGCCCCTTTCTTCAGGAGACAAATCTATCTAGACCTTTTTCTAGTCATTATTTATGCCCTACCTCTAACTAGGTTTCTTACTGACTTTGAGGGACTCTTTCGAGCACAGATGACCTTGTCCACACCTGTTCCCTATTCAAGGGCCAGCACGGAGATGAAGGATGGCCCTGTTACTATTACAGGTTGTCAAGAAATCTCTTTGGCTTGATCAATCCAGACAATCTTTATTCAGAGGGAAGAGACAAATCAGTCAAATCAGTGATTTGACAAGCTGTCAAGAACACAATCAGTTATTTGGCTGTTTTCTATCAGTTGGGTTGGTTTTGTTTAGAAATGTGTCTTCTTCCCTTAGGGGGTCTATAAAGTACACATACACCCAGTTGTTCAAATCCTTAGACAGTGAGCCCAAACATGCCTCATTTACTTGTCCTAAAGCCAGGAGCTACTATTTATGGATGGACATGGGGGAAAACGCCTAACACTCCCCTAAGCTGGTATTTGTGAGCTTCAATATCAGAGTCAGACAGGTTGCCCCTGAGGTGGGTGGGGAACTAACATTTATAGATTGGTTACACCAGCCGAGCACTTTACATGCACACTGGCACTTATTTCTCAGAATAGCCATATGAGACAGGTTTTATCATCACATTTACTTATGAGAAAACTGAGGGGCCGTAATTCTCCGAAGCCATTTGCTATGCGGTATCAGAGCTAAGATTTGAACCAAGTGCTGTCCGATTCCAAGCCCAGGTTCCTTCAGTATTTCAATCTGTAAGCTGGTCTCATTCTTTCTCCTCTAGGCTGGTTCTGTGGCCAGATGGAGAACTGTGTTTCAAAGAGCCCAAGGTTCAGGAGGAAAAGCAGATTAAATATCCAATCCCTTCCCCTTGCGTGATCCTTGGAATATATTTGCTCTCCAGCTATGTACACAAGCATCGAGGGGTCAGCCATTCTTCAGCTAATATCCAAAGTCAACCATTACTTATTTAATTCCATATTAAGACTCATTCAACTCCTCGAGGGAGAAATCCACCGTAAACTGTCTTAAGAAATAAAGGAAAGTTATTGACCTCCTAAAACATCCCATAGGTAGCACCAACTTTGGCCATGGTGGAAGACAGGTGCTAAAACTGTGGTATCAGGAATTTGTCTCTCTTTAGTGCATGTCTTTATTTTCTTTCATGTCAGCATTTTGTCACCAAGCTCTCTCCTTGAGGTGGCAAGTTGGTCATAATGAGCTATACTTATCTTACCTGTGCAATCACAAGAAAGAGGTATTTTCTTTCTTAATATTTGCAGGGAAATCCAAGAGCTGAGTCTCCCTGGTCTGGCTAGGCCATGTGCCCATCGTGAACTCACAAAATGGCCAGGATAATGGAACAATTTGATTAGCCAGCCACAGGCCATGGAATGAGGTCAGTCCCACTCAAGCAACATGTACTAAAAGTTGGGTAAATCAGGGTATTATACTAGAATAATGGCAAATGGATGCTGAACAGGCAAAAATAATAAAGAGCCACCAAACCAATTGTGTGATATAGGACGGCTTGCATATCCTCTCTGTGTATCAGTTTCTTCATCTGTAAAACAAATATCTTGTGTATCTCACAACATCTGTTAAGGATCCAATGATAAGATGTTTAAAATTGCTTAGCACAATGCTTGAGGCTTTGTAAGTCCTCCAGATAGTATAATATTATTTTATATTATAATGCCCCTCGCCTCTTGACTCTCATCCAGGCAACTGGGTTGCCTTATTTTCCTCATGCCTCTGGCTGCTTATTTAAATGGCCCAGAATTCTACGGACTGTCTTTGAATGTTTGATGGCCAGAGGGCATGAGCAGCTGGAACTTTTAGAAAGGCCGCTACAGAAGCTGTTGGCAGCCATCATTTTTCAACGGGGGTTGTGTGTGTATGATTTGTGTAGACACAGTGTGAGGCGGAGGTACACATCTCATTATCCTGTTAATCCTCTAACATGTTGCTATTTGGTCATAATCTCCTTTCCCCAAAGACAAGGAAGGAGAGAGAGACAACAACAGCAACACATGCAACAGATTGTGCTTTGATATACATGGAAGATCCGGGGCGAGAAGAAATTCCTCTGTAGAAAATACTTACTCCATAAAATTTGGCCCCCGTAGCAATTAACTGGTTGGGGAATATCATTCAGGGAGTCTTATTAAGAAAGCTGTGGAGATAAGCTTCTGGGGACAGCTTTTCCTTTCCCTGTCTTCAAATCTGTTCTGTAAATATTTCAGGATAAGTGCTGAAAGCTGACTTTCTCTCCCTGGTGGCGGATATCATTGTTTTAAAAACACAGTTTATAAGCAAGATTCTTTGAAACGCTTAAAAAAAAAAAGTCATGGTGGACATCATTGTTTCAGAAAACACAATTTATAAGCAAGATTCTTTGAAATGCTTAAAAAAAAAAGGCAGCCAACTTTCCACTGATGGAACATGAAAATGGCACAGGAAACAAAGGAACTCTGGGGATCAGGTGACCATGACAAGGACGATTCAGTCTTCTCATTTTGTTTTTGACACGTTCTTTGTCTGAACATAAACTTTTTTTCCATTTCTGAAGGAGAAGTTGTGTGGCAATCAACATTCACTCATTAAACCAGCCTTTGTTCTAGAGTCTAGAGATGCATCCAAGAACAAAAGAGACAGGGTCACTGCTCTCAAGATCCTATACTCTAGTCAGGGTGACAGGAAATCAACAAACAATTAGGCAAGAAAAATATCAGAGAATAAATGTAAGCCGAAGAGTTGAACTAAGTTTATGTGATGGAGTGCGTAGATGGCAGTGCTGGGCCAGGTGGTCGCAGCAGATGAGCTGGGGCCCTGCTGGATCCTATTTACAAGGCAGTGCACATGTCCTCCAGCTGCTGGAGGATGATTCTGTGGCCAGTGACTGAAACCTGCAACCTTTTCAGGAGAATTGCCCTTGGCTGGTAGGAGATGCCTGTGAGGCAGCCAATGACTGATGGATAACAGTGGTACAAAAGCCTGGCTTCAAGGCAGATCAGCTATGAGGAATGATTCTTGCTCCATATCCCTCCCCCTGACCACAATCCTTGGACCAGTCCAAAGCTGGACATCACCTGAGACCACATCTAAGACCACATCCTTTTACTCTGTTCCTGTTCTCCTCCCTGCTACCCTCACCTCTTTACAGGATTTTTTTCTAAGCATACACTTTAAACAAATCATGTGCTTCCAAATCCCTCTCTCAGGCTCTGTTTCTAGGAAACCCAACCAAGATTGTGCCCAAGGAAGGCCACATTTAAGCTGGGAAATGAGTGGTGGGAAGTAGCCAGGAATGCAATCATCTGGTGGAACAAGCTTGCCATGCTTCAAGAACCAAGAGAAAGTCTCAGGTGGAGAGCACTACGGAGGGGAGAAGAGGAGGTCGGAGAGACCTAAGAGCTGAGCCCAGATCTTACAGGATAATGAGCCCGGATTTTAGCCCAAGTGGAATGGGAAGCTGTTAGAAAGTTTTGAGCAGTTGTATGTTCTGACGTATGTTTTTAAAAAGATCCTCTAGAGGACAGATAATCTGGGGATCAGAATGGAAGCAGAAAGACCAGCTCGGAGACTGCAAACAATCACCTTGGTTTGGACTAGAAACTATTGGGTGCCTGTTATGTGCTAGACCATTGACATATTCTTCCTAAAGTCTACTAACAACTTCGTGAGGTGGGTATTATTCCGGTCATTTTAGAGATAAGGAACCTGAGACACGGACTGCTTGGATAGTTGATATGAAACCACCCAGATATTAAGTGATATATCTGTGATTTAAACGAAACTATTTGGTTCCAAAACCCATATTTTTCTTACTATACTGCCCTCCTTATCTGATTTCCTTGTGTATCATTTTCTCTGAAAATGGCTCAATCGCTTTGGCTTGCCATGTTTGGGTTATCAGAGGTGTTGAAGCATCTCTGTCCCACTGGGGATATGAGTCCCTCCTGAAGCATCAGTCTGTTGGGCCCCTGAAAGCCTGGTTGCCATTATTCAGACACATCTGCTTGTAATTACGAGGTGCCCTTACACTTCCCCTTTTGTCAACATAATTACTCTCAATCATATGAACACTCTGCCCCGACCAGCCCAGGGAGCCACTCCCCTGCCAACTACAATGGTTGACTTCCAATCCCCCGCCACTCCAGTCCAAGCATATGGACTCTCTTCTCAGCTCCAAAAACAGTATGAATAGAAGCTACTTCTTGCTTTGTCTGTATCACCAGCGCAATGCAAGAGATGGTTAAATTACCTGGGGCCATATTTGGAATTGTAACAAAATCGATGACTTTGTCAGCCAGAGGGAAATTTTTAATGGATATTTAATATGAAAGAGGTTCTCTTGCCATGACAAGCCATGGCAATCCAAAAACTCCTCCTCTCAATGTGATGCAGATATAAAAAGAGGAACAAAATGCATTTCCAATAATCGATTTAGAATTAGGGAAAAGGGGACCTCCCAAAGTTCAAGCACTGCACATGCCTGAAGAATAGCAAATTAGGAACAGTAGTAGCTAGAGCTTTTTTCATGGTTGATGAAGAGTCTAGACTGAAATCCTAAGTTTGAGAAAGGGCAGGTTGAAAAGTTCTGCAGTTCATGTAAGACTGTGATGTAAATACGCAATGAGTGCACTAGATGTGCAATTGGAGTGCACTCCAATGTGCACTAGAATATGGAAGGAAAAAAGGAGGAGAATTATCATTTCCTTAGCCTCCCTCTTGCCAGGCATGTTTTAAGGTGTTTTGCTCTATGATGACATTTAATCCTTCTACCAATCCTATGGGCGTGATTATTGTTATTCTGGTTCTCTAGTAGAGGAAACAGAAAGAGTTTAACAACTTGCCAGAGGCTATCCACTTAGGAAATGGCTCAGATGACATCTGGCCTCTGGTCTCTGCAGTTTCAAAGGCAACAAGATCTTTTTAACCTGCAATAGAGAAAATGGAAATGTGAGTGAACGAGGGAGAAGGCAAGAAGAGGGAGAAAACATGGGGAAGAGAGATTTTCTTTGGAGATGCCTGACCAAGAGGGTGTTGAGGGAATGGTTAGAGATAATACAGAATCCCAAAGTATATTAATTACACCTTGATGAGTGTGTGTGTGTGTGCACCAAAAATAACTGCATACTATTGCCTATCAATCATTCAACAATATATGGTTCAATTGCTCTCGAATATTCCTCTCCGACCCTGTTTAATACTCAAGAACCATTAAAGTCTTTGTAGGCCAGGTACCATGCAGTTTACAGAGTAGCTAACCACGCCCCAATGTAAGACAGAGTCTAAAGGAGTTCCACCTCCACTGGGATAAGGCAGAGCTTAATCCTGTACTGCTAAGGCAAGTCATTAATTGTCTTAGTTCTACTTCCAGACCTGTAGAGAGGACCTGAAGTTAAATCCACGTGGAGAGCAGAACTGCTGACAGGAGTCTTTCCAAAGTTTCCACTGACCTACTTGGCCTCTCCCAGCTCTGTCCTATATTTTTGTCCGTTTCTTTAAGCAATTCCCCCTGTTCTAGCAGAAGTACAGGAACGAGGCTTACTTGCAGGCTGACTCTGCAGACCTTCTGCCAGAGGGTAAGGAGCTGCTGTTGGGCTCCCTCAGTGGAGTCCCATCCTCCTCTTTGTAACGTCCTATTTCAAGATACCTCTTGGGAGCATCTTGACTTTAGCATGGACTCCTCCCTAATTCTCCCTATTATGCTGGCCCGGCTTCTATTCAAGAACTTGGATACGGTCTGTCCCTGAGGGCAAAAAGTATATGTTCCTTTTTTAAAATTTTTTCTTTTCATTTCTTTTATTTTTTTTTGCATTCTTTGTTCATCTATTTGGCTCATCCTTTGCAATTTTTTTCCCCTTGTCCACCAAGAACTCAAGCTGGTCTCCTATGTATGAACTCTTCTCTGAGTAATACACAGCCAACAACAGTGAATAGAATTTTCCTTTATCCTCTGAGATGTCCTTTGAGAATTGAGAAATGCAACTGCCAATCTTAGCAGGGTTCAAAGAGAGCTGTATTCAGAAAGGATAAGTGGAAATATGATCAAGTGAGCATTTTCAAGCCTCAGTAAAATGCATTTTGCTGAACTGACAAGGTTGAAAAGCCAGCTTACAAAAGGCAATCCTCTACCCAAAACAGCATGGTGATGTTCTCTCAGTTTTGCAGGACCTCTGTCCTGGCCAGAAGGATGGCATTTAGTTGGTTCAACTATATGAAGTCCTAACAGAATATTCAGGGTATGACAAACTCTTGGTCAGGTTTCACAATTCCTTTCCCATGAGTGTCTAATTGGGTCCCTGTGATAGAGATAAATATAATAACAACGATCACCGACTCCTGACTGTCACATGTCTGGGACTGTTCTAAGCACCGTTCCACGTATTATCCATGACAACCCTATGAGGTAAGTATCATAATCCCCACTTTACAGCTGAGAAAACTGAGGCTTAAGAGAAATAAAGCATTGCCAGGACCACAGTATCAGGCAATTTGACCACATTAGAGGTCAATGCTGATTTAAGATCAGTGCTCTTAGTACTGTGTGTCCCTTTCAAGGCTAACTGCAGAGTAGAGCTCCAGGCAGGAGAAGAAGGCCTCACCAGTCTTGGGTATTGGGGAGAAGAGAATAGGAGAATTTGAAGGTTTGGGGTGCCACTGCATGCCAGGGACCATGAGAGGACCTTTATAGACGGTTTATGCTTAATCCTCACCACAATCACTCTGGCAGTTTACTTGCATTATTCTCATTCTGCATATATGGAAATTTAGCCTCAGGGATGTTGGGGCGTCCCTTAGGAACATTCATTCATTCATTCAACGACTAAGCACTGGACATCTATGAAGTATCCTGTCCTGTGCTGGATGCTGGAGGGAATGTAGTAAGTGAGGTTATGGCTCAGGGAAGGAGTTGGACACAATCAAATAGCCACAAGAATGGACATGTGATTACAATGGTCACCAGTGCAGGCCGTGGTGCTCTTAGAATGAGTGTGTGCCTGATCGGGGTCAGAGAAGGCTTCCCTAAGGAAGTGATGAATGAGCTGAAACCTAAAGGATGCATAGGAGGTAGTGAGGAGGACAGGAGGGATCATTTTAGGCAGATAGAAAGGCAAGTAGTAAGACCGTGTGGGAGGAGGGAGTGAGACCCATTTGAGGAGTTGAAAGAGCAGAGAGAGTGAAAGAGTACCTGGGAGCCACGAGACCAAGCGAGGCCAGGGCCTTTGAGCAGGAGCAGGGTTGGCTGGGCCAGATGAAACCACACAGTTAGTGCTGGGCTCTGACTCACAGCTGTGCCCAGCCCCTGTTGTTGGCTCTGTCATTTTCCACAGGGCCTCAGGGTTCTGCAGAGTTGTCTACAGTATACTCCAGAGGTCCAGGGGAGGCCGAGGAATGAGCACAGGGCAGGCAGAGGCCGACATAGTGGAGGGGGAAACGGGTGATTCAATTCTACCCAGCAGGAAAGATTGGCTGTGGCTGCATAGAACAAAGTAGGGTTCCTGGAAGGGAGAAAAATGTCAATTGTGGGACAGAAGCCACATTCCTAAGGGTATAGAAAGTGTATGTGTATGGTGAAGTGGTGGGGGAGGTTCCAGGTATGATTCCGTTTATTATCAAGTATGGCAAAATCAGAAAACCAGAAAATCCTTTCCACAGGCTGAGGGCTTGGGTGGGCCGGTCCTCACACTCCAGTATTTCTTAGAGGCCTATGTTGGGTGGAGCGTCACGTGACTTGGAGTCATTGGGCGGGGCCTCTACAGCAGCCTCCGGGTCTGGTGTGTGATTAATTTCCACCAGGTTGGCCCACTCCTCTCTGTGCCAGGCCTCCTCACAGTGTGGGGAACAGGTGCACAGGGAAGTAGAATCTTAAATGGCCACATTATTCAGTGGATCCAGACATGATAGCCTGTCTGACCTGTCCAGAGGGTTGAGACTTTACAAGCAAAGCCCATGTAGCACTTATTTGGGAATCCTGTATTCACTCACCTGGCATCTAGGCCCTTCCCAGTCCTTCCAGTTTCAGGATGATCTATTCCATGGAACCCAGTCTCCATAAGACAGAGTCCCTGACACAAGAATCCTCACTCATCCAACCCTATTCAATACTTGGGTTTGGATATCAACTTGGATAGTGAGGATGTACTTACTGGCAGCATCCCGATGCTATCTGAATGCCTGGTCATCCTGTGGTGCCATCTCTTTATTCACCTGTGCCTCTGTTGATCTCTGATCTCATCAGCGAGTTGCCTGGACCTTGTGTAGACCATAGTCACCTGTTGCCAGCTGTCTTTGCACCTGTACCTCTGGTAATCAATAGATAACCATCTGGCTGCTCACCTCTATGTACTCTAGACACCTGATGCCACCCATCTGCCAACTGTGTGCTCATCCTCTGCTTGAATGGCCACGCTAATATTGGGTCCCATTCCAGCCTTCTGCCAGGACCACTTGCCGGCCACCTGTTCTCCCCTCCCTACGACAGACGGCTTGCTTTTGTGCTACCTTTGCATACTTGTGTTGGGTTCCGACCTCAGCAATCATGGTCCCTCTGAGTCCTCGAGGTCTGAGACCTTCACACCCAGGCCATCCAGACCCTGAGCAAAGCTGGCTGAGTTTCAACAGGCCAGGCCATTTGCAGACGGGGCTGGATTTGTCTTGCTCTCTAACCCTGGATCATCACTCATCCATGGTAGATTGCAGGCTTTTGCTAATCCCCACCACATGTTCCCAATGCAATGTGTTTGTCCTTCTGCCTCATTCTTTGCTTTGCTTTCTAGCTTTCTGCACTGTTCTGGAGTCCTGACTTCCTGCCTAGTCTCTGCCACAGGCTTCTTCTCAGGGGATGTCCTTATCCCCTTATATCTGGTCTCTGGCAGGGCTTTTCCAATAAACTGAAGGGGCTGCCTTGAGCCACAAACTGCCTCCCACCTGACTGTGAGTCATCTCTGTCCTGGGGATTCCCATGTTCACGTTCGTCCTCAAGAACAGCCTCCATCTGTTTAATGGTATTTGGATTACAGTTCTTACCATTGGGGTCAGTCCCAGCAGGACGTCTTTGACAAGTTGTATAATTTTTCTGAGCTTCAGTTTTCTCAACTGTTAGTGGGGTTAATAATCACATCTATATTATAGATGTGTTGTGAGGATTAAAAGGTTAAGACATGCAATGGATTTGAAAGAGTGCCTGGCAGACAGTGTGCTCTGGACCAAGCTTATTATTATCCCTGCTTCCTGTCTTTCCTCACTAGTACACTGTGAGTGAGGCCCAAGGTAGGCTAGGCTGATATTTTATACCTACTCTCAGCCCTGGAGTTGCTGGCCACGTTAACAATATCACTTAAGATCCTTGCTTGTCTCCAAATTACAGATCCTGCAGGAATCAGAATGTGCAAAGAGAAGAAACTTGCATCCATCTATTCATTCATTATTTTATTCATTCAAGAAATATTAATTAAGCCTGGCTTCATGCAAAGCATTGGGCTCAGTGCTTTGCATGCCTTGTCTCCTGTACATGCTCCTTGGGTTGAGCGTTTCCCAGGAGCTGGAATCCCCATATATGGAAAACTAGATCAACATATCCTGCCCCAATAAGTTCTGTTTTGTGAGCCAATGAATTCCCTATCAGATAGTGTGGTCTGTACAGCAGAGGGAGCTGAAATGCTCCACACATGCCATGTTTCCCATCCCTGCTGATGTCACCAGATCCAAAGTTGAAGTGGGAAGGGGGATTTAGACGAAATCTTCCACAGAGACACTGCCTCCTGGGGTTTCCAGTGTCCATGAGGCTGTAACTCATTTCCCAACCTTTCATCCCCAGGGAATGCTCACTGACCCCCATCCTGCTATCCTCTGGCCCTGCTTGCCTGCAGCCCTGTCTGTATCTTTCTGTGCCTCTAAGCCCTTCAAGACAGGGTCCCCATCTGTCTGAATTATCCATGTCCTTCACCAGTTCAATGCTCTGATTGTCATTATGCTAAGCAAGCACTCTGGGCAAAGCACACATTTTTCCTCCTGGAGTATATACCCAATATATCTTAGATACTCTGATCAGATTTGGAAATATGTCTATGATTAAAACTGCCAAATTGAATGCTTGCTGTAAAAATTGGTTTCATTAGTAATGGGGAAACTGTTTCCATGTGTCGGATTACAGATTTGCTGCTTTTTAAAAAGAAATGAATTTTAAAAAGAAAGAATAGAATACGAGCTAGAAAATAACTTATCCAGGCAAAGTGTCAGAAAGCCCCTCTGAAGGTTCTCTGGTCTGCCTCTCCATGCTTCTTTTTAAAAAGAAAGTTGCAAATAGTCCCCAGTGATAGGAGTGATAAAAGGAATGCCTGGGGGCAAACATGCCCTTTGGAAAATTTTGTCTAACTTACAAAAGTTGATTGATTGATGGATGGATAGAAGGATTGATGGATGGATGGATGGATGGATGGATGGATGGATGGAAGGATTGATGGTGCCTAGCTGAGGATGGGTGAAGGACCCTTCGGCATGGCCTTCCAGGCAATAGAGGTTGGCGAACATCCATGTGGTGCTTAAGTGGATATTAATCTAGACGACATCTAAATGGAGCTGAGAGGCTCAGGGACATAGTGGCTGTGGGGAGCAGTCCTGGGAGGAGAGAGATGAGTTCTCTTCTAAATGTAGACTCAGTCGCAGGCTCACTGGGGATCAAGTTCAAATTGCCTCACCTCACTTGGTCTGTTAACTCAGAAGGAAAATTGAGTTGGAAGCAGATCACGTACATGGATAACAGCTGCAGCTACCCAGGGCCATTTTTACGGGTTAGTGGGGTCTCTGAGGAAGGAGTGGATAGTTAAGGCGCATGGGTAGACAGGAACAAAGAAGTGGTGCAGGCATCCTGAGCAGCAAGGCTCCCCATTACCATCAGGGGCATCATGCTGGAAAATCTTTTCCATTTCCTACCTCTAGTTGTTGCCAGAAGTCCCTGCTTCCTCCCAGACCCACATTGAGGATTGCTGCACAAACTTGGGTTGGGCTTCTGTGGGTTGCAGGAAACAGAGTGGGCATTTTGGGAATGAGCAGTGCTTTGGGGATGGAAGCCACTCAACATACACCTGGCCAATGAAACAAAACGAACAGCCGTACTGAATCCCCCTGCTGTCTCACAGCTCAGCTCCAGCTAGAATCTAGTTCTCTGGCTCTTGCTGGAGTGGCTCTGGGCTTCTCAGACTGACTTTTGCTCAACACTGATTCTGCTCCACAGATCTCAGAGCCTGACAAGCAACTGTGTGCTCTGGCTGTCACTCAGAGCCTTTTCCCATTCCTTCCACACTCATTTCTGCCCAAGCGTTCTGCTGGCCCAAGTCTAAGGAATGGCCACCAAAACTTCCTGTAGGAAGCAAACGCACCACTGGATATTTTCCTAAGGTGAACTTACTGAATCCCCATCTATGAAGATCATGATGGAAGAGCCTAAGTTAGGTGTGCTCACTGTCTGCACCTCCAGTCAAGCGTAACCTCAGAAAAGAGAGATAAACGGTGTCCTCCGCTCATCATAGAAAATGAAAATTTTCTGCTGGGTACCTAAAGCCAGACAGGAAACTATTGATCATCCTGAAAAAACATCCTTCAATAAATCTTTATCTCTCCTGAAGATAATTGGGAGGACAGCGGCTTCTGAGTTTACTCTTTTTCGGCAGTTACCTCCGTTTCATTCTGCTGGGTATATTTGTTTTCGAAGCCAAGATGTACTGTATGGCCCCATTCATCAAGGCGAAGGAACCCCAAATGATTTCCTCTTTCAGCTCCAATGTGTCAAGCTTGAAAATTCTCTTAATCCACTGGCTTTGCAGGTGCTTGGCATTTTCCATTACAGGTGAGCATGTCATCTTGCCTCATTCCTCATGAAGGATGTATCCACATTATTAACCCTACTGCTCTCTTTGGATTCAAGGCTTCCATTTTTTTTCTCTTCTTTTAATTCACTTCTTCATTTCACATGTAACTCTCCTATACCCTTCGCTGTGCCACAAAGCCCAGATGTTTAAGTAGCCCTGAGGACAGATGGATATGCACCTGAGGTCTACCCAGATGAATGTCCCTGAGGGTCCTGGCTTCCTGTACCCCCTGAGCTGTGTAGCTAAAGCACAGAAAATCATTTTGGTGCCACATTCATAACCAAACCTATACCGTTTCAGTTCTAAAAATCATTTGAAACACTCAAAGTCTTAAACTTGGTATTTTTGATTTTCTGAGCTCTTAATTAGCTGTGTAGCTGCTACATCAATATCTTAAGACCGTATTCATTTTTTGGAAAAATCTAGGTTATTACAATGTATAACTTTTAATAAAGCCTTCTAACTATAGTAATGCAAATCACAGCAGCCCTGAAAGGTCTATGAATCAAAGCCACCAGCTCACACCCAGCTGTGCTAGTTATTTGGTATTCGCACAATAACCTTTAAATAGAAGAGTGTGTTCTTAAACATACTGGGCCTCTGCAAGGGGCCCACCCGCGTAATTAAGAGGCCCAGCCTCAGCGATATGCTGTTATGTGCAAATATAATGGAAAGAATTTTTAATGTGACAGCAACAAATGTCGACTCTTACAAGAAGATTTCACAAGCATCTATTGAGTTCGAAGGTCACCAATACAATGCAGATGGTTCTTTTTTGTAAGTATATAAATCAAAAGATGATCGTGCCTATGAATAGAGAAAGATCTCAGACCTCACTATGAAGGCTGTTTGAATAAATTTGAACATAATAAATTAAGAATGATGAACCAAGTTACCTTTACAGTGGAGAAGTCTGGAAAACTCCATGTTTACCAAGTGATGAATGCTAACCTCCCCAATAATGGGATAAATTGGCATCATATGCCTCCTGATGTCATGTGCTGAGTGGAACAGAACATCATTTTTATAGTAGTCCTCCCAAAAAACATAAATTGAGAAATATGCTACAAAACAAAAAAATGCTTGACTTTTCACAAATGTCAAAATCACAGAAGAGAAAGAAAAGAAGAGAAACCATTCCCATTAAAAGAAACTGAATAAAAGTCATGGCCCTGGATTACAGCCTGGATCAAAAAAAGAAAATGGTATACATTAGATGAAGATCTATCTGTCTACCTATCCATAAGTAATATTCCCTCTGTATCTCCATTTAAATGCATGTATGTGTGTGTGTGTATCTTCTAAGAAGAAGGACATTCCCTTACATAACCACCAATCAGTTATCAATTTTAGAAAATTTAACACCGATAAAGTAAAATAAAAATATTATCTAATCATCTGTCCATATCAAATTTTGTCAATTGTCCTAATAATGTCCTTTAGAGCAGGGATCTGCAAGCTACAGCCCACCCGCCATCTGTTTTCATAGGTCAAGTTTCATTGGAACAGAATCATGCCCATTTGTTTACACGTTCTCTATGGCTGCTTTTGCATTACTACCACAGAGTTCAGTAGTTGCAACAGAGACCATATGGTTCAGAAAACCTAAAATATTTATTATCTGGCTCTTTACAGAAATAGTTTGCCAACCCCTGCTTTAGAGCTATTTTACACTGGTCCCTTCCAGGATTTCCCACTCACTAAGTTTCTGGGTCCTTAACAGCTCCTTTAATCTGGATTAGCTCCTCATCCTTTCTTTGCGTTTCTTCACCTTGACATTTTTGAAGAATATAAGCCAGTTTTATTGTAGAATTTCATTCACCCTGGGTTTGTCTGATGTTTTCTCATGATCAGATTCAGGTTGTGTGTTTGGGGCAGGAATACCACTGAAATGAGGCTGCATCCTTTTCAGTGCAAGAAGCAAGTGATAGGATTCTGTGCCAAGATTGATGACGTTACCTTTGGTCAGTTGGCCAAGGTGGTACTCACCAGAAGAAAATGTATTTTATTTTGCTCTAAAGAACATTCTTGGGAAGATTAGTAACATTCAAATGTGGGCTGTACACACTAGCTGACAACAATCTACCAATATCACATTTCCATTATTTGATAATCAAGTCATGATTATAAGAGAATGCCTTGGTTCTTAGGAAATTTGTACTAAAGGTTTTAGGGACCGTAGGGTCATTATAATGATCACATATCAAATGATTCAGAATACACAGACACACAGACACACACACATGTAAATGTGCAAATGTTACCATTTGACCAATCTACTTAGAGTATGTGAATGCCCACTATACTATTCTTAT
Organism: Equus przewalskii; assembly: GCF_037783145.1. Lineage (NCBI taxonomy): Eukaryota > Metazoa > Chordata > Mammalia > Perissodactyla > Equidae > Equus > Equus przewalskii. The sequence goes on from NC_091831.1 coordinate 85,243,818, forward strand.
AACTTTTGTGTAGGTTTGAATTTTTTTTAAATAAGAGGTTTAAACAATAATGAATCTGTATCACCTGGCACACAAGACAATAAAGTGGCAGAAGGAGGGGAAGAAGCGAGGCTGAGCATCAGAACATCCTCCCCTTGGTACTGCGAGGAGCCTTTGTGGAGACCACAGCGGCTAATAAGGGGGCTCCCAGAGGGAAGAACCCAGGCCGTTGTCCGTTCCCAGCCATGGCACTCGCCCGCTGACTGGTCAAAATTGACTTTTACTTAATTGAATGGAATGCTTCAGCACAGTTCTGATTTACCCATGAAAGCTGTAAATTCCAAATCACTTAGACAGAAAAAAAATTATGAAGGAAACAAAAAAGCAAAAAGAAAAGTGACAGTAAGGAATAATAAGAGAACTGAAGTAAGCCAAAACATATCAGCTATAAAAATAATTAGAATTTTTAAAGAGGAATGTCTGAGGTAGGGTCAAAACACAAAAGCAAACTAGAATATAAGCCATTCGTCAAGAGACAAGCTTGAAACAAAGGACAGAGTAGAGAAGTGGTTGCCAGGGGCTGGGGTGGGGGAAATGGGGAGAGATTTTAAGAGGGTACAAACTTTCAGGTATAAGATGAATAAATCCCCAGGATCTAATGTGTAACATGGTGACTACAGTTGATAACATTGTATTGTATAATTTGAAGCTTGCTAAGAGAGCAAAACTTAAATGTTCGCACCAAAAACAAAAAAAATACAAGGTGATATGTCAGGTGATGGATGTGTTAATTAACTCAGTGGGGGAAACCCTTTTACACTGTATATGATTATCAAATCATCACGTTGCACACTTTAAATATCTTACAATTTTCTTTGTCAATTATACCTCAATAAAGGTGGGAAAAATTACGGAAGGGAAGAGCAGCAACAGATCAAGCAAATGAAAATGCAGAAGCAGATGTAGCAAAATTAGTAACACGCAAAAGAGGATGGAGGGGAAAACATATAAAAAGATACTGTTATTTTACATTTTAAAATGAATAATCCACAATGAAGATATAACATTTGTGAAATGAATAATCAAACATTGAAGAATATAAAGGAAGAACTGATAGAAACCCAAGGAGAAATTGACAATCATAATTATAGTGAAAGTCTGAAACAAATTTTAGTCTTTGACACAGAGAGAAGACAAAAATTTTTTTAAATGATATGGAAAACTTTCTTAATTATTTTTCATTAATAGGTATATATTAAACACATAGCTACAGAAAATACCTATAGAAAATATATGTTTCTGATGCCAATGCAATTTTTGCACATTTTTTAGTATCAGATATGATCTCTGAAATTTGATACTAAAAAAGAAAGAGAATCTCAGTGATCCCAAGAGCAGAAATTCTACAAGTTACAACTGACTAATTATAATGCAAACAAACTAAATACTTAATACTAAATAACAACCTTTGACAAAATATCCAGTTAATAATTATAATTATGAAAACAATCAATAGATTTAAAACTAAATAACAAAGAATTAAGGAAAAAGCTCCAAGCGTTTATTTTTTAATTTTTAAGTTTGATTGAAGTCGAGAATAAAATTAAGGATTTTTCTCAAAGTTAATTAGTGTCAAGCTGTCTTTACAGTTTACGGATTACCTCATACAAAACTGTACTCAAGAATATTAGTCTGCATACACAATTTACTGTTAAATATGGAAAAACTAATGAAATAAACTTTCATTCAGTTATAGAACCAAAGAACAATGAAAACTTCTAGAAAAGGAACAGAAAACATGTAACAAAAATAAAGCAGAGCTTAATGAATTAGAATAAGATGCAATAAAATTGAGAAATCAAAGATCTGAGTCTGAGAAAAAAGCAATAAGATGGATATAACTCTGGCAGTATGAAAAACAGCAAAAAACCCCCACAAAAATGTGTAACATTATTTATACAAAGTAGGATATATGCACAGATAAGAGAGTAAGGGAAATAATTACAATGGAATGCAACATGTCATGATAAGCTTAATAACATGCAGTCCATTGATAAATGCTTGTCTTTGTAGAAAAATGTAAATTACCAAAATTTATTCAAGAAAAGTTAGAAGAGGGAAATAGACCATTAACATCGTAGACAATGACAAAAGTTGTTGAAGAACTTCCTCCAAAATAAATGTCCAAGACAAATGCTGCTTTGAAAAAAATTTTATCCAGCGCTATTTAAACTGTCAAAATATAAGAAATTATTTCAAATTTCTCAATCTATATAGCTATATAAAACTAGCAAAACTTGAAAAAAAGCACCAAAAGAAAATCTTCGACTTAGTCTCACTATGAATACATGTTTGTGTATGTATATTCATAAATAAAATATTTCAAAAATTTTAAAATGACATATGATAGACTTGCAAGTCTTAATCCCAATAAAGCAGCAAGGCAAAGGAATTTTAAAATTTTGGAAATCCTTTGATATATCATTACTTTAATAGGAAAAAAGCCCAATATAATTATCTCAAGTAGAAGAGGTATTTGATGAAATCTTGAATCCATAAGTTATTTTAATGTAGACCACTAGGAAGATAAGAATGAGTCCTCAGTTTCAAATCAACAGCCATCATTATGTTTAAGTGAGGTACTAGTGTCATTGCCACTAGAGCCCCAGAAGGTCTCAGGTAGTGGACTGTTATTTAACATTGCCATGGCTGGTGCAAGAAGCCAAGAAAAGTAAATATGACATGCATCTAGGAAAATGAAGGAAGAAGAGGCAGGTGACCACCCAGCAAATCAAAATAATTTACTCAACAAATTTAGAAATAGTGAAAGAATCTAAGGAAGCTAGTTTACATATAATTGTGTTTAAAAATTTGTCCTACAATTCAGAAGTAATCACTTGGAAGAGTTAAAAAAAAATCCCTTTCCAATATCAGATATATTACAAAATAGTAAGCAATCTGCAGAATTCTTTTGAGCAAAGCCATAAATTTTTGCTGAAGAAAAGAAACACTTTATATGTATTACATAATGTAATCCTCATAACCAACCTATGAGGCAGATATTATCTTCATTTCACAAATAAGAATACTGAGGTTCAGAATTATTCAGTATCTTGCCCAAAGTCACAGACTTGAACTATCATATGTCACATTTTATTTGGAACCATAAAATAATAAAAATACATAGTGACCAATATAGGAAAAGACAACAACAAGCAATAAAGGGAAACCCAAAGATGTTCAACAAAGTAGCTACATAATATGTATGATAAAGAGATTTTTTTAATCACTGGGGAAAAGATTGCTTATTCTTAAAATTCAACAATTGGTATACCACTAGAGAAAAGTATAATTTATATGCTTACTCTACAATATACACCAAAAATTTTCTGATGGATTATGAATTAAGCGATAAATAAAAGCATAAATATGATTAAATAATGGCAAATATATGTTAAATATTAGGCTAGGAAAACTCTAAGAATAACATTAAAAGAAAAATCCATGAAGAAAATCACTAATAGATTTTAGAAAATAAAAATTAAAAAGTTATAGAGGAAGAAACTCACTATAAATCGATTATAGAAGTAAGCAGAAAAATAAAGACAACATATAAGACAGGCCAAGAGTCTATGTTTTTAATCTCAAAATTTTAAAAAACAATTCTTCCAAATTTATAAGTAAAAGATCAACATAAAAATGATCTAGCTAACCTACTTTCAGGTATGTATGTTGGGTAAAAAACAGAAATGTGTGGTTAGCTAAGTTTGTTCACTGAAATATTGTTTATAAACTCCAGAATTGGCGAAGAGGAAATTAAACATCTAAAAATAGACTATCTGTACTTTAAATTATGGTATGCTAATATTATACGATACAAAGAAACCAAGAATATTATCAAATTTCTTATATTATTTATAATATACAAAATACACTGTGTATATTAATAGAATTCTATGATACTAGTATTTTATTACTACTACATTGTTCCTACGGTGGAATGTTCACAATCTAATGCTACTTCTTTAAAAATTATAAAACATCATACTCAGTATGTTTTCATCTGTATAAGAAAAATTTCAGAAGGATTTGCACCAAAATTATATCAGTGATTAATTTGGAGACATGGGTGAATTTTCCCCTTTTAAAAAAGTCTTTGGCATTTAGAATTACACCCTAACCTGTCCCACAGTCTTCCCTTTACCCCCCAGTCATAGCATATCTACTAGGTGCCAGGCGTTATGGAAGGTAACGATGCAACGCTTAGCAAGACAGACTTGCTCCTTGCCCTACTGGGTTTCCATTTCCCTGGGGAGGTAGGCAGTAAGCAAATAAACTAATAAGTTAGTGAGACAATGAATTACAAATGTACAGGGGCTTATGAAGGTACATGGAGGAAGTAACTGGGTGCTCCTTCAGATCAGGTAGTCAGGGTAGGTGTGCTTCTCTGAGGAGGCAATAGTAGAAATGAAACCTGGATGATGAGATTAAATCAACCACAGAAGATATTGAGGGAAAGGTGTGGAGGCCAAGGAATAGTAGGTGTCAAGCCTTGGGGAGACCATGGTGGTTAGATGTGTTTCAAGAAGGGAAAGGAGACAATGGAAGCTGAGTAGTACCCAGTGTGATGGGAGACTTATGCCACGATGGAGAGTTGACTTTTTACTCTAATTTGAAAGGGAGGAACTGTGTTACTTTGGGCGTAATGCAGGATCTGGTTCACCCTGTAGACTGTGTGGAGAAAGGGCTGTGGTGGAGGGACAAGAGCGGCCATGTTGGCTAGGAGGCTATGATAGAGGTCCAGTGGGAGGAGGTCATTGGCCAACGTTGTGGACAGTGTCAGGCAGCAATGGAAATAAGATGCAATCATACGTAATGTGATTCTGGAGTGAGGGAGAGAAGAGTGAAGATTCTAGAATGAGAGGCGAGTCTTTGTAGAATTCTCATTTACCTCCTCCTGATAGCTTTTGTTCCCCTTGATATCAGTTTTAAGGGAAAATAGACAAACCAGAAGTTTTCAGAGGGAAGTACCTGAGACAAGCTAAGGTATGAAATGGGGTGATGGGACTGAGAATACTAGGCCTGGTCTGAAGGGGAACCAATTGAGTGACATAATCATTGAAATACACTGTGATAGAGAAGACTTATGTGCCTGGACTTGAATGGGATCAGTGGGTTGAAATGTCAAGAACCTAGATTTGAGCCGTAGATAATGAATAACTTTCTCATAGACAGAGCAGCTCAAAGAGGTGGCAGTGGTGGGGAAGGCCTGTAGGTGTAGGAGGGATTTGACTACTCAACAGCATTGTGAGATAATATCTGATTTTCTCCCCCACGAAGCCCTGAATACTCACCATCTCTATCACTGGCCATTCCACCGTTGCAGTTATCCAGGCCAAGAACTTTGGAGCCCTCCTTCCTTGTTTCCTAACTCTTCTCTTTCTCTATACCACTCATCCAATCTATAATCAAACCCAGTTAGCTTTACCTTCAAAATGCACCCAGAATCCCATTACTTACTACCTGTATGATGACCACTCTTGCCCCGTAGTCTAGCAGTGGCTCTCCTCTTTCCTGCACTTGCCATTTAGTCTACTTGACCCCCATATAGCAGCCTAAAAAGTCCTTTGAAAACTGAAGTCAGCTGACGTTACTTCTCTGCTTAAAATCCTCCAACGGTTTTTTGTCTTATTGAGGATTAAGTTCAAATCTATGGCTGTTTTAAATTGTTTATAGTGACTTGTAAGGTTGTAGTTAACTCATTGAAGAGACAATGATCTTTCTATTTAAAGCCATTTTCAAATAGCAAGATAGTGCTTGTCTTTTTTGTTATTACAGGGAGTGCAATTCAGTAAGCTGCATGGCAGAATATGCATTCTGTAAATAAACTGGGTTTACTATATAAAAAAAAAATCCCTTGCATTTGTCCACATGCCTCCTCTACTCCTCTCTGATTGTACTGCTTCTCTCTCCACAGCTCCTCTCCTTCAGCCACACCGGACCTTCACTGATCCCTGAACCCTGCGAACATGGCTCCACCTCAAGGAAGGCGCTGGCTCTTCTCTGCCTACTGTGCTCTTTCATCAGATATCCATAACACCTATGTCCTCACTTTTTTCAGGTGTCTGCTTAACAGGGAGGCCTTCCTGGACACCTTATATGACATTGCCCTCCCTCATTTTCTAGGTGATCTCCATGGGGACAGAGAGCTCTCTTTGGCTCATGGCTGTATTTCCGGTGCCAAGGACATTACTCGACCTAAAGCAATTGTCCTTAAGTAGTGGTGGAATAGAGGTAGTCACTCAAAACATTTCCTAAGCACATTTTAGGAATCAGAAACCACATGGATGCCGGGGAAGCCAATACACATTAAGAAAAAGTCGTAGACTTGGATAGGAGATAAACAAGTGGGAGAGAAGGACCTGGGAGCAGCCACATATCGGTGGCCAACTCAGTGGATGCTCGCCTCATGCTGAGTGACATCTCATTAACCATTGCAGCTCCATGAGGCGAGCAGATGATCATCCTGAAGAGGGAGATGGAGACCCATGGGAGGGTTTCCTTCAGGAGGCTGGCATGATTAGCTTTGTGTTTTAAAAAGATTGTTCTAAGTGTTTCATGGAGCTAAGAGGGGAGTGGGTGAAACAGGAGGCTGCTGTGATAGTCCCTATGAGAAAAGACCCATGCTTGAACTAAAACAATATATCAGTGGGGATGGAGAGAAAGAAATGGCTTTTCCAGAGAAGTGGAGGTAGAACCCTGGCATTCAGTCGTGCAAAACCATAAATCAAGCATAATCTTGAGAGGCAGATATTATTCCCAGGAGCCATCCCACTTTATCTGCTAGAGTTGTTTCTTTTTATCCCTTTCAATAAAAGCAATTAGAAATACTTTCAGAATGTCTTCTCCATCAAAACTGAGGCTGTCCTTCTGCATACTCTGGAGAAATAGAAGTGACTATAACAACTCAACCCTGTGGTCAGTTGCCGGCTCATACTGCTTGGTGAGTGATAAAACACTAAAAGTGAGGACCTTGCCTTTCACAGCCCAGCATCTGAGACACAGAGGAAAAAAATAGATACATTGGGGGAAACAGATAGATTTATGGATGTGGTGTCAATTTTAGTAAAGCTTTATCCTGTCATGGCTGAAACCTAAACCTGTCGTCAGATTGAATGGAGACGCCTCTTTCTTTTCCTACAGGGTCACCATCATTGCAGGCACCCACAAGCAGCCATGTCCCCAGGCCTCAGGGATCCTGTTTAACTCTAAATCCAAGACTGCCTGCCTTGGCTTCTCTGCCCAGAGAAGGAGTCTAGGTCAGAGGGACTTTTGCTCTCACAAAGCGGACTAAAGTCCAGGAAAGTCTAGCTCTGGACCAATAATTACATGTCGGGGAAATGTTACAAAGTTTGAGAAGGATTTTTCTTTCACCCCAGGGATTGGCAGTAGATCTTGGGGAATTTGGTTAAAAATCAATACATCAAAAAATAAGCCTGTGTTGAGACGAACTCAGCAGTGAAGAGAGAAACAGACAAACATCAGGGGAGCAGATGGACACAAAATCCACGGAGAATTAGGGAAATGCTATGTGCCCTGTAGAGGTAATTACTTTCTGAGACGCTAACATGGCATTGGACAAGATGGGGTTAAGCCGGGCAGAAGGTCCACACAGAAGGTCAATATCTCCATTGTGGATTTCATTGGAAGGTGACCAGGCCTCTGAAACTAGGTCTTTGGATAGCTGGAAGGCTGGCAGAGAAGAGTAGACACGAGACTAGAAGTCTGCCTCAGTAAGGTGGGCTGTACATGACAGAACCCCTGGCAGGTGGGCATATGAAGATAAGATGTCAGAATCCAGCATGCAAAAATTGTCACCACCATGCATTTATTCATGCAACAAACCCCTCATGTGCATTCACTGCTGGGCTGGAAGTGTGGGACAATGTCATCCCTCTCCTGTTTCAGCTTCCCATCTAGAAGAGGACATGACACATCACACTGCTATCCAAGCAGCCCCCCAGAAGATGCCATTGTTCATACCAAGGACCCCAAAGAACCCTTTCCTGAGTCTTCCCCAGCGCGCCCTTGAGAAGTGCTTTCATTTTTGGAGTGAGAAACAGTCAGGACCAGTTACAGGGCGATATGATGCTGCTCTGATTTGATGATGGAAGTTCAGGGCACTGCTTATCTACACTTTATTTTCTTGATTTTGAATTCATAGGTCATAATAAAGCGCTGCATGTCAACAGACCAGCAAGAAGAATTAATTAAGGGGAGCCTTTTAATGTAGAAAGCAGCTTACCGAGATAATGGAAAAGGCTTTGGTAAGACTTAGCTTAATTGGAATTTCAAGCAATTCCTCGCCTGTTGTACTAGGGATTTTTACTGTTATAGACAGGATGAGAAAGCTGTTTAGAGAGCTTATGGGCAGAACTGGACTCAGAGGTTTTGGGAGAGATGGATTTGGCTCAATCAGGGCTGCCTCAGAAAACAGCAAGCAGGGAGTGTGGACTTGTTCTCTTGTCACTGCGTGGACACGTAAGGCTTATAAGCCTCCATTGTCCTAGATAACCCAAGAACTAAGAGATGAACTGGAGGGTCAAGTTCCAATGCATCAAACTTGCTGCCTGCTTCTAGATATAAATATGGGATGAGACAAAGAAGGAGCAAATGCACAGCATGGGCTTTGGAGTTTGAAATGTATGGTCACCCCCCAATTCTACCCTGTACTTCCTGATAAATTCCAGATAATATTGTCCCCACAGGAGCAGTGTGGATACTAACTGTTAAGAGATGTTGAATGCATAGTGCCCTGCTGCAATGTGCAGCATTGTCTGCGTGGGACACATCAGTGGACAAGACACAGACACTTCCTTCAAGAAGTTTATAATGGGACATAGATAGACAAATTTTATTAGCTGGGATGTAGGCTTCTCCTTTTGAATCACTTTGAGCATTACATTAACTGAGCAACTGGAAGACAAAGCAAATTGACGTGACTGCCTTTCAAGGACATGACAGGGCTTCAGGAAAGAAGACCGCGGCTCTGTCTGTTCATGGGCTGGTTAGGTGGGTAGGGCACCAGCAGATGATTGAGGATTTAGCATGCTGCCCAATATCCCTGCCCCACAGTTCAGCACTTTCCCTTTGCCTTGGGTCCAAATGCTACTCAACATAAACACCTATGCCTGCAACTCAATGGGACCATCTGAAGGGCTGTTTGTCTGGAAATTAGCTTGATTCACATCTGAATTACCAATGATTGCCAATGATTAGTTGATTATGTCTTGACTTGAGCTCAGATTGCTATAGTGCTATATGTCACCCTAAAATATATTCCACTGAAGCCTGATTCTGTTTGCTTCTTGTCTCATTGATGTTAAACTGAAATTCTCTTAGCACATCTAATTGGTGACTTTGGGGAACAAGCATATATTCTTCTCTTGTAACGTTTAGTCCTCTTACTAGGTCAGGGAGTGCAAAGAGAAAGCCTTGGTTCCAAGATAAAGATGGGGTCTCTTCCAGGGGTTGCAGTTTCCCCAGTAAAAACACTGCTTCTGTTCTTGTAATAACAAAGAGGATGAAACTGAATGCAGGGCATTGTCCAGAAGCTTTTTCCAAGTAGCAGATATATGTGACTTTGAAAATAAGCAGCCTTAAATAAGTGAGACCCCAGAGGCAAGAAAGAATCCAGGAGAATACGCATTTGCTGGAATAATAACCTTCTAAATATAGCAGCACAAAGCTTCTCCAAAGCAACAGAAAATTCCAAGATGAGTTTCTCATAAGAGGCTGGATTATAGAAGTTTATATGAAGGAAAAATGGACCGTCGTCTGTTATTCTCCTCATTTATGTTATACCAGGGCCTCATATTGGTCTATTACTGTGAAGAGCTTTCATGTCTGTCCTCTAATTTTATCTGCACAGCAACACTGACAGGTATATGTTTTTATTCCCATTTACAGATTAGGTTACCAAGGGTGAGAAAAGGCTAATAATTTTCCCAGATTCAAGCAGCCATCAAAGATGCAGATTCAGATATGGAACACAGGCTTTTTCCTTCAATTACCAAGAGTTTCATACTCCACGGTTTCTGGAATACTGTTTTGCTTCCATTTTGCAACCCCCCAGAGCAGTTTCCTGGGTTTTCTACCCCAAAACCCCTCCCAGGATCCCATCCCAGCAGTAGGCAGCTCTCAAAACCCCGCCACCCTATGCCAGGGGTTCTCAAATGTGAGAGCACTTCAGTTACCAGGAGAGTTTGTTAAACACACATTGCTCAGCCTGATTCCAGAGTCTTCAATTCAGTAGTTCTAGGGTGTGGCCAGAGAATTTGCATTTCCTTTTTTAGCTTTTTAACAGCTTCATTGAGATATACTTTACATACCATAAAATTCAACCATTTTCAGTGTACAATTCCACAATTTTTAATTACTTGACCTACTTGTACAACCATCACCATGATCTAGTTTTAGAACGTTTCCATCACTCCAGGAAGATCCTTTGTGCCTATTTCTTGTCACTCCCAGTTCCCACTCTGAGTCCGTGGCAACCACTAATCCATTTTCTCCCTCTATAATTTGCCTCTTCTGGAATCATACAATACTTGATCTTTTGCATTTACCTTTTCTCACTTAGTGTGATAATTTTGAGATCCATCCATGTTGTAACATGTATCAGCACTTCATTCTTTTTTTTTATTGCTGAATAATATTCTCTTCATTGGATTTACCAAAATTTGTTTGTCTACTCACAGAGAATTTGCATTTCTAACAAGTTCCCAGGGGATGCCGATGTTGTTGTTCTAGTGACTACAGTTTGAGAACCACTAATTTAGGCCAACGGTTCTCAACCTTGGCTGCCCATTGGAATCTCCGGGGGACATTTGACCCAATACCATTCCTGGACTTCATCCACATTCTGATTTAAATGATCTGAAGGGGGACTCGGGAACTGGTGCTTTTATAGAACTTCTTAGGTGATTTGAATGCACAGCAGAAACTGAAAATTACATCTCTAAACCTTGCTACTCAAAGTGTGTTCCATGGACCAGTGGCTGCAGAGCTTAACCTGGGAGCCTGTGGGAATCTTTGAATCTCAGGTCCCATCCTAGAACTCTGAATCAGAATCAGCATTTTAACACCATCTCTAGGTGATTCTTAGACACATAGGAGTTTGAGAAATGCTGCTCCACAGCAGGGCAAGAGGCCACGGAGCAGAAGACAGCAAGGAAAGGAAAATTTAACTTTCAGATTGAACTATAATGAGGTCCAAAAAAAAGGCCATTGACGAACAGGTGGTTCCTTTAGTATGAATTGCCAAGATCAGCTCTTGCATTGATTAAATTATGGGACAATTGCTGACCTTCCTCTCCAGTCCCTGTGGCTCCAGATGAACTTGGTGAAGGGAGCTCAATTAAACTGCCTGCTTTAAATAGATCTCATTTTCTTTCCAGAGAGTGTGGCTGGCACATGTTAATGAGTTTCATCTGTGTCCATCCTAATACGCTGGGCCGGGATTCCTGCATCAATTTCTTGTCTGGACTGCTGAACTCATGTTCAGATTCCATGGGACCTCAATATCTTGACCAGATGGAGTGTGACATTTTTTTGGTGAACCTCTTTAGTTCGGGGCATGGATAGGTAGGTATTAGGGCACAAAGATCAAGACACAGTGTCTGCCTGGAGGTACAGGGTATAGTAAGGGGTTCAGAGGCTCAATGGGACATGTAATGCTCAGAGTTATGATGATCATGGAAGCTCCAGAAAGGAAGACCCATAACCATACATTGAGGTGGAGGCATAGTCATGGAAGGCTTCCTGGAGGAGATAATTATTGGGATAATGTTGAATAATTAATAGCAATTAACCAGGTTGGCATGATGAGAAGGCACAACGGATGCTAACGAGGTACAAGGATGAAATAGGGCAAAGGCCTGGGAACGTGAACCTACCTGAATTCTTGCTGCATTCTGAGGACTCAGAGTTTTTAAAATAGCATCTTTTTAGACACAGAATCTCAAATTAGTATTTTTTGTGAAGGGTCAGGAGAGGAAGCTATGATAAGTTTTAAGCTTGAAGCCAGAAGTGCTTTTAATATAGAGACAGAAACCCCAAACCCAAGTATAGTTCTAACAAGGAAGTGTGCTATAAAAAGGATGTGACTGCAGTCCTTTGGGTGTGGGGCTCTAGCACGTGGGGTCTACACAGGGTCACTTATCATCTCACCCAGAGTGGGCCATCTGACCTCTCCTCTATGGAGCCTCCTGACTTGGTAGCACCCAAGACATGTTGTGGGCCAAGGGAGCTGAGAACCAGTGAAATGGAGAGTCTGTCCCTCAGTGACATGTTGTGACATGAATAGCAGCAACAGGAGCAAGGAGACTAGGTAGGAAGCTATAGGTCTTGATGACCAGGATTCTGAAATCAGAGACCGAGTCATGGGTTCAAATTAGAGCCTTGAAACTCACCAACTATGTAAAAAGGGTGTAAACAAAACATCAGACATAGGGTCAAATTTGATATAGATGATCAATTGATGCCAATTTCCATCCTTGCCCTAAGCCCCTTTCCATAAGAATACCCTGGGAATCAAATCCAGATTCCAACTGTCACTTGCCCTATTCGCCCTTATATTGCCCTATTTATAGCCTGACCTTTAGCCATACAGCTAGAACCTCTTACGGTGATGACCGTGGATCCACGAAGTGGCCATCTAATGAATTTAGAGTTTAAGTTTCCTATCCCTCCCTTCCCGCCTCCCTCCTTCCCTTCCTCTCTTTCAAGTTAAATTTTCCTGCTGCAGCTGCCTGAATCCTGAGGGCTTAAAAACATTCAAAACAGTGGAAGGGAATTAACATTCAAGGGATTATCTCATTTCAATCCTCAAAATAGCTCCATGAAGGAGATATTATCCCCATTTTACAAATTTAGAAACATAGAGGCGTATAATTTTGTCCAAGACCTCCTAGCTAGCAAGTGGTAGACATGGCCATTCCAAGGCTTTCCCTGGATCAGGCTGCCCCTCGATGGGGCTGTTTCCTGTGCCAGTGGCTCAGCAGACACTAGAGGGATATGTATTCTCGGCTGCCCCAGGTACAGTGGTGGTTGGGTCACTACCTTCAGAAATAGACTATGATGATCTTGGGAGCAGTCCTGGGCTTGTGAAATGTTGCCATGAATATGAATGGATCTGAGAGTCCCCTGGATCTGCTAGGTCTGTGACCCCAGGCCAGGCAGCCAGGGGCTGACCCGAGACTCTGTTCACCTGACGTTTCCACGTGTTCCATTTAGAATCCGTATGGTGGGGTCAATGCAGGACTCAGACCCAGAGAAGAGCACATGAATCACAGCTGCAGAACAATTCCATTCTTTTGGATACCAGCAGGCGAGTCAGCTTGAAAACAAATTATGTGCACGAAAGGGATGGGTGAGTCCACTGTGGACAAGCCTGCAGTGTAGCAGGTGATTTCTTGTCCTTAATTACACTGTCCTCTGGTGGGGACAGAAAATAAAGTTAATCTGATACATTCTGTCCTCAGAGCGGAGACTCGCTTTGATTGTTTCAACTTTTAAAATACTCATTTTATTTGAATGAATGTGATTGTTGTTTTAAATTTGTAAATTAATGTAATTAACGAAGAAATCCTAACTGAAGTGTGGGATTACATTTATGTGGCATCTACTCCATTAATGTCTAGCATCTAAAAAGCATTGTTATTCGTGTGCACACTGTTAATTATCTCAACATGTTTAATTGCTGTTTTCTTAAATAACTAGTAGGCCATATGTAAATGATCTTTCAGGCATTAACATTTCATTTTGTGAAAAAGTAAAACACTGAACAGATTGTGTGATACATTAGACCGAACATGATCTTTGGGCCATTTGTGTTGTATTAGGAAAATGTGAAACCGAATGATTTCCTCTTACCATCCCAACCTAATCCCCTAGTGGTCCTGTGGGGCAACATAGCTACTCTTGGAAATATTACAGAATTGTCAAAAGAACAGTAAATCTGCAGTATAAATTGTGAAACATATGTCAGAATTCTATTTTTTTGCTACTGTAAACTTTGCAATTTTTTGTCACACTAAGAAACAAAAATAAACATGTCTAACATTTAGGGAGCACTGTCTATATTCCAGGCATGGTGCAAGGACTTGGTGCATTTTCATTTTTCCATTTCATTCTCATCATAGTCCTATGATGAAGATAATGTGACTATCATCCCACTTTACAAAGCCTGGCAGGGAAAAGCTAAGTAACTTGCCCAAGGTCACATATAGTGTGGTGGCCTTTTGGGATCCTTGTCTAATATTTCCTGTTTTCTTTCTTCTATGTGGGATTGCCCAGCAGGCTCCTTTGGTGGACATTCTTTAAACATCCCAACGATCTCACCTCTTCTGCTTGCTGAGCATTTAAGCTCAGCATCTAATAGGAGTTACCATACTTACTCCTTAGAAAACCTAGAAAATTTCTATGAACCTGCTTCCCATTGAATGTGTTGGGACAGATATATTAGTCTGTTCAAGAGACAGGTTTTCTGGATGGCAATGCTTTTTATTTTTTCCTCTAGAATCAGGGAAGTCTTATGGTGAACATAGAGGAAGGGGGAAGATTGAGTGTATCTGTGTATCATGGAGAGGGAGAGAGAGAGCAAGGCATAGAGGGCATGAGAAGAGAGTTGTACCGATGTCCGAGTGGATATGGATGCGGGATGCTTTCCTTCTTCCTCAGTGGGTTTTGGGGAAGAGTCCAGGCAGAGCTCAATGCAACAAATGTTGAGAATTAAAGCAGCAACATTCAAACAAATATTTGACTCCCTGAAAAGATGTCCTCATTGAGTGGTTATCAATGGACCTATCTAATTGTAGATCAGGCAGAAACTTTGAACCTTCTCCAATAATCCAGAAGCAGGAACAGAGTAGAGACTATAATCTCAAAGGACAGCTTCCAAAAGAGTCTGGGAAACCTCTACACACTGCAAGAAAGACCCAGAGTCATGGTAATCTTGAGGAGTTGGAGACAGATAGTGCAGTGTGCATAGTGACAAGAGCTCTACCAGAGAGTAGATAGGCAGTGATGCCAACGCGAGAGGAAAAGGTTGTGTGTGTGTGTGGTGATGGACTTGAGTTAACCATGAATTAACATAACATTTAACTATAAACGTCAGTCCACTAAATATGCTCAGTCAAAATCGTCTACCAATTTATGACTTTGTTAAATCTGAGAAAGCTGAAAAACTTAGATAGTGAGTGAGGAAACATAAAGCCAGAGCACAGCGATAAAGTAGGATGTGATTTATTAGGGTCTATGTACAGGGCAATGAGGTGAGAGAATGATTTGGCCATGAGCAGCCCAAGCCACTGCCAAAGACATGGTTCAGATCACAAGTTCCCTGGAATGTCACCGATGACACTAAATGTATATTTTTAAAGGAAATAGCCTATCTTAATTTTGAGTCCTTCATGTTTCCTGGTTTTTCAGCTTTCCCTAATTTTTGGCCCACGTGGCCATATTTCCATTGTTTTCTTCAGTTACACATAAATCAGTGGCAGTTCATGGGTTCAAATGCATATATTTGCTTACAGAAAAAAACAAGGTTGGGGAAGCCACTTAAGTTGGAGGACCTCATTCTCTCTGGAGAGATTATACTCATAAGTCCAATGTAAACCAAGACTCGCCAATCCAAGCTTTAGGCGGCCAGGAAAGACCTTAGCAGGCTTTAACTCTAATCCTGCCCTGTTAAAAATAGTTCCGTGTTCTTCACAAACTTCCTGGCATAATATGGATTCCATGCCACTGAAAGATCACTTCCCAGGGCTGCTGGGTCACTGAGTACAGTCCTGCCCTGGGAGAGAGTATTTTAAGTCCACAATGTCTGACAACTCTCTGATTCTGTATGTGCTCTTCACTTTGCTTTGCAGTGACGTCATCTCCACACCCCTGCCACTGCCATCACCCCCATTCCACTCTGCCTGGAAGGCTCCTTATCACTCTTCAAGACCAAGTCCATAAATTGTGTATTCTGTGAAGTCTTTCCTAACTGCCCCAAATCGTGATACTTTATTTTTTGTTCTAATAATTATCAGACAATGAACTTGCTGACAGTAACTACTATATCTTACTTCTCTATGTCACCCTGGGACCTAGAAAGAGATCAGTAAAATTTCTTGAATGCATATTTGAAGGGCAGTTGGTGAAGAAAAAGGAAAGTAAAGGAGAGAGGGAGGAAGGAGAAAAAGAGAGCAAAAAGAAGGAAAAGAAATGAAAGCTTAAGTTCCAGCCATAACCACTTTGTCATATAGACAGGGATGTGGAGCTGGGGCCTCGAGCTACTTTCTCTACGACCATCACTATGACTACTGCCCTGGGCCTGGCAGTATCTGGGGAAAAGAGATTTTGCCCGGGATCTCTCAGATAAAAATTGTTGCAGTGTCTGGGGTTCTTGTTGACAGAAAGAATGACTCATGGCAGTCATTTTCTACATCAAGAATTCAGCGTAGTCATGAAACTCCAACCCTTTCTAATCAGAGCATCCTGCAGCCTTTGAGATCTGTTTGCGCTAAAACTGCTGGCAATCCCCTGTTGCACAGTATAAGGAATACCTCATGGTGCTCCTCAGACTGCTCTGGAGCCTCTGGCTTGCGCTTTAGAAGCCAAGGGTGTAAACCTCTCCAGAACACCCAAATCTTCATTCCAGAATCCTGGGTTCCCTCTGTCAAGACAACTGACACCTCCTCTAGCTGGTTCATGTGGTTAAACCGTAAATAAGTGATGGTCAGACCGAAGTCTCTGCGAGGGAAATTTCAAAAAGGAGAAATCTTCCAGTCATAAGACCAGGCTCAGTTCCTGGGGCCAAGGGTTTAGATACCACAATATGCTTAAGCAGCTGAATGCTGAAAGGAATTAGAGCGAGGGAGAATGAAGCTCATTATTTAGAGAAAATAACACAATCTTGACCTTTCCAGTCTTCACTCCACGGAGGACGTGACAGTGTTGTGACATGTGCTGTGCTGAGCATTTTACATGATAATCTTGTTCATCCTCATAACAGCAATAAATTAGCTTTCAAATTTATTATGCCCAATTTACAGAAGAGGAAACTGAGGCATAGGGCCGTGGCACTGGTTCGGTTCTCTGGGAAGCAGATGCTGAGATGGAAGTAAGAGTAGAACAAGTTTACGGTGGAGTAACACCTGTGACAGAACTGGGGAGGAAGCAGGACTGGTCAAGGGGAGCCAACATCTGGACTTGACAAAGATTCTGCCAAGTCCAACGGGGAGCAGAGCAAAGACCACCCATTCGAGGAGGCCTCCTTTTGAATGAAAGGCCTAGGTGTTCGCACCATCTCATGCTTAGTCACTGGCAGGGGCTGCCTCAATAGTGGCATGACCTCAGCTTGAAAGCCAGGGTGGACCCTGCTAATAGCTGGAGGCTGTCTGCTATCCACACTCCTCTACCTGAGCAGCAAGTCCATTCTCGAAGGGGAAGACGAGCAGCGTATCTCCATGTCTTCCACAGGCAGTGAAGTTTTCCAGACTAATAAATGGTAGCAAGTGCAGGGCCAGCATTTGAACCCAGGTGGTATGACTCCAGCCCCAGCACTCTTACCCACGGTCTTGCTATACAGTCACGTGGCACTTAACACCGGGGATACACTCTGAAAAATGCATCGTTAGGTGATTTCATCATTGTGCGAACATCGTAGAGTGTCCTTACACAAACCTGGATGGTATAGCCTGTTACACACCTAGGCTATATGGTACTAATCTTGTGGGACCACCATCATTACCTACGGTCTGTTGTTGACTGAAGCATCATCATGCAGCACATGACTGTAGTTGTCTCTATTGTAAAGAAACTGAAAGTACTTACACCCCACTTTGCCACCAAGCTCCCCTCAACCCCCTCAACCCCTGGAAAGGACTGATGAATCTCTCTGATGGCCAGGACAGCTCTTCTGGTGGCCGCCAGTGTAAAGCCCTGCTCTGGCTTTCTTACCGCTTACCTTTGTCGCACATGAGATGGGCCCCGGTCTCTCCCCGAAGGTTGCCTGCTTTGTCGGCAGCTCTCCTTCCTTCCCTTCTGGGTCGTCATCACTCCACTTTTCAGCCTAGATTGCCCCAGGGAAGAGAAAAATAAGCTTTGTCCTCATTTTTGTTGACATTTCAACCCACGGCCCCTCTCTCTCTCTTCATTTTTGCTCTATTACAACAGCAATTCTATTGGTGTTGCTGGTCCAATTTTCATCTTCCCTCCTCTCTCAAAAAACTCAAGGCATATTCTCTGTAGGATTGGTCTGAGGAAAACAGCTCTGCCTACAGCACCACATCCAAAGTCAACCTTTCTGGCTGCTCTGAGTCCTAGCATCTCCCCTCTCCTGATGAGGTGGGGCATTCACATCAGTCTTACTGATAATGCGTTTAACTCCGAGGTGCCCAGTTAATGCCTAGAGACCCCTTCTACAAGTAGAACCCTCAGTGGCCAGGACTGATGTAGTGTATCATGTCAGCGTCCCTTCTCAGATGAATTTACAGAGGAGAAATAGCCCTGCAACCCTTTTACATTATCAATGAGCTGACCCAGGGGATGTAGGAGAAAGAGAGACGGAAAGGGACTTGGAGGAGATTGGCTTCTGTCCCTCACTCCAATTGGGTATTGAATTGTTTCCAGGCAAAGATGACTTTCTACCCAGTCGTTCTCCTATAGAGTCAGCTGGCGGTGTATTAATGTGATCCCTGTGCAGCCCCGAGTGAATAATGATAACCTGGCACAGACGCAATTGCGCATTGACAATTTCAGGCCTGCCTCTGCCAGCCTCATCCACCCCAGCAACTCACAGCTTTCAAGTCTCAGTCCTCTGTGGTTTCTAAATTATTCATGACCTAGACAGGGGACAGCCAGCCCACAGAGGTGTGACTTGTGCTTCTGTAAGGTCATTATGGGTATGATGGGGTTGCACCTTGAGTATCCTGTCTCCTTCCCCAAATGGCAGCAAGATATCACCAAGTCTGTTCACAATACAATAATGTTTTTCCCAATTGTTTTGACATTGAGGCTGGGTCTGCAGCAATAACCCAATGCAAAGTGCAGTAAAGAGATGATGACATGCCACGTGGGAAATGAAGCAGCGTCAAAAATCTAATTTGTACGGACAAATTTTCAGAGCACTCACTGATGGGACAATCATGTTTGACTAAATCTTTAACTGAGCATTTACAAACTATGATTCCATTAGATTTTAAACCAGACGATACTTGCAAATGTGCTTTTATAGAAAAACTAATTAAAATAACCTAATATTGTATCTAGTGTGAGAATTAAAAAAAGACTATAAGCTACAGAATGAGAATACACCATAGCCCCATTTTTCCTGGTGAATATTATGAACCAAGGAAATCTTAAAGCCCTGTGGGAGATTTGAATAAAATCTTAACATAAAATTTTAATTTAATCTTCCTGTTATATTTCATTATCCTGCTCCTTTTATGCAGGGGTATTGTCTTCATGTCTTCTGTGAAGGGCATACTCTTGGCCCAGTGCCTCTGTAGGGACCTCTTGCTTCGATCTCTGAACCAGGCCCTGCCAGGGCCCAGTGGGAAGATCAATCACTCGGGCATCTCCAGGGACACCAGGTCAAGTGGCAAAAGTTCATCCTCCAAAATTCCTGGTCCTCGGGACCTTTGTAGCATCGATTGTCAACTTGACAAAGCCAGCTGAGTTTTTGTGTGTGATCCACCGACAGCCTAAGGCAGAGCAAATCAGGAGAAGCCAACACTAAATCTTCAGGCCTTCTAAAGAGGAAGAGTGACGGGACAGCATTCTGCACCAGGAAAAACAAACTATATACGCCCAGCACCATTTAATAACTGTGTGAACGTGGACCAGCTGAATAAGCTCTTTGGGCCTCTGGCTGCTCATCTGTAAATGGGGTGGTTGCCCCACCCTGCAGTGGGTAAGCTGCCTCTGTTAGAGCTCTAGCTCAGTGTCTTGCGGCCCCACTGCATCCTCCTCTTGAGGCACTCAGAGAGGCTCAGTCATTGGTAGTTCCCTTCTCCCCACCTCCCCAATTACCCAGCAACACAGACAAAGGGCACATCAAATCTTTATGTGACCATAATGGAATTTGATGGAAGATCAATAAGACATAGAGGAGGGTCCTTGAATAACAACCTCAACCCATCATTGCTCTGGGAAGAAAAGCATCCATTGCCAAAAAACAAACATGTGCCCTATTAAATGAGAAATTCAGGAAGGTCACAGTGGAGCACAGTGACTTTGACAAAGATTCTCATATTATAACCCTGTCAAGCCACCCTGGAAAAGAGCCTCTAGGGGATCCTTAATGAGAGTTCACAATATCTTGACATCCAACAGAGATTGGCTAGCTTGAGGCAAAGAAATTGTAACGTCCCAGCCTAAGGGTGTGCATCTCATCCATACAGGAAAGAGGATCAGTAGATAGGGGCTGCTGGAATTTTCATAAGTATTTCTGAGGATGTTAATAGGAGTTCGACGACAGAGAGAGAGAAAGAGAAAGAGAGATCAACAGTCAAACAGAAGTTTGGGACATGCTGAATTAAGGGAAGTGCGAGACTTTTGGTATGTAATATGTCATTTATTCCTCATCCCAGTATTTTAAATTTCAAGTCAATATCATCTATCTTTCTCTACATTGGGAGAGGCACGACTTTTGCAAGGTCAAACAGTTAGTTATGTTAGAACATGGATTTTATCTCAAGTCTGCCTCACTCCCATGCTGGTAGTTTTCTATAAGAGTCCATTCCTTACAGAGGAAAGGAGCAGGGAGCCTTTTGAGGGGTACTTCAAGAAGTAAAAATAAAACTTGCCAATAAAGGCCATGGAAACCAAAATAATGCCTGCATGTGTGTGGGCAGTGTGTATTAGATGGTGCTCCCGTACCTTTAAGCCTGGGCAAAATTAATACCCCAGGGGACTGGCATAAGCTATATTCTCTGTTTCTGCCTAGGACAGAGCCAGAGCAAATGATACAAACGCTATGTGTTTAGCAACGAGGCCTCCTCCAACGAAAACGTGTCACTGGAGATTCTTTGCCCTGCCTTATGGCCAATCTCAGTGCAAGCTCTTTTCTAGCTGGGCACCACGATTAGTCAGGTGTCCACTGCCAGGATGACTCTTTTCCAGAGCCAGAGCAAATAAGCACATCAGCCCTCAGGGGCTGCATCTAAAGGATGCAGAGCCCCCCACATTTGGAGGGGCAGCCCAGGCTTCTCCGTCCCTCTGGTTCTTTGAAATCTGGGGAATGTTGTGTCACGTCATTCTCCTTTCCCGGGAAACCTGCCCACCTTTCGAGCCCAGCTCCTGGTTTTCATCATCCACGCTGTATCTCCAATGGGCACTCCCGGGCACACTTTACTTCTGCATGTCTGGACGCTGAGTGTTAAGCTCCCACCCGCCTCCCTTAGAATTTCACCTCTCACACCACCCCCACAGAAAATGGTGTGTGCCAATTAATGGACTCAAGCTTTTTCACAACAACTAGTCTTCTTTTGTTGTGATTTTGGTCTCCCTAGACCCAAAGGGCTGCAAGATCTCATCCCTCCTTCTTAGTCTGTGCCCCTCCTGTCCAATGCATTGTGCAGATGGTGCAACCCTCTCTGATTCAGATGCTTCTGGGGATTCTGGGACCACAAACTGTCAGTGCCTTCCCCTGGACATGGAACCTCAGAGCTTCAACGGTTGAAGGCTCTAGAAAGAAACTGTAATATATAGACAAGACTTTGCTGAAAAAAGTTTTTTTGAGCCATGTTCTTGTAAATATATTTCTGTGAGCAACCCATAGTGTCCTGAAGCCTCCAGAGGACGGTACCCCTGTCACTTAGGGAAGGTACCAGTTGTGTGGAGGATGCTTGGAGATGCTCCTCATGTGAGAGAGGTCAGAGGCTCCCTGGCCTGGGACGCTTAGGGTTGAGGGCGGGAAGGAAGCAGGGTTGCTAGGTGTATTGTTCTCAAAGGATAGTGTGGCTCTGTGTCTTGGGGGCCCCAGGGTCTTCTCTAAAAGTGACAAAAAGTAGCATGTCTCCATCTCTGCCTCCGCATGGGGAGATGCAAATGGCACTAATGTTTGGTGGCACGGGGGCAAAGCCATCGTGCAACTGCTCATTATTTGGAAATCAAGCACTATTTTCCAATATGGAGAAATTACAGGTTGATAATGTGATCCCAATGGAAACAAAATATAGTGGCTGATCCTTTCTGTCATTCAAATCCCAGTGTCAGCAGGGAATCCCTTTGCTCAGGGTTAAATATGATGGTTTGAAAGGGGAGACTTTAAAACATAAATATCAGGTATTTGTGTTTTACTTTATGGAAATTCTTGACCATTTAGCTGTTTGGTAATTGCTACGCACAGCTGAGTAAATATAGAGTGAGTTCCAAATCATTCAACATTGAGAAAATGGAACTATACGTGTGTGTGTGTATAAAACTTTTTATAAGAACAACTTCCTTTGACACTGAAGTTGGCCAGTTTTTCTGTGACTGGAGGTCAGCTAGAATGTGGTGAAATGTCAGGCCTGCCAAATACTCTCTTTAATTTCCAATTCAGAAATGTTGGCCAAAGTGATGGGAAGTAGGAAACTATATTTCTCTGAGCACTACTTTATTTTTCCCATTTCCCAGCCCATTCTGCACCAAGCAAGTTGGGCATCTCTACAAAAATACTTTCATTCCGTTCCTTTCTTTCCTCTAGCAGCTATCTCCAGGGCAGGGCTGTGGCTAGGCAGGAACTATTGGAGGGAGGTTGACCCAGGACACACAGAACCAGCTGCCTTGACAGTTTTGTGCCTCAGGACCTTTGCATAGGCCATGCCTTCTGGTTGGAAAATTGTCCTTCTCCTGACCAAATTACTCCTCATCCTTCAGATCTCATGTTAAATGCCGCCTCCCCAGACAGGTTTTATCTGACCTGTAACAGACCAGGCCGTATCCCCTGTGATTGGTTCTCACTGCATCCTAGATTTCTCTTTACAACTTCTCACAAGGAGTAACAAAGGAATTCTGAGTGGCTAGCAGGAGCCAGAGAGCCAGAACATGGGGGTCTTACAAGGCCAAGGGAGCCAATTGGCATCTAATCAATATGCATACAGTGGTTCAACCTTCTCCAGAGCATGGGATCAAAGCAAGCCACACGGGGGCAACTTCCAATTACGGATAGCTGGGAGAGACTTTTGAGCAAACTTATTTCTGTCTTTTTGCTCTGTGAATATTCTCAAACTCCAAGCTTTCCATCACTGTCCCTGACCCATTTTTACACTAACGTCGTATTTCAACCAAGTTTTGCCAGATTAAAGAAAAATACATTTGCTGCCTTCAAGATAATTTTCTGGCACGAACTTATTTCAAATTCCTGACTCTTCTTCTTTACCTCTGCTCTGAGAACCTCTATCCTCTTACAAGTTAGCTCAGCTCCTCTCCTCCTGGCCTCCTTCCTTGATGGCTCTGAGCAGATCTCCTGGACTTTGACCTTCGTCGTATCTCTAGCTGTGGTCTGGCTGCCACCTGCCATTCTCGGCTAGACCTTAAAAAGAAGTGGCCAGTCCTTAGTTCTCTCTGTGGGGTTTAGGGGAAGAATTAAAATACTCCAGTAAAAGCAAGACAAAGTCTCAGTCTTTGAGAGGATGAACTTTAGAATAAACAGTTTTATTTCTCTACTGAGGCAGACACTTAACTCTTGAGTTAAATAACCAGAGCTCCAAACCACCTGGAGCCAGAGTCTTAATGATGAGTTCAGAGGGTGGGACAGGAACTCCTGATTCCATTTTGCCTAAATATAGAATTAATCCTAAGAATGAGGAGTGGGGCTGGGGCTGGTGCCCAAAGTCAGATGTCTCCATCTGTGAGTAGATGTAGGTTGTCTGCTTTTATGATGTCGCCTTCACATCTTGCCAAGTCTATTCTCATTTCCTGACATCTAAGTCATTCTTAGGGAATTCCTGACAACTTCAAAAATCAGAAGCCTCAGTCAGTGTCATTTCCAAAACCACGTTTTCTTTCTACGGGAAGTTACAGCAGCTGATATTAGTGCCTTCATTGCTAAATTCCAGGACTGACCATGCATGTGGGAATAGGCTTACCTTACCTTATAAGGATTGCTAGCCAACATCTCCTTTGGGTTTTCACAGCTCATTATCACCTCATTAGAAAGGGTGGCAAGTCAAACTCTGGCACCAAAAATCCACTGTAGATAGGTCCTTAGTGACTTGGTTATCTGTGTTCTCCTCTTCAGAATTCAATTGACGTGCTAACTACCTTTTGTGCATCTAAGCACATTTAACACATTTACCTGTATTTTTATAATAGCGATTCTCTTCTTCCCCCTTGAACTTCAGTTTTGTTACGTTACCCTCTCACTGACAAGCAATCACACTTGTTGGGCTTTTTTAGCCTAGAATTGGAGGCACTTCTATTTCAAAACTCAAGAAGCCATATTCATTAATTTCGCTTCCAGAAATGAGGAGCAAGGACAGACCTGCCCGCCTCCTTCGATGTAAGAGAGGGCGTTCCTCCTGCCTGGGTCATTTTCCGTGGCAATATGGAGATGGGTTGTCTAGCATTCAATCCTGGAGATCAAGTGACTTCTCTCTATCCAAATGTGGCTCCAAAGTCTTCGAATAGTTACTAAGGGAACCATTTTGCCCTCTGTAGTGTGTCTGTGTACAAGTGTTCTGAAGCACGACATGCCAAACTGTGGGCATTAACTGAGGTCTGCTCCTTTGCAGATTTTACTCCGCAGTTTTAATTCAAATGTAATTGACCATGACAACGCTGAAGGCACTAAAATTCTTGCCTTACTGGAATTAATCATGAAACACTTCACCCATTGGCGAGATGTGCTGCAAGGGAAGGGCTTATGCAAACACCTCATTGAAAATTCATAGATAGAAAAATTTCCTGGAAAAGAGTAAAAACGGAACTCAGAGGAGAGTGGCATGAAAGTGAGGGCAGATAGACCACGTGGGCTGGCTCCGATTCCTTTTTGATTTCCACCTTATATTTTTATGGCCATTTAACAAGATGGACTATTGTGATAAGATGAGCTGCTCTTGTGATGCTGATGTCTCCCAACTGCCTTGATGCTGTTTTCCGCTGAAAGATTTATAGATTCTGCCCACACTGGGCATTCTACTAGGGACCTCAGCGTGGGAGTTAGAAGAAGGATGACATATTTGGGATTCTGTGGATTCATATTCCACTTTCAGCATTTCTCCTAAATTGGATCCTATAAGTCTTTCTCAGAAAATGTAATTGAAATTAGAGTCTGTATCTCTGGTTGAATAAGATATTAGATGAGAAATTCATTAAGACCCTGAAAGGCCAAATGGTGTCTGAGTGGGTGTTTCAGCAGCAGCGAGAAAGCCCTGTTTTAACATGGGGTCCTGGAGACACCTGTCACAGCGTGCAATTAAGTGTAGCAAAGCCCCTCAGGAAAATTCAGGAGTTATCGTCACCAGGAAGCATTTCTTGATCACCATCATCCGACCCCCCACCCCACCTCTGGCTCCCTGCTCCAAATGATGCCTCCCACCGCATGTTACCATGGGGCCCCTCAGATTTTTATCACAGCTAGGAACACTAAAGCACTTATGCAAGTGTCTTGCCCACTGGAAAGAAAGTTCCTCAACACCATAACTGTGTTTCCTTCGTCTTTATCTTCCCAGATCTTAGCCATTAGTAGCTGCTCAGTCAATACTTGAGCTTGTTGGGGAGGGAGGGGTGAATTACCCCTTCTACCCTTCTTGTGTTCTTAGGGCTGGACTCATGGTAAAACTGACACACGATCAGGTTAACAGCAGAAAAACCCAGTTTAACACATACATGTTGGAGATCATAAAGAAATGATGCTCAGAGAGTGAACAGAGCAGGCAGTGTGTATACGTGTGTGTGTGTGTATATATATACATATATATATATATATATATATATATACATATATATATATATATATATATCTTTTACACAAAGAAACAACGCATTAGTGAGGTATGGAATTAGTGAGGACTTTAATCTGAGTTTAGGTTCAGGGTAGTAAATTCACGTGGTTTGTTTGTACGGGCTTCTTGGTCCTGAATTCCCAAGCTCTAGTGATAAGGATGCAGGGGGAGCATCTGTCACGTGGGGGATTTATATCCTGCTTTCAGGGGGAACATAGAGAGGAAAGTCAAATGCTTTATTTTTCCTTTTGCCTTGGCTGCTTCTCAAGTAACTTTAATTTAAAATATTCAATATGCCCTTGTGGGATAGTTGAGGCAACCTGCCCTGGGCCCCAACAAGCTGAATAATAAAAGATCATCTATATTTTCTATGATTTATGGAAATGTGCTCCTGTTATGTTCTTTGCTTAGGTTGCCCTTCCCACACCTCATTTCCTAGACAGGTTAGTATGGAGGGAAAACCTCTTACAATCTTTATGTGACATTAGGTGCCCTGGCTCTTGCACCCATGAGCGCACCATAGACTCATACTTCCAACCGATGAGGATGCTATGGTGCTTGCTACAGGGAAAGGAAGCTGGGACATTCCACTTAGAAATCCAGCAAGTTTCCCATGTCCAGTGTCGTCTGCAAGGGAGTTAGATAATCACTGCCCACCTTAGAGGGAAGAAGGAATGAAAGAGCCACAGGTCTGCCCAGCTATGGAGGGAGAAATGACTGTTATCTCTGCCCAAACCCCGGGCTTCCTCCATGTACAAAATTCCAAGACAGGAACCATTGAAGCTTTGTAAATGGTGTTGAGCAAACCCCTCTTCAAACAGAGTCTGTGTCCTGGAATCCACTTGAATCAGGAGAACCTCACACTCTGACCATCTCTGGTATATAGAGATTAAACCGATAAGACCAGAGTCAACCAGATATGGGCAGGTGGGAAGTTGGGCGTTGTGTGGGGATGCAGGAAGCATGGTGGTGTTTGTAGGGTAGAAGACCAACATAAAATTACCCTGATCTCATCGCCTATTCCTGCTGCTGAAAAGCAACTAGACATTTCACAGATTGGCTTCAGGCAAGTAGGGCTTTATGGATTCTCGAGCCTGAGACCCTCAGGAAAGTTCAGCCTAGTAGAGAACTTGAAAGGGAGGTGAGCCATGAGGGAAAAGGGACCCTGAGCTCCTAATATTGCCAACCATTTCACATGCATTCCTTCATTTAATACCCACAAAATCCTGGAGGCTAAGTATTCTTGTCTCCATTTTACAGAAAACTATGGCTCTTACACAATTTACGTCAGGTTTAAAAGTCATTACGTGGCTGAACTGACTGCACTGATTCCAGAGCCCCTGATCCATTCATTTTACTAGAAAAGGAGAAAAGAGGAAATGAAGAAAAAGCAAGGAACATAGAAGAGAAACAGAAGAGGAAATACAAAGAAAAATAAAAGCCTCATATACCAGGAGAGAAACAGAAGAAGCATCTGGACTCCTGAGCCCCTCCCCTTAGTCTGTAAGGGAAGGAGGTCTCAGGGTAAATAACAACAAGCAGGTCTCCTGGCCTTCTGAGCCTTCCCGGCTCACCTCAAGCTAGTTCTCTTCTATATTTGATTATTCATTTCCTTCAGGAGGTAATCTGAGTTTTGGTGAATTTCTGTACCAAAATGGTCGATGAACTAGGTATAATGGCAGTGCAAAAACCACGTTAATTTTCAGGTAATTCTGATAAATACACCAGTAGCTGCATAAGTCAATTCCTTATATGGTTGTTCAACCAGAACACTACTTTGTCTTGAGTCCATGACAGAGGATGTCCTTCATTATTACAGTTCCATTCATGGTGGATGCACAGTGTCCAATCTCTCTGGGTGGACACGGGAGTCAGGAGTCTGGGCTCTAGTTCTCACATCCATCACTGCCGAATAAACTCACTTGGGAAACACAGTGAGATCTCATTGCTTGTCATATTTACTGAAACATCATTCCCAGATTGATTTTGCCTTTTTGAATGTGGACACATCCTAATTGCGTTACTCTCATTTCAATTTAGCCACATCTGTTCACTTTTTTATTGAGAATTCTTTCATTGCCTCTCAGATCAGAAAATGCTCCTCCTTGCAGAAATTTAATAAATATTTACTTCTAATTTGTTGTTTTTTTAATATTTAAATCCAAAAAATTTATTTTGCAGTATTGTATGAGGTAGGGATATAATTTATTCCCAATTATTCAAGCATCAGATATTAAATAATCATCTTTGTCCTTACTGATTTATGATGCTTCTTTTAGACTGGAGTAGTTTTTTGTTTTTCAGCTCAAAATTCTTGTCTGCTAGAACCCTTTTCTCCAGCCATTCTGGCTCATTTTTTAGATGGAGAAGATCTTCTACAGGAATTCCTGAAATTTATAAGTGGTTTCCCTTATAAATTGTTTGCCCTTTCCATCTATTTCTCTCTCTTGATATTCTTCTCTCTTTTGTCTCTCCCTTCTCAACACTATAAATCTTTTTCTCCCCACATGGAATAATTTCTCAAACATTTCCTTCAACACTAATTCAATTTTCTGCACTATCAATTTTGTTCCTTTTTGACCACAATGCCGATTTTAAACGTGCTATAACTATTTTTTTTTTTTTTTTGGTTTTGTGGCAGATTTTAAAATTTTAGCTTATGCTATTTGATCCCAGAATTTTGCCTTTTTATCTTACCTTTCTTTCCTTATATGTGATTTTTCTTGTTTCATGATTCCTCTTTATCTTACCGAGAGCACAAATCAGATATTTTTGAAACCTGATCTATTTTCACAACAACTGTCAAAGACACACTTCTCCTCTCAGTCCTCCACATCTGTTATGCGGCAGAATTTTCTCATAGGCCATAGTGTTACATATAGCAAGACAGTGAAATATTTGGCAGAGATCTAAATTCCCTTAGCTCTTTATTTGCCTTATTTCATGTGACTTTCCAAGATGGGGAGAACACTGTTCCTCTAGGAAATGGCTACAGACAAGTCTGCTGTGGACCACCCACTGGAAATTTGGATCATGCTTAATGATGAGCCTGCCATTCACTAAACACTGTACATGAGGCATTGTGTAGTTGCCTAACATGAGTCATCTCTAATCCTCAGAAAGAGGAGGCAGCCTTATGTCCACATTAGTTGAGGAAACTGAGTCTCAGAAAGGTTACTCCTTAGTCAAGACCATACACCTAAGAAGCAGTACAACTGGTATTTGAGTTCAGATCTGTTTGGTCTCAAACCCACTATATAAATCAATAAATAACCAACTTCTACATAGAATAACCATAAATGATTAAAAAAACACATTCAGATCATACTGCTCTGTGATTGGTCAGCCAATACCTCGTCTCTCCTTAAGACAAATATAAAAAATAATCTAGAAATACAGTAGTACAGAGGGCTAAGAGAAAGCACTTATCACTTCGTTCCGGATCATCTGCAGAAAGATTATTTGCATTTTGCTTTATCCAATTTTTCTTACACAACTGTCAAGTATTATCTCTAGATCTAAGTTAATTAAAGTTAGCCAAAGGGAATAAAGACAAGGAAACGTATTCTGTAAGAACATATTAGATACTCTCACCCTCAATCACTGCAGAAGTCACAGAGGGCACCATTGAGCTAATGTTTACTCTGTCTGCCCTTGTACTTCATATTCCTATTATCTCTGGCATCTCCCTTTCTAAAACTGGCACTTATAAATCCATCTGGTTCTCCAGCTCTCTCCTTCTCTTCCACAATGATATTTTAGGCTGTTAGGGCAGTATTTACTGCTTTTAATCTGTTGCCTTTCATTCACTCTCCATGGCTTCCTGACTCCCGGACCCCTAGCCTGTTAAACACTTCAGCAAAAGCCCTATATGATTGACTAATAATCAAATGGAGTGGACTCTTTTCAGTTCTCATCCTATTTGGTTTATCTGCAGAAGTTGATGCTGGCGTACACCCCATCGTTTTTAACACTTCTCTTTCCTTCCTTGATTCCTGTGATGTCATCTCCTGCTTCTCACACCTCTGACAGCCCTTTTCCCTGTTTACCAAGTCTTCTTCCTCTCACTTTCACTAAGATGATTTGCAAAGTCTCTCTAGTCCATGCCTAAACCTAAACTTATAAATACCCATCTTTTCCCAACTCTTAGAGCCCCTGAGTCAATGAAATCTCTTTCTAATTGCCTATTGAATGGCTGCATTTGGGTATATTATAGGGGAGTTGACTGACAATAACATCTTCAAAGTCAGCTTCATTTTCCGCCCCCTCGAACCTGAAGTTCCTCCTTCAACCAGTTTTGTCTAAGTCATCTCGTGGGCCAGCTGAAGACCTCAAACCAGACAATCTGAGTGTTGCTCTTACCTACTCCTTCTCGGTGAACCCCACCTTCTGTTTGTCCCCAAAGTTAGCATATCCACCACTGCCACCTCTTCCCTACCCCAGGTGAGAATCACCTCTAAACCGTGCTGCCTCAACTGTTGACAAACACGCCCCTGTCTCTAATCTTTGTCCCTCTAACATTGCCTCCAAGGTACTCACAAGATTACCTTTCTAAAACACAAATACTTTCATGAAATTCCCTGATACTAGGAATTTGATGCCTTCCCACTATGGCTTCATTTGGTGGCTTCATTATTTTGTCATAAATCCACCTGACACGCTGTTTTTAATATACTGGCTTCAGGCCACTTTTGAAAATTCACCTTTCTCTTCCTCCAAATCCTACTGTCTTATGTACTATAGTTCTCCTTGTTACCTATAGCACACTGTGTAATTTCAAAACTCCATGTCTTTGCTCATTTTGCTTGCTTTCTTTCTTATTCAAATTTGTTAAGACCCATTTCAAATGTCACATCCTTTCTGCTGCTCCCCAGGATCCTCAAACAAAATCAATTGCTTGCCTCTTCTTTCTATGAATGTATATAATGTCAGCACATTGCACAAGCACAAATTGTAGCATATAATAAAAAAAAGTCTTTTTTTAGATTTTCGTACCTTAATATTTGTTAGGCTCTATGACTGACTACTTCACTCTTGGATAATAATAATTCCTCCTATTTCTTTACTTTGGAAACAGCCTCAATTCAGAAATTAGAATGTCAAGTTCCAAAAACTTTAATAATCTCCAAAAATAACATTGGCTTGTCGCCGTGGAAGAAGAGGCCATGATTCTTCTCTTTTGATTGATCATTCCAGGGATGCAGGAAAAGACAAAATGACAGGGAAGCTCTTCCTAGAGCTGGCACTTCCACAAGATGTCTCTGAGGTCTCAGGCCATGGCAAATGCTGATAGTGACTCTCTTGGCACTCTTGCAGAAATCTGTAGGATCCTCTGCTAGGGCACGTCACATGTAGTTTCCCACATCACTCAACTACCCACTTTCCCCTGGTCCCTTGTCTTTAGAGGTCTACATTCACTCTTATTATTGCAGTTCCACCGCCTCTTTACATAGTGCTCTTGAGAAACCCACAAAATAGCTCCAGGCTGGCTCCCTCTTCTGCAGACTATACTTCTGGTTCCCAGAAAATGCTCCTTCCACTTTGACCCTCCAACAGAGGGGAATTAACTTGCTTCCCAGATGTAGCAGTAGCTTACCTTCCTTACTACTGATAGAGCAGTTTGACAGTCTATGTTGCCTGCCCTCCATGTCCTTTCACCAGATTCAATCCCCTTCTAGTCTCACGTGTAAAGTTCTCTGTTAGGTTCCTGTGAAATCTCTGTCTCTAGCCTTGAAGTGAAGGAGGTAGCACCCTTACTCATCTACTCCTTTAGGTGGGAACCAAGTAAATCAGGTACCACATCATTTCTTACCATGGAAATTTCATCCTGAAATCTTATTTTCATCTCCATTCTTTCAACCTTTTCTAGCCTAGAGTTGCGTCAGGAGTCACTGTTTAAGGCTGATCATGATTCATGACATCCGTTAACCACTTATTTTGAAATCCCTCCTTTTAGTTTAGTGTAGTTCACTTTATAAGCAGCATCTTTAGTACTTTGGCTTCTTGCTTAAAATTTTAATTTTAACATCCTTTTATGCACAAATTCACACACATGCATGTAATATACTTAGGAGGATGAAAATGCTTTTCCTTAGGAATCTTAAATCTGCATCAGCCTCACCTCCTGGGATTAGCAAGAAATCCAATACCACTCAATTATTTATGGCATGAAGATTGTGCAGATTTTTGCCCCTGTGCTATGACAGTTTAAAAACTCTGAGATTGGCATCCAGTACAGAGAAGTGAGCTCCTAATAAACTGATCCACCCCAAAGTAATAGTTATGAGCTCTGAATTAGCTTGAAAACAAAACAAAATGGGGGAAAAAAGACAAAATGCCTATTTGGAGGGCTCTGGAGACTAAACAAAAGAAGACACTATTTGGAGTGAAATCAAAATTTAGAGAAAGGGTCTAGCAAGCAGTGAATTTCTCTCTACCTTTTCTTTTTCTGTTGTTGTTTTTCTTTCTTTCCCTTTCTCTCTTCCTTCCTTCCTCCCTTCCTCCTTTCTCTCTCTCTCTCTCTCTCTCTTTTGCTTTACCTCAAGGGCAGCCACAGTCACAGTTATCACAATTGCACCACATAGCTAAAACTTTCGTAGAAAAACCACTAGTTTGGTTGTTCACGAGTAAAAGCCCTGGAACTACAAGTGCCAAACAGAGAATGAGCAAGAAACACTATACATAAGACAGCGAAAGAGAAGAAAAATTATGGAACTCCTAGTACTGTGGATAAACTGTAAAAGTTGATGACTGACTTCTAAATCATGCATATGAAAGGAAAATCAAAAGCAACTTGAGCTCGACCTCAAAGAACTAAATTGACACTTGGACCACTGTGCTCCACAGAGATGATCACTTGGATTTGAGTCCAGTAAGTGAATTGCCTGCTTAAAAAAAAATCAACAATCTCTGGGAAAGTATAAGAGAATACAGAATCCTCACAACATAACATTCAAAATGTCCAAGATACAATCCAAAGTTACTCGACATAAGAAAAACAAGGAAAAAGATATGCAACAGATGCCAACCTCAAGATGATGCAAATGCTAGAAGTATCAGATAAGGATATTAAAGGGTCTATTATAAGTATGCACACTAAAATAAAGTAAAAAAAGAACTGATAACACATAATTAATGGAAAGATAGTAAATGTCAGCAAAGAAATAGATAACATAAAAAATAAAGAGTTGGACATTTAAGACCTGTAAAATATGATACTTGAAATAAATTTTTTAGCAGATGGGCTTAAGAACAGTGCAGCAAAAAAAGGGATGGAATCAGGGAACACAAAGATAAATCAATATAAGTCACACAATCTAAACACAAGAAAGAAAAATATCAAATATAAGCAGTCTGAGGGTCCTGAGGAAAATTTCAAAAAGTCTAAAAGCGAGAGAGAGAGAGAAAAGAGGATAAAAATATTTAAAGAGTTAGTGTCCAACAATTCCCAAATTTGTTAAAAAGCAAACATACAGATTCAAGAAGCTCAGTAAATACTGAACGTGATATATTTGAGGAAAACCACACCTAGGCAAATCATAATCAGATTGCTAAAACAATATAAAAAGTTTGAAAGCAACCAGTAAATATCAACATATTACCTACAAGGGAATAATAATTTGGATGACTGTAGATTCCTGATTAGAAACTATGGAGGTCAAAAGATGGTGGAACCACAGCTTTAAAAGGCTAAGCATAAAAGCTATCTGTCAACCCAGAGTTCTGTGAGCAGTAAAGATACTTTAATAAATGAAGGCAAAACAAAGACATTTTTAGATAAAGGAAAACTACAGTAATTCATTGCCACCAGATTTTGAAGCACATGAAGTGTTCAAAGGAAATTTTTCAGCATGAAGAGAAATGATATCAGAATGAAACTAGACTCTTTAGAAATGAATGAAAAACACTGAAATGATAAATATAAAAGATTATTATTTTTTTTAGCTCCTTCAAAAGTACATATGCTATTTAAAGCAAAAACTATAAATTGCCTTACATGTTAATGTGAATAGATGTAACACAGATGACAACCAGAACTAAAAGGAGGCCAGAGAATTAAAAATCCTACATGGGAGAGGAAGATCCAAGATGGCGGCGTGAGTAGTCTTCTTTGTCTCTCCCCCTTCGAATCTACAACTAATTGGACATTCATCGCTTAACAAAGGATATCCATATAGCATCTCAGGACGCCTGAGAGACCCACGCTGCTATACATTGGAAGGCAGATGGACTTCCCTCCGGGAGGAGGTGGAGATAGGTGAAAACTCTCCAACCCCGACCCCTGAACAGCCTAGTACCTGCAAGCGGCTTTCTTCCAGCAGACACCCCCAGAACATCGCCACACACCAAGGGCAGGAGGGAGTGCACACCAGAGGAGCGACAGTGGAAACAGGTGACCAGAGCCCTACCTAAGCCCCCCACAATTACACCTAAGCCCAGACGGAAGCTCCAGAGTTACACACTGGAGGCAGTGGGGAAAACCCATACCCACCATTAGCGGAGAGGCCCTTCCCAGCATCCACAACGCCGGGAGGCTCCTGGAGAGAATCCCAAATGGGGCAGTGGCCTGCCAGCTGCCGCCGCCAGCCTCACTGACTGGGCTTTCGCCTGGGCGGGGCTTGGGGCTACCGGAGATCTCCTTGGAGAGGACTGGGGCTGGGTGGAGCTCCAGTGGCCGGCTCCACGGCCTGGGGGGGAAACTCCAGAGTTCCATCTGAGCAGCAGGCAAAGTCTCTACCTGCCATTAGCAGAGAGGCCCCGCCCAGCATCCACAACACCGGGAGGGTCCCGAAGAGGAGAATCCCAGGCAGGGCAGCAGCCGGCCAGCTGCCACTGAACTCAAGGTCTCCAGCTATCCCCCAGACAGGGTAAGGGGCTCCCCGAGATCCTAGGGGAGAGGTCTGTGGCTGGGTGGAGTTCCAGCGACCTGGCTCCGTGGCCCAGGGTGAAACTCTCCAGTCTCACAGCAGCCTCAGTGATAGCCTCTGCACAGCACTAGTAGAGAGCACCCACCCGGCAACCACAAGCCTGGAAGACCCTGGGACAAAACTAGCATAGCTAGGTGAGCTAACCACAGACTGCAGAAGATGCCCATATCTCTGCTGTGACCCATAGTGGACAAGTGAGATTTTGTGTGTGACAACAGTGACAGAGCTGCTAATATAAGTGATCCTGCCCCTGGCCACTGGGAAAGCCCATAACACTGCTGCAGACCCTAAGGAGGGAGCACGTCTAGGTGGTCTGCAACAGAAGGCACCAGCTGCCTGAAGCCCCCTTGTGACGGCCCCCACAGCTGAAGAGGGAACCCACAGGACCACTGTGACTATGAGGAGGGGCCCAGGCCCAGTTAGCAACAGCTGATAGGGTTCCTGGTTGGTGCAGTATAAACAGCTGTCCCCCCACCACACCAGCAGAAACAAGTGGAAGCAGTAACTAAACTCTTTTTCTATGCGGAGGCACAAATCTACACCATCAAGCAATATGAAAAAATATATTAAATCTCCAGAACAGAAGGAAAATGACAAATACACAGAAAACAATCCCAAAGACCATGAAATATATAACCTAAATGATGATGACTTCAAAACACCCATCTTTAAAAAACTCAATGAGTTAAAAGAGAATTCAGATAGACAACTCAATGAGTTCAGGAGCTATGTCGCAAAAGAGTTCGACACTATAAAGAGAACTAAACAGAAATACTGGAAATGAAGAACACAATAGAGGAAATTAAGAAGAATCTAGATGCACTGAACAGTAGGGCCAATAATATGGAGGAAAGAATTAGCAATTTGGAAGATAGGAATATAGAAATGCTGCAGGCAGAGGAGGAGAGAGAACTAAGACTAAAAAGAAATGAAGAAACTCTCCGAGAATTATCTGACGCAATTAGGAGATGCAACGTAAGGATTATAGGTATACCAGTGGGAGAAGAGAGGGAGAAGGAGGCAGAAAGCCTATTCAAAGAAATAATGTCTGAGAACTTCCCAAACCTGGGGAGAGAGATGGAACTTCATGTGACAGAAGCCAATAGATCTCCAAACTTTATCAATGCAAGAAGACCAACCCCAAGGCATATAGGAGTGAAGCTAGCACAAGTCAACGACAAGGAGAGAATACTAAGGGCAGACAAGCAGAAGAAATTAACCTAAAAAGGAATCCCCATCAGGCTGTCAGCAGATTTCTCAGCAGAAACTTTACAGGCTAGAAGAGAGTGGAATGATATATTCAAAAATCTGAAGGACAAAAACCTACAGCTGAGAATTCTCTACCCAGAGAAAATATTCTTCAAATATGATGGAGAAATAAAAACTTTCCCAGATAAACAAAAATTAAGGGAATTCATTGCCACAAAACCTCCTCTTCAAGAAATGCTCAGGAAAACCCTCCTTCCTGAAAAATCAAAAAAAGGAAAGGGGCTACAAAACCAAGAGCAGAGGAGATAAGTAGAAGGACAACAACAGAGAGTAGCAGCTCTCTATCAGAACAGACTAAACCATGGGACGAGAAACAAAAGGAATTGAAGAGAACCGGAAAACAAGACATAAAATGGTAGTGGTAGGCCCCCACATTTCAATAATCCCTCTAAATGTAAATGGATTGAACTCTCCAATCAAAAGACACAGAGTGGCAGGATGGATCAAAGAACAAGACCCAACAATATGCTGCCTCCAGGAAACACACCTCAGCCCCAAAGACAAACACAGACTCAGAGTGAAGGGATGGAAGACAATACTCCAAGCTAATAATGAACAAAAGAAAGCAGGTGTCGCTATACTAATATCAGACAAAGTAGACTTCAAAGCAAAACAGATAAAGAAAGACAAAGAGGGACAGTATATAATGATAAAAGGGACTCTCCACCAAGAAGACATAACACTTATAAATATATACACACCCAACACAGGAGCACCAAAATTCATAAAGCAACTCTTAACAGAACTAAAAGAAGACATCAACAACAATACAACAATAGTAGGGGACCTCAACACCCCATTAACACCAATGGATAGAACACCCAGACAGAAAATCAACAAGGAAATTATAGAATTAAATGAAAAGTTAGACCAGATAGACTTAATAGATATATATAGAACACTTCATCCAAAAACAGCAGGTTACACATTCTTCTCAAGTGCGCATGGAACATTCTCAAGGATAGATCATATTTTGGGAAACAAAGCAAGCATCAATAAATACAAGAGAGTTGAAATAATATCAAGCATCTTTTCTGATCATAATGCTATTAAACTAGAAATCAACTACAAGAAGAAAGCAGAGAAAGGTGCAAAAATGTGGAGACTAAACAACATGCTACTGAACAAACAATGGATTATTGAAGAAATTAAAGAAGAAATCAAATATTATCTGGAGACAAATGAAAATGAGAACACGTCATACCAAATCATTTGGGATGCAGCAAAGGCAGTCCTAAGAGGGAAATTCATTGCAATACAGGCTCACCTCACTAAACAAGAAAAAGCTCACATAAGCAACCTCAAACGACATCTAACAGAATTAGAAAAAGAAGAACAAACAAAGCCCAGAGTCAGTAGAAGGAGGGAAATAATAAAAATAAGAGCATAAATAAATGATATTGAAACAAAAAAGACAGTAGAAAGGATCAATGAAACAAAGAGTTGGTTCTTCGAAAAAATTAACAAAATCGACAAACCCTTAGCCAGACTCACCAAGAAAAGAAGAGAGAAATCTCAAATAAATAAAATTAGGAATGAGAGAGGAGAAATCACAACAGATACCAAAGAAATACAAGGGATCATAAGAGAATACTATGAAAAACTAGATTCCAACAAATTGAACAACATAGAAGAAATGGACAAATTCCTAGACTCTTACAACCTCCCCAAACTGAACCAGGAAGAAATGGAGAATCTGAATAGGCCAATCACAAGTAAAGAAATAGAAACAGTAATCAAAAACCTCCCCAAACATAAGAGTCCAGGATCAGACGGCTTCTCTGGAGAATTCTACCAAACACTCAAAGAAGATTTAATACCTATCCTTCTCAAACTATTCCAGAAAATAGAGGAAGATGGAGTACTCCCTAACACATTCTATGAAGCGAACATCACTCTGATCCCCAAACCTGACAAAGACAACACAAAGAATGAGAACTACAGGCCGATATCACTGATGAACATAGATGCAAAAATCCTCAACAAAATTTTGGCAAACCGAATACAGCAATACATCAAAAAGATTATACACCATGATCAAGTGGGATTTATACCAGGGACACAGGGATGGTTCAACATCCGCAAGTCAATCAATGTGATACACTACATCAACAAAATGAAAAACAAAAACCACATGATCATCTCAATAGATGCAGAGAAAGCATTCGACAAGATCCAACACCCATTTATGATAAAAACCCACAATAAAATGGGTATAGAACGAAAGTACCTCAACATAATAAAGGCCATATATGACAGACCCACAGCCAACATCATACTCAATGGACAAAAACTGAAAGCCATCCCTCTGAGGACAGGAACAAGACAAGGTGCCCACTTTCACCACTCCTATTCAACATAGTACTGCTGGTGTTGGCCAGAGCAATTTGGCAGGAAAAAGAAATAAAAGGAATCCAAATAGGCAATGAAGAAGTAAAACTCTCGCTGTTTGCATATGACATGGTCTTATATATAGAAAACCCCAAAGAATCCTTAGGAAAACTATTAGAAACAATCAACAGCTTCAGCAAAGTTGCAGGGTATAAAATCAACATACATAAATCAGTAGCATTTCTATACACTAACAATGAACTAACAGAAAAAGAACTCAAGAACTCAATCCCATTCACAATCGCAACGAAAAGAATAAAATACCTTGGGATAAATTTAACCAAGGAAGTGAAAGATTTATACAATGAAAACTACAAGACTTTCTTGAAAGAAATTGACGACGACATAAAGAGATGGAAAGACATTCCAGGCACATGGATTGGAAGAATAAACATAGTTAAAATGTCCATGCTACCTAAAGCAATCTACAGGTTCAACGCTATCCCAATCAGAATCCCAAGGACATTCTTTACAGAAATTGAACAAAGAATCCTAAAATTCATATGGGGCAACAAAAGACCACGAATTGCTAAAGCAATCCTGAGTAAGAAAAACAAAGCCGGAGGCATCACAATCTCCGATTTCAAAACATACTACAAAGCTACAGTAATGAAAACAGCATGGTACTGGTACAAAAACAGGTCCACAGATCAATGGAACAGAATTGAAAGCCCAGAGGTAAAACCACACATCTATGGACAGCTAATCTTTGACAAAGGAGCTGAGGGCCTACAATGGAGAAAAGAAAGTCTTTTCAACAAATGGTGCAGGGAAAACTGGACAGCCACATGTAAAAGAATGAAAATTGACCATTCTTTTTCACCATTCACAAAAATAAACTCAAAATGGATCAAAGACCTAAAGATCAGGCCTGAAACAATAAGTCTTCTAGAAGAGAATATCGGCAGTACACTCTTTCACATCAGTTTCAAAAGAATCTTTTCGGACACTGTAACTCCTCAGATGAGGGAAATAATAGAAAGAATAAACAAATGGGACTTCATCAGACTGAAGAGTTTCTTCAAGGCAAGGAAAACAGGATTGAAACAAAAAAACAGCCCACTAATTGGGAAAAAATATTTACAAGCTACTTATCCGACAAAGGATTAATCTCCATAATATACAAAAAACTCACACAGCTTAACAACAAAAAAACAAACAACCCGATCAAAAAATGGGCAGAGGACATGAACAGCCATTTCTCCAAAGAAGATATAAGGATGGCCAACAGACACATGAAAGGATGTTCATCATCACTAATCATCAGGGAAATGCAAATCAAAACTACACTAAGATATCGCCTTACATCCGTTAGATTGGCAAAAATATCCAAAACCAAGAGTGACAAATGTTGGATAGGTTGTGGAGAAAAAGGAACCCTCATACACTGTTGGTGGGAATGCAAACTAGTGCAGCCACTGTGGAAAACAGTATGGAGATTTCTCAAAAAGTTAAAAATAGAAATACCTTATGACCCAGCCATCCTACTACTGGGTATCTATCCGAAGAACCTGAAATTAGCAACCCCAAGAGTCCCATGCACCCCTATGTTCATCGCAGCACTATTTACAATAGCCAAGACGTGGAACCAGCAACTGATGACTGGATAAAGACGACATGGTATATATACACAATGGAATACTACTCAGCCATAAAAAAGGACCAAATTGTTCCATTTGCATCAACATGGATGGACCTTGAGGGTATTATGTTAAGCGAAATAAGCCAGACAGAGAAAGACGAATCTATATGACTCCACTCATAGGTGGAAGTTAACATATAGACAAAGAGAACTGATTGGTGGTTACCAGGTAAAAGGGGGGGCGGGGGGAAGGCACAAAGGGTGAAGTGGTGTACCCACAACATGACTAATGATAATGTACAACTGAAATCTCACAAGGTTGTAATCTATCATAATCTTAATTAAAAAAAAACATCCTACATGGCTTCAGAGCTTCTGTATTTTACATAAAGTAGTAATATGTAAATTCTAGGTAGAATTAGAAAAATTAAGTTTGTATATTGTAATCTCCAGGGCAACCAGTGGCCAGGTTCAGCTAATTCTTTCTTGTCTCAGGTATTCAGTGCTGCTGTCCCAGCCAGCTACTTGGTGTACCAGTTCACTGGGGCTCTTTCGGTCATCTGTCAGATGCATGAAATTGCTGGGCTGACAGTCAGAAGAGTTAGAAGGGAATGTGGTAAAGCATAGATTAGATGTACTGAAATACATATGTTAAATAAAAGCTATGCAGTCCTGTCACAGAGTGAAGAGAAGATTGTAAGTCTTGTTTCTACGGTGATTTTATTTATTATATGTTGTAAATCTAAAATTATTTATTTTATTGTTTATAACGCTATTTTTTTTAATTTTGCAGTAAGCCCTTTGGCAGTAGTAACTGAAAAAGGTAAGAGCACATTTCATCAAAAATAAAAAGGACTGAAATTCCATCTCTTAGAAAAGTTGGTGATGAACCTGTAACTTACACAATGTTTTGTCAAAATTCACTTTCTACTATGAGGCCATAGTACTTTTTCTCACCACATGAAAACTAGAAGACAAAAATTGCTAGAGAAGCATTACAATCCACTTGGATGTAACTACTTTATCTTGATTGCGTTGGCTAGGACTTCCAGTACAGAGTTGAACAGAAATGATGATATTGGCATCTTTGTCTCATTTTTTTATCTTAGGTAGAAAACTCAATATTTCAAAGATAAATATGATGTTTACAGTAGACATTTTGGAGTTACTCATCCTAGTTTGCCATTTATTTTTAAACATGAATGAGGG
This sequence comes from Equus przewalskii, assembly GCF_037783145.1. Taxonomy (NCBI): domain Eukaryota; kingdom Metazoa; phylum Chordata; class Mammalia; order Perissodactyla; family Equidae; genus Equus; species Equus przewalskii. Next base: position 85,285,157 of record NC_091831.1, read on the forward strand.
TACAATTTTACCAAATGCTATTTTTACATATGTCACAGTGATCATATAATTTTTCTCCTTTATGTAAATGTATAAATAATAGTGATTGATTTTCAAATGTTAAGTCAGCATTACAGATCCAAATAAACCGTCCTACTTCATGGCATATTATCTATTTAAATTGAATTTGAAATTGAATTGAAAATGAAATTAAAATTATTTCATTCACTAATATTATGTTTAGGATTTTTGCATTAGAATTATTTTATAGGGATGAATGTTACAAAACCAACTTGTTTATGAATACAGACTTTTTTTTGAGGAAGATTAGCCTTGAGCTAACATCCACCACCAATACTCCGCTTTTTCCTGAGGATGATTGACCCTGAGCTAACACCTGTGCCCATCTTCCTCTACTTTATGTTTGCAACGCCTGCCACAGCATGACTTGATAAGTGGTGGGTAGGTCTGCACCTGGGATCTGAACCAGAGAACCCCGGGCCACCAAAGCGGAGAGTGCAAACTTAACTGCTGTGCCACTGGGCCGGCCCCCAGAGATATTTTTAAATGATATAATTTTATCATGCAGGTAATCTCTTTCTCTTTCAAAATGGTCTCATTGTAAAGGATAAATTATATGGTGACTTTAACAGTGAATAAAACAGAGAAAAAACACACAAGGCGCACATCATAAACTACGATAGAGTGAAACAAGAAGACCACAGCCCAAAGACTCAGGAGTAGCAAAGATCTCAGACTGATAAGGAAATTGTCAACAACGGCTTAAGAATAAAACCTCAGTTTGGCATCTTCAGTAAAACAGAAGAAGACATACACTCAGTTAAACAAGAGTAGAAAACCTTAAGCCAATGAAAGACAGAGACGGAAATTCAACAGAATGAGATAAGGAATGAAGAGGATGAGATTCACAGGGAGACGGGCGATCAGAGAAGGATTTACAAGGCATCTAAACAAGAAAAAGCAGAATCAAAATCCGTGTTAGAGAATAAAAATGATCAGAACTGAAACAGCTGGAAGTAAATGAGTAGGGCTTTCAGATCAAATAGCAATTTAAAACCAACATTTAACTTGCCCCTCTGGCAACCCCACTGAAACGAATAAAGAAATACAAAATTGGGAGAAGCATGTATTACCACTCGAAACTAAGGAAACATGGCACCCAAGGGCAAAACAAAAATTCAAAGACTGTAAACTAGAGCGTAAAAGCTCTGGGTAAAATGAAGGGTCAGCAGTCTCTTACAGAGCGGCCTGTGCCTGGGAGTGGATGGCAGCCTCCAGCAAATTCCTGGAGTTTCAAGAAGCAGGGCTTGAAGGCAACCTTTGGCCATTGCATATTCAGCACAGTTTAAATGCAGCCTTGCCAGGGTAGGGGGTAACCAGCACAGCAGATCTGTCCTTGTGGACATTGCATTAAAGAAAGGAGGTCTTGCTCGAACTGGCTCCTAATGAGGGAGGACCAGCCTCTTTACAAAGCAGTTATATTAATCAGGTATCTTTAAGCTATTATTTTTAAAAAGAGAGAGAGAGAAAGCCAGAGGCGGCCTTCAGCAGAGCATGCAGTTACGTTTACCTGTTTGTCACTCTCTTGTGTTCTCGGGCCACTATACATCCACACACAAAAGAAGCCAGCAAATCTAAACATGTTCTTCGCACTCATCCAGCCCTGGAGATCAGAACGACGCTCCGCATGACCTCTAACCATGCCCAGCTTGATTCCCAATATTAGACGAACATGGAGCTTCCTCACTGATGAGAGCAAACAGAAAATGAAACAAAACACAATTTTAAAGAAACTGAGTGGCAAGGTTAAGCACTTCCTTCTAAAACAAATTATCCTAAGAAGAAAAAAAATCCTTAAATAAATTTTTTGCTTCATATATATTTATCAAGATTTGAGTTTAAAATAAACATGTGAAAAGAAAAACTGAACAAGCAGAAAATACCACTTTCAGAAGAAAAATTAGATTATCCAAAAAGGGTGAAGTCAATGAAGGTAATAAATATCAGGTCAGAAACTGTCAAAACAAATAGTGGATTAGAAATCTGGTTTGTAAAATATCAAATAGGGCTCAGGAGACAAGGATAAGGAGATGAATATGAATATAAGTTCAAGGATACAATCTATGAAGACAGAGTATTTACTAGGCACACTCATATTCTAGGAAAGGTCTATAGAATGGATGAATAAGCAATAATTACAGACAAAAAGAAAGTCCAATGAGTTGAGATTTGAGGCTTCACACTGGAAATCTTTATTAAGAGGTCTACCCAAAGTGGTGAGGGTGAACTTTCTGAATTTAAAAAATGAAAGGAAAAACTAGAATCTGAATTCTCATTTAAAATGACTCACTGAGTGTAAATATTTTCCTCTTCTTTCTCTCAAAAGTCTCACGAAAGTCACAAAATTACTCTGATTCAGAAAAAAAACACAAATAGAAATGCTAAAATATTGAGAATGGTGTCTTTAAAAGCTAAGAAATATAGAGTATTTATGGAAGATATTAAGCTAATGGAACAATACTGATCCCCAAACCTAATATGGCTGAGGAACCTTGAAATCTATAAAGACACAAGAGGGAACCTCTGAAAAATTGAGTTTTCCCAAAGATTCCCTCACAAACAAGATCATAGAGAGAAAGAACAGGAGCTACAACAGAGTGCAGATTTTTTTTACTGTGTAATTAATTAAAGATTTAAAAAACAGTTGCTGCAAGGCCCTGATTTCAGGCCTGCTGTCTGTTACATTTCCAACTGGATAAAGCTGCAGGACCACTTTTCACAGACCGTGGGAATTCTGCCAAGAGGACTACAATGGGGTGACTTTGGGCTCTAGCTGTGGGGGTCAAAGCCACTTACATTGTCCAGATAGGCTCCTTCTATACCTGCAAGGCAATGCCAGCCCGGTTTTCCCTTCCTCTCCAGTGGACACGCTTGGCCTCAGCACTCATTGCTGTGCCAATAATAACCATCATGTGTACCAAGGAGAGTCCCAAGAACAATCACAGCTGAATCTATAAGCTCATTAATACATGGAAATGAGCAAGCAAAAAAAAAAATCATTAGACATTGGGAGAAAGAAAAGATTAAAATCTTAACACCATAAAGGGAGAAATCAAAAGGAAGAAACAGGGAGAATTAATACTAGCAGAATTAGAGTTAGCATTGAACACAGAAAGGTTTTAACTATTTCGTATTTGTAGTTTCATAGAGAAGAAAGGATGCTTCGAAAAGTAGACAGTAGTTATTTGTTTCTTTAAATCAAAAACGTTAATTACTAAGATTAAAAATTGCAACAACAATGCAAAGATTTGATAGCAGAATTGTCATGGATAAAGATTATTTCGGTGGTTTGGAAGACAAAACTAAAAAATTATCCCAATGTAGAGTTGAAAAAGTCAAAGCAGAAGCCCGCCCTGTGGCCCAGCATTTTAATTTTGGCTCACTCCCCTTTGGTGCCTTGGGTTTTGTTCCCAGGTGTGGACCCACACCACTCGTTGGTGGCCATGCTGTGGCAGCAACCCACACACAAAATAGAATAAGATTGGCACAGAAGTTAACTCAGGGCGAATCTTCTTCAGCCAAAAAAAAAGGTCAAAGCAATAAGAATCAAAAGACATAAAGCAGAATTTATGGAAGTTGGATCTACAATAGCTGATATCCTCTTAAGATTCAGACTGGCATCCAACTTCTTGTCTAAAACATTGGATTCTAGAAAATAGCACACAAGAAGGAAGAATTTTGAACTACAAAATCCTATCCCTATCAATATGTTGACCCAACTACCAGTAAAAAAAGTAGACATTTTAACCATCGGTGGAAGGTAACTATATATTCCTTACACTTCCTTTTTGAAAAAATGTATTCATTAACGTACCCTTGCAAGCTGAGAAATTAATCTTAGGATGTGCAGGATAGGTAAGGAAAATTAACTTTAAATGGTGACGGCTAATAAAGCTAAGGAACTTAGTCCAGATATTAAGTAAATGTTCGCTTCCCAAAAAGTAAAGGTCTGGCAAGAAGAGAAGAATTCAAATCATACTAGAATTTTTGCCTCATTCTACGGGAGCTTAGCGGTGGGTGACGGCTGGCAATCCAGTTTTTATATAGGAAGCTCTAAGTTTAAATGTATTTTCTTAGAAGTCAGTGTAACAAATAGTATAACAGATACGTGGAGTATAAAGTCCAATCTGTGAGGACAACAGCAAAAGGATCCATCTCATGAAACTCAGGTCAAGAACAAAAGAATCCATTATAACCTAATAAAATCAAATTTAATAAAGAGAAAACATATCCTACATCTAGAAATGTTGTTGATTATATTATGAAAACACTCTCATTTAAAACCATCTGGAAATATCAGATAAAATGAAATAAAGATTCCTTTACTTGCCTAGCTGAATTCTCAAGAATGTTAGGAAGATCTTCATCTTCTAACACCTAGGAGGAAACTACTAATTCAAATCCTAAGCTACCACTGAAGACCTAGCTGTCTAATGTCCTAAGGGCATTTTCCACTTATAATACACTCAAGTTTGACTCTCCATCACCTCAAGGTCTTTAGGAGAAAATGTCTCAGGTGAATACAGGTGGGAGTTATACTGAATCTGCCATATAAATCCCTCAGAGGGTTACACCTTCAGAGAAAGCTACCTGTTTCCAAAGACAGATAACAAGAAATTTTGATTGTCTTGATCATGGTGTTGGGTAAATTAAACAATTCCTTCCAAAAAGTCATAATTGCATTCTTGCTCATACACAGGTTACATTTATTTGAATGTTGCAGAAAGTACAAATTCTGGATATGAACTTAAAGTGGTTTTAGGTCCTTGATATCTTTTTCAGGAGATAAGAAGCCAGCTTTCCCAGCTTTGTCACAAATAGACACCTGGTAAAAATGAGCGCATATACAGAAAGAAGTCACTACGAGCTAAGGTAAGCTGAACGAACAATCAAAAGAATTAGATCTCCAAGGAGTTTAGACAAATGAATTATTGGATACAGAACATGAAATCTTGACTTAAAATATTTAAAGAAATAAAAGAAAATCTAAAATATACAAAAGAAGATGCTATTTATGAAGAATATGAGTATTTGAAAAACAAACCAAATCAAACTTTTAGAAATTAAAAATTATACTCATTAAAATTAAAAACCCAGTGAATAGGTTAAAAAGTGGAACAGACATAACTGGATAGAGATATAATGAAATAAAAGATTAGTCTTAAGGAGGTACCCTGGAGAAGTGCAGAAGTTAAACATATGAAAGACGTTGAGACACAATGGTGGATAGACTAATAAGGACCAACATACGTACAGTAGGAGAAGAAAGAATAGAGAGAATGAAGGACAGACAATGCATAATGAGTAATTCCAGAACAAGTCAAATATCTTGCTCTTCCAATCCTGGAAGTAAAACAAATCCTAATCAAGAAAAATGAAAAGAAAATGCTATCTGGGGTATTAATTAAGGTAGTGCTAGCTGCCATAAAAAACACTGAAATGTTTAATGACTCAAACCTGATGAAAGTTTATTTCTTGCTGACATAAAATCAAAAACGAGAATGTTGATTATCCAGTGTCCTTTATCAGTTCTACTCACATTCTTTTGGCTAGAAAATAGTCCATTGATCATAACAAACTGCAAAAACAGATAAGAAATACAGGATAGCTTTGAACCCAGGAAAAGTAAGAAAGGGGTGTTGATGAAGGCACAGCCTTTTATCTGAAACATTTTACCTTCTCATCACAAAATATGCATTTTATCCTTCCCCCTATACAAGGAGATAACCCAAATGCTTATCCATGCCTTGAATCTAGTTCAAAATTGAATACTTCTAGATGATTCTCATCCATCTCCATCAGGTTTGTTTGTAGCTCCCTATGGGCCAATGATTTAAATAAAATTATAATAATAAAAATAATATGCTATCTGCTCTCTCTGACACACAATGGTGGAGAAGGCATAGATAGTTCATAATAGACATTTTCATTGTGAAAAGATAAGTGGCTTGTCCACAGGACTGATGAAATCTAGCTGGGAAGGCTTTGTGAAAACCACCTCCTTGGCTGTGGGGAAAATTCCTTAGGGAGCTTTTCATTCTTCTCTCTGGCCATGTCTGGTGGGGAGGACACACATATTCTAACAGATCTTAGGAGTCATTATAAACTAAATGGTAACTAAACTGGGTATTGATTCTGCAGTAGTAGCCAGAACACAGAGGATAAAAGGAAAACAGTGAAAGACAACCAGAGAATCTCATGTATATTTGGGAAGTTGGCATATACAATGGTAATTTTTAAAAGTTTCAAAAATAGACCTCTATAGGGCTGGCCCAGTGGCATAGTGGTTGAGTTCACATGCTCTGTTTCAGCAGCCCAGGGTTTGTGAATGCAGATCCCAGGTGCAGACCTAGACACCGCTCATCAAACCATGCTGTGGTGGCATCCCACATACAAAATAGATTGGCAGAGATGTTAGCTCAGGGACAATCTTCCGAACACATAAAAAATAGACCTCTATAATATCATCTCCAAACAAATTACGTATGACTTAAATATCTACACATGAAGACAAAATCGAAATTTTGATAGAAGACATAGTCATAAACAAAGTGAGGGAATTCTTGAACAAGATACAAAACATGCAAAATTAAAGCAAAAGATTGACACAATTGGCTACAGTAATACTAAAAGTCCTATATGACAAAATAACCATAAATGTAAAAAATAAACTGCATACGTATTTTTGGCAATTTTTTTTTTGAGAAAGATTAGCCCTGAGCTAACTACTGCCAATCCTCCACTTTCTGCTGAGGAAGACTGGCCCTGAGCTAACATCCATGCCCATCTTCTTCTACTTTATATGTGAGATGCCTACTACAGCATGGCTTTTGCCAAGCAGTGCCATGTCCACACCCAGGATCCGAACCGGCAAACCCCGGGCCATCGAGAAGCGGAATGTGCGAACTTAACCACTGTGCCACCGGGCTGGCCCCTTGGCAACGTCTATATACAATCAAGAGATTGTCCAAAACAAAGTGCTCCTAAAAATAAGTGGGAAAAAACCCCAGACAAACCACAAAATATAAAAATTTCAAAGATGGAAACATAAAATGATAAATAAATATATGAATGTTTGTCCTCCCAAGTAGGCAAGAAAATGCATCTCTAGATGAAAATTATATGTTGTATCTTTTAGCTATCAGAGTGGAAGTCTTGAAAATATGCAGGATGAGAAGTGTTGGTGAGAATAATGGATGCTCTCAACAGACTATTGGTGGATGTGCCAATTGGTAACAGCTTTTAGAAAGAATTTGTCAATTATCTATTAAAATGTGAAGGCAATTACAGAAGCATATAAAAATTCATGTGCAAGAATGTTTAATGCTTCATTGTTTATAATAGCCAAAATTAGAAAGCAATCTAAAAATTGTCAGTAGGAAAGCAATTCACTTAATTATTTGATACCCTTAAATGGAGTATTATGCATTTTTAAAGTTTATATTGACCTATATCTACTAAGTAGAAAGATCTTGACACGTTATTAGATAAAAAAAAGACACTTTATATAACAATTCATATGGAATAATCTTCTCTGTATAAATAAATTCATCTCCCCCTAAAAATCCGTTGTTATATTTATGCTCATATGTAAATTCATAGCTAAAAGGAAACACCCAGTCTGTTGATAATAGTTTACATCTGACGAATGGGAACTGTGTATGGAAAAGGAACATGTTGTACGTTCTTCTAGAGGTATTGCCACAAACTTGGGTGACCACAGTTTTCACAACTAAATCCAATAGAGTTAGAGAGTACAATATATAGATCATTCTGGGTGAAATTATTTCTTTGATAGTCACAGGAAGGACATTTGTCTTTCACTCAGTTGTAGGGGGTTAAAGGGCACGGAGTTCCTCTTCCACTCCTCCACTTATTCATTCCTCCCCTCAAGACTGTCTAATCTGATCGGCAATATTGGTGAGAACTAAATATCCATTGAATCTTGTAACCTGAGGGTGAGAAGTTTGGAATTCACTCACCAGGGGAAGGCTGGCAGCTCCCATAGAGGCTCTTGTTTCCTTCTCGGAGACTCCAAGTATCTTGCAATCTCATAATTAATAAAAGCTCTAAATAAAGCCGATACGTATCCTAGTTTGGCTCCCTTTTGTCTATTTTCTTTAAAAAGTAGAACCTGGAAGGAGGCATTTAACTCAAACAGTGAGATAAGGAATAAAATAAACTCAAATAAAATGGATGAAAGAACATAATAATTATGTCATCAGAATTTAAAAATAAAACAAAGATAGATTTTATAAATAAGCTTTAAAGTTTTTTTTGAAAAGATGAGTAAATATAAATAAAATTCTGACAGGTCAGTCAAGGAAACACACACACACATACATATGTGTACATAGGAATCTAAGGAATGATATTAGAAAAACAACTGAGACTATTTTGTGTAAATATGCTTGTAAATCTAGACGAAATAAATCATTATAAAAAAATCTAAGTCACAAACTTGACTTGAGAAGTCATACATAACATACTTTTAGTCATAATATAGCCTGCAAAAACAGTCAAATGTCTACCCATAAAGCATTAGTCAAAATTTTGATGATGGAATTTGAGGATGAAACAAGTCTTTTTGTGTCATTTAACATGCTTCAGAGCCTCAAAAAGAAGAATTCTGAATTTGTTTGTATCATAAAAGGTACAAGAATGTATAGAAATAGATAAATAGGTGATTGAAAAAGAACAAGACAAGCTATGTATATATGCCGATTTCACATCTGCAGAAGGCGGTTTTTCAGATCAGTGAGCAGGATAGATTACTCAATTATTCAATAAGTGGCTTTGGGGCAATTTATTATTCATTTGGGAACAAAATATAAATACCTCACACCACATATAGAAACAGATTCTAGATGAATAAAATAACTTTCCTTTTGTAATGCTATAAAATATACTACAAAATGTATCAGAGAATGTTTTCACATTCTTATAGAAGGCAAGACCTTTCCTAGTTAATATTAAAAAAAAACACTAGAGGCTATAAAGTAAATGATTGACAAATCAGTAAAATGATTGTATGTATATTTTTTTCCCACCGATTGGCCCTAAGCTAACATCTGTTGCCAATCTTCCTCTTCTTCTTCTTCTCCTCAAAGCCCCCCAGTACATAGTTGTATGTTCTAGCTGCAGGTACTTCTGGTTGTGCTGTGTGGGAGGACACCGCTGCATGGCTTGACGAGCAGTGCCATGTCCGTGCCCAGGATCCGAACCACCAAAGCCCTGGGCCGCCAAAATAGAGTGCACAAACTTAACCACTTGGGAACGGGGCCGGCCCTATTGCATACATTTTTAATAAAGTCTTTTTTTTATTGCAGAAGATTTAGTAAATAAAGCCAGCAGGCAAAGAAGCCTGGAAAAAGTAGTCCTCAGAAATATAGAGCAGAGGAAATAAGAGGAATGCATTTGATAACAAATAGACAAATAGACAGCTGCAAAGCTCATTTTAGACCAAAGAATAGAGTTCATTAAATGGATGGGTCAGTTCACACAAAAGGCTTATTATCGTTCCACAAAATGGAAAAGCTAAGCAGGTCACTCAGTCTGTATCAGTGCTATCAGGTATGAAAAAGACAAGATTGAAAACAATGACCTGAGGTTTAGTGCTTAAGATCATCCGGGTCTTATTTCGGAATATTTTGCCTGTATGAAAGACAACGGTCATGTCTATTTCCAGCTGAGAAACACGCTGCGCCCTATCGAAAAGCATGTAGTCACAATGGGCCACTTAAATTTGGATGGTGCTTTGATATGCGCACAGTGCTTTCAGTTGTATCTCATTTAATCTTCTCAAAACTATATTAGTCAGATAATATCAACCTTCTTTATCTAAAAGAAATAAAAGCTCAGAGAGATTTAGAGAACTTGCAAAATGTCAGACATTGAGCAGAGGAGTCAGGATTCAAACCTAGATCTTCCTCTGACATAAAATCAGTGATATTTCTACCACTTTGTGGTGACTCCTTCCTCTTTATTCAATTGAGTTTAAAATCTTGTATAAACAAGCCTAAAAGAGATCATAGCTTGAGGTACATGATTTGCAACATATATAAAACATAAAGCATTCATGTCTACACTCTGTAATGTGCTCCTTTGTACCAAGAAGAAAAGGCAATCAAACTAACAGAAAAATAAGTACTTGACAAAATGGACAATTTAAAAACAAAATATATAAATGTCTAGAAATAGATTATATTCTCTACACTGATAATTAAGAAGAAACAAATTGAAAATATAATGCTACATCACTTCTTATCTACCAAATTGATAAAGACCAGAACATTTGTTTGTATCCAATGTTGGATATTAACATATTTGAATTTTATATGCCGTATTATTTTGGTAACCAGAATACAAAAGAGATCACGTTGATTGACTAGGAATTGATCAATTGATTAGAAAGCAGCCCACGTGATATTTTCTACTAACCAAGACCCAGGACTTGTCAGAAAAGAGAGCGAGGCTTTTGCTTCAGCTCACATTTCTACCAGAGAAGATCTGCTTATATGTTAAATCTCTGGATAAGAGTTTATTTGAAAAAAATGTTCTGCGAAGAAGAGGGAGGAAGAGAGGGAAAAAGAAGAAGGGGAGGAAGAAGACAAAGAAGAAGAGGAGGAGGAGGGAAAAGAAAACGCTGATAAAAATAAAGGCGGTTGGGAAATCTCTGAAGAGTACCTCGACTTGCCTTCAAGGATCCCCTTCCCAAATCCTTAGGCAATATGGTTGCTGTGACACTAGGCTTCTCCCATTGCCCGTGTTGCCCTTGATTCAAAACTTCCTGGTCTTCCTTTGCTATCTCTGGAAATAAGAAACCCAGGGCGAGAGAGGGATCACAACGAGGAGTAGGCACAGGTTCCACCCCAGCAGTCATCTTCTCTGTCTCTCCTCTCTCTGCATCAGCTCCATCCTTCACTGTCTTACTGAGGACCCATTTCTCTAGTGCACATGGTTAGAAACTTCCCATCGGTTCCTGCAGTTTCTATCTGTGAATTTAGATATCCAGTGAGAGACTCTTTATCAAAACCAACCAAAACTGCTTCCCTCAGTGGCTTTGGTCTTCCCAATACACAGGACGATGATTGGTCCCACTTGGGTCAGACTCCCAGCGCTGGACCAGCCAACTTGGGCTGGAGCCACACTGTAACATCACTGCTCCCACTGAGTTGGTGGGGTTTGGAGAGAGAAGGACTACTCTCAGGAAAAAAAGATACTAGAAGAACAAACAGGTAGGTGCCCACCACAGAGAGAAGCCTGGAAATAGAGTGTCCTGAAAAGTGAAGTGAAGAAAACGCCAGTCACTTCAAAGAAGGATGGACGGTGTTAACAGTGACAAAGCCTGCAGAGCACTCATACCATAGCGGGCGACAGGAGCCTCAGGATTTAGTGATGAGGCAATCACAAGTAACCTTGGAAGGAGTAGTTTATGTGATGTGAGCGGAAGAAGTCAGAATGCAGTGCGTTGAGCAAGGTGTGAAGGAGACTGAGATGACCATATCCAAGGAGGCGAGAATGCTATTAACTGAAGTAGGAAGTAATAAATGAAGATTTGACAAAATACTGTCAAGTTATTTTTTTTTTCTTGTTAGAGAATGACCGTGGTCATAGGCTAATAATCTCTTGATGTTATAATCCCCGGTTTTCTACTGTCTGAGACGGGTAAGGGAATAGGCCCTGCGCTGATACTGGAGAAAGGGCTACAATCCTTGTCTTTTGGTGATTCGTTAACTCCTACGTGCTCTTAATAAATCATGCCTCTTTGCAACCGAAAGAACATATGCAGTGCCCACAACAAATGCTCACCACAAAATTTCTCACAGCATCTATACCAACAGGTTAATTCATATTAACAACGCCACATTTGTTCAATTTCCTGAGCGAGCGATATTCTTTCACATCTATAAAACTTTCTCTCTTCCTCCACGTCCTCCTTCCCCCATCAATCTGCTGCGAAAAGCCCTCCTTTCTATAACACGTTCCTTTGTGGAGGTTTTCTGGAGTTACCCATAAGAGTTAATACTTTTCTCTTTCATCTTAATTCTGCATCTCCAAATGCCCCTAGCATAACACTGTATTATGATGGTTCATGTACTCGCCCGTGTTACATCCCAGGTGTGGCATTGACCAGCTCAGGAATCCTGGCAGCCATTACGGAATCTCAGGTGGGGCACAAGGCACAGAGCTGTGCTCAGGGACAGCACTGCGCTTCTTCCTCCTGAACTAGCCTACCATGCAGGATTGCTTGCCTACCTACAGGAAAACACCTGTGGCATGAATACACCTAAATAGGATGCCCAGGCTCCAAGAACCTGTCAGGAATCATCAACATTCTGTCTGCCGCGCTGAGCTTTCTCTCAACACCTGAAACCTCCCCTGTCCTCCTCCAGCTTGCCTCAGCAGGTAGATGAGACAGATCAGGACTCAGTCCCACTGTCTCTGTTCCATTCTGCTGCACCGAAGGAGACCAGGAGCTACAAGCACAGATGGGATGTGCCCAGCATCTTGGCTCAGCGCAGGGGAAACCAGGATATCTAGGAGGAAGTGCTTGAGCCTCAGCTGGAAAGATTGCACGCCCCGTTTGGGCTGCAGCCCTGCAGAGGAGAAGGTAGGCCAGCTCTTTCTGAAAATGGTGGGATGAAGGAAAGGAAGGTGAAAACAGGTTAGCGCTAATCTGTGTTCTCACATGCACAACTCTGACCCTGGAGAAAAGTTGCATTCACCTAGGGCTCAGTGACAATGGTGCCCATTAGGCATAGGTGACATTGCCCTTGTGGTGAAAGGCATGGACTCCAGAGCCCAGTTCCACCCCTTACCAGGGGTGTGATCTTGGACAAATTACTTAAATTATTAACATTTAGTTTTATGGTTTAAAATGGAAAAAATTAAAAGTCCTATCTGACAAGGTTGTTGGAAGGATTATAAAGCATATGAAGCATGATATTCCTAACCCAGTACCTAGTGGGTGTTCAATGGACAATTATTATCTGGAGGGTTTCCATATTTCAGAATTTCCAGAAATCAGTGTTTTTAATTTTAGGTAAGTTTTTCATTTGTTTGATATATTTTGTTTTCTCCTATCATCAGTTGTGTTTTTGGTGGGAAGTTGGGAGAAGTTGAACAAGAGAATGCTATATACTATCTAGTAAGATGCTCTGTTTAACTGGAAGCCTCAGAGAAAATTGAACTATGTTATTATAGTTTTAATGTTTAAAGTATTTAATTATATCCTAATTATTTACAATTTGATTATCCAAAATAGCATAAATCATATATCCAGTATATTTAATATTCTACAAATTACATTTCTTAACTCACTATTCTGGAAAAGCTGCCTTAATTGATTTTCTTACTATTGATGACATTTTGAGTGCTTTATTCTCCCTAATCTTCTATATGAGAGGATAAAACCAGCTAGTGCTATGTAAAACGCCTTGCCGCAGAGTTAATGCACTGTCAATGATTATGCGCGTGAAGTTATTTAAGGAAACAAACCAGAGCCCTCAGCAGCATTCAACCTTCCAGAATTCCTGACCATACAGAGTCTGGGAACTGCTCTGTGCTTTTCTCCACCATCTGTGTGGATTCTGGGCCCTTCTTGAGCGCAGCCCTGCCTGCTTGATCAGCCTCCTCTCTCACCACTCTGCCTGCTCTCCACAGTCCAGCGACACTGGCCTTCCATGTTTGTGGATGGCTGCCAGCCATCCCCTTCTCTGGGCTTACACACACCTACTTCTTTTGCCTGGCATGCTCTTTCCCCTTCTTTTGAAGCTGATGTCTACCTTGGATTAAGTCCCAGCTTAAGTACCTCCTTCTCTAGGGCACCTCGGATAACATACCCCCCTGCTAAATCCTTCCATAGCACCCTGAACTCCTCACCATAGTTCTCACCACAAGTGCATTCAAACGGTTCTTCATGTAACTTTAACTCAATTGTAGTCATCCCTACTAACATGTATTTTTCATACTGTGAGAGAACATGTCTTTCTGGTTACTGCTATATTCTCAGCATTTAACCTAGTACCTGTTCAATGAATATTTATAAGTTGGGTTAAGAAGTGAGGAAGTATGTACGAGAAGCCAAGGCTGTTTCACCTTGAGGTTGGTGCTCAGGCTTTGGAGCTGGACAACCTTGAGACGGAAACACCGATTTGCTACTGAATTGTCCTGTGACTGTGAGCAAGAAACTAAACATCGCTAAGCCTGAGTGTTTTCTCTTCTGCGACATGGAGATAATACGTTACCCTCACATAGTGTCATTGTAAGATATAAAAGGAGATTGTGTTGTGTTCACAAATAACTATTATAGTGCCTGGCACATAGTAAGCACTCAAAAATTGGCTAGTGCTCAAGGATTACTACTATTAAGAGTGAAGTAGAACAGAAATCTGAATATGCCCATGATATATGTCTTGCATGTATCAGTAAAACCCAGACAGCTGATGTCATGGCAGAATCAACATCAATGGCAGATCAATCCTTTCTCAAAGCTGGTCAAAAGTATAAGTGATCCTGAGAGAACCTAGGAAGCCCATCTGCTCCGTAGAATCCAGCCTCTGCAACGTATCCATTTCACACGCAGTTTGTCCTCTGCATTTGAAAAACAAAGTCATTTAAAAACATTTGTTTAATAACCTTTCCTTTCTGATTAAACATTGTCTAAAATTATGTTGTACCAGAAGAAGCACTTATCCCTTTAGAATAAAATTTCTGGAGGACTTTGTAGGAAAAAGCAAGTTAAAAATTAAATGTTAATGGAGTCAGCTATTGTTACTAAGTGAATTCATTTTATAATAAAATTTTAAGCAGTGCAACCAAGAGAAGACTATGGCTAAAAGGCTACTAAGACAGGTAGTGTTCACTCAGACACAGTTGGTTTAGGAGAAAGACCTTTTTGGTCATCTTTCCATCATTACTGAGCATTATATGTACATTATATACACGTGAAAGGGAATTTCAACTGAGGCCAGTCTCAAGATTTGGAACTACCTAACAAGCGATGAAAAACTCAGCTTTGCCATAGAGTTGATGGTGAAAAATGGATGCCCAATCAAGGATTATAGTTGCTGACTCTCTGACCTCTTGAATCTAGATGAGGTCATGTAATCAGTCCCCACCGAAGATAAGTGAACTGCAGTGATGCTTGTTACTTTGGGGCAGAAACATTGAAGAAGTGGGTATCCTGTCTTCATTTTCTATTTGCCCATCTGTCAACTGTTTCTGGGGCAACCTGAGGCCCAAGGGGATGGTGAAACCACAAGTTGGAAGGAGTCTTTTTTCCATAATCATTGTCTGGAGAAAAGCCACTTGTTGACCAGGAACGTCCACATTGTACTGTTTCTTGGGAAAGAAATATGTGTCTAGTATATGACAGATATTATCACAGGCACAGGTCTGTTCTACCTGCTGAAGTGACTTCTCTGGTGTTTGGACTTTGACACACTTAGAATTCTGATGACTATTTCTGAAATAGTACCAATTACTAGTTTGAGACACTTCCTAGTTTTTGACATTTGCACTTTCTAGTTGTCTGTCTGAAGTATTAGTTCCTTGACTTCGTGCCCCCATAATGGACATTAGGGATCAAAGAGTCACCATGTGCAAGCTCGTTATTTCTTCCCCGGTGCGTGGAAAGCATGATATGTGCAACAGACAACTCTCTCACTGAGAGGCCTACCTCTAATAATCCAAAACATATAAAGTGAACGAACGGACTGATCAGGCTGCAGGCAAAGGTCTCAATAACTCTCAGAAGTGGCAATAACTTGGATATCAAGATCCTAGTACAGTCACAGGATGTGTTTGGTTCCAAGACTGAAGGTAGGATAAATTTTAAAGAAGAGTTCACTAGTGGTTATCAGCATCAGCATTACTATTATTATTTTTTTTACATTGTCTAGAGAGTCTGTTTGAGTAAGTTGGGAGCTGGGCATGGACAACTGCACTTTAACCAAATTTCCCATGTGCTTATAACGTACACTAACACTTGAGACCCACTGTATTAAGCTGTAAATCATAAACTATAAGCATCCATGAAAAGGTAGTATAAAGGCTGATGTAAAAATATAAATGGAAATATTTTTTTCTAATGTTGAATAGGAAATGGAAAGATACAGCTTTTTAAAGGGGACAAATGCTTATCCTATTAACAGACAGAAGCTACCTTAACAACATGTCCTGTCCTTGTACCACAGAGTCCTGCCTGGGTATCTCAGCCACGTGCAGACAGCACACTCCACTGTAGGTTCTCAATGGAGTGAATAAACTTCTGTGAGGGAGACGCTGCATTTCTGAAGCAAAGTCAGGGTCCGTGATGGTGCTGGCCTAGGAAAGAGTATATCCAGAGAAGGCAGAAGAGGGAGTGCCATGGGGTTGTCCATCCTTTGTGGATACATTTCAGTAACCCAATGCCAAGCTGGTTTCATTGACTCTCTACTTGAAAATCCCAGTGCTGGCAGAAAAATGAAGTCACTAAGAGTGCATGTTTGAATCTTCAGGTTTAAAACAGAAGCATCCATACCCACTGCAAAGAGTTGGTCTAAAGGAGAAAGTGGGATAATAATTATTTTGCTTTATGCATTATGCTAACTACCTTATTCACAATTTAAGGCTTTACCTTCCAAATGGTTAAGTACTCAACTGTATATAATTTTACATGCATTGTGTATTTATACAATATGTATTTATATTAATTCTGATATGTTTGGGATGTTAGTCCTATGCTACCATGGAGAAATTAAATCAGTATTTGATAAATGTTCTTTCCTAGTCCTAAAAATTCGTTAGCATGCAATGTTCCATCCATTCTATTTGCCAACACCTGGAAAACAACAATATTTGGGAACACATGTAATAGAGAATAAATAACACATTTCAAATATGCAGAGTATATATACCATGAATTGAAGCCTCAACCCTTCCTTTTACTTCTCCTATTAGGCTCACAAAACCATCACTGCCTTTGTTTGTGAGGTTTCACTGCTAACACTCATAAGCAATGTCAGGATTCCTAAGATAGAAGCATTAGTGGCTTGTGATTCTGAAATCCAGAAATCAGGGCTGCCTTCTGTTGCAGAGACGCCATCCATACCCAATCATTCTTTTCCATATTTACTCCTCAGGAGTCAGTATGTTGTGACCAATTTCAGTGGATTATTTATCATTTTCTCCTGGTCTCCCACTCCCTTCTGCTATGCTCTCTTCTCAATCCTACTTCTTTCTGGAAATTTCAGGCCCACAGCAATGATAGAGTCCCAAAGTTGCTAGCACTCATTCTAAGGAAGCACACCCATACCTCTCACTCACCCACCCACACACACACTCCATCATTACCTGCGTTCATTTATAAGCATATCTACATAGCCTCAACAACCCTGCCGAGGCCTAGAGAAGCTTCTCTATGTGATGAAATATTCAGAGAAACAGTGACTTTTCCAGTGGTCAGGCTCAGGGTGAGTGCCGCTTGGAAGAACACTGCCTTCTTTTCGGGTGAACTGCTGTGTCAAGGAGCCGAAAACGCAGCTGAGGGTTGCTCACCAGGGCCAGTCAAAGGCAGCATCAAAGGAATGATATGAAATGTGAAAAAGAATCAATAATCATTCTTCAAAATAAGGCCTTTTCAAAGATGGCAAATGTCACTGGCTCTTGGCAACACTATGTGGGATTTATTCTCTCAAAAAGGGCACCACCACAGGGCTGGAATAAAAACCTCTGGTATCTTATTCTTTGAAATGGCAAAATGACACAAAAGCAGGCACAGGAAGTCAGACCCAGACGTAAATGAAGTGTGCATAATTCCTTGGAAGGCTTTGATCCATCTCCTCCTAAGTTCTTACTGCGAAGGTAAGCATGGGTCAGAGTAGGTGCAGTGGGTGGATGGCGGGGAGGACAGAGGACGTCTCAGCAGAACTTGCATGTTCTCACTCACTCTCACATCTCAGTTTCAAATGAACATCAAAAGTGGGGGCTTATTTCCTGTCTGCTCAACTGCTTCTGCTTTATATGCTACACTCAGTTTTTGTGTCCTCCCTCACTTTCCTGTCCATCTCCAAAGATGTTAATCTCGCTCTGATTATTCCACTTCTCTCCTTCTCTTGACCTCAAATTTGTGTGGGTTATTATGATGATCCATCCTCTAGTTCCTTGGTGCTGAATTCTCCTTGCCTCCATGCACCTGTCATGTTTATATCAGAATAATGGGTGCTATACTTAGATCAGATCATACCACACTTCCTGTTTACCTCCGAAGATGTTGGGAGATGATCTATAAAAACAGAGTTCTAACATCTTACAGTATAGTCTTCATCCTTCCCAGTGTAGCACCAATCTTTTTTTCAGCAAAATCTTCTGCATGAATCCCCAAATCCCTATAACGTAACTACAGCTACTTTCCAAACAAACCATGCTTAAGTGTAAGCCATGCCTCATCCCAACTGTCCACTTGGAAGCAACCCATATCCATACTTCAAAGACCAGTGTCTATAGGGAGGATTTCGTAGTGATAAAAAGAGCTATAGACACACATTGTACGTAGATGGATCTCACAGAGAAATGTTGTGCAAAGAAGACAGTTACAAAAGAGAACCTATCATATGGATGCATTAATTTGAGATTCAAAACCAGGCAGAATTATTCCATAGTGATAAAACAGTAGTTACCTCTGGATGTGGGGAGGATTGACTAGGAAGGGGCACAAAGAAGCCTCCCTGGGAGATGGAAATGTCCCATCCAATATCTTCATCTGGGTGGTAATTACATGGATGTATACATATGTAAAATTTCACTGAGCTGTACAACGAAGATGTGTGAACATTACTGTATATCTGTTATGCCTAACTTAAAAAGAAAACAAATACTAATAGATAAGTCACATTTTGGGGGCATCATTTCCTATAGTTGACTGGTCACCACACCCAAACTTCTAGCCGTAAAATAATCACTCTTTCCTTTATGTCCTCACTGCCTCTTACAGCTATAATTACAACAGATCAGATGGTCCTTATTTGTGTCTCTTTCGCTCTTAGCCTGCAGCATCTTTATAAAAAAGAATTGAGTAGCATTTTTCTTTTCATCCCCAACATTTAACACAGTATTTGGTCAAATGTTGCTGAATTCATGCAATAAGAAATCACAAGTAGAACTGAGTGGGCCCCCTGCAAGTGGGGGGCCATTCCTGCTATAAACGTCTCCTAGCATGGCTGTGTATTTCTCCAAAGACAGAATTCTAAACTGCCGTCCTCTTTCGCCCAGGTGTCTGTTAAGAAACTGCACTGTCTTCCCCATTAAGAACTGAGTGAAAGCAAAATAATGTGCTCTACGTGATGATGTTCAGAACATGCTACGCTAGGCCAAGAGAACAACACACAGTGAGACTTGTCAGCTGCATGAACATTAGGCTGGTTAGTTGTTCAAAGAAAGCAAAATTAATTTCTAGCTGTCAGTCAGTTGAGCGAGATTTGCTTCACTTCTGAAATTTATTGACAGGCTCTACTAAGCAGCACTTAAATTGTCTTTTCTGGAAGCAAACAGCGAAAGCCAAGCACTAGAAATATGATGTTCCACCTCTGGTTCCCCAGCACAATAGAAAGAGGCTATTGCGGTCATATAGTTTTTATACCATTTTCAAATTTTAATAGACAATTTTGCTATTGGAAGTTTCCCAAATTACCTTGCTGTTTTTCTTTATTACTGAAAGGTTAATACAGTCTGAGCATTTTGGCAAAGTTTACAGCTCAGAAAGTGGGGGGAAGAAAAGAACTGTGATTGCCTATAATAAAGAGGGTGTTGAAGACTCAGATTCAACAACTATTTTATTGAGCGACTTCTGGTGATGGGCACTTTGACATATTTTCATTCAAATACTCATCACAACAAAAGGGATTTATAAGACATAATTTACAGATGAGGAAATTGAGAGTAGAGAGGTAAAATAATTGCCCAATCTCACATAGTAAGGCGAAAGTCAAAATTTAAATTCTTGTATCTCATACTAAATCCTATGATGTCGGGTGAGGTGATAACTTACAGCGTTACAAATGTAGCTTTTAGGAATGAGCAAGGTCCTTCCTACCTTCCCTTAAAACTTATTACATGTGTTTACTTTACTTCAATAAGCCAGCCTCCCAGACTGAGGTATTTCTTACCATACTAATCAACTGAAGGGAGGATTTACCTACAGCTACTAAGAAAAAAACACTTATCTATTCATTTTTGCACACAGCATGGAGTCATGAGGGGAGAAGAGCAGAGCCCTTGCCCTTAGGGAGCCCCCAGTCTATAATTAAAGGACTTGGCCACTTCTCCCAAGTGTACAGAGTCAGGGATTGTCTTAGTGTAATTATCTCTGCACTTGCTACTCAGTAGAGCAAAAGGCAGCAGCCTCCTCCAAAGTCATCTCCCACCTGTGGTCAACATCACTTGCGGTTGTTGTGGGTCATGAGTCCTTGAGTGATGTCAATGGTCTTCGTGATCTTGAATCATCTTTGGCTCCTGGGCTTCCTGCTGGAGACCTGGACAGCACTCAAATGCAGAAGGAATTCAGGAGGCAGATCGTGCTTGAATGTCAGGGACGGAGAGGGAGGGTGCAGGATTTGAATTCCTCTGGAGGAACCAATTACACTAACCGCATACAAAAAGAATTTAATGAAGTTAGTTGTAGATTAAAGATATTCCATTCCACAAAGATTGATTGAGGATCCACTGGGTGCTGGGGCTGTGAGCCCTAGTGAGCAAGACAGATGTAAATAATTGTCATTCAACTGCCCAAATAAAGATAGGGACAAAGTGCTATGGGAGCACAGAGAAGGTCACATCTAACCTTACCTGGAGTAGCTGAGAAAAGTCAGGCAAAGAAATATGGAAGAGTATTCCAAGATGGAAGACCAGCATGTAGTATCACACAGAGGCATTAAAGAATGTGTCGTGTGTCCAGAGTGACAGGGCCTTTGACATGGTTGGACCACAGGTTTGTGCTGGTGGTGGTTTAGAATTGTTTTTCTACTTGTTGGTTTTTCATTTGGTTATTTATTTATTTATTTATTGCTGGGAAACCATCACTCTGAGCTAAGATCTGTTGCCAATCTTCCTCTCTCTTTTTTTTTGCTCCCCAAAGCCCCAGTACATGATTGTACACTCTAGTTGTCAGTCCTTCTAGTTCTTCTATGTGAGCCACTGCCACAACATGACTACTGACAGATGAGCAGTGTGGTTCTGTGCTGGGAACCGAACCTGGGCCACCAAAGCAGAGTGTGCTGAACTTTAACCACTAGGCGATCAAAGCTGGCTCTATTTGATTATTTTTGTTTGATTGTTTATCTGATTAATTTTTCCTTTATTTTCAGTATTCAAAAAAATGCTTGATTTCATTTAAAGATACAGGATGAGGTCCCGTACCAGTCAGGATTCCCCAGAGAAACATAACCAGCAGGATGTGTGTGCATCGATATTTAGAGAGATTTATTTTAAGGAACTGGTTCATGCAATTGTGGAGGCATGGTAAATCCAAAATTGGCAGGGTGGGCTGGCAGGCTGGAGACCCAGGGAAGAGCTGATGATACAGTTCAAGTCCGAAGGCTGTCTGCTGGCAGAATCCCTTCTTGCTCAGGGGATGTCAGTCTGTGTTCTATTCAGGTCTTCAACCGATTGGATGATGCTCATCCACATTGTGGAGGATAATCTGCTTTATCCAAAGCCCATCGATTTAAATATTAATCTCACCCAAACAACACCTCACAGAAATATCCACAATAATGTTTCACCAAATATCTGGGCACCACAGCCCAGTCAAGTTCACAGGTAAAATTAACCATCACAGGTCCATAAAGCAAGAAGACATGTTTATAATCCCAACAGTTTTATTTTTTATCTTCCGGGTAATACAGAGCCCTTGAAAAGTTGTAATCAAATAGTGATAAAACCTATGATTTATAAGATAGACAGAGTTGCATTGCAGAAAGTGCCTGCATTATTAATTGAACAGAGGCTAATGATATTAACTGAGGCAAATATAGATAGAAAAATAGGATTTGGTCATGTTGAGTTTGAAATAGCAGTGTGACAGCCAGGTGTAAATATGCACAAGAGATTGGAAACACAGGTTTGTGTGTGTGTGCAGCTTAGGTTAGAAGACATAAATTTTGAAATTTTTATTATATAGTTGACAGTAAAATCATGCATTTACAGAGGATAGAGAATGAGAAAAGAGCTGAGGGTGGGAGTCTGAAGAATACCAACATTTTACATAGCAAGAGGGAGCAGGGAGAGGGTAAAGGAAGAATTGCCAAAAAAAAAAAAAAAACTACCTAGAATAAATGTGAATAAACATAAAGCATCTCTTAGAATGTGGAGGGGAGAATGGACATTGACTTAAAAGAAGTCACGTAAATTATGAACAAAACAAAGTCGCAAAGGTCGTCTTAGTAAACTATCCTAAATACTTGTGGGTATTAAAACATCTCACCTGAAAGCTTGAAGGAGGAAGACAGGGAGTCATCAGGGGACGCCACAGATGGAAATGTGAGAATTTTGAACATGAAGAAAGCTGCTACCACAATATCAAATATCAGTGCAAAGGGTGGAAGGAAGGAAGGATACATGACGCACTGAGGAGCAGAGGTGGTATGAAAAAGTAGACATAGTGTCTGAGGAATTGTTTGAAAACAAACTGTGGAGGACGTAAAGAGTGGGACACTTTAAAGGTCTTATGGGAGTTTTCTACAACAGAAAGTAGGTGACATTTATTCCTCATCCTTCGTTTTCCTTCCAGGTGGAAAGTCATCATTAATATAACACTCCTGGCCTTTCTCTGTCCCGTCACTTCCTCTTCCCCCATAACATACTGAGTGATTTATATTATTGGTAAAGATAGAAAGAATAAACTCAGTGCGTGTGACTCAGAGCCTCTCTCCTTCTCTTAGGTGCAGGCCCTGCCAGCACTGGGTACATGCTCTCCACTGCTCTCTGCCCTGTGGCCAACCTCACAATGAATGGGCAAGTCTGTCTATCTAATCCTGGGGATAAGTATTAGGGTCATGATCTGCAAATATCTGTCTCCCTCTCCAGCATCATTATTATAGGTAAAAAAGAGCTATTTTGATATCCCTTCTGCTAATTTTTTTGTCTTAATGTTCAACAGACTCAGCTAACTGTGCATGAAGGAGAGGTTCTATTATTAGGCACTTGATTCCTAATAAGGATCAAAATAAAGGCAATGAGTACATGTTTTGTCATCCATATCTAGACTGAGCTACCTGAGGGCAGGATGAACTCTCCTCCCATGATGTCTCCCATAGTACTACATGACCCACAGGAGGCACCCAGAGCAATCAGGTTTAATTAACGATGAACAGAACGTTTCCTGACTTCCACAACCTTCATTTACTCTCTCTTTCCTAAATGGTTAGGCAGCAGGAAAAGGTAGACAGAACACAATTCTAACACATTTGATTCAAAAAACATTAATGTTCAATATATAAAAGGAGCTTCTGCAAATCAATAAGAAAAAACATAACAATAATCAGAATGAAAATGGGTAAAGAATATGGATGAAGCACTTCACATAAAAGGAAGCAAAATGGCCGATTAACAGACAAAATGATGCCTAAACTCATTCATATCAGAGAATGCAAATTAAACAACAATAATTCTATTAGTTCACAAAGATTAAAAAGATGGATGATATCTAACGCTGGTGAGGATTCAGGGGAATAAGCAATGTCTATTGTACTCTTGACAGATGTGTAAATTAAGGAAGCCTTTTTTGGTAGGTGATTTGACAGCACCATCTAAATATTAACTGTGTATATTCTTTGAGCAATTCCACACATAAAAATTTATTCTCAAAAAGTTTATATATAATCTCAAATATATATGGGCAATGGTGGTCTTTTCAGTATGGTTAGAAACAATATCAATAAATTATAGTACAACCATATTATGCAATACTTCATAGCAAGCTCTCTTGACCTTAGTTCTGACATTTCAACATGAACGTTGATATTTTGGGTTGGATCATTCTTTGCTGTGGCAGGCTGTGCTGTGTAGGATGGTCAGCAGCATCTCTGACTTCTCTCCTTCCTGGCATGTCCTTTCCCCACAGTTGTGACAACCAAACTTGCTTCCAGACACTGACAAAAGACAGCCTCTGAGGCTGGGGCAAAATTATCCCCATTGGAAAACTACTGTCCCACCACATACAGAGCAGAGTACCTAGTAAATATCTAAATGTTTTCAATAGTAGGGTTCCAAATCACAGTTTCAAACAAGTGCAAAGAGCATTACAGAAAAATAGAGCACATCATTAATGTATTAAAAAGACGTATGTGCACCTACATTTGTTTGCAAATGGAGCAAGCACAGAATGAGTACAGGAGGATGCACACCACTTTGTTGCCCGTGGTTTCCTCTAAGTGGAGAATGGGAGTTTGGGAGCTTTTCTAAATTAATATTTTAGCGCATAACTCCCTAAAGAGAGTTAGAAATGGCATTCCATGACAAGCAACAAAGCCTTAAAAATAGTGATTTGAGCAAGTCCAGAGGCAGGCAGTCCAGGGCTGGGATGGCAGGAGCACTATGTCTATGTCTGATCTCAGGCAGCCTAAGTGCCCATAACCTAGTGCTCACGGATAGTTTCTGCACAGAGGTGAGGACGGACCTTCAAAGTGAGGTCCAAGCAAAAGTGAACAAATGACTCTTGTGAAGGTGGGTCCCCCTAAAACATAAACAGCTCGATCTGCAGTACCTGGATTGGCTATGAGGCACTCAACATGGAAAATGAAGAACAGAGAGAAGCTCAGAGTGGAATAGACAGAACCATGTATAGTTTTCCATGGTGGAAAATTTGCTGAGTGGAAATTGTGTTTATGTGCATGGGGAGTTATGGAGGTGACCAGAAACTCCAGTGCATGCACGTGCACATACACACACATACACGCACACACATCCACTTTTCCAAGGCTGGAAAAATCTCACTGATTACTTACTCCTCTTAGACTGTCCACCTCAGTTCTACCCCCAAACACAGCCCACATCTCCATTCCCTTCCCTCAGTAAGCACGCTCTCCTTCTGGACTTCCCATTCTCTATCATGGGCTTCTCTGTTTTCCCTGCCACTTGGGTCCATAACTGAGTCCCCTTTGACTCTCCAGTCATAAAATCACCTGCCAATCTTGCCTTTCAAGTATCCCTTCCTTTGCATTTCCACTGCCATCATCTTAACATTTGGGATTATTTACCAATCTCCTTCCAGCTCTCCCCACATTTCTTCTCTACCTCCCTGTCACCATGCAAAATTTTATCTATTTACTCCTGAAGCATAGTTCTCTGATCACACAACGCAGTATTACCTTCATTTTCTAGATAAGTAAACTAAGCTACAAAAAGTGAAGGACCTTGACCAAGGTCACATGGCTTGTAAATTTCAGAGGTGGGACACAGAACTTGGTCTTTCTATTTCCAAAGCCACATTCCTTTCACTATATCTCACATCTCTCAGGCATCGGGGAAATTTCTTCTTCATGCTTCTGGAAGGTGGTTGACATCCTGCCTTTCTCAGCAGCCTGGGCCCCAGCTGCTTCCACAGTGCTGACAACCAAGCCCATTACTGAGATCTCTGCTGGAAGCTGCAGTGGAGCCAAACATCAGGTCAGAACGCCATTTACTGGGCACTGGAGCCAGAGAGGGATGTGTGCCAGTGCCTGTAACTTCTGTGTTTTAATATTCACTTAACTTTGTATAGAGTAATTATATTCCACTCATTCTACAGCAGCTGGTATTTACTTCATCCTCCATCAGGCATCAACAGAGCATGGGGCTGCAAGACAGAAATATTACTCTGGCGAGCATAAATATTTCATTTTTCACACCACAAATGCCTTGATGATTTATTAATTAGCCTAAAGGCTGCTGCCTCTGTAGAGCTGAAACCTAAGCCTTTCTGCTCTGTGGATTGGGGCTGTCTGAGGCAAAGTGCCCATGGGTGATGCTCAGCCAGCAATTTGGCCGAAGTTTGGTAAACAGCCTCTGGAATGCCCAGTTCAAACTTCACAGGCTGAGGCTGGCTTTTGACAGCCCAGAGAAGCCCTGCAGAGAACTTCTCCAGCCTCAAAAAGAACCTTATCTCTGCCTTTCCAGAAAATGTAGCTGGGACCAGAGCCAACTGGTCTGCCTCCCAGCTGGCTGCTGAGATGAGGCTGCCAACCTGCTAAGGGGTCAGTGCCTGCCTTTGACCTAGATTTTGAGGCTACGTAACTCATCTGAGAGTTGGATATTCAGGAGACCCAGTGGAGCGTCCCCTTGAACTTCAGCCACAAAGGTCAGGTCAGTGGCAGGGCCCCGGGGCCCTCTCTTTTATAACTGGCCAAACACTGTCTGTGAGAGGAATAATTATCCTAGGGGTGAAATGCTCATGTGACAGAGGTCCACTCCAACTAGGACCTGCACACCCACCCTAAGCAAATTCCCTGAGCTGTCTAAAGAGACCCTCATCTGGGTTCTGAATAAGTTGCAAATTGTTAAAGGAAAAGTAAAAATGAAGCCCAAAATATCAACTTCGTTTTCAATGAAGCTGAATTAGAGGACACAACTTGGAGTCTGTTTCAGGTGGTCTGCCAATTCCATTTGTCCGTCTAGAGCAGTGGTTCTCAAGGGCGGAAGGTGCAATTTTGCGATGTCTGGAGACATTTTTGGTTAGCACAACTGTAGGGATGCTATGGGTTTCTGGTGGGTAGAGGCCAGGGATGTGGCTAAATACCCTACAAGGTGCCGGAGAGCTCCCACACTGCAACCCACCCCCAACAAAGAATCATCTGACCCAAAATGTTGATAGCGCCCAGGTTGAAAAATGCTGGTCTATTCTTGTGTGCAGCACATCTGTGGCAAACATGAGCCTGTAAAGTAGACACACTTACGTAGGGCACTGCCTCCCACTGCTCCTGGGGCAGAAGGAAGAAGAGCAAGAATCCACACCCATGGTCAGAATCTTTGATAGATTATCTATTGAGAAATGTGGACCTATGCTTGTTGTCCTCTACCCAGGTAACTCATTCCATCTTAATAGGTAGGAGTAAAGCATGGGGTAGGAGGCCAAGAGCAGTCTTGAGGAAAAACCCCTCAAAGACAGCAGGAAGGATGAAAAGACTCTCCCTTCTAACAGTATCCATTCTCAGACTCCAGCCAGACAAAGAGATGAACCTCAAACACTAGCGAGTGATCAATGTAACAACCCGGAATACATCTGCCTTATTCCTTAACTCGATCTCAACACGCTTTCCCTTTGTTGCCCAGCCTCAGACCCTTGGCTTCCTGACCTGACTTAGTTCTCTGGCCTTGTCTCCATTGACTTGCCCCAAACTTTACCCTGGACTTCGGCTTGATGATCCTACTCCTTACTCCTTCTGGGGTTTATGGTCAGCTTTCTGACTCCTTGTGTATAACTGAACCCACCCTCAGGTCCCTGGCTAGGGGCAACTTGGTAAAAGGGTAAGAAAGCCCCTGTAGGAGGTCCCTGGATTGCACCTTTCTCTATTCCCACTGAATCTTCTCCCGCATCTTTCAAGGTGGAACTACTATGACCGTTTAAGAAGTGGAGGTTCCGAAAGAAGTAGCAGTTCCTGGAACATACCAGGAGTGCAATGTTGACAAGGTGTGGGGGAACTGCTGACTGAATGAGCCAGCTAACACACGGCAGAAGCAGAATGAGAAACGAGATTTGCCTTCCACCTGGGTCTGGCTTTCCCACACAATGCTGCCTCCTGACTCTCCCCTCACCACTTCTCTACCTCCTGTCCCAGTGTATATGTCCATTCCCCAGGAACTTTCTAACACACATCTTTTTATCTATGCTATACCCAAACCATCACTCTACGTCCATGACTATGGAGTTTTCCAAGACCAATGCAATGCATTTCAGAAAGCGCAAAATTTCAAAGGTATTTTGGGTCAGGACATTCCTATAATTTCTCATACCCTATATATCTAGATCTATAAAATCTATAGACAAGAAATCTATATTTTTAAAATTAATTCATTCAACAAATATGCATTGAGGAAACAACACGGTGTTCTAGGGGAGAGTTTGGAACAGTGGTTAAGAGTGAAAACTCTGGGGTCAGATTGCTTGGAATCAAATCCCACTTCACCACATATTTGTTTGATGACTTGGAGCAATTTTATTGACCTTCCTCTAGGCCTCATCTCTTAATATGTAAATGGGAATAATAATAGCACCTACATCATAATTCTGCTATGAAAATTAACTAGACAAATTGTTATATTCTCAGCCACATTAAGGTTTTTCAGTCACATGCTCATCATTGATATTGTCTTACATGGAATGTGTGCTCAATTCATTCAATAAAGATCTTGATATTAACAAAAGAGAGCAATTATTGGGTGTTTACTCTGTTTCAAGACTCTCCCAGTACTTCATCTGTTTTCTAATTAATCAGGATGTCATACCCATGTGCTTCAGACCACTGGGATCCCTGTTGTACAGATGAGGAACGTGAGGCAGAGGCTGAGAGTATATCATTTGCCCAAGGCGATACAGCTAGTAAGTAGCACAGTAAGGATGAGAGTTCAGACTGCTTGGCTCCAAAGTCTGCCTTTCCTATACCCTACTCCATGTCAGGGGATGGGCACAAGGAGATGAAAGACAACTACAGTGTAGGGGATGCATGACTAAGGCACACACAGGTCATTAAACAGAGAAGAGAGGGACCTCGAGTGAAAGAGGAGGTTTTCCTAAAGATGCAATGTTTGGTTGAGGTTTGATAAATGAGGGCTCCTAGGGAGGGTCTCTGGTGGGGCTCCTTGCACAAAAGCACAAAACATCAGAGGAACAGAGGCAGTTTGGGTTCTGTAGCTGGAATGTGGGATCGTGAAGATCAGCAGAAAAGAAGTGTGGCTGGTGAGGTAGGCACAGTCCAGATCACAGACGCTGTGTAATCATCTGACTTTTTGCAGAAGGCAGTAGCAGAAGGCCACAGGTTCATTTATGTCTTAGAGATCCTTGTCCAAGCTCCAGTGTGGTAAACAGGTTGTGGGGTGAGATTGGTAAACCGGCCCCAGTGAAGACAGAACCACTGGGCATAGACAGCAGAGGACCAATAAGAGAGATACTTAGGGCATGGAAACTCCTTCGAGTTGGAATAGAGATAAGTCAGAAAACAGAATCTCTGTATAAGTAACGAGGGAGTTTGCTAACAAACCTAGAGCCCTGTTATAGCAAAGCCCCAACACAAGGGCCCAGCCACCAATGGGGCAAGGCCACAAGAGGCAGCACAAGGAGAGATGACCCCAATGGTGGCCACAGAATCCATCCAGCATGTATCAGTAAGGCTGTCCATCCACCAGTGGCCGTATCCACGGGGAATGACCTAGAGGCTTTCCCTTGGCCTGTGTAGCTGGAGATGCATGAGCTGAATTTAACTAAATGAGGAATTTCTACTTTTTATTTTAGTGACTAAAGAAAATCATATAATAAAATTAGACATCATTCAAAATAATCAACAGTAACACCTTCACATGAAATAATTTAACCCACTTGACTTAGGGGATCTGGACCCCTTCCATAGAACTGTAATCAACATATGGACAGTTTTCATTATTATTAACAAGACTCTGCTAGGCAAGTTGCATTTGAAATGCTTTATGCATCAAGTATTGAAATAGATGGTATTCCCGGAGATGGCTGCCAGCCTTTACTCACAGGTACAGTATCAAGGTTGTATGCAAGACTGTAGACAAAGACCTTGCAGGTCATGGGGATTTTAAGGGGAACCTGCAAAGATCAGACATAGCAAAACAATTTCCTGAGGAAAAAGTCACAGAATATCTGTGGACCCTGGGAATAGCTGAGAATTCAGGCTGCAGGTCTATTTGCCTACACCAAGTCTACTAAATTCTAACAATAGTTTGTTAAATGAGACGCTCATTTGAAATGCCTGTGCATTGAACTTACAACATCTCTTAGATGATGGGTTGATTTTAAAATAGCATTGAGAATCCCTTTTTTTCTATTCCTTTAGCAGTATTTTTTTCCATGTAGCCTATTTTTAAGCATTTCAAACAAAAAGCAATTTTCAATGTAATAATCAAAAGCACGGCTATTTAGAGGAAGTAAGGTAAATGTACAAGAAATGGCAATGTCTTCCCTATAATGAGTAGAACAACAAGCATCTCAGAGAACATATTTGTCTTGCTTTCTGTTGAGCACTAAGGAGAATGAATAATCAGAGGTGAAGAGGAGAGAAGTGGGCTGGATCACTATGGCTCCTTCCTCTGGGAGGCTGTAAACAGGCATTTGCTTAGAGACTCAGAACACAAAAAGATAAATTCCTGATGGCTGAGCAGTTAAATATTCTAAAAGTAAAGCAATAGATCTCTAAAAACTAGAACTGCAATTTTATTCAACTTCTGTAGGGAGGATCTTTGAAGCTAAAATTGAATAGAAGAGATGATAAAGGGGAAAAAAAAGACAATTTTGACTACCCCAAGATAAATATCACAGATAAACTAAAACTTAAAGAGCCACTGATCATTTGAAACATATTAATTTATTGATATCTTCATCATATACAAATCTCAAAGCTGGTATTCACAGGGTATCTAGTAACATCAGTGATGAGCATAAGATAACATTAAATGATGAGAGAGGCTTAAACACATGCTTTTCCAATAAGATGTTAACCACGTAATTGGATTCTTGGCACATGAGGCAAATTGCTGAATCAAAACAAAAGCCTAGATCCTTATATTTTGGGTGGTCTAGAAACTAGATGACTTGATGAAACCAAGTGCTAAAAAATATTAAAAGTCTTTGGTGAATAAAGCAAAAAGTCTTTTAAGATTTATCACAATATTGATTGCAAAAAACAAGAACAAACAAACAAAAAACTTCAAGTTGGATGGAAGAAATGGCAAATCCTCTCAGGAGCAAAGAAAATTCAAAGTATATGTCAAAGAATTTCAATGGATAAAGTTTCAGGGAATGAGATATCTTGGGTAAAGATTAAAACAAAAGATTTAGGGTAGGAAAAAAAGTGCCATGTGTGAGGGTGGAAGAAACAACACAGCCAACTCAGATCTGCACATGTGTAATACTGGAATAATCACTTAAAAACATATCTTGAGGAAAATAAAATGAAATGATGATTAAAGAAAAAGAAAATATACAAAATGACCAAAATAGATTTTTCAAATTATCAAATTGAAATTCTAGAAGTGGAACCAAGTTAGTCATTAAAATACTTAAGTTCAATAGCTAATTCAAAAAAGCTGAAGAAAGAGTCAAATAATTAAAGGATAGGGCAAATTAAATGATAAAAAATGAAGAACAGTAAAAAAGACAGAAAATTTGAGAGAAAATTTAATAAACATACAAGATTGAAAGTCTAACATAAGATCCATTGTAGTTTCAGAAGAAAAGAGAGAGAATCTTTGAAAGGACAGGCATAGTAATAAATACAGTGTGATACTGGTGTAAAGATAGACAAAATAAAGAGAACAGAAACAGACTTACACAAGTACAGACAACTGATTTTTGACAAAGAAGCAAAGGCAATTCAATGAAGAAAGGATGGTCTTTTCAAAAACTGATGTTGGAACAATTGGATAACCATATGCAAAAAAAAAAAAAGCAACTTTAGTCTACACTCCTACCATATGCAAATATCAAATGGATCATAAACCTAAAATTTAAAACATAAAACTAAAACTTTTATAAAGAAAACAATGGAACAAAGCTTTGTAAACTTAGGTTAGGTGAAAGTATCTTAAACACAAGACTGTTATGGGTTTAATTGCGTCCCCTCAAAAAAGATATGTTGAAGTCCTAATACCCACTACTTTCTTTGGAAATTGCAACTTTACAGAGGTAATTTGGTTAAAATGATATCATGAGGGTGGGTCCTAATACTATATGACTGGTGTCTTTATAAAAAGGAAAAATGTGGACACAGAGATGGACATGCAGAGGGAAGACTGAGAAGAGACACAAGGAGAATGCCATATAAAAGCAGAGCCTGGAGTGATGAAGCTACAAGCCAAAGGATGCCGAAGATTGCCAGCAACCACCAGAATCTGGGAGAGGGGCATGGAACACATTGTCCCTCATTGTTCTCCAAAGGAAGCAACTCAGCTGACAATTCAGTTTTAGACTTTGAATCTCCAAAACCATGAGACAATAAGTTTCAGTTCTGCCACAGCACAGCTACTGACAGGCGAGTGGTGTGGTTCCGAGCCCAGGAACCGAGCCTGGGCAGCCTAAGCAGAGCACGCCAAACCTTAACCACTAGGCCATCAGGGCTGGCTCAAAGTTCTGTTATTTTAAGGCACCCAGTTGGTGGCACTTTGTTACAATAGCACTAGGAAACTAACACAGAAATCATAAATATGATTATGATTTTTTAAAATCATGATAAATTGGATGTCATCAAAATTAAGAACTTCTGCTCTTTAAAAGTATTTGTTAACTGAATGAAATGACAAGCACAGACTGGGAGAAAATATTTGCAAATCCATATCTGATAAATGATTTATATCCAAAATATATAAAGAAGTCTCAAAATTCAATGAGAAAACAAACAGCCCAATAAGAAAATGGGCAAACAATTTCAGGAAAAAAGATGTACAATGGCATGTAAGCACATGAAAAGATGCTCAACATTATTAGTCCCTAGGAATTGCAAACTAAAACTATAATGAGCTACCACTTCATACCTATGAGAATGGATAAAATTAAAAAGCCTGGTCACACCAAGTGTTGGCAAGGATGAGGATCAACTGGAACTTCTGTACACAACTGGTGGGAATGTAAAACGGCACACTTTAGAAAACATTTTTGCAGTTTCCTAAAAAAGGAACATGTACCATTTATAATTCAGTCATCCCATCCCTAGTTATTTACTCAAGAGAATTAAAAACATGCAAACATACAAGAACTTGTTTCTGAATGTTCATACAACTTTTTTTGATATAGGAAAAAAGTACCTCAACAGATCAATGGGTAAACAAATTTTTATATATCCATACAATGGTATACTTCTCAGCAATAAAAAGAAATGGACTATTTTTACACACTATTTTATGCTGAGTGATAAAAGCTTGACATAAAAATTATATGACTCCATTTATATGTAGTTCCAGAAAATGTACACTAATCTATAATGGCAGAACTCAATCAGTAGTTGCTTGGGGATGGGGAGGAGGGGATGGTAGGGGTATCAGAGAGGAATTATCAAGAAGAATGAGAAAAATTTTGGGGGGGTTGGATGATGAATGTTTATTATCTTGATAGTTTTGGTAATTCCATGGGTATATACATTTGTGAAACACCAAATTATATGCTTCATGTGCATTGTATTATATGTCAATTATGCAGAAATATAATATCCAAAATGTATTATAAATTTATGCACATTATGTTCAGTTTCTTGCATGTCAATTATAAAATATATAATGTCAATTATACAAAATCATAAATAAACTGGATTTAACCCAAAAAAATACAAGTGTTGAAAAAGTTGCAGAGCAACCAGTACATTTATACACTTGTGGAATGTTATGTTATTTAGGAAATAAACTTATATCAACTGACAAAGTTGGAAAAAAGCATACTCTCTTACCCATGCATTTCGAAATTCATTTATCTTCTGATCCTTCTCTTTATATATATAAATAGATAGATAACATCTAGCATCAATTGATTATATATATGATTATAATTATTGATTATATATTAGATACCTATATATTAGGTATTTATATAGAATATATAATAAAACATAATTAGATAATACCCATATATTAAACATTAATATTCCTAGAATAAATCTTTCTCTTAGCAAAAAATAATATCAACTGATAGTAGAGTATATAACGATATTCCAGCATATTTACAAAATGGAATACAAAATGGTTCAGGGGCCGGCCCGGTGGCGGTGGCGGTTAAGTGCACGTGTTCCGCTTTGGTGGCCCCGTGTCCACCAGTTTGGATCCCGGGTGGGGACATGGCACCACTTGGCACGCCATGCTGTGGCAGGTGTGCCACATATAAAGTGGAGGAAGATGGGCATGGATGTTGGCTCAGGGCCAGTCTTCCTCAGCAAAAAGAGGAGGCTTGGCAGAAGATGTTAGCTCGGGGCTAATCTTCCTCAAAACAAAAACAAAAACAAAAAAAATGGTTCAGCATTGAGTGTGAATGAGCAACAACTACATGGTGAACCTCAGGGGGAAATATACATATCACACATTTTATAAAGGTTTTTATCAATATAATACTAAATAAATAAAATTTTTATACAAAATAAAAAGTGTTAAGTAATATAATAAATATTAAATGATAAAATATCAAATAAAATTGCAATGATCATCATAAAAAGATTAGAAGGAAATGCATCCTAATATTATGGATCTTAACATTATGATAACCAAGAAGATTTTAATTTTCTTACTCCTTTCTTTCATCCTTTCCAATTTTATGTAATGATACATACTATGTTGATAGTGAAAACAGTAACCTACAAATTTCAAAGTGTTAGGTTAAATTGTTATAGTGTGAGACTGTTTTTTGATCAAGCATTACTTTATGAAGTAGATTGTTGAATAAAATAGCAAAATGGAGCTAAATGATTTTCTCTCAGCGTCAAAATATAATGCTCCACTAAAATAGTCAATTGGGTATCACCAGATTTGCTTCATAGGTCCACATAGTGCACAAAGTCTCCTAAAATAGTCCCCAAACAGCAAAATGTAGGCCAGAACACCAAAAGGAATGCACTTGATGAATTGCATATGACATAATGTAAAATTCATAAATGGAAGATTTCTGAATCTAAAAATACTTGAAATACTCAAAAGTAGACAAAATGGATCAAAATATTCCTAAAAGGATGCAAGAACTCATTCTCACAAGTGTAACATTGCCTATGTTCCATAAAATGTATTGTGTAAATATGGATTCTAAGTGAGTGTCAATTAGGAAAGTTTCCATGAACCAAATTAGTTTTACTCAAATGAGTTGTAGGCAAACTTGCCTGCTCCCACACAAGCACCGGTCGTGATGACAATGCCAGCGGGCTGAGAGGACCCACTGCCAGCACACAGACACTAGGCAGAAACCTAGCAAATGCCTGTGTAGAAAAAGAAGAGGCACCAAGTTTGGCTGCCCTGGTAAGGAAGTTGACAAGAGGAAGAAAGATTCTCAGAGAAAATGCTGTCGATAGATGCTCACTTAGTGCTAATATGTGCTGGGAGCCATGTCAGATGCAGGGGATAGAGATCAATAAGAACCCACAGCTAAGAGAGAGAAACGGAAATAAATAATATCACTGTACCATTACAAATGCAGTCTCCAGGTCTATTCAAAGAGCAGACAGTGCTTAGAAGAGGGAGCGGTGTATTTGCCTTGGACATTGCAGGATGGAGATGGCAGGGGAGCTGCCCTGAAAAAGGCATGTTTGTTCTGGACCTTAAACCCGAGTAAGATTTTTGCCAAATAGAGAAAAGGGGAAAAATAATGATAAAGAGAAGTGAAAGGGTGTGACTTGTTTATAAAATCCTGAATCCTTTTTCACTAGCAGAGATTCAGATACTTCTAGGTGAAAAGTGGTAAATGTGAGTTCAAAGGAGTTAGACGCAGTTTTCGGAGCAAGGAGGATGAGTGGCTGCTTAGCTGCATTCGTCTGCTTTAGGTATTGGAGACTCTATAAAGGTAGTCTTGTTATTACTGTTGTTTTATTTGTTTA
This sequence comes from Equus przewalskii, assembly GCF_037783145.1. Classification (NCBI taxonomy): domain Eukaryota; kingdom Metazoa; phylum Chordata; class Mammalia; order Perissodactyla; family Equidae; genus Equus; species Equus przewalskii. Next base: position 85,320,964 of record NC_091831.1, read on the forward strand.
TATTTTAAGAACAGGAACGGAACATGGTCATTGTTTAAATAAAAAAAAAAGAGTTGAAGAAGGGAGTGAAAACGGAGGAAGAAAATCATTATAATAGTCCAAGTGAGAGACGATAAGGGACTGAACTGAAGCTTTGACACTAAAAAAGGTTTATAAAAAGATTTAAGAAATATTTTGAAAGATGAATCGTCAGGGTTTGGTTCAAAATTGACTGTGCAAGGTGAGAGAGGTGGAGTAATAGATAAGGACTCTGAGAATTCTAATTATGACAAGCCAGTGGATGGCAGTATCATTAACCCAGATATGGAATACAGGAAGAAAAGTTGGTTTTAGGAAGTAGATAATGAGGTTAGCTTTGGACATACTCATTTGTATGTTGCTCTGATATACCCAGGAATGTAGAAAATGGAAATATAGGTCTGGAACTTAAAGGTGAAATTTGAGTTACTAAAATGGATTTGAGACTCAAGAATATAAAGCTGATAGTTAAAGCTCTTAGAGAGAGACTAACAGTCAAAACAGGATACATGTGCTGGGTGCTCACTGTGCGACCACTTTACAAACATTTGTTTATTTAATTCTTGCAACAACCCTGTACATCAGGTACTTAGTTGCTTCCCCTATACACAGGGAACTGACTCACAGAGAGGTTAAAAAATTGCGCAAGAATGAATCAAAACTACACTAAGATGTCACCTTACACCCATTATAATGACAAAAATAACCAAAACTAATGGTAACAAATGTTGGAGAGATTGTGGCGAAAAAGGAACCCTCATACACTGCTGGTGGGAATGCAAACTGGTGCAGCCACTATGGAAAACAGTAAGGAGATTCTTGAAAAAATTAAAAATAGAAATACCATACAACACAGCTATCCCACTACTGGGTATCTATCCAAAGAGCTTGAAGTCAGCAATTCCAAAAGTCCCACGCACCCCAATGTTCATTGCAGAATTATTTACAGTAGCCAAGACATGGAAGCAACCTAAATGCCCATCAACAGATGATTGGATAAAGAAGATGTGGTATATATATATACAATGGAATACTACTCAGCTGTAAAAAAGAACAAAATCGTCCCATTTGCAACAACATGGATGGACCTTGAGGGAATTATTTTAAGTGAAATAAGCCAGATAGAGAAGGACAATCTCTGTATGACTCCACTCATATGAGGAATTTAAAAATGTAGGCAAAGATAACAGATTAGTGGCTACCAGGGGAAAGGTGGGGTGGGGGGGTGGGCACAAAGGGTGAAAGGGTGCACCTACAACACTACTGACAGACAACAATGTACAACTGAGATTTCACAAGATTGTAACCTATCATTAACTCAATGAAAATTAAAACAAACAAAAAAAATTGTGCAAGAATGGAAGTGGCCGAGCCAGGATTCACACCCAAGTAGTTTGACGTCACAGCACAGATGCTTACCTGACACTTTATATTTACCCTCAGCCAGTGACTCACAAGAAGGAAACCTGGGGACACCAGCATTAGTGGGGCAAGTGGAGGAAGAGAGACAGACAAGTGGAGGCCGCAGAGGAAAACCCAGGAGAATGTAATGTTAAGAAAAGCAAAGGATGAGAGGGTTTCAAGGCGGGAGCGCCCCACTGTCTCAAACACTGTAGAGAAGCCTCAGATGCCTGTGTATGAGGACAGGGCCAGAGAGCCGTTATCAGTGAGGTGACGGGAAAGGAGGCTAGACCATAGTGGGCTAGGGAGGCAATAAGAGTGAAGGGACAAGAGCAGTCAGAGCAGATGACTCTTCTAGAAGGGAGAGAAGGAAAGCAATAACTTGATTGGTAACAGGATAGAGGAGAGACACTGCAGTTTCAAAAGCAGGGGTTGTTCTGTCCCAGACGTCTGTCTAGGCTCAGAAGAAAAAGCCAAAGTCTGCAAAGAGGGCAACAGCCTTCCCATCAAGCTTGTCTGAATACACTTTAGTGAGCACAGTAGGTCAATGAGAAAGGACTAGTGCTTGGGGTCACAGTCAGGAATAGGAATAGGAATTCCAAAAGGTTGAAGGAACCCTAAAGGTTCCTTCTAAGACAGCCCCTGCTAGAGTGAAGATCTTGAGTGTCACAGCCAGGAGGACATGTGGACGTCAGCAGCTGGAATGAACAGATGACCCCAGAAGCAGTGCTTAGCTAAAGTCGGCTAAATTCTGGGGTCTGAAAATCCAGGTTGAGGAGTGGACCAAAGTCCATATGGTTGGCGGATGTACCAGCATCCTCTAAGATAGAACACTTTCCTTAAGATGAATAACATGTCCTTCTAAGCCTCACGCTAGTCCAGGCTTTGGAGTTTTTGTGTTTTTTTCCGCTCACTGAATTAACAACTAAAGGATCTGTCTGTGCTGGGCCATGAGAACACTGGAGGTTATGGGTCCTCAGGGTCCAATATGGCAGGAGCAGCAACCAAGCCAGATGGATATGCACAGAGATGAACAAACAACTCATATTTCTAAATATAAATTACTGGGAGGTCAGAGGTTGTCAGAGACTGGCAGAACCTTTCCTCTCTTTTTACTGAACTTAGTCTTGTGTGTAATTGATGGAGTTTCCCCCCATCCTCTGGACTTCCTCCTGGAAAATGACAGTCAGAACCTTCATTTGGCACCACAGGGCAAGCAAGAGATGGGCCTTTAACAGTGGGAAGGAAGGATCTCTCTGACACAGCCCTTGGGATCAACTTATCAGTTCTTACAAACTCATGCAATCATAAATCAACCAGGTCCGTGGGACCTCAGGCAATGGAAGTCTGTGACCACTTTTTATTTTTCCACCCTAAATCCTTTGTCTTTACTATTGACATTCTTGGTTCTCTAATATCCCTTTTCTCCCTACTAGACTTCCAATATTTTTCCAAGAATACCCACGTTCATCCTGTCCCCACCCCCTTGCCTAACAGTCATATTTATAATTGCCTATCGGAATTAAACTCCACAATCTTAAAACAACATAAATTTAGAATTTGCTTTCTGGGCCTTGAAAGTTAATTGAAGATAAACGATATGCCATTTTCCATTAGACTCCAGGGTCCAAGTGGCCAAGCCCACCTCTTACCTGGCTTCCCACCATGAAGAGGGTGGACAGATAAGAAAATAAGTGGAGATGGAGTTTGCATCCCTCTCTGTCAGCTGTCCTAAATTATTCTCTTTTCTGTTACCCAGCAGGACCACAGGGAAGCCTTCATTGTCACTCATCATCTTTGGTTTAGAAAGAACAGAACCATTTTGCATAATACACGGGTCTCCCCTAAATTATAAATATGCTGTGACTGCAGATTTTCCCACTGCCTCTATCTATACCTCTGTCTATCGGCTTAAAAATTGTCTTCCCAGAGTCAGGAAGATGAAAGGCAAATTGGATGTGGCAAGACCAGAAGTCAGAGCCGGGAAGTAACCGTGTGTCCTGGCTGGTTTCCAAGATGTGTGACAACATTCTACCCGACTAGATTCTTCCACAGAGCAGATGGGTCTATTCTTCTGTTTCATTTCATTCCTCAGTGGCTTCCAATGAGTGCTCCATTTTCCTGAGAGCTGGAATCATCTTAGGTTTGCCCCAGTGTATGCCCTGTCTCCCAGGCCCCTGCCCAGCCCGAATCCTGAGCCATGAACTTAACGATGCTGGGATGTTAAAAAAGGATTCTTATTTGACTTCCGTGGCATGCTCTCCTGGAAGCCAGATTTTTACATGGCTGTGTGATTGGTGGGTTTGTTTGTTTGAAGCAAAAGATTTCATAATATCAGATCATATCTGGGTTCAAATAGAAAGCAAACAAACATTTTTAGTACTCTTTGCCTTCAGTTGTTAGGTCAAAATAAATTAAAGCAGAGATCGACTTAGAAAAAATATACAGCTCACGCTAATAGGTGGAAAATATAATTTCAGTTCTGACCTCCTTCAGCCAGGCAGTTTCCCCAAAAGTCCTGACATCCTCTTCTGTTCGAGGCATTGATGCTGGGTAAGCCTCTGGTCATGGGTTTTCTCATCTCACATGTTGTGTATCTCCTTTTCTTGTTGAGAAGTCAGGCTGTCATTCTGGGGTTCCTGGTTCTCTGTTTTTTCCCAGTTCAGGTCACAAAGAGATCTTGTCCCCAAAATAAGGCCAAATGGTAGGTAGACATTCCCAGGACAATCCCTGGGAAACCATGTGGCAAGGTAGGATAGGAGCTATTGTTCTTAACCTAAAAGCAGTAGAGACAGTCTCCAGACACCTATCCTCTCCTGTTCATCATCACTGTTACCTCTAAGAAATTAACGTCACAAGAATGCCTGCTGTATCCCAACAGCTCACTCTGAGCAATGACATGGTGCTTCCATGCCTATTGGTTCACTTTGTCAATGGGAGAGATCAGCCCAGCCAAGGAAATCAAGACTTACAAAATTTAAAAATGTGTTTTGGAAATCCTGTCATCATTAACCCCCATGGAGAGAGTCCCATGCTGTCATAAGATCATGTTCCCTCCCTGCTGAAGGGACGTATTAGATTCATGAACTTCCTAGACATTTATTGCCTGTGTACACACTTTGCAATTTAATGGTAAACTTCCAGGGTACATGGACTCATTTTCTTTATCTTATACTCTACAGTGCTTTGCAGGCACTATGTGCTAAAACTTGATCCTCAAGTCCAACTGTATCAAACCTAGCACCATATTCCATGTCCCTTTTCATGTAATGTTTTAATTTTAATGTGTGAGCCTCAACTTAGCCAGATTCCGGTTTTCCCAAAACAGAAAATCTATCTTTTCCTTTATCCTGTGCAGGTCTAGGCATATACTGGGTATATATGATTTTCTGAGTAAATTAAAATAAATGGAATGGATTTGACTTCTTCTAAATTTTAATCTTTTCTTTAATAGGAAGACAATGTTTCCTGGTGTTCCAATAATTTTTTCTTTCCCAGTCCACTGAGGATCCCCCACCCTCAACCCCCTGAAGTTGAGTGTAATATGTGTGATGTGAAGATAGGAATCAGAATATTTTCCTCTTTAACAGACCTCTTGCTGTCAAGGTATGTGCCCCTAGAAATTGATTTGTGCCTTGCCTCCTGTCTTACGGTACCCATGCAGGTTAGGTATTCTGAAAATTATTTGTGGTGAGGGGAGACAGTGCTTATGCTCATCCACTGTGAGTCCTCTGGAGTGGGAACCAGCGCTAGGAGTTTCAGTGTCCAGCTTAATACTCGACAAATTACAGCATAGACATGCTGTTATATTCCAGGTGTTAGGTAGAAGCCACAGCACTATGAGTACCAAAATGTTCCATATCTTTGGAGAGAAGATGACAATTAAGGCTTTTTCTAGGAATGTTAGGAAGAAGCTGATTGCCTTTAAAGACTGTTTGAGTTCTTCCATTGAAGACAATACAGTTTGATATTGGTTTATATTGTGGTCTTTCTTAGTGGTTTGTGTGGTTAAGATAATAAAATTATCACCTATAGGTTGTAATTATTGTATTTTGCTCAGATTAAACCAACTTTCAAAAAAATCTTACCTCTGTATGAAGGGGATGTCTGACTTGAATGAGCCAACAAGCAAATAACTGGATGAGGACACAGAGGACAAGCTAAGCCCCAAATAAATAACACTGAATATCTTATTTAATGATCAAATCACTACTAACAGAACAAAGTTGACAAATGCAAGTAGCTCTGCCTTTCACCACTGAAGAGCATTCCTTGGACAGTCATCATCTCCTGTCAACAGGTGCGGAAGAGAAGTTGTGCTTACATCAGTAAGAAGTCCATTGATGATCTGAGAGGCAAACACCAGGAAAAGGCTGGAGCTTTACCAAAGAGACTTGTCTTTGTCTAAGGATGGAACAAGACATACTCTTGGGGATCAAGTGGACAAGGAGGTTGATATTAATCAATAAGTCAAGGCTGAAAAGGCTGCAAGTCAAGCCAGGGTCTTAACCCTCATAACCTCTGTGGTATTGTGCATCCGTTAATTTCTTTAACACATTTACTGAGTGCCCATTCTGGGCCAGGCACTGTGTGAGCTGAGAGAAATGTTATCTTGTGCAAAACAGACATTTTTTCTGTCCTGGAAAAATCTTGCAACACATGTAACAGACATAAATTCCTTATCTATAATATGTGAAACATTCTTGTAAATAAAAGTACCAATACCAATTCAGTAAGGAAAAAGCTCAAAAATTTTGTTAAAACTTCCACAAAAATAATTGCGAAAAAGCAGTACTATTTATTTATAAATAAACACAAAATAATTAGGTATTGATTGTCAAATATCAGATAAGTAAAACTATGAAAGAATTATAATGCCTAGTATTAGTAAGTACCATGGGGATCTTTCATTTACTCATTCATGAGAATTCAAATTTCTGCAAAATTTCCAGGTTGTAACTTTGCAATATCTACCAAAATTAAAAACATGTCCTCCTATGACCTGAAAATTCAAATATTAGGAATCTATTCTAAGAAACAATAGGACAAGTTGTAACTCTACATGCATATTATGGCGCTGTGTGTATCAACAACAAAGGATAATAGTCTGAATGTCCTTTAATAAGGAATGAGCTAAATGAATCAAAGTATAATCACACAATAGAATACTACCTATCTGCTTAAAGTGATGAGAGAAATATCAGGGCAATGTATGTAAATGATGCTCCATAAAAACAGACCAGAGTGACCAGCAGAATTCCTTATTGAACAGCTTGGTCTTTACCTCTGTATTTCTAATCCTTTACTGCACAGTTCTCTGGTGTTTGGTTGCATCTCTCAAGGACATACTTTGAAAGTCCTGGTAAAGCTTCTCCATGCCTCCTGGTGAACCCTTCTTGCTACCCATCCCAATACCAACATTGCCTCCTAGACAAGGAAGTAGCCATATTATTTGCTCCTGACAAACATCTTCTGCTCTCATGCCCTGGCTATGGCCCCATCCCAGTCCATATTATACTAAGAAAGAAAGTGAGGACCAGGGTTGGGGGTCTGGTGATTGGCTATCATAGGAAGCAGAGGCCCAAGATCCAGTACAGTTATCCTTTACTTTGCATACTGAGATCTTTAAGACATTTTTTTAAATAGACACTTTTTTAGTTTTACCATTTTTATGCTTCTTGCCCAAACTGTTACTGAGGGAGAAGAAGAAGGAAGATGGAAATATGTGGGTCACAAACTAAGGCTTGGTTTCAGCCTCTCCTTCGTGGGGTCATGAGGGTGGCCCAAATCTGAGCATCCCAGAAGGTGTGGCAAACTCCTATTGAGTTCTGGCATTGGATTATCTGTGGGTATCTAATACGTCGGGGAAAGCACAACAAGGAGCATGGGTGCGTTCATTCAAACAAATGGAACTGCAGTGGCTCTGATGACTCTCTCTCCTGTCATCAATTCAACACACCTAACTCTGGTCAGGATCCCCTCTGAGGGTACAATAGTGAGCACAATAAACACGATGCCCATTGTCACAAGCATCTTATAAAAGGCACAGTTCTGCTTTGGAATAGGATACTGGAAAGAGTCAGGGCAGACAGGAACAGAATACACATACACATATGCATACACACACACACACACACACACACACACACACAAACTTCCTCTTCTGATTATTCACTTTGAAACATCTTGTATTTTTTTCCCTAGAAAATGGGTCTCTGTAACCATGGAAATGGCTCTTGTTTTCAGTCCAAGGGGATTTGGATTGCGTGTTTAAGGAGACACTAAATAAGCCTTGATCGCTACTTGTATGGAACTTTCAATTTCAACTCTTCATTACTCTCAGTGCTCCCACAGGGGACTAAAGTGACAATAGGAATCGCCAGCTGCAGAGCTCATCCCTCACGTCCTCAGGTCCAGTTGAAAGCCCCCCTACCATGCCCTTGTAGTTAATAGCTGGAGTGGAGGTGACCAGTCCCCTCACCCAACCCCGAACGGACCACACACAGCATAGGTGGGAGAAGGTAGCAGCCATTTTGAGCCGCAGCCCCTCATCCCACTAAAGCTTTAAAGCTGACTCACACACAGAACTGGGGGAGCGTCCCAGGGCTGCAGCTCCAGTTTCTCAGGAGCCTCCGATTCCCCTCGTGGATGCTCTCTGCAGATCAGATGCTGGCCCTGGGAAGACTGTGGCAGGGCTCGAAGAATGATTGCTCAGGATGGCCTGACTGGACAGGAGTTTGACCCCCTGACCTGAAGTTAACTTGTGTTTTTATCTCTCTTGCACTGTATACTTTCTGATAAATCTAATAAATCTTCCCCTGTTTAAATGACAGGCAGTTAGTATTGTTACTTTTGCTTTTGGCAAATCCTCGAAGGGGAGAATCAACTCACACATCCCAGAAGGGAGGAGAAATAGTCAAAAGAGAAGCGAAGTCTAATTACTTAGTAGTGGGCAGGGTGTAGATGAGGGTCCACACTCTGGACTAGGGACCCCTCTATGGACCTGGGAAGACATGAGGACCCAGAGACGGGTGTGTGGTCTCCTCTGTGGCTCCTGGCTCAAGAGGAGAGTGGCTGACACTTGCGATTTCAAGCAGAACAAGCAGGCATATGCAATGAATAACTATGCATCATTTTCCTGCTTCACTTTCCTTTTGAGGAGATTTCTATATTTTCCTGGCCAGCTTTCTGACCTTTGCTTTATTGATCTTGGTAATGGTAGAGAAGAAAATTGAAAGACCACCAGAAAGGCTAAGTTAATCTACATTAGAAAGGGCAGAAATCTACGCATGATAGAAAAGTAAATAAATAAAATAGACAGTAGACTCAAAGAGAGAGGAGGTGAAGAGGAGAGAGTAAAGAGCCAGCCTGGGTCATGTTTCCAAGGGTTAGGGGAGTCTGTAGATGCGAGAGGAGAGATCTAGAGGCATCTTCAGCAGCATATAAACAAGAGAGTAGAAGAGAGACTGAGGAAAGGGATTCCAGAATTTTAGATTTGAGTTAGCAAGTAAGCCCCATTTAGCGCTTCTTAAAGGGCCCTCGACAAAGAATTCAAGTGCTTCTCAATGCTCTTTGGATGTCACACTTCTGAATCCAACTCCCTGTATTTGGGCCAGTTTTATGTGGATTACATGATTGAACAAACATTGTTCATGGGATTAGCGAGTGCCTGAGACCCAGCAGTCCAAAAGGGCCTCCAGACTCCAAAGGCTGGAGTCTGAGCCAGCTGATAGCCTGCAATTGTAGGCCAACAGCAGCCTGGGTGTGCTCAGGCTGAAAGCTGAGAATCCACAGTGACTGTAGCTGAGACGATTCAGAAAGGCAGGGACCTGGTGCCATTTTTTCCCCTAGAAACACTCTCTGCACAGAAGCTCTTCTCTACCACCTTTGGCTAAATGCAGGGGCCATTCTCAGGTCCCTCTGGCCATGATGGGCTCTGTTGGTCACTTCCTCTTTGGAGCATCCTCTTTGGCTAGCTTCCATAACAACGCTCTCCTGGTTTCACTCCTGCCTCAGTGGGCACTCCTTCCCAGCTTTCATCACTAGTTTCTCCTCCTCCAAGATTCTGACTTCAGGCCATTTCTCTGCCCATTCCACCCCGAGTCATCTCATCTGGCCTCATGGCTTTAAATACCAAACAAATGATGACTCCAAAATTTAAATCTTTCGCCTGAACATCTCCCTCATCTCCAAAACCACATCTACAACTGCCTATGTGACATCTCCATTTGGATGTCTAACTGGAGCCTCAAAGGTCGCAGGGCAAAGCTGAACTCCTGGGTCCCCCCTTCCCCTCGTCCCTCAACCTTTCCCCTTGCAGCTCCTCATCTCAGTAAATGCGGTTCATCTGTTCTAGTGGCTCAAGACAAAATGCTTAAGTCACCTTCAAATTCTCTTTTTCTCATACTCATTAAATTCAATCCACCAACAAATCCATTATCTATTTTCAAAATATACACAGAAACCCAGACTCTGACCATTTCTCACACCCTCTCACCACCACCGACATCCTGGTCCAAACCACCACCACCTCTAGCCTCAATTACCACAAAAGCCCCACCTCGTCCACCTGCTTCTGCCTCTGCCAGACAGCAGCCAGAGTAACTGGACATAGTAGCATCAGTAGGATCATGCCCTGCCTCCACTTAAATCAGCCAACAGCTTCCCAGCTCTAAGTAAAGCATCACATATTCTGGAACTTTCTTTCACTCTTAATTTGTTGTATTATTTTCCATAGCACTAATCACAAATACACTACTTATTTACATGTCAGTTATTTTTCTGTCTCTCCCCCTAAAATATAAGCTCTATAAGAGTGGAAATTTGTTCTGATTTCTTATCCCTTATGGTAGGTATTCAAGGAGTATTAGTTAAACTAATAAATAGCTTATTTTTCTGAGCTTTGTGTTTCCTTTTCTTAAGGCAAGATATACCCTGCAAGGAATAAGGCTGTGGAATAATATAGCATCCTTTCCAGTCACTATTCCTTCATGCAAGAGTATTGTATTTCCCTTTCCTAGTGCTTCCAACTTGGCCTGGTAACTCACTTTGGCTAACAAAATTTGAGTTCAAGTCACTGATACAACTCACAGAACAGAGGCTGGAAGAACTCTTAAAGGTTCTCTAAGTGCTCTCCAGTCCTGGCTGCAAATTAGAATTAGGAGACATAGTGCGGTTCCCCATTACTCTCTCACCAGATGGGGGCTGATCCTTCATCTTTGGTCCTGGAACAAAGAAGATGTAGGACATGGTCACATTCCTCCATTAAAGACATAGGATGTGAGTGAGACACAAGCATTTTGTGTTATAAGCCCTGAGATATGGAGGCTGTGTGTTATGTGGCCTAAGGTAGCTCACACGGGCTGATAAAGGCGGGGAGGGGGGTGTTCGCTGGCCTATGGATGTCTCCTAGTGAGTGTAGGTTCTCTGGAATGAGTGTGCTCTTCGTGATCTGAAATTCTGGGATGACCCTCCAACTCTCTAGTCTGAAAGCACAGGTAGATGGGCCGCTCTAGGACCTTAGCAATGCTATACAGGTATAATGTAGCCACTTCACTTTCCCATAACATGAATTAGAGTCAATAATGCTGACACACACTCAAAATGCATTGGCTGTAATTTCTAAACCTGCTGCTAGCCCTTGCTCATTTTGAGAAAGATGGGAGAAAGGAAAGAGCCAGCTGACGAGCTCCGTGTGCTCAGCCTGGACCCAGGGATTCAGAGAAGAATGGGAAACGCTTCCAGCAACCTCTGAGCTGCACAAGAGAGGAGTGATAACTAGAATTTACGCCAGGTGGTGACAACAGTGAGGGACCTCATCTGTGTCTGCTGTCTCCCGACAAAAGGATATATTCGCCAAACACTGAACTGAACACAGCTCCCTACAGGCAGCATTCCAAAGCATGGGCCCTGGCTGTGTGTGTGTGTATGTCCCTCTTTCCTGGGCCTCCTTACAAAGGGGACTTTCAGGATTTAGAGTTGAGATTTCCACAGCTCCAATTATAGCCTTGGAATTTCAGGGGCCTTTGTCCTAGGAGGATGTCCACCCATCCCCTGCCCCCAGCTTCTGTGGACTATAGGACTGAGGAGCTGGGCAGGGCTGGACTGCTGTCGCAGCCATTCCCTACGGTCTGGCTGGCCTCAGACAGATGCTGGGGCAATGCTTTGCATTCTATTCTCAACACAACAATGCTGCTTCTCCTTTTCCAACAAAGGAATTTTCCATCAAGTGAAACAAAGTACATTTCATGAATTAATGAGACAAGGAGGAAGGACTTGAGCTTCCTGTGGAGGCTCTGAGAAGGGCTGAGCTGCCCATGAAATATTTAGAGGCATTTTCTCAAAGTAGTGGTCCGTGATGGATTGGTAAAATCAAGAGCTGCTTTCTGGAGCCCACAGAGAATGAAACCCGCAGCTGGGGCCCAGGTGTGATTTCTAAACTTTGCCTCCTGGGCAGCTGTCCCTGCATGGAGCATCTGCCGCATCCTCTCCAGGTCGTGAAAGGTCCTGTCTTTAAAGCTGGATCATCTGTCAGTTGCAATTATAGCCCTGGCTGATGGACATGGGGATTTTATCAGACTAGGCCAAGAATACAGAGAACATGCTAGACTGTGCTCATCATACGTGGCTGTTTGTAAATTCTGAAGCAAAGATTCTGTGGATGCTCAGATCTTGCAAGATGGGTTGGTCCCTGAAGCCCCAGCAATGAAACATCATAGTCACATAAAGCTATGTCCAGGGATGAGAATCTGTCACATTATTCTAGTATCTAAGGAGCTTACAGCCGGGTCATCTATTCACAATCTCATTTGTTGTGTATAAAACTCACTTTGTTGCTATTCTTACCAGTGGACCTAGAGTCCCACAGAAAATGAGACTGGATTAGAGTGAACAGGAGGACCACCATGCCTAACTATTATCTTCGCAAAGCTCCAGCGTACAAATGGTAACCCCCAGGACAGGTCCAGCACTGCAGAGGTGCTATGTTCTATTTACACAGTGTTTCAACAAAATTACACAATAAGTTTTAAAAACAGGATGTGCCATTTAAATTCTGGATACACTTTTCCTAAACCTTGAAAGATCTGGTAACATTGGCCCCAGATTTTAACGTGGGAACAATTTGCCAGAATTGAATAGCTAATTGCTAGACTTCACACTAACCTGTGTTATCCAGTTGACCAAAGTCCCCACCACTCCCTAGTGTCTTATTCTCATCCTATTTCTTGTGGTCATTTGAGTCTGTGACCTTAAAAACTGTTACTTAGTAACACAACTGCTAGCCAAAGATATTCAGAAATATGCTCTATTTAATATTTCAGCTTCATCTCATCAGGTGGGATGACAAACATGTTGGGCCCTGGTTAGGATGCAGTCTCCATCCTGCCCCTCTGTGCTGTGCCATTATTCCTCCCTGGTAGGCACTGGAGATCAGATCATCTTTTTATGATCCTAGTAAAGACTTTGATGGTTAGGGATCCCTTTCCTGTGGCTCTTATAATGACTGAGGGCTTCTCTGGACGTCAGTCTCATCCTCTTGCTTTGTGAGCAGTGGCCAGTCCGGGATGGGGCATTCTGAGAAGGAAGTGTAGCGGTCTGACTGTTTCATTGGTTGTTCCACGTAACATCATCTCTGGCCTGCGAATGACTTGCCACCTCCCCCGAGAAGGAAGGCCCCTGCTGGAGAATGGGGGTTTCACAGTGACATGTTAGCGCCATGCTGTTTCCCATTCCAGGCTTTACTCTACACATACCGAGCAGTGGGACCTACCGCACCTAATGGCAAAAAAGCGCCAGCTACAAATAGCCCATGCAGATATCCACATCTCAGTCAACACACTCAGGATTGTCACTTTTTTTTCCCTACCACTGCAGGAAAATATTTTTTAAAAGGCTGTCATCAATCTCTTTCCCTCTGAGACATTTTGGTCTGTCACTTTGAAACACATGAAGTAAGCAAAAGCAAGCATTAGATTTCTTCTTAAGACCACAGTGGGGAACATCAGTGCTGTCCTACTGTCAGAAGTCACTGGGTCCCACAGCCTTGAAGATTCCCGCCCAGACTAGCCTCTCACCTTTGCAACAGATGGAGGATATGTCCAAAGGAAATGAATCCTCAGCAAATCACAGAACAGCTAAGTCCTGGACCTGATTCAGTACTCTCTAACCCTGCCCACAACTTGCTCACTAACCCAGATGCTAACTGGTCCCTAACCCAAAACCTAACTGAACTTTAACCTAGAATAAACCCTAATCCTGACTTCACATGGCTCGCTCTCACTCAGATCGAACTTGGACTTCATCAGTTCATATGCTAAGGAGACATTCTTCTGAGTCTCGCTGTTGACTTCCCTGGAGCAAGGTGGTTTGGGCAAGGGTATCCCATGCAGCTAGTGGCTCATAAGTGGAGAATGTTCTCACCCACGCACCTCCTGCAGATCCTGCGACTTTATCTAGCTCTAGGTGCAGGGTGACTCTCTGAGCCAATGGTAAACTCTATTCCCAGGAGCCAACTTTAGTTTATTTCCTCTCAAAATGTCCATTTTGAAATTGATTAAAAATTTAATAGAACAAAGTATCCAAATAAAGAGCACATGTGCAATCATGCGTCACTTTACAATGGGGATATGACGTTCTGAGAAACGCATTGTTAGGCGATTTCCTCATTGTGCAAACATTATAGAACTTACACAAACTTAGGTGGTATAGCCTTCTACACACCTAGGCTATATGGTACTAATCTTTTTTTTTTTTCCAGTTATTTTATTGAGATCATAATGGTTTATAGCATTGTGTAATTTCAGGTGTACATTACTGTTTATCATTTTCTGTATAGACTGCATCATGCTCACCAGACATATTCCAATTTGTATCTATCATCATACATATGTGCCCCTTTACCCCTTTCGTCCACCCCCCTAGCCCCCTTCCCCTCTGGTAACCACTAATCTGTTCTCTTTATCCATGTGTTTATCTTCCACGTATGAGTGAAATCATGTGATGCTTGTCTTTCTCTGTCTGGCTTATTTCGCTTAACATCATACCTTCAAGCTTCATTCATGTTGTTGAAAATGGGATGATTTTGTCATTTTTTATGCTGAGTAGTATTCCATTGCATATATACACCACATCTTCTTTATCCAATCATCCACAGCAGGGCACTTGGGGTGCTTCCATGTCTTGGCTATAGTGAATAATGCTGCAGTGAACACAGGGGTGCACGAGTCTCTTTGAATTGTTGATTTCAAGTTCTTTGGATAAATACCCAGTAGTCAGACAGCTGGATCATATGGTATTTCTATTTTTAATTTTATGAGAAATCTCCATACTGTTTTCCATAGTGGCTGTACCAGTTTGCATTCCCACCAGCCGTGTATGAAGGTTCCCTTTTCTCCAAAGCCTCTCCAACATTTGGTATTTTTTGTCTTGCTTATTATAGCCATTCTGACAGGTATAAAATGATATCTCATTGTAGTTTTGATTTGCATTTCCCTAATAATTAGTGATGGTGAACATCTTTTCATGTATCTATTAGCCATCTGTATATCTTATTTGGAAAAAATGTTTGTTCATATCCTCTGCCCATTTTTTGATTGGGCTGCTTGTTTTTTTGTTGTTGAGTTATATGAGATCTTCATATATTTTGGAAATTAACTCCTTGTTGGATATATGATTTGTAAATATGTTCTCCCAGTTCGTGGGTTGTCTGTTCGTTTTGTTGCTGGTTTCCTTTGCCCTGCAGAAGCTTTTTAGTCTGGTGTAGTCTCATTTGTTTATTTTTTCTCTTGTTTGCTTTACCTGAGTAGACATGGCATTCAAAATCATGCTGCTAAAACCAATGTCAAAGAGTGTAGTAACTATATTTTCTTCTAGGAGTTTTATGGTGTCAGGTCTTACATTCAAGTATTTAATTGATTTTTAGTTAATTTTTGTGTATGGTGTAAGATAATGGTCTACTTTCACTCTTTTGCATGTGCCTGTCCAGTTTTCCTAGCACCATTTATTGAAGAGATTTTCCTTTCTCTACTGCATGTTCTTGGCTCCTTTGGTGAAGTTTGGCTGTCCATAGATGCGTGGTTTTACTTCTGGGCTTGCAATTCTATTCTATTGATCTGTGTATCTGTTTTTGTGTCAGTACCATGCTGTTTTGCTTACTATAGCTTTGTGGTATATTTTGAAGTCAGGGATTGTAATGCTACGAGTTTTGTTCTTTTTTCTCAGGATCCCTTTGGCTATTTGGGGTCTTTTGTTATTCCATATAAGTTTTAGGATTCTTTGTTCTTTTTCCATGAAGAATGTCATTGGGATTCTGATTGGGAATGCATTGAATGTATAGATTGGTTTAGGTAATACAGACATTTTAACTATGTTTATTCTTTCCATCTAAGAGCATGGAATATCTTTCCATTTCTTTATGTCTTCTTCAATTTCTTTCCATAATGTCTTATAGTTTTCAGTGTATAGGTCTTTCACTTCCTTGGTTAAATTTATTCTCAGATATTTTATTCTTATCATTGCAATTGTAAATGGGATTGCATTCTTGACTTCTCTTTCTGTTAGTACGTTATTAGTATATAGAAATGCAACTGATTTTTGTAAGTTGATTTTGTACCCTGCAACTTTGCTGTAGTTGTTTATTACTTCTAATAGTTTTCTGATGGGTTCTTTAGGGTTTTCTATATAGAATCATGTTATCTGCAAACAGCAAGTGTTTCACTTCTTCTTTTCTAATTTTGATAACTTTTATTTCTTTTTCTTGCCTAAGTGCTCTGCCCAAAACCTCCAGTACTATGTTGAATAGGAGTGGTAAGAGTGGTCACCCTTGTCTTGCTCCTATTCTCAGAAGGATGGCTTTCAGCCTGTCACTGTTAAGTATGATGTTGGCTGTGGGTTTATCATATATGGACTTTATTATGTTGAGGTACTTTCCTTCTATACCCATTTTACTGAGATTTTTTGTCATAAATGGATGTTGGATCTTGTCAAATGCTTTCTCTGCATCTATTGAGATGATCATGTGATTGTTATTCCTCATTTTGTTAATGTGGTGTATCACATTGGTTGATTTGCGGATGTTGAACCATCCTTGCATCCCTGGTATAAATCCCACTTGATCATGGTGTATAATCCTTTTAATGTTTTTGATGTATTCAGTTTGCCAATATTTTGTTGAGGATTTTTGCATCCGTTTTGAGAAACATTGGAAATATAGAACCATTGGAAAAGAATAAATAAAATGGCAGTATTAAGTCCATATATATCAATAACCACTCTAAATGTAAATGGATTGAATTCTCCAATTAAAAGACACAGAGCAGCTGGTTGGATTAAAAAACAAGACCCAACAATATGCTGCCTCCAGGAAACATATCTCATCTCTAAAAACAAATGTAGGCTCAGAGTGAAGGCATGGAAGATGATAGTCCAAGAAATTGGCAAACAAAATAAAGCAGGTGTTGCCATACTTATATCAGACAAAGCAGACTTCAAGGTAAAAAAGACAATGAGAGACAAAGAGGGGAAGTGTATAATGATAAAAGGGCATTACACCAAGAGGACAAAACACTTATGAATACATATGCAGCTAACATAGGAGCACCAAAGTATATAAAGCGACTGTTAACAGAACTAAAGGGAGAAATGAAAAGCAACACAATAATAGTAGGGGACCTCAATACCCCACTTACAACAATGGATACATCATCCAGACAGAAAGTGAACAAGGAAGTAGTGGATTTAAATGAAACAGTGTATCAGATGGACATAATAGATATATATATAGAACATGTCATCCAAAAACAACAGAGTCCACATTCTTCTCAAGTGCATATGGAACATTCTCAAAGATAGACCATATGTTGGGAAACAAGGCAAGCCTCAATAAATTTAAGAAGATTGAAATCATATCAAGCATCTTTTCCAACTACAATGCTATGAAAGCAGAAATCAACTACAATAAAAAAAGCTGGGAAACTCACAAATATGTGGAGACTAAACAACACGCTACTGAACAACCATTAGATCAATGAAGAAACCAAAAGAGAAACAAAAAAATACCTAGAGACAAATGAAAATGAAAATACAACATACCAACTCTGATGGGATGCAGAAAAGTGGTTATAAGACAGAAATTCATGGCAATATAGGCCCACCTCAACAAACACGAAAAATCTCAAATAAGTAATCTTAAACTCCACCTAATAGAACTAGAAAAAGAAGAATAAACAAAGCCCAAACTCAGCAGAAGGAGGCAAATAATAAAAATTAGAGCAGAAAAAAATGAAATACAAACTAAAAAAAAAGTAGAAAGGATCAATTAACTAAGAGCTGATTCTTTGAGATAAACAAAATAGACAAACCCTTAGACAGACTCACTAAGAAAAAAAGAGAGAAGGCTCAAATAAGTAAAATTAGAAATGAAAGAGGAGAAGTTACAATGGATACCACAGAAATACAAAGGATTATAAAATATTTCTATGAAAATTATACATCAACAAATTGGATAACCTAGAAGAAATGAATAAATTCTTAGACTCATACAACCTCCCAAAACTGAATGAAGAAGAAATAGAAAATCTGAATAGACCAATCACAAGTAAAGAGATTGAAACAATAATCAAAACCCTTCCAAAAAACAAAAGTCCAGGACCAGATGGCTTCTCTGGAGAATTCTACCAAACAGTCAAAGATGATTTAATACCTATCCTTCTCAATCTATTCCAAAAGATTGAAGAAGATAGAACACTTCCTAATTCATTCTATGAGGCTAACATAACCTTGATACCGAAATGAGACAAGGACAAGACAAGGAAGGAAAATTACAGGCAAACATCACTGATGAACATAGATGCAAAAATGGTACTGATCTTACAGGATCACTGTCATATTTGCTGTCCATGGTTGACTGAAACATTGTTATGGGGAGCACGACTCCACCTATATGAAGAATCAATGCATCACCTTTGTTACTCTCATTTGTTTAGGACAGGGAACATACTAGCAAAGGAGGAGGAGTGGAGGAAACAGGATAAGAGAGGGGCAATAGAAGGGAGAAGGGAGGGAAAGTAGGATGGGTAGGAAGAGAAAAAAAGGAGGGAGATGGGGTGGGGGCAGGGGAGAGGAGGAGGAGAAGGAAGAGTAGGAGGAATAAAAGAAGAAGGAGTAGAATTAGGATTATTATCTCCTAAGGGAGATTATTTCAGAAAGACAAAGATAGAGAACAACTTCCAACTGCTGCCAGCCCCACTCAGCTGCCATCAAGGCTGGCCTCATGGCCTGCACACTCAGTCTGGATCCAATCTTGAGCCAAGCTGATCATGGAGAGTAAATGAAGAGCTTCCTCCCCACCAGTCAGTGGGATAGAAAGTAGTCTTTAGCCTCTACATCCATGAGTGTTAGATGGATGCCATCTAATAAGGAGCCAAATCTCTGCTTGGACTTGATGCTATTGCTGCCTCAAAACCCAAACCATGACAGGAGGAATTCATCTACCAGAATGTTCCTCTGCCCTTCTTCTGTGTTCACTGCAGCACTTACTGGGTTGACAATCTTAACCTGAGCACTCATCTAGCCAGTGGCAGCCTTGGCCTTACCAGCGACAGCCACCCAGGTGTGGGTTTCACATCTGATATCAAATGCATCAATGTAGACAGCTCCCTATGGACTCAGGATTCCACAAGACACGGAGATCTGCTCCTGCATTGAACAGGTGACCACACCTTTAGCTCATACTTCTCATATATTAACTCCAATTTCACTGAACTTGAGATAAGATTTGGACATTCCCTGCTCTCCAGCTTCTGATCTGTTTCTTTCAGTCTCCACCCCTCTGAGCTCAGCTCACTACCTCCTGTTTTGAGGGGACTCCATCACACCAGCTGGTTGGGCTAGTTCTGATTACAGAAGGACCATGCATCAGAACTTGATTGGTTCTCAAGAATTCCTTTTCCTGTTACCTCGCTCATCAGGAATTCAGAAGAATGTGGAAAAAAGCGAAAGGAAATAGGTGATATTCCATCATTGGCTCTCTGGGAAAGAGGCCAGTACATTTCATTAGTACCTAAGCCTTCAGAAAAGTGCTGAGGATCAAACACTCATCTTATCCACAAATGACTATTTAAATGTAAATCAGATCATGCCACTCTTTTCTCAAGGAGCCTCCAACAGCCACCTGCTGCATTGAGAATAATGTCAAAACTTCACATTTGGGCCACAAGTGCTGCATTCCCAGGTTTGGATTTATCTCCTCCAGCCCACATTTGCGTATTCCTCCTTGTGCTCCATAATTTCAGCACAATCACCTTCTTTTAGTTCTTGAAAACCAATAGTACACACTTTCTTTCCACTGGACTCTGATCTCCGTAGACCTCTTATCTCTGCTTAGATC
The DNA here is from genome assembly GCF_037783145.1 of Equus przewalskii. Classification (NCBI taxonomy): domain Eukaryota; kingdom Metazoa; phylum Chordata; class Mammalia; order Perissodactyla; family Equidae; genus Equus; species Equus przewalskii. The sequence goes on from NC_091831.1 coordinate 85,340,768, forward strand.
ACAGTTCTCATGGCTCCTCATATGACTCAGTTCTCAGTCTCACAGCAAGATGTTATCTGCTGACCCTTCTGGAGTAGGTCATTTTAATCCCCATCTTTGCACACTATGAGGTTCTCTTACAGTACTTATCAGCATTGGTAATTTCAGAGTAATTTTTTCTCAGTTGTGTATTGTAAGCTTTCCCAACTAGACTATCCATATAGATCACGCTTTCTTTGAGGAACAACACAATCTCATTGCTTGGCACATAATATAAGTTCAATACACATTTTTGGATATATGAACCAATTAGTGAACGAATACAATAATTGGTAGTACTAAATCAAATGTCATTGTCTGAAATTTCATTTTGTAGTTACCATAAATCTATATATGAATGGAGTTTCAGAGAATCCTCTCTGAATGCTCTCTTTCTTTTCTTTGCCATTTCAGACCTGACATTATTTTATCCACTGAGCTTTGGGTTAGTCCCATTTGTCATGTGCTGTCACTTGCTTCATCTATACAGAAGTAATATCTGCAAAAGGGCCCGAGGCCTTTCCCTTTTGTCCCTCAACTGGAGCCGTAGAAGTGCAGCTATAGCCCTGTCTCATTAAAATTGTCTTAAGACTGCTCACCTCTGACTACAGGGAGTGACTTTCCAGCTTTGGATCTCAGCATGAGTACAATGGGGAAATGTCTATAGCTTCTCTTCTGCCACAGGCTTTATTTTTCTTTATGTTGAGGTTTCCTCTACAAGTTAAAGAAAATCAACATAGCCCTTTATAGAAGACCAAGAAAAAAAATATTAATGGGGAATAATTTCCTCTGAAGTTCACTGGGATCCTAAAAAGCACTAAAGAGGAGTATGGAGGGAGATCTCTGGCATTTGACGCACCTTTTTTAAAGTTATGACTTACAGTACACTAACCATAAGAACTTTAATTAGAATTTATCCTTTAAAGATGAGTACATACTCATCTATCAAGGGAGAATAATACTATTAAAATTTCAGGATTGTTTTGAAGATAAAAAGAGACAGTAGGATGTCCAAAACAGTGTCTCACTCAAACAGACATTAATTTCACTCATTTTATGGTCTTTAAACCTCACTTTTCATCTCCACTTGTAGGAGTAAAGGTTCCCTCGGGAAATTTCTATTCTGGCCTGTGCAGTGACCCAGTGGAGGATCTCTGAATCATTACCCAAAACAACCCCTCCCATAGTGGAGAAACTGAGAGTCTTCAGAGAGTGTTGAAATGCTTCCTAGTAGGACAGCTTCTGAAAATAAAACACAAACGAAATCATATCATCATGATTGGGCTGCTTTGTCACAAGCCTTATCTTCTCTCCTTCTGCTCAGAGTCATATGTCACTGGTCACTTGGTGAAGGATCTACTCAGTTCTCTTTATTAATCTCCAGAGTATTCAGGGAGACACAATCTTTGCTCTAATTTGTAGGTACCAAACTTAATCAATGTTTTCTGTCAAATCTACTAGTGATAAAAAAAAATTGGTTTTTCTCCTTTGTCTCAATGCTTGACTTAAAGTCCTCTTGGTCAGATCCTCAGATGTGACTGGAAATGGAAGACAAAGAGGATCTCTTGACCTGTCGGTGTTCACGTACTTTCTGAAAGATAAAACACCTACAGGGAAGCCTCAGCCATCCTCCTGGCTCAGCTTCCACTTTGCCCTTGTGTATTTTTCTTGAAGTCCCAGCTCCCTTCTTCAGTTATACATTCAGCGTGGCTTCTTTTGGCACCTCTTGGCTCATCTAAAGATTCTGATCTCATGTTATATTTGAGGCAGGTTACACTTCCCAAAACTGATTTCAATACTTTCGTCCCACATCCTTTTCCTTGGCCTTGCTCCTCCACCATCAAGAAGTTGAGTCCAATTTCCCTTCCCTTGAATCTGGGCAGGAATGTGGATTACATGGAACCAACAGAATGTGGCAGATATGATGTCATGTGACTTCTAAGGTTAAGTCATAAAAGATAATGAAGCCTTCATCTCATGAGCTGGGACACTCACTTTTGGATCCCTGAGTCTTTGTGTAAATGTCTAACTACCCTGAGACCAATATAATGGAAAGGCCACGTATAGGCACTCCAGTTCAACAACCTAGATGATCTCCCAGCTGAAGACGGACAATAACTACCAGTCTTGTACATGAGCTATTTTGCATGTCCAGCCTGTCAAGCTTTCATAATTCTGCAGCACAAGCCAACACTTGACTGCACTTGCATGAAAGAGCCCAAGTAGTAAGAGTCCTTTCTGAATATCTGACCCATAAGATTGCGAGCAAAATAAGGAGGTGGTTTTAAGTTACGAAGTTTCAGGGCAACTTGTTATGCAGCAGTAGTAACTAGAATAATCCTAGATGGGCCATAGTAAGCAGATGTTCCTAGCACATCTTTTTACCTGGATTAACTCTATTTCTTTTGTCCTATGCTCCAGGAGAATTAGACTTAAATAGAATTCTCATTCGAAGTTTCCATCTTATATTCCCAGAATTTAACTTTCATATTCAAGCTGCCATTGGAGATATAAGGCATGTATGGCCATGACAAAATTACATTTATTGGAATACAGATTAGACAAGCTATTCAGTAAAATTACTATCCATTTTTGACAGCAAATCATTTTTCCTTTATTGGGAAGACTATTTGGCTCTCTTACTTCAAAAGGCTTTGGGCCATAGTCCTTGAAGGTTGAGTAAGGTAGTTTGAAGACTCAAATATCTCTAGGCATTGCTGAGTCTCAGCAACAACAGATTATCAGGAGCTTATTTAGCTATGTAGAATGTCACCTAAGAGAGGCTTCTGGGATGAAAAAGGAGGAAACTCGTTTTTGGTTTCTTTATGTCTGTGAGCCAGGAGAGGAGAATCCATGAGCCTTTCTCATATCTAAGTGCAGACTACTAGCTGACATCTGGGAAAGATTAAAAAGTAAGAGACATGGAGAATAAAAGATTCCACACACTTAATGTCCATCTGAATACAGCAACCACCATATCATCTTAACTCTAAGGACCGAAGTAAAGAGACAAGGACTCTGGGGTAGAAAATAAGAATTGTGATCTATTGCTCCTATTAAAACTAAGTACTCAATGAAATCAGTGAGAATATGGCCTAGAGCATTCATGGATTGCAACAGCAAACTCAAATTACCTTCCTAATTAGCCCACAAAAAGGAATAATTCTATAAAAATAAACAAAGGTAGGGCAGAGTAAGTGGATTTATGTTTTAAATTCAAAGCATTTGCAAAGTGTTTCCTGGTAGGAAAGTTTAGTACCACTGAGACTTCTTAATTATGGATAAATGAGACAATATCATTTAGGAAAGCAAACATAAATCATGGGTTTAATACACGTACTGAATATCTTTCCATTAAATCTCATTGAAATATGTATAAAATCTTCTGAGGCAACAAACCCAAAATCTTCCTGAATCTGCAAGGATGATTAACAAAATATCTGTCCTGACTCATATTTAAATATGACTCTCTAAAAACTATTCATGTTGCTGGCAAGTGGTTTTCAGATGGCATCTTCATCTGAGAAGTTCTTGAATCCCAATCATATTAAGGACACTCTACTATCAACTAAGCAGCTGGAACTCTATTTAAAAGTACAAAAAATTTGATGAACTCTATATATTAACTGCAAGAATATTTTGGAAGATTTAAAACAATAATTGGAAATAGGCAGTGACAAGCCAATTTTGACTAAAAAATATTTTTGAAATGTTAATCATTTTTCCTTTCCTCCAGATAATTTCCTTTTTCCTCCCCTATTCATTCAAGTGTGTAGACTGTGGATTCATTGCCTTTGGAAAAGAATGTGATGAGACAATAAAGCGGAAGTGAGCTGGGGCAAAAGTCTCAGCTTTGGTTTGCAGTAGCACTAGTCCTCATGTAGTGGAGTGGTGTATGTGCATAAGCATCATATATGGAAGAAATATAATGGGAGACAGTGATCTCCTACCAAAAGCATCATGGACCAAAGGGTAGTTAGGAGTTGGGGAGGTTTGGAAGGAATATAATGAGAGGAGTTAGTGGATCTCAGGAGGAGAAATAGTAACTGAAAGGGCCCAGTTCTGCTCCCCTGAAGCAGCTCCCTATTCCATTATTCTCTATTTTACTCAGGAAATCCATTGTTCTCCTCAGTTCTTGGCTTTGATATAAAGGTTTTTCTTTTCATATATAATGGCCACTCTTTGAAGCTGACTAGGTTTTTAGGCTACCTGCTACCTGTTTGAAGTTGAGGGCCCAGAGATCTTTTTGCAATTTGAACAATCACAATCCCTTTTGGTTCAAACTGTCAGTGCTTTATGAATTATAACTATTTTAACAACTTTGTGGGTTTCCTATGTATCTGACTTGAATCCACTACATTTAATAAAACCACACCCATGATTCTTTTTGAGACAGGTGCCCCTCTTCTTTGATATGCCCGAGTACTATACAGGAACACCATAACAAATCTTGGAAGCTCTTTGGTATAGCTGAGAAAATCACTAAACACCACCTTATCTAGCCAATATCTTAACATAGGGTCTTATCATTTATTTGATCATTACACTGAGGTCTTTTCTAACCTTGACAAAATTTTGCTGCCTCAGTAAACCAGAATTCAGAAACAGTTTTATTTTCAACCCCAGTAAGAGCTTTCCATTTCCTCTAAATTCCTGCAAATTGACTAGTTGGCTTCCTAGCTCATCTCACTCTTCCCATAACTTATCTTATGTACTAAAATAAGTGAATTGAGACTTTTTACCCTCTGCTTTACCAAGAGCATATACCTAAATTTCATGAAGTATATTTTCTATCTTCTAATTACCAGAAACAATAGTTTTATCTATTTTTATGCTGCTATATAACACATATCACCCTACTATAGCCATCTCTCATTATTTTTTTCCAACCTCCATAGTGGTTTGTTCACGCATTTTTCCAGCTTTTCCTATGTAGTTTCATGTCTCTTTGTTTAGCTTCTACCTATCACCCAGTCCCCAAAGCAATGCTAAATGTTTTATTATATTATGGTAGCCAAGCATTTCTAGGTACTGATTTCTGTAAAAGTTAGCTTTGGTTGTATAATAAACCACTATGAAACATAAGGATTTAAAACAACAAATAAGCATTTTTTTCCCCATGATCCTCTTAGTTAGCTAGTTAGAAGTGCATGGACAAAAATAGTCTCACTTAAATATCTGGTGGCTGGCTCAATGTCAGCTAGGGTGATACTTGTCATGTCTCTCATCATTCAACAAAATATTCCAGGCTTAACTGCATGGTGAATGGTGGTGGTTACAAAAGAGAGGAAGTTCCAAGGCAAAATTACTTTTCAAATCTCTGTTTGCATCATGACTCCTAATGTTCCATTCAGCAAAGAAACTCATATGGCCAAGACAGGATTCAAGGATGTGGAAATAGATTTAATCTCTGGGTGAGAAGAGCTTTAAAGTCATGCTAAAAAATCATAAATACAAAGATGAGAAAATCTGTGGCCATTTTTGCCATCTACCACGTACGTGTATTACAAACCAATAGCAATTAAAATGATAGTTTTCTCTATAAATAACAAAACCTAAATCAGTAAAGAAGAACACAGGATCCAGAACTAGAAGTAATTTTGAAAAATAGATCAACGTGCTTCAAATAATAATAATAATAATAATAGATCAGCTTACTATTTACAAGTAATGGGAAATTAGCTGGATTTGGCTCAGTCCTCCCATTCAGAACAGCTAGAAAATCTTGACAAAATATTTAAGAATCTGTTCAATAGAATGAGATTACTAAGACAGTTACGTTTTGTTAGCTCAACAATCCAGGGACTAGAGATGGACATAGAGGAAAGAAAAACATATCATCTGGATCCTCACATTATCTTTCCAAGTTTTTATATATAATAACTGAACTGATTCTATGTCAAATGTAACTTGACATTCAAAACAATTGACCAAAAACTAAGAGAACAAGTAGACGTGCAAGATATCCTAGTATGAGTGTTATTGGCAAGTTCTTTACAGTAATTGTGATTAAGATAGTCTAGAAATCAAAGGACAAGATGGGGAAAATTGACAGATAACTGATAATGTAAAAAAATCAAATAAAAATCAGAAGTAAAATATATTAACTAAAATTATGAACACAGCAAATAGAATTACCATTGGATTAGACAGCGTTAAAAACAGAATTAGGGAAAAGGAAGATAGGTCAAAAAAAAAATAACAGTGCATTAATATTCCAAAGAATGGAAAACAAAGAAAATAAACATACTGTAAAAGTGAAAAGGTTTAACATATGTGTAATTGTAATCCCAGAAATAGATGGGAGAAATGAGACAGAAGCCATATATGAAGTGTTGATTGCTGAGAATTTTCTAAAATATATAAAAGTCATCAAACAATAAATTTAAAAAACTGTTACAAATCTAACTAGAATAAGCAAAAACAAATACCAGGATACATGATAGTAAAGCTGCTGAAAGCAAATGAAAATGTAATAATTAAAGTCAACCAGATACAAAAGACTCACTACTTTCAAAGGAATGACAATAAGAATGACTGCTGACTTCAAACATATAGTAATAATACTCTTCTAGATATTGCAAAGGCAAAAGAAGAAATCAGAGGGGAAATTTTAAAAAAAGTATTTTAAGCTGCATGATAAAAATAGGCATATTAAGACTCATGGTCTAGAAAAGCCATGGTTATAGGGCAATGTTTAGCCATAAACACATGTAATAAATGCTTTTAATGTATTGTAACATATATTTTGATGAATATATGAATTTTAGTGTGGCTATGTATTTTATATTTTTAACATATGCATTTCAATGAATGATAGCTACAATTTTCAATATATGTGTTAAAAATTAATCTTGATACCTATTTCATATCATTTATAATAATCAATCTCAGATAGATTATATGTCAAAATGTAAAAGGAACAAATCCGTAAAATTTCAAAGAAATAAACCTTCTGTAAGAGAATATTTTCATGACTTTGAAGTGTTAAATGTTTCTTAAACAGGACACAAAAGCATGAACAAATAAAGAAATTATTGATAATTTGGGTGAGATAAAAATTAAGCATCTATTCATCCAAAAATATCATTATAAGAGTCAAGAGGCAAACTTCAGAGTAAGAAAAGATAGCAACAGAGATGAATTCACCATGAGACAAATAAAGCTTAACTACACTTTCATGAGCCTTCCCAAGGCTTTGGGAAAAGCCCTAGCAAAGCGTTTGCATGAAAAGATGCTTTTGTAAAATTCACCAGACCAAGCTGCTTTTTTTAAAATTACAATTGGTTAGAGATCATCTTGATCTCAGTTGCACTTGTTCTTAAATCAGGTGGCATTGGAGATGTCCTGTATGTCTTTGAGAGTCCCCCTAAAAAACACTGAATTAGAGATAAATTTAATTTGCATTTAGTCAGAAATATTTATGTCGCTCACAGTCCCTTCTTTATAAAATTGTTATTGCATACTACCATGTGTTGGAATGACATCCAGGAATACCCCTATTACCCGCCATGATGATTCACCCAGACATGAAAGAAAGGAGGACGGCCGAGGACATATCATGACTTCTTCCCCTTATGTATCTGTAACCTTCTACTCCAACAGTGAGAAACCTGGTTCCCAATATCTGCCATCCATTAACCTAATAGTTCTATTCCAGTACATATGTGGAATACTTCCATACTAGCTAAGCTATAGCTGTGTGGGGAAAAAAATTACCGACTACAGTACAGCACTTACATACTCCTTTTACCTTTAGTCTTACAGGTTGTACTTATTTCCAAAGTCACTTATGTCAGGAAGCTTTCTCCTCATCCCTACAGTGAGGTAACAACATATGTTTGTAATACAGTTTGAGCCTTTGGTAGAGTCTGAATTTCACCCTGGGATCCCATGAACTCCTAAGTAATTTTTTAAAGTGTGCATACATTAAAATTCCTTCTTTTTGCTGTAAAGATCTGTGAGTTTTGACAAATGTACAGTGTCATGCATCCACTGTCACAGTACCATATGGAATAGTTTCACCATCTTATAAATTTCCTGTGCTTCACCCCTGAAACATTAGCAACCACTGATCTGTGTTTGCTATCTCTAGTGTTTTGTCTTTGCTAGAACGTCATACAGAAAGGTACAGTATGTACCATTCAAACTTTCTTCTTTCACTCAGTAATAGGAAGTTAAGACTCATCCAAGTTTTTACATGGTTTGATAGCTCATTAATTTTTATGACTGAAGAGTATTCCATTGTATGGATGTTCCACAGTGTATTTATCCATTCACTATTAAAAAACAACTTGGTTGCTTCCAGTTTTGGTGATTATAAACAAAGATGTTACAAACATTGGTACACAGGCTTTTTGTGTGGACATAAATTTTCAACTCATTTGGGTAAATACCCAGGAGCATGGTTGCTGGATTGTATAGTAAAACTATGTTTAGCTTTACAAGAAACTGCCCAACAGTCTTGCAAAGCGGCTGCATCATTTTGCTTTCCCACCATCAATGAGTAAGAGTTCCTGTTGCTCCATGTCCTCCTCAGCACTTGGTTTTATCAGTTTCTTTTTTATATCAGCCATTTTAATAAGTATATAGTGGTATCTTATTGTTCTTTTAATTTGCAATTTCCTAATGATATAATATTGAGTGTCTTTTTTATGCGCTAAAAGTTACCATCTATATATCTTCTTTGATTAGGTGTCTGTTCAGATCTTTTGCCCATTTTTTTAAATTAGGTTGTTTTCATATTGTTGGATTTAAGAGTTCTTTGTACATTTTGGACACAATTTCTTTATCAGATATGTTTTACAAATATTTTCTTCCAGTCTGTGGTGTGTTTTTTCATTCTCATAACAGAGATTTTTACAGAGCAGAAGTTTTGAATTTTAATAAAGCCCGACTTGTCAATAGTTTTCTTTCAACAATAGTGCTTTTGGAGTTGTCTCTAAAAACTGATCAGCAAACCCAAGCTCACCTAGAATTTTTCAGCATTCTTTAATAAAGAGTTTGACTGAAATACAACATACAGCATTAAGGTACACCAATTTTGAGTTTACAGCTTAATGTATTAGTGCAGAGTGAACATCCCTTCTCAACTACAAACTAGATAAAAAAAACAGACTACAATCTGGGGTCAAATCGGACCTGCCACTTGCTATTGTACAGCTTGCAATTTAAGAATTTTTTTACATTTTTAAATGGTTGGAAACATCTAAAAGAGACTTCTGGGGGCTGGCCCCGTGGCCAAGTGGTTAAGTTTGCGCGCTCCGCTGCAGGCAGCCCAGTGTTTCGTTGGTTCGAATCCTGGGCGCAGACATGGCACTGCTCATCAAACCACGCTGAGGCAGCATCCCACATGCCACAACTGGAAGGACCCACACCGAATATACAACTATGTACTGGGGGCTTTGGGGAGAAAAAAAGAAAAAAAATAAAATGTTAAAAAAAAGAGAGAGAATTCTGTTTCACAAAATTCACAGAAAATTATGTGAAATTCAAATTCTAGTGTTCATAAATATTCAAACTCCTTTTTTAAATATATTGTCCGTGGCTGCTTTTACGCCACAAGGACAGAGTTGAGTTGTTGCCACAAAGATTCATATGACCCACGAAACCTAAAATATTTACTATCTGGTCCTTTACAGAAAAAGTTGCCAACGACTGTTATAAAATATTATCAGTACCTCAAAAGCCTCCCTCAGGGCCACTCACATCCTTACACCTCCTAAAATAATGAATATTCTGATTTTTATCACCATAGATTATTTTTGTGGGTTTTTTGCACTTTATATGAATAGGAGCATATAACATATACTGCTATGTCTGGCTTCTTTCACTCAATGTGTTGTCTGTCAGATACATCCATATTTTTTTACGTAGCAGGAATTTATTTGTATATATACATGCTATCTTTTAAATATATATTACATTCTTCATCCATTCTACTGTTGATGGGCAGTTGAGTTTTGTCAGTTTGGGGCTGTTGTGCTTAATGTTGCTAGGAACACTTTGCTTCATGTTTTATTTATGGTCTACATGCATGCCAATACACGCACATTTCTGTTGGCTACATACGTAGATGTGCAATAGCCGGTCATATGGTATACAAAATTTAGCTGTGGCAGATTTTATCAAAGAGTTTTCTAAAGTATTTTATAAATTTCTACTTCAACCAGTACTGTATTAATATGCCAGTTAGTTCACATTTTACTAACACTTGTACTATGAGCTTACTTTCCTATTATAGACACACAGATACCACATGTAATATATAAATGTGTCTATTTAGGTTGGTGCCTTAAATTATATTTACCTGCTAACTAATGACACTGATCACTTTTCCCTATGCTTATCAGACATTTGGAAGCTTTCTTTTCCAACACGCTACTCTAAACCTTAACCTACTCAACCCCTTTTTAAAAATATATAGCTTTTTACATATATTTGAATATACATGATTGAAATGTGTGGGGGATACATGAAAACCATTCACCTTATCCTACCCTGTGTTTTTTCACTCTCCTATTCATGGTCTATTTTGAAAACCAGAATTCATAAATAAATAAAGTCCCCACCAAACATTTCCTTCATGTTTAGTGCTTTCCATGTCTTGTTTAGAAATCCTGGGAATAAATTTAACCAAGGGGGTAAAAGATCTCTACTCTGAAAACTCAAAACATTGATGAAAGAAACTGAAGAAGACACAGATAAATGGAAAGCTATACTGTGTTCACGGACTGGAAGAATTAATATTGTTAAAATGTCAATACTACCAAAAGCCATCTACAGATGTAATGGAATCCCTATCAAGATTCCAATGGCATGTTTTACAGAAATAGAAAAGACACACCTAAAATTTATATGGAACCACAGAAAAACCCATAGACAAAGAAATCCAAGAAATGAAAACAAAGCAGGAAGCATCACACTTCCTGATTTCAAGCTACACTATAAAGCGATAGTAGTTAAAACTGTATGGTACTGGCATAAAAACAAACAAATAGACCGATGGAACAGAACTGAGAGCTCAGAAACAAATGCAAGCATACACAGCCAACTAATATTTGACAAATTAGCCAGGAATAATCAATAGAGAAAAGACAGTCTCTTCAATAAATGATGCTGGGACAACTGGATATTCATATGTGAAAAATGAAACCAGAGCCCTATCTGACACCACTCACAAAAATTAACTGTAAATTGATTAAAGACTTTAATGTAAGACCCAAAATCATGAAACTTCTAGAAGAAAATAAGAACAAAGCTCCTTGACGTGGGTCTTGGTAGTGATTTTTTTGGAAATCACACCTAAAACACAAGTAACCAAATAAAAAACAAACAAGTGAGACTATGTCAAACTAAAAATCTCCTCACACAGCAAAAGAAACCACCAACAAAGTAAAAAGACAATCTACAAAATAGGAAAAAATGCTAGCAAGCTATATATACATATATCTGTAAGGAGTTAATATCCAAAATATATAAAGAACTCATGCACTTCAATAGCAAAAAACCCACAAATAATACAATTAAAAAATGGGCAGAGGACCTGAATAGAGATTTTTCGAAAGAAAGCATATGAATGGCCAACAGATACATAATACTCACTCATGCTCAACAACACTAGTCATTAGGGAAATGCAACTTAAAACCACAATGCGATATCACCCCATGACTATTATAATGGCTATCATCAAAATGACAAGAGATAACAAATGCTGGCGTGGATGTCGAAAAAAAGGGAACCCTTGTGCATTGTTGGTGAGATTGTAAATTAGTACAGCCACTGTGGAAAACAGTATGGAGGCTCCTCAAAAAATTAAAAATAGAACTATCACGTGATCTAGCAATTCCATTTCTGGGAATATATTTTAGAAAAACCGGGAACACTAACTCAAAAGGTATCTGTATCCCCATATTCATAGCATCATTATTTACAATAGACATGAAAATAACTTGTGTCCATCAATGGATGAATGAACAAAGAAGTTGTGGTGTATATATATATACATGTATATATATGTATGTAGCAATATGATTCAGGCATAAAAAATGAGAAAATCCTACCATTTGTGACAACATGGATGGAACTTGGCATTTTGCTAACTGAAATAAGTCAGAGAAAGACAAATACTGTATTATCTCACTTATATGTGGAATCTAATAATAACAAAAAACCCCCAGCAAACTCATAGCAAAAGAGATCAGATTTGTGGTTACCAGAGACAGGGGGTGGGGGGCAGGTGAACTGGAGGAGGGTGGTCAAAAGGTACAAACGTTCAGTTCTAAGAGAAATAAGTGCAAGGGCTGTAATGTACAACACGCTGACATCATTAACCCCACTGTATGATATATAGGTAAGCATATCCTAAGAGTTCTCATCACAAGAAGAATTTTTTTTCTCTTCTTTCTATGATATCTAATGAGATGATAGATGTTAAGCTATTGTGATAATCATTTCACTACATATGTAAATCAAACCATCACGCTCTACACCTTAAACTTACATAGTGATGTATGTCAATTATTTATCAATAAAACTGGGAAGAAAACATAAAAAAATAAAAAACAAATAAGAAATTCTGGCCTTTTCAATGGTCCTGAAGACATTCTCTCTGTTGTCTTCCAAGTGCTTCCTTGTTTTACCTTTCATATTTAGTCTATAATCAATCTGTAATTAGGTTTTTTATGGGTGCCGTAGAGGTTAGGGTGATTTTTTTTTTCATTTACATCTTGATTTGTTTCATCACCATTTAGGGAATTGAGTACTGTCACCCTATTGTATTACGGTGACAAAGAGGCCAGCTGTGTGAGCCTTTGCCTGAATTCTCTATTCTGTCCCCTTGGCACATTTCTCTATCCTTATTCACCACCACAGTTTTTAATTATTGTACAAATAATACAAATAGCACAAATGTATCGGCAATAACATTGAGACAAAGTATTGCACATATACTTGGTTTCTGGTAATACAACTGCTCCAACTTCATGCTTCTTCAAAAACATTTTTGCTATTTTCACTCCTTTATATCTCTTTTGTTTTCTTTTCCTTCTCCCCAAAGCCCCCCAGTACATAGTTGTACATTCTAGTTGTAGGTCGTTCTGGTTGTGCTATGTGGGATGCAACCTCAGCATGGCTTGATGAGTGGTGCCATGTCCGTGCTTAGGATCTGAATTGGCGAAACCCTGGGCCACCAAAGGGGAGCGTGTGAACTTAACCACTCGGCCGCAGGGAAAACTTGTATTTCCATATACATTTTAGAATCAATTTGTCAGTTTCCACTAAAACAACTGATGACATTGATTGATTTCCTAGTGGTGGAATCCATAGGTATATTTTGGGAAAAATGACTTCTTAATATTAATTCTTCCAATTCATACAAAGGTATATTGCTCCCTTTGTTTTACTTAATTACTCTTAGCATCTTTTGGGGCTTTTTAAAAATGTATAGTTATTTTGTAAATACTTCAGATAGCTGATATTTCTGATGCTATTGTAAATGGTATCTTTTAATTCCTTTTCTAATAATTTTTGTTAATATAGAATATCAATTGACTTTTTGTACATCCTCTTTTTGTCCTGCAACCTGGTTGATCAATTTATAAATTTTAATAATTTATCTATAGATTACTTTGGATTTTCCACATGCACAGTAGCAAAGACAAATGCATTTTTTCCTCTTTCATTCTTATATCTTTTGGTTCCTTTGTTACGTTATTGCATTAGCTAGGACCTCCAATGCAATGGTGAATACAAGGGGAGACAGCAGACATCCTTGGCATAAATTTTACATTGTATTTCTTATGAACATTTTGATATCTGTATAACCTAAAGTAATGCTCCCTTTTTCATTCCTGATACCCGTAATATAATCCTTCTCTCTTTACTCTAATGTTCACTCTTGCTAGAGGAATATCAATTAAAATGATATTTTCAAAGAAATAATATTTGGCTTTATCTACTTCTATTCAAATATTATAAGTAAAATACTCATTTATTTTGTATCTTTTTTCCTGATTTCTTATGATACATGCTTAGAACATCTAACTTCAGTCTTCTTATTTTATAATATGTTAAGCTATAATTTTTCTCTAAGCATATTTTTAGTTGCATCCCACTAATTTTGATATGCTGTCTTTTCATCATTATTTGAATCATAATATTTTCTAATTTCCCTTGTGATTTTTTTCTTTGGCCGATTGTTTATTTAGATAGGTTTGCTTAATATTCGAATATTTGGGGATTTTATTTCTAGATGGATTCCATTGTGTTTGGAGAATATACTCTGTATGATTTTGCATCTTTGAAATTTGCATAGTTGGCTTTAAAACTATCATATGTTCTATTTTGGTAAAAATTCCGTGTGCACTTTTAAAGATAATATATTCTGAAGGTTTTGGGTGTAGTGATATATATATAAATATATCAGATGTCATTTGTTTGTTATATTATGAAAGTCTTCTTTAGATCCACTGATTTAGTATCTCCTTTTCTTTTCATTTACTGTGAAACAGATGCCAAAATCTCCGATCATGGGTTTGGATTTGTCAATATCCTTTTACACATGTCATTTTGCCTTCTGTGTATATTCAAGCTTATCTCATTAATCTTAAGTGCAGACAAATTTATGTCTTTATATTTCCAGTTGAATAAAGCCTTTAATCCTTATAACATGTCTCTCTTTATCTTTTTATTCTTTATTTTATTGTGGGACTACCAGCAATAAATTCTCTCTCTGTCTGAAAAGGATTTTACCATCACTTTTGAAATATAGACCTCCAGGTAGCAAATATTTTCTTTCAGAACTTGGTCTAATTTACCTTTTATTGTTCGTGTGAGTCTTATTGTTGCTCCTTTGAAGGTAACGAGCCTCTTTTCCCTCTGGGTGCTTTTAAGATTTTCACTTTGACTTTGGTTACACCAATTTTACTCTTCAGTCATGCGCTGCATAATGATGCCTCAGTCAATGACAGACTGCACGTATGACAGTGGTCCCATAGATTAGAACCACATAGCCTAGGTGTGCAGTAGGCTGTACCATGTAGGTTTGTATAAATACATTCTATGATATTCACACAAATATGAAATCGTCTAACGACATATTTCTGAGAACATATCCCAGTCGTTAAACGACACACAACTGTAATGTGCTCAAGTGTAGATGTCTTTGTATTGATTCTGTGTATGGTTTGCAGGACCTCTTGAATTTGATTTTGAGGTCTTTCATTAGATTTTGTGAAATTCTTAGCCTGTAATTCTTCAATTATTTCTTCTGCATTTTTTTCTTTTTCTCCTTTCTTCCTGAAACTTGAATTATGCATATTTAGATTTTTTGGCATGCTCTATTTTTTTCCTTTATGTATTTTTCTTTTTGATTCAATGTATATATTTTCTACTGCATATTTTAGTTCACTGTCACACCATTCTGTTTCAACTAAACTTCTGTTGAATCCTTCTATTGGAATTATTCCAGTTCTAGAATTTCCATTTTAATCTTTTTATAGATTTCAGTTCTCCATTGAAGTTTTTCATCTATTTTCTTGAACACGTGAACTATAGTTTCTTAAAAGTACCCATCTGATAACTCCAAATTCTGGAATTACACTGTATATCTAGAGTTTTATTACATCATGGCTTTGTTCCTTTTCTATTTTTTCTCTTTATTTTCAGCTGTATGGTCGTGTTTTTTCCTCAGGAAATATTTATTTTATTTTGGAGTATAATTCCAGCTGAGCTGCCTCACCAGATCAAGTGAAAATTGCTTCTGTTGCCATTGAGACAAAAAGTGATTTCAGCTGTCAAAAATTCCAAATTGTGTATACTTGTGGTGATAATTGTATGGTAATTTTTTTCTGGCATGTTTAGTTAGTTTTATTGTATATTTTTAAAATATAGAGGCTTTGGATGACTTATATTCCTCCAGATAGAATTTAATTTTCTTCTGCCAGACCACCTTGGGAAGACTACCTCGATTTAATCAGGAATTAAGATGGCTTGAGGCTGTTTCAGGTTTTGTGAGTCCTGGCCTACTTCCAGTTTGCTCTTATTCCTAAAAGGAGTCATTCAAGGGTCTCAATTAAATGTCTGTGTTGTTTCCAAGATCCCTCCTTCACGGCAGACCTTAAAATTATTTTTTGCTCTCTCTCTCTCAAGTACCCTGAGAGTACACAAATTTCTTAGCTTCTTAACGTCTTAAACATCTGTTTGTTTCTCAGCCTCTTAGGAATTAGCAAATGCCTCAAATCCACCCATTTCCACAACTAAAGTTCAAGATGTGGGTCAAATTAATAACAAATGTAACCAATCCCAGCATACATCAGTCCAATACATCAGTCTAAAGAAAGAGTGAATGCCAGGTGGTTCCCTGGAAGGAATTTATTACGAGAAAAAGTTAACAAAGCTATTGGAAGCATCACAAAGCCAAATAGGGGATGAAAAAGCAAGTCTGAGATGAGCAACAGAAAGCTGCTTCTCCTCCTAGGGCAGGAGCACGATGTAAAGAGGTGTTTAGAGATGCCAGGAGCCAAGTCTATCAGGTAGACACCAGAATAAGAACAGAGGCTTCCAACAAGAGTGGGGATCTCATGGGAGACACAGCCAGTGCCAAGCAGAGAGGAAGAAATGTGATTCTCCCGCTGACTGCCACGCATTTGCCAGTGCGTCCTTTTTTGGATAAACCTAACTGGTACTTGGGAAAAGATCCTGAGAAATGTAGAATCTGTCTTCTTTGTGCGGAATAGAGGAAGGGCAATAAATGCATCTAAGTGCAAAAGGCAAATGGCAGGAAAAGTCCCTTTGGAGCCAGGTGCAGGGAAACCAATAGAACTGATAAGACCCCCAGGTCCCATTACCTTAACTCATTGATCGAAAATATTCTTATGGGCCAGCCCTGTGGCGTAGTGATTAAGTTTGTGCACTTCACTTCAGTGGCTAAGGGTTCGTGGGTTCGGATCCTGGGTGTGGACCTACACACTGCTCATCATGCCATCCTGTGGCCGCCTCCCGTATACAAAATGGGGGAAGATTGGCAGAGATGCTAGCTCAGCGCCAATCTTCCTCACCAAAAACAAGAGAAAAAGAAGGGACTATTCTTAGATTAGACATAAGATGAAGGAAGTTAAAGAAAAAATATGGCTTTGACAATTCAAAGATTTTCCTAAACAAATATCAAACAACCCTGGAAGAGAGAAATCATTCCAGCAGTAGCCAATTTAGTGGGTCTTGACCAAGATATTTTAAAATAAAATGGAATGGAATAGAACATCAGAACACTTTGAGAGAAAGTATTTGTTCAAAAAGTTTTAAAACTCAGCTGTCTAGGTGAGTTATTTAAAGTTGGTTTCATTTCACTGAAGAGGGAGCAGACAGGGATAATTTAATTTAAGAATAGCAAGTCAAGACCTTTTAAAGAATAGAGAAGGAGGAAAGAAGATTAAATGCTCTTGGAAAAAAATTCTAAAGTGGCAAGTGAAATGCAAATTTTAAATATTCCCCAGCTAGTCAATAAATCCTTACAAATGGGTGGATTGTTCATCAGAATTGAAATACACCCTTGAACTTTGATTTTCATTAGTCTGGGTACATGCTGTTTAAAGAATCTTTAAATTTAGACCATCACCTGTGTTGTGAAACATCGGCTAGAAGAAACAAATTACATCCTCACAAACTCATCTCCTTTTCCTTCATTTTTCTCGAATATTCAAAGTGAAGATAACAATGACCCCCTCACTGGGTCTTCATCAAGTGTTTTGGCTGGGATAAATGTCTCTAGTGAAAAGAAAGGTTTAATTTCTGAGAAGGCAATTTTAGTTGTTTTGATTAGGCAATTCTGTGACAAAAGGACTACATATTGGATCTGAGTGGAGCCAGCTGTGTTTCCTTTATTAGCCACTGAGGTGGGTAGGAAGGGTTTCAAGGGAACTGGTGACCTGGCAGGTGGGAGATGGATGGTCATAGAGGGCAGAGTGCTCTCCTTTCAGTCAAAATTGTGATTGCTTGTATTACTAGCAGGAAGGTTAATTTTGATATCTTTACTACTAATAAAAGATGGATCAGTTGGGATCATTTTGGTTGCAAGAATGGGAAAACTCAAATCATATTCATAAAGGGGGAGTATTGACCTTCAGTTCTGAAGAACTCAGAGGTGGGGCTGGTGTCAAACACAGCTTGATTGGCAGGTGTGACAAATCCACCAGGACCCAGTTTCTCCCACTCTGTTTATTAACTTGGATTTCCTCCTCACAGCCTTCATGCTCAGACTTGCTGGAGAGCTTTCTAGTCACAAAGAGCCTGAAGTAGATTTGGAGCTTACATTCTCTCTTGGTCTCAGCTATTGGAGGAGGAAAGGGCAAGGGTCCCTTTCCAATGACTCTGCAAAATCTTGGAATCTCATTGACTTTGATTGGATCATTTTCCCTTGAATTGATCACTGTAGCCTGGTGACTAGCTTTGACTTGGGTCACATCCTCCACAGAGGTCTATGCAAACACGTGGACTGGGAATGGAAGAGGGAGAGTCCTTCAGAAGGAAATGAAGATATTTAACAAAAAGGGAAGAAGGAATGCAAGGTGGTTAAACACACACAGGACAAAAACGAATGTCCTTTTTATATGGTGGTCAGGTCCACTTAGCCATGACATGATGTCTTCTTGATGTGAAACATTTTTTGTTTATTTGTTTGTTTTCCTAGTTCTCTTGTCTTGTTGCATCTTTGAATGGATTATATACCTTTGGGGAAAATGTGGAGAACGTTCCTGAGAGCAATCTTTTGCTCTGAGGGGAAGGGAGTAAGAGCTTTACCACATGCCACCAGCTACCATGACTTCTTTTTTAAAAAAAATTAACATGCTGTATTTAAGGCATTCAAACAGATATTAAAACAAAACATTGAATATCTGTGCATTCACATCCATCATAAGAAATAAAACATTTCAGCAGAACTAAATATCCCTTTGGACCTGTCTCCTACTCTTTTCCTTCCTTTCCCAGAAAAACACTATCCTGAATTTAGTTTTTTATTCCTATGCCTTTATTCATACTTCAAGATTTTTATGAATCTCCAAGCAACATGTAGTATCATTTTGCATGTTTTGCATCTATATAAATGTTTCCTGTATAGTTAGTCATATGTTTATTACAACTTTTTCCCAATTGTTTGATATTGTAGCTCTAGTTATTTCATTTTACTATTGTGTTCTATTCCATTTTTTTTTTTTGATGTGTGAATGTATCATAATTGAATTATCCATTCTCCAGTTGATGGACATTTCTATTGTTTCCAGATGTGGCTATTATGAGCAAGGCTGTCATGAACACTCTTCTACATGTTTGCTGGCACAGATGTTCAAGAACACCTCAGTGGTATCCACCAAGAAATGGAATTGCCAGCTCAGTGGATTTGAGCAACTTCGACTTTACTGGTTACTGTCAAATTATTTCTCAAGTAAATTGTACCGATATACATATTCACCAGCAAAGTATAAGTATCCATGTGGCTCACATCCTTGCCACCACGGTATCATCAGACTTTTTAATTTTTGCCAGCCTGAATAGTTTGAAATTTGACGTTTTTTCTAATGACATAGAGCATTTTGTCATATCTATACTGGCTATTCAGATTTCTTTTGTGAATTTGCTGTTTACATTTTTGCTGCTCTCCTCTCCCACCCAGCTTATATGATTTCTTAGTGCTTTGTAGAGTTTTGTATTATTCTGAATATTATTTCTTTCTGAGGGGAGAGGGGTTTATAGAATTGCAAATATCCTTTTTTGAGTTTTTGAGTTGTCATTGTATATGTATTTTTCTTTTTCTTCTCCCTGAAGCCCCCCAGTATATAGTTGTATACCGTAGTTGTAGGCCCCTCTGGTTGTGCTATTGCACTTCTTAATAAACAGAACATTGAATTATAATGTTATCAAAATTACCATTTGCTTTTATGATTTGTGCTTGTTGTGCCCCAGTTCGGAAATCCTTCCTTACCTCAAATTTAGAACTATGTTTTTCTGCCTGCTTGCCAGTCTTTCTGCATTGCTGCGGGGAAATCTCATAATGATGCTTCGTGAGAGGAGAAAGCCCATCTCAGAGAGAAATGGCTGAAAACCTTTGCTAACTTGGCTGCGTCTTTCAATCTCTTCTAAGCAATTCCGCCTCCCCACCCATCACCAAAGAGGAATGATGTCTCTTCGAAAGATCTTCCATCCCCAGTAGGATGCCTGTGGATCTTATAGAACAGCCCAGAAGAACTTTCCCATCCCAGCTGCACATAATGCGAACACTGAGAGGGCAGCTGAACGAGGCCCTGAGCACGGATTCAAGTGCCCACAGGCCTATGCCTGAAACTTTCACACATTTATTTTCCCTGTCCTCCACCTGCAGACACACACATCAGGAGCAAGGAGACAGCCCGGTGTGTGCAGTTGAGGGGCCCACACTTGAGCGGCTGATAATTACCTCACTATATGTGATTTTAAGTCTGAAGCCAAAACGCTGGTGCCTGCTAACCCCAATTAAGATCAGGAACTCCTTGCTGTCTCTCTTGCTCTCACTCTCACCTACTCAAGAACAGCTTCATTTTAGCATTTGACTTTTTTCCCTCTCTGTGCTGTGAGACTTGTGATATAAGAAAAATAATGAGGGGAAATAGGGGAGAAGATAATGGAAGGTAAAGCTTTCAAAACTGGAAAATATTTCCATCTGCCAACCGGAGAAGCATTCTATGAAGGCTGTCGGGTAGACACATTTGTCCCTGACAGAATTTCTGGAATCGCTTCACCTTAAGAACTTTTCTCCAGCATCAGTACTTACTCCAGTTGCCATGGCCACATGAGGCATTGGGGTATTGAAGTAAACAAATAGAGAATTTTGGCTATCAAAACTAGGGTATCTTGTCACTTAGCTTAAGCCTACCAATAGTAAGGAGCAAGCTCTGTGGTTTGTCAATCCTAGATGAGACTACAGGAATTAGGCTCTTTGTCAAATTACAATAAAATCTCCATTCTCCTCCCAATTCTCTCTCCCCCTACCATCATTCTAATGACTCATATCTCATAATGAGCAACCAGCTTCCCTGTCGTCTCAATGTACTTACTGTAGCAACAATCAGTCCGTGAATGGCCCAGGTGTCTCCGGAGGTTTGCTAACACTTCAACATGTGTCCTATACCCCCAAAGGTCAGCATACTTGCATTTGCAAAGAACCCCCAAGCAGAGAGACGGCAAGGCTAAAACGTTTGGTGTGGGAGGACCTGATCTGACGTGATGC
Organism: Equus przewalskii; assembly: GCF_037783145.1. Taxonomy (NCBI): domain Eukaryota; kingdom Metazoa; phylum Chordata; class Mammalia; order Perissodactyla; family Equidae; genus Equus; species Equus przewalskii. Next base: position 85,362,043 of record NC_091831.1, read on the forward strand.
TAAGAGGCCTCTCCACGCAACGACACTGGGTGTTTCAGTTTCTTCAATTCTGTTTCTATTTCTTCCATGATTATATTTTTAAACATTTCTTTCACTAAATTGAGTGACATAACAGTGACTTGTTTCATAATTCAAAACCTGATTTCATGAACTATCATATATCAAGCAGTTACATATTTTTCCCTCTTGGACATCAGAATAAAGAAATTATATTGGGATACTTTGGGGGGAATCAAGTTCCCCTTCTTTCCTTTCCTCCTTCCCCATGCTATGTTCCCCCCTAAGTTAATGAATTCTGAAGGCTTCTATTGAAATAAGCAATGGGGGTGTTGTCACTCAAAGCTCAAAGTGAGAGCATGGGGTCTCCTTGACCTTGAAGAAAGTCTTACTTATTTTAAAGGCTGTTATCTTTTTCAAAAAAGAAAGACCTATGAAATCTTTCAAAAATTCTTTACCTTTCATTCTAGCTATCCAAGGCAACTCATTTTAATTCTGATTGTGCACTTCCCTTTGCTCTCTCTTGACAAACTGTAGAAAGGTGGATGTTCGGCTCCCTGGGAGAGTCTTTGTCTGGCCCTGCAGAACTGTGGCACCATTAGCCTCCCTCTCTCCTTCTTATAAAAAGCAGCACACATGGGTCACCGGGGGAGAGCTGGGCACAGGGAGGAAGGGCACACCAGCAACTCTGCTAACCAGAGAGAGAGTCGACGTGAGTATTTGTGCCTAAAAAAGTGTGGAAACTCTCCCAAGGAGATAAACCATGACCAGTTTGCTGCCTGGGAAGGAAGCACTGTTCAAGGTAATTTTCATCTCCGCCGTTGGACAAGACTACGATTTTCCCCATGAACGCAAGTCTGGAATCAATCAGAACAACGAGCCCACACAGCATGATGTGGGGTAGGGAACGAATGAGGGACTGAAGAATAATGAGATTAGATGGCGGGGGTGAGGAAACCCTTGGCAAGTTGATTCTTGCTCTGCCCCCTCAGTCCTTCAGCAAACCACACCCTTCAGATGATGTTCTGTGTTGAGAGGAAAGAAGAGTATTTGAGGTCTAAGAGGAAACTTCTGGGATCCCAGACAGAGTCCGGGTGACCTAGCCCAGGATCTACCCTTGTTCCTGAAGTGGGAGCTTCCGAGATGTGTGCAGTTGTCATGAGCCAAGTGAATACTCAGTTCACAACCTCACAAAGACAACTTTTTTGAATGAGATAGTCCGCTGAGACTTAAGGCAATCCTCACTCATTCTTTTCGGTGGGATTTTCCAGTGTTATTCATAGAGTCCTAGAAGGCCAACCCTTTGCAAACTGTGGTTTTAAAACTCGGAAAGCAGAAAGTTTTCTGGAGTCAGGCTGATCCAATGCAGGTTCAGCAAGTTGAGAAGTGGTCCCAAGTGTGGCTCTTCTAGAAGTGGACTCCTTCTCTTCACATGAAACTTCCTGATTTTTCACCCTTTCATGGGCCTCAAATTCCAGGTAGATTAGTTTTCAACAATCTTCAATGAGTCCCTGATTTTTTACTTAAAGTACAAAAAGACAGCTTTGCAGAATGTCCTGTATATAAAGGAATCAGCATCTTATTTGGAACAAGGATTAAAATTCCATCCATGGGTGAACTTAGATGCTTGGATTTGACCTTATGGGTGTGTCCTTCTCTTTTTTTCTGTTCATGCTTGTGCCCCATCCAACCTCTTTGGTGGCTCCATGGAGATGTGGCTTCCCGTATGTCACTTTTAACCTCTAGTCTGACTACTGATGCAAGTTTTCTAGATCCAGCCCCTAAGCATATGAGATGGCACAGAATTTCCAGACAGACTTTGCAAAAACCAAGAAGGCATGAAAGGAAAAAAAAAATAAACATGGAGAAAATACAGAACAAAAATTCATTCCACTTTCATTCTTTATTCAATCCTTTGTTTATTCAACAAGCATTTATTGAGAACCTACTAACTTCCAGGAGCTCAAGATACTGTGGTGAACAATACAGAAGTTCCTGCCTTCATGGAACTTCTGGTCTAACAGTAGTTTGGGTTTATACTGCAGAGGTTTGTGGATCTCTGATAATGCTTTGTTTCCAGGGGTCCAAATTCCTCTCCACTTCCAAGAAAAACAAACAAATAAACAAATGCAGTGGGAAAATGCTATTTCGTGCCTGGGAATCTAATCTTAAATTGTCAACCGCTTCTGACTCTAATTTTCCTCTGTGATTCTTCCATTTCGTCCTCATCACTTTTCACTGTGAACTGCAGAGCTGCCAAATGCTGGCGCTTTACCCATCTAGGGGGCGGAAGGACTGTTACACATGTCAGCTACAAATTTGGAACTTTATCATCAACTCGGCGGACACTTAGAATCAGAGCCACTAGCAGTGAGCAAAGGAGATGTTTAGGTTCACAGAGCCTAAGGATTTGAAGTTGGAAAGAACAGGAGAAAATCCAGCCATGAGGGAAATAAGCCAAGATTGACCTCAGAACCAATTCCTTCTGAGTTTTCCTTCATTATGTGTGTGTGCATGTGCACGCATTAAGGTAGCTAAGACACTAGTAGAGACCATATACATTTCCCAGTTACATATTGTGCACTGATCTTATAGGGAATACATTTAAGACTGTCTAAACCATGCCTAGTGGATGGAATCTGGAAAACCACTGCATTTGGGAGTGCCCCTCTTCCTTGACCATGCTGGCTACATAAGCTTTTCTTTCTAAATATTGAAGATATTCCGGGTATTAAAAACCATGAGAGGACTGGGGATTGGGAGCTAGGAAATGATTGAACTTGGAACTTAAGCACTAGGACAAGTAAAGAAGTCACAATTTCAGTTCCCACTTCAACGTGACAATTCCCTGGGGAACCAATAAAAAGTTCTAGAGAGAAGATTGTCATGGGAAATGACAACGGGCTGAACTAATTACCTGAGCTTGCAGAACAGGTTATGATTCCTATCATCCAAGATTTGGGGAATGGATGTTGTTCTGGGCCAAATTATCCAGGTTCCATCTAATTCCTTGGAGCCTCTGGGCAGGCAATTTCCCTTTGTACAAATGTGATGAAAGTACAGTGAATTTATAATTTGAGATAATGGTAGTACTAAGTGAGACAGATTAATGAAGTATCTGCATTTTCTAGAGGGTTGAGCACTGCTTTCTTCATCATTTCTCAATTATCTCTAATGAGTAAGTTAAGAAGATTTATACTTTGTCACCTAATATCAGGCCAGGAGAGCTATTCTATTGAGAGAGTACCAGGGGCTTGTCAGACTCCTGATAGCAAAGGAGTGGAGGTCCCCAGAGTGGATTGTAAAACAGCAAACATTTCATCAGAAATCATTGTTTTTATTTCATTAAGTCTGTATATTTTATTCCTTTTTTCATATAGTGAACATTCGCTTCTTGGGAAATAAAAAAAGTTGAAAAGAGAAATCGACAAATGGCACTATCAAAGAGATGAGAAGTCTGGTGACACAACTCACAGGCTTCTCACATGAGAAAGGGATGAAGAAACTGTTGGTGTTTACTTTGGAGAAGAAAAATATCAAGAGGCCATGAGCATTCCCTCTATAATGTGAAAAGGCCAGTGATGTAAAGTAGAGATTAGACTTAGTCTATGTCAACTCAGAGAACTGACGTCAGGCAAGTACCTCATTACAAAACACCAACTCATTAATAATCAGGGTCATTCTGTAATGGAGCAGAATAAGAGTCCCAGGCAAGTGGTGAAACCTCTGTTACTGGAGGTATTCAAGATGAAGGATGAGCTTTTGGAGTGGAATGTGATGAAAGGAAACTAGGAATGGTCATAAATTAGCATCTAATCTATGCTTTTCCTACCTCACATCATTTCTTATTCATTCATATCTTCTATCATTTAACACCTCCATCAAAGAAGTGGGGATTATTTTCCCCATTTATAGATGAAGACATTGAGGCCCAGAGAAATAAATTCACTTGTCTAAGGTAACACATCTAGAAAGTGATAAGCCAGGAGTAGAAATCCATCTTCACTGATCTTTCCAAACTATTGGCTTTTGAAATAGAAGCAATAGTTAAGGAGTTGGTCTAGTGTCTGCAACTATGCTGCCTACTCTGTGTCTAAACATTGAAGCCTTGTAACTATTAAGAGCTGACTCAGATTTGATGCTGCCCCTGATATTTACTGGCTAGGAGAACTGTAGCAATTTCTTTATCTTCTCTGTGTCTGTTTCTTTATCCCTAACCTGAAATAATAGCCATTCTTACCTTGTAATTAAGTTGTAAAAAACAAAATAGCACAGTGACAAGCACATGCTATGCACTCAATAAATTTCGGATATTATTGTCAATAGTATCAACCGGGACTAAGAAAATAAAATTATATCTAATACCTTTTAACATCTAAGATCAAATAGGAAACACCTACTCACAGGTCAAGACCTGTCCTATTTGATCAAAATGTTTGTGTCTTCCCCTGAAGCCTCTAGGACCACGCCTTCTCACTATACTCGTTCTATGACTACTCACTGACAAAGGATACTAGAGCTGGAAGAACTGACCAAAACTTCTTGGCTGTCAACTCTATGCTCTCCCACTCCAGCTACCAGGGCTTGCCATGATGCCCCCTGCCCTTCTCTACAGAACAAACCCTGGCCACGATGGGTAGCATGCTTTAACCATGCTGTTAAAGACCACTATCCCTTGGGCCTGCTAAAGTGGCCTGCCATCCTCAGATTCCCCATCCAGATACCTAGCTGATAGTGGGCCACATCTGGGTTCCAGCCCCATTGATGACCTGGTTACTCTGCACAGTTTTTTCCATCTCTTTTCTATGTAGGTTGAAATCCATCCTTTATGCTAGCCAATGTGAGCTGAGAAGACTCCCAAGGCAGGTTGGCTGCCCAAGACCATGAAGTACCCCTTACCTGATGCTGAGAAGCAGCGTTGGAGGAGGAGTGTGGCAGCATCTACCCCAATGCTTACTCTATGCAAGGAACTGACCTAAGTATTCTACAGAAGGAATCTCATTCATGTCTCAACAAACCATCAAGATAAATACTAAGAGTATCCCCAGGCATAGATGAGAAAATTGGGGTTCAGAGAGGCAAAGTAACTTGAATAAAGTTCCACAGCTATTACGTGACAAAGACTGTCTTTGAGCATAAGACTGTTTCTTGTTCTAAAGCCCAAGCTTTAGATCACAGCATGGTGATTGTACTTGATTAACATAACTGCTTAGAATCAGGGTGGGCAACTTTGGGGCACAAGGGCCATTCAGAGAAAAAAACGGGGCTTGTAGACAGCATTACTTAATAATTCAAAATAAAAAAAATACTTTATCAATCCCATGGGGGAAATATATTTATTTAGCATCACTGAAACATTTTTATCTTAACATATAACAATAGTTAAGGCTTATTTCTAATCTGTTGTCCTGAAATTGGATGGACCCCAGGAGCAGTTCTTTTTCCCTTGGATCTTGGCCCCAACCTGACTGACACTCAGGTTCACCACACAGTTCTGGACACCATGAGTTGGACTCTCCCACCATCTCCAGTCGAGACCAGACCCCTCAGTAATCCCAGTCCCCTCCCTTTTCCTACATAATCTGAGCTTCTAGAATGCGTTGTGGCTAGGCATCTCTAAATTGTGACATTAACCCAGCCTGGGAAGCCATGGGCATGTAAATTGACTCGAAGAGAATAAGCACAAATGGAAAACTTGGCTTAATGATATATTTTGTATGTCAGTACCTCTATGTGACACAAATAGCATATCTAAGATACTTTGAAGGTTTATTAACAAATGGACTATTTACAAATGTATTAGCTGGGTTTAAAGGAGCTACAAGAGATAGTGTAGTGATCTGGGCTTAGTAGCAGGGACTTACTTACCACACAAAATGATGAGGGAAGAATGTAGTTACTAGACCCAAGGTGAAGAGAATCATGCAGAGAAAGCTGTCTTGAGAGAAGCAGAGTCCATCAGTTAAAGAACACAGATGGCCTTAGTAAACCTTGCTGGGGGGGGGGGGGGGGAGCTACAAGGATTAATATCCTGGCCTTATCCTTCTTCACCCATCTTACTTCCAGCTAGGATTCCCAGACTGAAAGACGAGCAAAAACATTGCACATGACAACTTTCCAAGGCAGAAAACAGGATGGAAAAGAGAGAATAGTAGACCTGGAAAAGAACAGAGGGCAACCAGAAAGCCACATATATGAAAACAATTATGAATATAATCATATATCACAAATGCCTAGCTTACTAAGACTTAGAAGAAATGCTATAAGAGGTTTGAATAAAATGTTACAAATTGGAGCAGAAACATACTCGTCTGTTAATTCAAATCCTTCTCAGAATGTCTTCTTCAGAGAGAATCGGTTCTCCTGCAGTGCAGGAGCGTTAGTTAGACCAGTCTTCAACACGGCCAACCAAAGACTGAGTGATATACAGAGAGCCAGTGGTACACGTTGTTAGGGCCTGAATTTTGTCCCCCACAAACTCATATGGTGAAGCCTTAAGCCCAACATAACTATATCTAGAGATAGGGTCTTTAGGAGGTAATTGTGGTTAAGTGAAGTCATAAGGATGGAACCTAATCTGATAAGACTGGTGTCCTTATAGGAAGAGGAGGGGACACCAAAGATCTCTCTCTCTCCATGAGAGAACAGAGGAAAGATCATGTGAGGCGGCAGCAAGGAAGTGGTCAACTACAAGTCAGGAAGAGAGGCCTCACCAGAAACCAAATCTGTGAGACTTTGATCTTGGACTTCCAGCTTCCAGAACTGTAAGAAAATGAAAGTCTGTTGTTTAAGCCACCCGGCCTGTGGTACCTTGTTACGGCAGTCCAAGGCGACTCATACGCATGGCTTCTGAGATTTGTCTCCAGATTTTCTGTCAGCCCTTGCCTGTTCCACCCAGCCCAGTCTGTAAGACCCTGTACGTGCATTACAAAGCTGATGCTTCAACCCAAACACATCCTTTCTTGGACTAGCAAGTGATTTCAGCCCTGATGCTCTCAAATCTTTGCTTCTCTATCTTTGACCACAAACCAGGAAACTTAGAAGGCAATACCTCCCAGTCCTTGATCACGGTATGATAACCAGCTAGCCAGCCAGTTGGCCATTAGGAAAATAGATTTTATTGGTCATAATCCAAGACACTACAATGTGCAGCCTCTGGATATCTTTTTGATCATCACAATATGGTCTTTTGGCTTCTGCCCTTTGAAATTATCATTTCACTCCATGAACATACTAGTGTAGATTGTAATGTCATTATGATCATAACTTTGGACTCTATAACGTAGTCCCATTATCTCCTTACCCCACAATGACATTGTAAACTGGAAATTGGCCTTCTGACTGCCACTTTGGACATGATAATACGGTTTTGTGACCACCCTCCTTGGACATTATAATACAGCCTCTAGGTCAATGTCTTAGGATATTACATTATGGCTTTCTGGTCACCAACTTAGACACTTCAATTCAGTCTACTGGCCACTGTCCCTGGAAACTACTCCTAACAAACAGATGAACATCTTGGGTTTAACTTTGCCTATTTCTAGTTTGCTTTCCTCTCTCTGTGCTCCTCTTCTTGTCATTCTAGCAGACTCTGTGGCAGAGCCTGTGTCAATTATGACAAGCCGCAAAATCTAAGACTTGAGCACGCTGGCAAGGTTGATTATTTTTTCTACAATTCCAACAAATGAGTGGAATAATGGAGTTATCTATCTGTGGGATACAGTTAGGAAATTCATTTCCTTAAAATTCAAAATGTCAGTGCAAGATAAAGCATCTAGACTTTGTTCAATTCAAAATTGTCTCTTGTTATTTTAATTTAGTGGAAGGAAATGTCTGTAGTGGCCAGTGCCTCCTGGATCAATATGATACTTCAGCGTTCTATGAAGAAACTTACAGAGGCAAAAATGTGACAATCTATGGCATTCTCCTTATTCCTGCCCATAGGTCTCTGGTACTAATGATCAGCAGCAGCTAAGGAGAAGCCCATGATGTTGCCACAAGGAGAGTACTCTACTTGGCTACCAGATCTTTCCAACCTTCAGGACCACCAGGGGATGGGGAGAAAGCAGACATAGTGGATCACCACTGCTCTATGCCTTGAGTTATAATGTCAGGCTTGACTGAGAAGTCTTAAAGCATAATTTCTCTAACTTTCAAGTTTAAACAAATGCCTTTATGTTTTTATTTCTTAACTTCCTTCTTCAAAACATTAATGCAGATCTTCTGGTGGGGATGCAGTAGATGTTACAAGAAGAGAGAAAATCTGTGTGCCCATTGCTCAAATTCAGGGACACCTGCACATGTCATGTCATGTTCTACTCAGTTGCTAGGACAGGTTCATGCATGGTGTTTACCCTCCTGTGAGGAAGAGGTAGAAAAGCAATTGAAGCTGAGGACCCTCTCTGAGTCTGGGACTCTTTGATAAAGGGGATGAGAGTAAACACCTTTGTCTTAATTCCAGATGCTAAAGTAAACAAGAGAAAACTTCTCCCCCACTTCCCACCCCGACCTGAGGAGTAAGTCTTAGAAAACCAGTTTTGTCCAGGATCAGTAATTTGGGGCATTACCCAGGGCATTTTCTTTCAGAGTGTCTTCAGTCTTAAAGGAAAGTGTGCCAAGTTCCCAGGGGTAAACTGAAAGACTGAATCCAACGAAGTAGCATAATTCCTGGGTTTTCACTCTAAAAGTCTGAATACAAAGCCTATCTTGTGCCCGAGTGACAGAAATGTACTCCTGGTAGAAGACAGCACTACTTGCTCTCTCAGAAGGATAGAAGAATAACCCTTAGTGATAGAGAACAAAACAGTGCTGAGAGGGAGAGTGGGGCACTGCAGAGAGCAGATTGCAGGAGAGGAGGAATAAAAATCTCTCCGGGATAATGGTATGACATCACAGAGTTGGGGAAGCCCCACCTAGGGCAAGAGAGGGAACCTTCTCTTCTTAAACTTTAACTCAATTTAAAATATGGTATCAGCTCACATTAGTTTGTTATATATTATCTATCAAAGGTCCATATTAAATAATTCTGTATAATAAGTGATTATGCACTAAAACGCCTTCAGGAATACCAGTGGAGCAGAAAGATGTTAATTGCTCCCAGGGAGAAAGCATGACTGTGCTGGATCATCTGTTGGAAACTCAGCATCATTTGCCTCCTTCTCTGCTCCCTCTTACATCACAAGGGCTACAAGCCTAGGAGCTGCACTTCCCATCCAGCTGGGTTCTGATTTAGATTCTGCCAATGGAAGGCACTCATGTGAGAGATGGAAGGTGGAAGAGAAGCTGAAGTCATGTTGCTTTTGTGGCAGATTTGAGCAGATGCTTGGGTTTCAGCACATGGTAGAACCGTGCCAGGAGTTTGGAGCATATTTTAGCGAACCACCCATATTGATGCTGCATGCAGCTGAGATAATTGGTGGTAGTTTCTGATTATTCTATCACATATTGAATTCCTAGAAGACATTAGAAACTTTCCTACGACTCTCCCAGTCAATCTAATGGTATTGTAGCTTTCTATATGAAATATCTCCCTGCTTGGAACCTTACAGTGCTTTCTGTTTTCCCGACCCAATCCTATCTGAAAAAACGATGCTACTGGAATGAGGGTGGAGGGGAATGGTTTAGGAAGAAGAAGCTGTTGGGAGGAAGAGAAGACACATGTGGGGATTTCATCAACTCTTCTGGGGACATAGAATTGGAGTCTTGCTGTTGATACTCTACCTGTCCAACAATATGACTTTGGGCTATTTGTCTGGGGAAATTATCATTGTCCTCATGTACACTCATGGTTCAACTGGTTTGCTTCTCTCCTCCCACTTCCCCTTACCCTGTTGTTTATTCTTATTAACAAGGAAGAAAAAATCTGACAAAAAATGGTCCTAACAAAGGACCATTGTTCTTTATTATCTCATAAGCTAGTTCCTGGTCCTCCTTCCACTTCCACTTTTCTAAGAAATTACAGTTATTTATATTCTATCTTCATTTGGCTGTTTCCAATGATTATACTAGTTACTTTTTTATGGTTTGATTTATACATATTGTGAAATTACTATCACAATAGGTTCAGCTAACATGCATCATCTCATATAGATACAATAAAAAGAAAAGAAAGAAAAAACATTTTTCCTTGTGATGAGAACTCTTAGGATCTGCTCTCTTAACAATTTTCCTGTGTATCACACAGCAGTGGTAACTGGAGTCATGTTGTACATTACATCCGTAGGACTTACTTATCTTATAACCAGAAATTTGTACCTTTTGACCACCTTCCCCCAATCCTCCGTCCCTCTATACTTGTTGGGTTCTTTTTCTTTTTAGAGTTTTCCAACTCTCTGAATCTGTTTTACATTGTAGTAAGCCAACCTGTATCACTGCAGCTTACAGACACATGGAAGGTGATTCAATCAACCATTTGCTGGATCTAGATTTAATAGCAGAAGTTGTTTTCTATACCCCACTTGACAATATCTCACATTTTACTGGCCTTTAGGGCTGAACCAGCATGTCAAACTAATGTTGCCACGAAACAGTCTATCATTCTGGGTTCCATGTCTCACCCCTGATTAAAAATAATAGCTCTGAGCTCACTGTTTAACGCAGTTTAATCTGGATTGTTGTTAGACACAACACCTTCCACTCATCCACAGTGAAGCTGATTATTCCCTCTTCTCCCAACAAGAACGGACTCCAGAGAAGTTAACACATCCTGAAACCTTCAGGACTTCACTGAGGGCTCTCTCCTCCAGAGCACGTATGGAAGAATCCAAGTGACTCATCTCAATAGAAGCTCATATACGCTGTGAGACACACCCACCTCTCTTAGCTTGAAAGGAGAGCAGATCCGCCATCAGCGAGTGGTGAATAAAATCCTGTGCCAAACATAATCCAACGTAACAAAACATCATAACAAATCCATATTTTCCATTTGGAGAAGATGAATTTGCTCAATTATGAAACTCTGTTTGTGATGTTTTATGAAGGAAGTGATTAAAATACTCTCTCTCACCATTTCATGATATAATTACAGACAGATAGAGTGGTGGACCAACGAGAATTAAAATTCATTGACTTTGAGATGGTTTTTCTTCTGATTATCATAATTTCCTAGAGCAATATGTTGATAATGCTCCCCATCAGTAAAATTATTTGAGCATTTTTTCCAAAATGTGTATGTGTGTATTTTAACTTAATGCATATGTATATAATGAATTTCTATACTAGTATGTTATGACCATTATAAAATATACACAAAATGTAAATTTTAAAAGGCTGAGTTAAGATGAAATAAGCCATATTTTTAAACATTTTACTCATTATGTGGGTTTTGTGCTGTCATTAGCTAATACCTAAAGGCAAAATACAGACTTAGGGCAAAGCTTCTCTAGATCATATTGTCTTCAAAGATATTTCAAATAACCTTCTGGAAAAATTTGACTTTTTCTTTGGCTGATTTATTTCAGATCTTATTATATCACCGCAGCTTTTACTTCTTAACGTTGATAACAAAGAGTTCATACTATGAGTGGGAATGCTCATGTGGTCATTTTATCACCATTCTCTTTAGCTTGCATTCTAAGTAGTACTTTCATCTGTACTCAATCTGCAGTTTCTTTACATGATTTTTTAAAGCCACTTGTCCTTTATGGAAAGCTAGTTTAGTTAAAACTAGATAAGTTACAAGTCCACCTCACCAGACACACAGAAACTGCAAAACATCACCAGAAACCAAAAGTGAATGAAGTGTAAGGCATTGCCATCAATGCCTCCCTATTTTGGAACCCTGATATTTCATCAGCTAAACTTGAAGTGGGATCATCCGACATATGGACCACATAGAGATACTCGTGTCAACCCATACATTAAATATTAGTAAAACTTTATTCTTGTTTTTTTGTTGTTGTTATAAAATATAGAAATAGAGCCCTGATGTTTTCTATCCATATTGAAATGGATGATTATGAGCACCCTTTGGGTATATACAACCCATTTTGGGAACCACTGGTCAAGAACACCGCTTCCCACCAGGTGACTCATGGACCAAGACGACAATATTGTTTTCTTTTCCACCAGTTGCTGACTTGGTCCACTGCCCGCTTCTGGCTTTTAAGCAATGGCCTTGCTTCCACCATTCCTCCATGACATCCATTGTGAAATGTGTTCAGGGCTGAAAAATAAGTTTTTAATGCACATATGACCCAGCATTCTGTCTGGAAAATTTGTCTTTTCTTCTAGGCAGTATCTTTGGAAAGCCAGGACCCAAAGGACTGTTTTGACTTCTCTACTGACAATTTATTACCTTACAACTGATTAAGATATGAGAAAGAGGAGGTAACAAAGTACTTTTACGGTCAGCAGACCAGCAGTTAGAAAACAGGGACCTGGACACAAGCTGGCTCACCAGCCTTGTTCTCAGAGCAGGGCCTGAGTGATGGAATGCACAAGCCTGAACCCTAGTGCCCTGGGTCACTAAGCATCTCACATCAACTGATGCAGAGTATATGAAATTCCTCACAGGTCACTTTCATGGGCCAAACAAAGGGACAACAGTCATGATGACATACGTATAACATGCCTTGTCAGAAATCTTTCTCTTAGAGTCACCAGTGGTGCCATTTCTAGCTTCAGCTTTACAAAGAGATCTTAGAGATCAAGAGAAGGTTAACAAGAAGTCAAAATTGGTACTTAATTCATATGCCTTAGGTGCTCAGAATTAACTCTAAATGCATGAGTGTCACTAATCCATGAGAAGAGATTTAAAACTTTATATTGAAATCAATGGGCAGTTAAAGAAGGTTTGTGCACATGAGCATGACATAATCAGACCTATATTTTAGAACAACTCTGGCAGTGGCTTTCTTGGGAGAATGCCAAGTGATTAGAGTTCATTCTCTTGAAACACCCACATTTTCTGAGTTTCTTGCATCCCTGTGTTTAATTAAGTGCTCCTTTGAAAGTGGAAGCTCTTTGCTCAGCAATTTCAGTTCTCTGTATAGCATCTGATTCTATCTGTTGCTCATCTCTAGGCTGGGAGAATCACACAGCCCTATACCAGTGGATCACACAGAGGCACAAAGGAAAATAAGAGCTCAAGTCAAGACTGTGGCTACATATGAGTTCCCAGGTATTTGGAGACCTCACTACCACATGCCTCCTTTTATTCCCAAAGGAAAGACACTGTACTTGTTTTGCTACCACATTGGCATCAGCCTTCTCAGTAATAGACTTAGAAATAGGTTCTCACAGTAAATAAGGGTCCCCATGTGTGACAAGTAGGGGAAATGTAGTCAGGAAACATATTTCAGTTCCAGGGGTTTGCTGTCAACAATCACAAGGGTGAAAATGAGCTGAAAAAATTGAAAGAGCCTGTCACTGTTATTTCAGTGCATGGGTTTTGGTAGATATAAATTCAACAGCTTGCTTGTGAAAAACCCGAGCTAGATTGATATCTCCCTTAGCCATCAAAATAATCAAGGAAAGAAGAATCAGAAAGGAAGAAAGGAGGGAAGGAAAGGAAAAAAAGGAAGGGCATATTTCCTGATTCTACATTGTATGCCAGACCCTGTGATGGGCACTTTCTCATATGTAATTTACTTATTCCCTACAATAGCCCAGTACAGTCGATATTCATACCTTACCAGTTTTAGATAAATGTGATCATATTCACCAAAAATGAAGAATCTGGACAGGTTCTGTTGGAATTAGGCCTTAGTATAGATCTCAATTTAAAATAATCCAGAAAGGTAAAATTCTATTTTCCCTTTTCTGTCTTCAGAGAAAAAGTCTCTCCTTGCCTTATAATAGTTCAGATGATGGACTCTTTCTATTTAGAAGATCTTTCTGCTGTCTACCACAAAATATATTTTGATCCACTCAATGTGATTGTTCAGAAAGTTGCAACTCTGAGCCACCTGCTGTCAAACAAAGCAAGACTCCTCACTCAAGCAGTCTCTCCAGCCACATCATCCTCTTGGGGAACACACTCTTCTCTGAGTCTCCCGTATGTCTACCATTCCTTCATGGCACGATGGTGTGTTTTGATCCAAGGAGAAACAGGAAAGTAGACAAAGCTGACAAATAAAACACAGAAGCTTTCTGCTAGGCCACCCTCCACACTATTCAGGCATTACCTCCTGCTCTCCCTACACACAAATCCTGACTTCCAACTGGACTGGGTTCCCTGACAGCCTTTGTGTCTCTAGCCTCTTCTCATGATGCTCCTGCCAGCTGAGACCACTTACCTCACTGTTTCCACAAGGAAAACTCTCTCTCTGCCGTCATGACAGCTCAGACGAAACCTCATTTGGAAGCCCTCTCTAAGCCCCCAGGCAGTCACACAGTACTCAGATGGTGTTCTTTCAGTGCATTTTTGTCACTATTTATGCCCATGCCCATAGATGATAAGCTACTGGAGGACAGAGTGCTCATCATATCTGCCTCCAAATCTTGGGTTTACAGTACTCAACAAACACTGCCTCAACTTCCGAGGGAATGGATGAGTTAGAGGAGTCATCGGTAACTCGACAGAAAGTATAGTACTGTGTAGGTGAAATGGCTGCCCAGAGTCCAGGGCTTTTTAGCACTCTCAGAGGAAGGCTTGCATTTGGTGACCTGGTTGTTGCTAGGGTAACTTCCAGCTCTCTGTTATTATTCTCTCGGTAGCAATGGAAAATAGAAATAAAATCCATTTTGTGGAACAGCAAACAGCAATAGGTACCTTGAGGCTCTGGTGCCTCAGAACCTTGACATAAATCTGACATTTTACACAACTATGTCATTGTCACAAGCACTCAGACTGCCAGCTTCTCTTTGAAACTCATTTTCTGTCTAAATTGTTCTCCACAATTAAGCTGACATGTAGGTTTAAATTCCAATAAATGCTCCCAAGCAGAAGCAGGTGAGGTTTAGAGCATTTAATTTAATAAGAAATGATGGAGAATTACCCTTTTGACAAATGACCTAACAACTATGGGATATTAGGGTGAGGCAGTGCAAACTGTACACAGGAGGTGGTCAAGAAGCGCTCATTTGTATCTTCTCTTGTCCCCAAGAGTTCTTAGATCATAGAACCCAAACTTGGCTGTTCTAATAAGTATCAATGCAGTTACCTTTGGTGGCAGCAAAAAGCAGGTGATGATCTCGGGAGCTCCAGACACCTGCAGTGCACTCTCCAGAGGAGTGTGTTTTCACTCCAAGTCATGAAATCAGCCCGAAGTTATCCAATTGTTAAAAGAAATGAGAAGTCAATGTCATTCGTCTTGTGGTTTCTGGCTGGTTCCACCATGAATACTTCTATAGATGGAAGCAAAACCTTTCCAGAAAGACAAGAATCCTAAAAGAACTGCTGTCTGGAGGGTTTTGATGGACCATGTACTTCAGGTTAGAAATGGAACACTTCCCTCACTCAGAAGTCCTGGCACTGGGCCCAAGTGTGTCCTGATTGCCATCTCGCAGGGACATTCGGGGAAGGGAAAGGAGTTATCATTGACTGTTCAGTGGTATGTATTAGTGCCCAGTGCTCCATATGCTTTTTCTCACCCAATAACCCATCTCCACAGCCATGGAAATACAAGACCCAAAGCCACATGTGCCTTCACTCTGGTTATTCCACTGGCTCCAGCACAACAATATTTTCCTTCCTTGTGTGTGCTCTCAAGATCGGTTTGCAGTTCTTTCTTTGCAGAAGTCACCCCCTGATTTGGATATCTCCGTGTGATGACATGCTGACCTGCACCAGCCTACAGCCAAGCACTAGACAAAAGACCTCTGTGGTTGCTCCTAGTTCTTTGTCGCCCTGCTTCATGCCTGTCATGGTGAGAAGGTGATCTTGGACTTGATCTTTGTGCAGCCACCATCCTGAACTACCCCAGAGACCACCATTCACATTAAAACTTATTGGAATGGCATCACTGAAATAGTGACACTCATCATCTGCGGGACAATGGAAGTTCTGTATTTGAAGCCTAGGCATACAGTGATACCTGACATTTGGATACCACAAAACGATAGATGTTCCTGTGCCTTCTAAAAGATATCCCCCTTTAACTGGGGATAAGAATCAGGAACTGAGACTCAGTAAAGACAACTACCCCAGAGCAAGGTCTCCTACAAAAAGGTCTCACCTTCCTATACCCATGGACTTGAGAATTATGTCTTCAACCAAGTCAACATTTCCAGCAGTCCCTTATCATTATATCATGCCATATCATATTATGTGACGTCATACCATGACACATCATATAGATGAGGAAAAAGGTCAGCATGGAGTCCTGATAGAGGTACATGGATGAATCTCAGGAACACTTCAACCCCATGGACATTATGCAAAATGTTTGGCCTGTATGGATATCCTCATTTTTTTTCACGAAGACAAATATCCATAGCTTTTATCAATTTTTCAAAGGATTTTGAAACACAAAATGGTTAGCAACCAGGAGTCAAAAGGTAGTTCACCTCTTATAAGCACATTTGGACATTTCAACTCATCATTGTTTGGTAGTTTACATGGTTTACCAGTTGTCTCTGTCATCAAGGGTTAGGGGACCCAGGGAATTTTTTTTTGTCTTTCTTTTTCTCCACTCAAATTTCTATTTCCCCACTTCCTGTGTCCCTCTCCAGGCTTTCCATTTATCTGTGTGCAAACACACCTGCTGGCCCAAATTATCACTCAAAAGAAATGTTTCACTCCTCATTCCGAGAGTATTAATGGCAATAGAGTCCATGTGCTTATCTGGCCTGTGTCCGAAGAACATGGGGCGCCTCCAACAAGGCAGCTTTTCTTTTTAAATAAAGCAATCTCACACTTGTCATATTCCTTCCTGACAGAACAGTTTGTCTCCCCTAGTTTGCGTGCCCCTCATCCTCTGGAAGACATTTGCTGCCAGGGAGAAGATGCCCGCAGCAGGCGCAGCCACTCGAGTCCATGCTTCATGCTGGTCCCTTTGTCACCCTTATAATTTACAGTCATTCTCTGAGTACAATAAGTGTCTAAATGGGAGAGCAAAGCCTTTACTAAGTCTCCTCATAAACATGCACAGAACACTCTCCTGCAGTAAACTTCCAAATCCAGGGCACAAAATAGTAGTAGATATGGGTGTTTCTCTTTTTTCAATTTTTCCTGTCGTGTAAATTTGTGTGCAGTGTCTGTTGGAAGGTACAGGATTTGTGGGCTGCCAGTATATGCCTTTCCCATTAGTAGAGCAAAACCCACAACTCATGAGGCATAGTCAGTCACCTCTCCAACATGGTTAATTATGTAAAAACACAACTAGCCCGCCACTATGATACAGCTGTATAGTTTGCAAGTTTGCATAAACATTTTCGGTTGTTGATCTTCACAACAACCCCAAGAGGCTGGCAGAGAAGAGGTAATTAGTACTATGTTACAGAGACAAAGACATCTCCAGAGATTAAAGTCACCCCATATGCTAGTAGTGATGAAAGAGCAGAACCTGAAGGACTTTTTTAAAATTATGAATTGAATTCCAGCACTCATTCCATGGTATTAACTGTATCTCAAATTTGAGAGTACACAGATTCAACATTAATGGACTTACAATCACATATTGACGAAAAGTCTTAAATTAATCTCAAATTTTAAAGACAAGAAGGTAGAATTTTCAAGGGATCCTGGGTGGTATAACTTTAGGACAGTTCTGTAATCCTAACAAACGTTAGCCCTCTTATAAAATCTGCCCTTTTCTGAAGTCATGCATAATCAAAGTAATTACAAAAGTGATTCCATAGTCTCCTGGGCATCTCTCAAAAGAACAGAAAGACGGATCCAAGTAATAGTTCACAGCAGTGCCTCTGGTGAGTCCATGGACTGCCTGCCCAGGAGTCCCAGAGCCCACAGCTACTCCAGATCAGCGTCCACATCCTGCTCCCAACACCCCACCCTGAACTCACCAGATGGCTGTTTATCCATCTTGACTCTCCTCCTTTAAACACCCACCTCCCAGCTTCTGCTTGTGTTTATTAACATAGATTTTCTGGCTAAGTACTTCCGCCTTCTCTCCCAAATATCAAGCCAAAGGTAACATACAAAGAAAAGAAATGAGAATGGACAAGGGAATTATATATTCTTTCTGTGGCCTGTGCACTTATGCTACAGATACAGTTTCAACGCAGGAACACTAAAACAGGGGAAAAACACATCATCTTTGCATGTTGATTAAAACATTCCACTTCTCCCTCTACTTAGCCCCAAATATTTCTCTGTTTTCTATTACATATTTTATCAAATCCTCTGATTCAGACGACTCTATTTAGATTGTGGTGGAAAACCACTGTTTTTTGAAATATAAAGTCAATTCGTGATTAATCATTTCATGTTTCATGGGTCCTTGTCCCGTCTCTATTCTACTAAATACAGCAGCACTATTCAGTCCTTAGCACACCAGAGACCTTGGCTGCCAGATCTTTCTTACCCTGCCAATTCCTCTGCAAATGATTATATCAGAGTCTTTAGCTCCTGGGCAATGACTCTACTGCCCTCCTGGAGAGATCAAAAATAGGCAAATTTCTGGGTATTGATAGATTCATTCTTGATCTTGAGCAAGAAATGGGAAGGAAAAAATGGACTGATGTGAAGATACACAGAGAAAGGTTTCTCAGTACTTGGGGCTTAATAGGAAAACCAAGAAAGAACCTCCAAGACTTGCCCTGGAGGGAGGAGCTAGGCTCCTGTACAAATGCAAATGGGGAGAAGGACTTGAGGGTGGAGAGACAGACAAAGAACTACTATTCATAGAAATTTGCAGAAAGGAAAATTGAAATGGCCCAGAAACATACAAAAGATGCCCAATCACACTTGTAATTAGAGAAATTAAAATCTGAACCACATTCAGTATTATTTCACACCAGTAAATCCTCAAAACTTTCAAACTATGACAGTTCCAAGCAATGCTAAAGGTGTAGAAATGTGGAGATGTATTACACCATTGATGAGAATATAAATTGGTACAACCACTTTAGAAACTATTAAAAATATCCAGTAAAGTTGAAAATTTAGATGCCCTACCACCCAACAACTCCATACCAGCATATGTGTTCTATAGACCAACTTAAAATTGTGTTATGAGGAGCTGTATATAATTAAAATGTTTATAGCAGTACTCATTGAAATAGGAAAGGAAAAAAATATTGGAAACTACCCAAATGTGAAATGGCATAATAGATAAGAAAATTGTAATATATTCACATAATGAATTACTGAAAGTAGATGCACAGAGCTGGAAAAAAATCAACGTGAATAAATAAATAAATCTTACAAACAGGGTTTTGGGCAAAAAACAAAGCAAATTGCAAAAGAATATTTTCAGTATAATTTCCGTAAAGTTGAAAAATATCCAAATAAATACCATATATTCGTTAGGGATACTTACATGGGTAGTAACAGTGTAAAGAAATGTGTGGGTGTGATAACAGTACATCAGTCTACCAACTACATTTTGGAGGGTGGACCTACAAATAATGCAGTTGATGAGGGGTACACAGGAGCCTCAATTAATTTTCTACTTCTTTAGCTGAACGTACTGAACATAGACATTTATTATATTTTTCCTTACAGATGTACATGTATAAAATCTTTCATGATTTATTATTTAAAAAATCCCAGTGCCTTGACTGTATGTTGGACCTCCTACATTAACCACAGCTTTACTCCTGTCACTCAGTTGGGTTCAGGAACTTGGGATGGTGGCCCTGCCACTAGTAGGAGGGGGCTTGGAGTGGTCCTGCCCTTGGAAGCCAGGTGATAAGGTCTAATAGTTAAAATGGATGTGTTCCATTGGTCTGCCAAATAGAAAGTCAGCAATTCCTCTTGACAGAATGAGAAGGTCATGAGCATAAAAGGAAAAGAAGACAGGACACTCAGAGTGTAGTTTAATGCCGTTTCTGAAAGCTTAGTTGCACTCACCATTAAAGAAGAATTAATTCTGGCATGGAAGCAAGTTTTCTGTGCAGATGTTTGAGTTCAAAGAACCTTTAGGCTCCCACAAGGGAGGATGCACCTACAAGGCACACCTGGATCCTCTTGTCTGATTGACCCTGCTCTCCATGTTAGGAGGCCAGAGAGTAGGAGGGACTATGGCACCAGTTTCCAAATTAACAACTTAGAAGCGCTTATTTCTCCAAGACTACCCTTAATAAAGGGAACTGCTGTTGCATTTCTGGGGCTTTGATGGCCATGAAATACAGGTTCATGTGGGCCCAGGACAGGACTCTCTTGTCATAAACAAGCTGCCCTTCTGCCAAGTGTAAGGTCCTCAACTGGAGAGGAACCACTACATCTAAAATTTAAGCAAAAGCTGGATGAAGAAAATGCACAGGGGATCATGTCAGGGGAGTAGGGTGAAGGCAGAGAGGTGGGGTATGGTGGGGAAATCCATAGAGTAAAAGAGACCCATCTGGCTGGTGAAACACTTGTAGAGAAAAGTGATCATCAAGAGATACAAGTGGAAATGATGACAGCAGATCACGGAAGGTCATGCACGGCCTTGGAAGGCCAAGATAAGGAATCCAAATTTCACTTACAGATAGTGGTAGGTGTAGAGCACTAAGCTGTGATTAAAAGGCACCGTGATGAGCCAGAACTTAGAAAGAACTCCCTATGCTTCATCTTTTGCTGTATTTTCCTATGCAATTCATCTCTCCTTACTTTGCCTTTTATACACCTCATTAAACATAAGCTAGAGCAAGTGAGCAGGACCTAAGGATTTGCAGAGACAGCAGTCACTTAATACCCAGCGGCAGGTCAAAGAACCAGCTGTCTGGATGTAAGACAGACTCACTTCCCTTCATGAGGGAGACATCTAACTCCTTGGCCAATGAATTGAATAAGCTTTGAACAAATAACTTCCAACCGCAGGGGGACATTGATCTGAAATGAAATGAGCCACCAAATCATTGGGTGTTTCACAATCCTGGCAAATTGGCTAAAGTCTCTCTAAAGGTTTTGGAAGATCCATGTGAAGAAGCAAACTAGTCTTCTGCTCTGTCATGCTTTCAAAGAAGCAAGCACCTTCCAGCTGTTGAGAGTTGATCCCTGTTGCACCAAGCCATGCCACAGTATCCTAGAAAGATGGTGCATGTTCTTCCTCAGGATAAAGGAGGAGCCCAAGAGGAAAAGAAAACACAAAAACTGAGTCCTCTAAGTATTTTGACCACAGTCTTAGTAAAAATATTCTCAAGGACACACTGAATACCTTCTCATCTCATCTTTGATTTAAAACAGGAATAGGACTCCTACTCCTTTGGGGTTTGAGAGAAGATAGCATAGAGGGATCCTCAAATTCTTAACTATAAGCTTGATATGACTGGAAGCCTCTGGTTTTGAACCTCACCAATCACAGACCACTTTGACACAGTAGAGAGTTACCAAAAACTGCACGGGTTTGCCGCAAGGCTCAAGCACTCTCCAATTTTATAATCCTGGACACATTACTTAACCTCCCTATGACTCAGTTTCCTTACCTGCAAAATGGGGAAAATAATGATTTCTACCTTCTTAGGTCTGAAATGAAGATGAAATGAGTGCTGTGTGCTCAACAAGTGTCCACAAGCAAACCCATTATCCAAACCCTTAGTGGTGTGTGTGAGTGTGTGTGGATTTATGTGTGTTCAAAGTGAGGACAAGTGGGTTCCATTTCACAGCACAAATCAAGCACTTTAATAACACCTAACAGTAGATATATAGGTTCTCCTTCAAATCCTTCTTTGGCTGCTGGCATTTGGAAATCCAGCTACTGGAACTCCCGCCCTGGAAACTCTAGTTCTCATACAACTTTGGGCTCTCATGCTGTGATCTTCACTATTCTTCCTTACCCCTTTCTTATTTCGAGAAACTGAACTCTGTACCAGCTCCCCCAATCCCTGGGGTCCATGCTCATGGCTTCCACTAACCTCCACAGATAGAGGGAAATTAAAATAACACGTTCTTTGTCTTGTTTTTTTCATACTAAGAGGCTGTTAGAATTTGGACGTTGCCCAGCTACCTCATTAAACGTTTTGCTGCTTTCAACCACCTGTCGCCTAATTATTTTTAAGCACTTATTGTTTACCATTATTTGATTTTTAGCAATTGAGCTTATTTCTTCATGTTATTGTCATTATCTCATTTCCTTTATGATTTAATATTTTTACTTTTCACAATGCTTCACCCTACTATTGACTTTTAAAATATTATTTTTTCTTCTGTATGGTTCCCTTTTTTCTCCTCTGGTCAGAGTATTGATTATAATCTGAATCAGGACTTCCAGAATTAGCATAGCAGTAATCATTGACTTTTGTTGTTGTTTCAGTTTTTGCTTTAAAATTTTTCTCCCTTATATGCCTCTCCTGTTTGTTTGTCTTTTGGAATGACCGTGATACAGAAAAATATGTCCAGATTTATCTTGTCCTCATTCATGATCAGTATGAAAAGCAAACAGCCAGCATCTGTATCACCCAAACCTGCACACTCTGGGCATTTGGGGACCCCGATTCCTTTTAGTTAACTTTAACGATCAATAAAAAATGTAATCGTGGACTATTATTCTTTTATGTTTTCTTTTTTAAATTTTATTTGATCATTTTCTTTTACACCATTTCATGATTTTAGTACTTTTCATCATATTTTTCATTAGTCTACTCTATACTGATCTAGTCTTTACACTTATTAGTAATTTTTCAAAACTTTTCTATTTTAGGGGTTGACCCCATGGCTGAGTCGTTAGGTTCATATGCTCCACCTCTGCAGCCCAGGGTTTTGCCAGTTCAGATCCTGGGTGCGGACCTAGCACTGCTCATTAGGCCATGATGAGGCAGCAGCCCGTGCGCCACAACTGGAAGGACCCACAACTAAAATATACAACTATGTAATGGGGTGCTTTGGGGAGAAGGAAAAATTAAAAATTTAAAGTTTTTAAGTAAATTTAATTTTCTCTTTGTGTAAATATATAATGTTCTCTTTGTGTAAATATTTCTCCTTTTATTTGTTTTAGCTTGTCTTATCTCTTTATTCTTTTACATCTCCTAATCCTTAGGGTTTTTGTCTTATTTCTCTTATCGTATTTTGAATCTTAGTATATTTTAATCATACATCTGCCTTTGCGTGTTAATTTTTCATTACATACTTATGCACTTAGGTCATTTTATTCATTTATAGATTAGCAACCTTTTAGGTTGTTTTAGGCAAT
The DNA here is from genome assembly GCF_037783145.1 of Equus przewalskii. Lineage (NCBI taxonomy): Eukaryota > Metazoa > Chordata > Mammalia > Perissodactyla > Equidae > Equus > Equus przewalskii. The sequence continues at coordinate 85,385,217 of NC_091831.1, forward strand.
TGATTAAAATTCCCACATAACTAAAATATAGTGAAGGCTCAAAAATATTAGTTCTTCATTCATTGTCTCTAACCGTATAAGATCTATGTTACTGAATCTACTGTTTATTTTAAACCTTTGGGTATTTATTTTATTATTTAATTTTAGTTTTTACTTTTATTTGTTATTATGTTCTATATTTACATATGTTTCCTTTTTGAAAGTATCCAAACCCAAATATGACCTATTGGATGTGAAAATATGACAAATTGTGGAAAGATAAGAATAAAAAGTGGGCCATGAGCTCTCTGCTCAGATAACTCCTGTTGATAAATTTTCATGCAGGATGAATATTAGAACATTCAAATAGTATAGAAAACTAGAAAATGAAAAATAAAAGCTGTCTCCTGTCCATTTCCATCCATCTTGCAAGAGCTCGCCAGTCTTACATCCCCTAAAACCATCATTAATATTAGTTTCATACCACTCCAGATGTCTTTTTGCACAAATGTAGATATAAAGACCAAGAGGGAATTTCTGTTTTACTTTAATTTAATAGGAAAAAATATGCTAATGTGAAATCAAAGGGCTTGCCATACTTCACATAAGTATTTCTTCACTAAAAGAATATTATTTTATAAAAGCTTCCTTTTTGGTTTAAGAAATAGTACTATAAAAAAAAATGAAGAAGCTAAATTCATTACTCATTTGTTAATATCATGTCTAAATTTGAGACAGTAGCATTTGTCTCCCTTCTATGAAAAATAAGGAAATTAGGTCTCTGATATTTTTCCCAAGGCCATGGAAACCTTATGAATAGCAGCGGAACACTGTCTGATACAGCACTGGAAGTAAAAGACGATGCAAAAAGACCAGCACGGTTCTGCTCTGTCGTATACAGGGGCGCTAGGAATCAGAATGGACTCGACGGCACTAACAAGAAAATTTTTCCCAAGCTCCCCCCTAGTTCCATGCAGTGAATTATTGATCTTATTTTGTAATAGTTTATGACACTTACCTTTCTTTTTAATGCCAACTTTATTGAAGTATAATTGATAAATAAAAATCGGATATATTTAAGGTGTACAAGGCGATGTTTTGATGCATGTATACATTGTGAAATATCACAGTCAAGCTAATTAACACATCCATCACCTCACAGTTAACTTCTGTGTGTGCGTTTGTGTGGTGAGAATACTCGAGGCTATTCCCTTCCAACTTCTCTCTAACGACTCATTCTCATAGGTAGCTCTTCACTCTGTCTTTGAGTCAATGTCTCCAAGCTGTTTCAGGCCACATTTCCTCAGTTTCTTCATTTTCATTCATCTATGAATTGGTTGGGGCTCAAGCTTTTTTCTTGATTTCTTTCTTTTAAAAATTATTATCTACATTTCATTCTTTTTACTTGTGTTTCTTATATGAATAAATAACACATTGAAAGAGTTGATAGGAGATGGGAACAGATATAAGAATGTTTGTTCCATGCTCTTAGAAAAGCTAGACACAACTCTTTCCTTCCAGTGATGGATGTTACAACATTGCTATATTCCTACAACATGTTGATGTGAATTAAGGCTGCCCCAGCCAGAGAAGCCCAAGGTGACCTGGCCTACATGCCAAACTATATGACCCAGTGGACTTTTTTTTAATGGTATGAATTAGGACCGCCCCAGGGAGAGAAGCCCAGGGCATCCTCACCTACATGCCGATCTATATGGCCAGATTCGTATCTAAAGTTATATGACCGCACAATAACCAGACCCCATCTGCACTGAAATCATTTAATGACTTTTTACATCATCTTTTCTTTTCTCCAGTAAAAATAAGTCACGTACCCATGCCTTATAAAATTAGCCCTAACCCTCAACTCGGGTCAGCAGCAAGAGCTCTGACTGCCTGTGGGTCCTGTCCCCACACACCAGCTCTGCCTGCCCATGGGTCCTGTCCCCATGCCAGCGGGGGCAGCAGCAGGAGCTCTGCCTGCCCATGGGTCCTGTCCCCATGCTATTCCACACTATTCTCTAAATAAAAGAGCACTACTGCCAGATCTTGAGAGTCTAAGAAATCTTTCTTTCGACTCCTCGGCTCACCGATCCCGCATCATTTCGACAATAAATGATTTGATCACCCTGTAAGCAAAACATAATTGTGAAAGTAGTTTTTCCCCAGAACAACCACATGTCAAGGGTTGAATCAACTACTAGAGTGTTAACACAATTTTCCAAGATTCCCTTATGTATGCATCTTCTCAATTCCTCTTTTTAGTTGTAAGAGCCATGGAGAACTGGCTAGGCCTAGGGTCACGGTGCAAAGGACATTCAGAATGAAGATAGCTACACTTTGGGAATATCACCCTCATGGACAAAAGTAGGACTATCCTTAGGCAAAAACTGTTTGTTGAGAATAGCATATAACCTTAAGAATGGGACACCAACTTCATCCCTGACTCTGGGTCTCACTGTCACACTAAGCATCATCTATTTACAAGAATGACAGATTGTTTTTATGACAGATTCTTGGGTCCCACTTGCCCACATCCCAAAGGGAGAAGTTAATTCCATTTGGGGTCACCGTTGAGTCCTTTAAAATAAGTTGGACAGCAAAAAAAGAGTAAAACAAACAAAATCTCATTTGATCAATGTTTGTTTAACTAGCTCCCACTACAGGGACAATATTACACTGTATATTTGGATCCTAATCATAATTACTAAATTATAAAATTATTTTATCACAATTATATATATGCTGTGCTGTGTATTGATTTAATACAATTTCAAATTCACTTGTTTATGACTTAAGTTGTTGTAATCCACTTGTTTAAGACAAAGACAAAAAAGGTTGTGTTGATACAAGAATGAAGTAAATCATGAAAAGATGTCATCATCTCACCTGTTGCCATTGATAAGTGATGCGGGGTCGGTGAGCCGAGGAGTCGAAAGAAAGATTTCTTTAGACTCTTAAGATCTGGCAGTAGTGCTCTTTTATTTAGAGAATAGTATAGAATAGCATGGAGACAGGACCCACGGGCAGTCAGAGCTTCTGCTGCCGCCGCTTCTGCTGCCCCCGCTGGCATGGGGACAGAGCCCATGGGCAGGCAGAGCCGCTGCTGCTGCCCCTGCTGGCATGGAGACAGTGATGAGGATTTTTAGGCTGCTTAATTTTAAAATGGCTTATGATGAGGATTTTTAGGCTGGTTAGTTTTAAAACTACAGATGAGATTCAGGCTCCAAGGAGTGGAATTTGTTTGCCCCTTTGTTGGGAAACATTTACATTTCTAAGGGAAACCTCTATCTGTGAAGATGCCTCCCTCTCTGCGCCAGGAAGAAGGGGGGATGGTCTTACCTCTAGAAGCTCTTGGTCAATGCCAGAGGCAAGAACTTAAATTGGTTACTGTCTGGCAACCTCATGTAACTGACCCTCCCCACCACAAATCCTCCTTTGTCTTTAGCCGAGGATAAAATTCAAGCGGTGACTTCTGCCATTTACTCAATCTGGTTTGATTCTTATCTAAAAGTTGTGGGACCGCCAAATGGCCAGACCATACGGGCACTGATACCATTTTAACTTTTTTACATATTCTTTGTCTTGTAAAAACTCACATACCTATGCCTTAAATTTAGCTCTAACCCTCAACTGGGGGCAGCAGAAGCTCTGACTGCCCATGGGTCCTGTCCCCATGCTATTCCACACTATTCTCTAAATAAAAGAGCACTACTGCCAGATCTTGAGAGTCTAAGAAATCTTTCTTTCGACTCCTCGGCTCACCGACCCCGCATCAACAGGACCCATGGGCAGGCAGAGCTGGTGCGTGGGGACAGGACCCACGGGCAGTCAGAGCTCCTGCTGCTGCCCCGAGTTGAGGGTTAGGGCTAAATTTAAGGCATAGGTATGTGAGTTATCTCTTTACAAGACAAAGAATATGTAAAAAAGTTAAAATGGTATCAGTGCCCCTATGGTCTGGCCATTTGGAGGTCCCACAACTTTTAGATAAGAATCAAACCAGATTGAGTAAATGGCAGAAGTCACCGCTTGAATTTTATCCTCTGCTAAAGACAAAGGAGGATTTGCGTGTGTGTGTGTGGGGGGGGGGGGGTCAGTTACATGAGGTTGCCAGACAGTAACCAACTTAAGTTCTTGCCTCTGGCATTGATTAAGAGCTTCTAGAGATAAGACCATCCCCCGCCCCCCTTCTTCTTGGCACAGAGAGGGAGGCATCTTCACAGATAGAGGTTTCCCTTAGAAATGTAAATATTTCCCAACAAAGGGGCAAACAAATTCCACTCCTTGGAGCCTGAATCTCATCTGTAGTTTTAAAACTAACCAGCCTAAAAATCCTCATCATAAGCCATTTTAAAATTAAACAGCCTAAAAATCCTCATCAATAAGAACTCAGTAGCCCAGTGGCTGAGGGGCCCTGCTGGGAATACATCAGTAAGAACATGTGGGGAACAGGCTATGACAAAGGGCCATTTAGACTAAAAATACTGAGAGCTCGTGAGAATTCTTTGAAAGTTTTGGCATTGGCAAGGCAACACTTTGCTCACCTAAATATACTCTCTGAAGACCTTGGGGCATTAGCTCCTACTGTGGTAAGGGTGATTCCCTTATTAGTAGTGGTGAAAGCCACACAGCAGCCCTGTGAAGATTTTTCTGCCCTCCAACACTTGTGCCCTTGTTCCCTAGCAACATGCTCTAGCAACTGGGGACTTTTCATTTTTGTTTTGTGCTGGCAGCTGGACATCAGCTCTCAGTTGGTCAAGCCAGGTCTCCCAAGTACCTACTCATATGAAAAGGTACACTTTAATTTGGACTTTCTTTCATCTCCCTTTGCCTAGAACAATAGTGTGATTAATCTATATTTGATTTGGAGTACGTTATGTTATTTCCTTATAGGCTTATTAAGAGACATTATTCTGTATGCTATTGGCTTGTGAGACTGTTATAAATCCCACAGCAAACCGGTACTAAGTAAACTATTGGCAAAGACAGTCTCAGTCTCTGAGCATAATTTTGCCGCCTAAAATAAAACATCCTGCTGTAACAGATTCAGGATACTAAAAATTAACTGGTTGGTATTAATCTAGGGATTCAGAGAATGCTTCCCTTAGACAGTATTGATTTGGAATCTGAAGAATAATTAAGGCATCGTTAGCAAAGGGCATAGAGGATGGTGAAGACATGCAGAGGGATAAAGTTACATGTGAGGCCCAAGTCACAAAGAATTGTAGCTCTCTCAAGTACTTGATTGTCAAGGCCAGTTTGATTTGATTACAATGAAAAGATAAACAAAAATAATTTAGGATGATGCTAGTGAGATAAATTAGTCAGCTCCTCTGTGCCTACTAAAGTATGTTAAAATTTTTGCATTGTCTCCTGAGAATACCAGGAAGACACTGAGAAGCCTTAAGCATGGGAGTGACCTGATCAGTAAAACTTTACTATTCTGGCTCAGACTTACAGACTAGAGTGCAGGGGCAAGAACAGACATGAAAGCTGTAGCAAGGAGACTGATCCAGGACAAGAGATAATGGCAGCTTGGAGTTGGGCTGTAAAGGGGAGATGAAGAGCAGCAGAATGATTTGAAACTGTGTGAGGTACGGAATCAAAAGGACTTGGGGTCTGATTTCTGTGGGGATTGAGATTTTAGGACTGACAAGTTTCTTGTTTGAATCACTAGATAAACAAATGAACGATTAGATGAATAGTTCCTTGAGAATGGAATCTCAGAAGAAGGAAAAGCTGCAACAGGGAGAAGATCACCTGTTCACTTGTGAACCTTCATGCTAGTTAACCACAGATTAATTGTGATCTCCTTAACCCAATGCCTCACTCACATCATCTGGTAGACCCTTGGAGTTATTCACCATCTTCTGAATCTTTCCAGTTGACATCTCTTTAATTGACTTCTTTCATATTCCAGGGGATCTCCTGGATATAATTCAAACTAAAAATGTAAATTTAGAGATAATTAGTATGGCTTAAGTTAAAGATTCTTAGTAGTACTAGAGGTATGTTTATCTCAGAGCTATAGTCCCAGGATGAATAATACCTTAGCTTATAAATTAATAACCTCTTCAGCCATAAATCATCAGATCAAACACTTTAAATCAAATAAAATCAAATAAACCTTTGGACTTTATTTTTCCTCACCATTTTATTTATTTGTTTATTTTAATTTCAGCTTCATTGAGGTATAATTGATAAATATAATTGTAAGATATTTAAAATGTACATTGCACTTATTTGATATATGTATACACTGTGAAATGGTTGCCTTCATCTAGTTAATTTACACATTTATCACCTCACATATTTATCTTATTTTTTCTTTTTTTGGGTGAGGACATTTAAGTTCTCTTAGCAAATTTAAATTGTGCAATATAGTGTTATCAACTGTAATCACCATGTTTTATGTTAAATCCTCAGGCCTTATTCATCTTATAGTTGAAAGGTTGTACCCTTTTACCCACTTCTATTACTCCCACTCCTAGCCCCTGGAAAATATTTTTTTACCCCGTTTCTATGAGTGTGACATTTTTTTTTTTTTAAGATTCCACATATAAGTGATACCATGCAGTATTTTTCTTTCTCTGTCTGGCTTATCTCACTTGGCATATGCCCTCAAGTTTCATTCATGTTGTTGCAAATTACAAGATTTCATTGTTTCTCACAGCTAAATAATATTAAATTGTGTAGACAGATAGATAGATAATCACATGTTCTCTATCCATTCATCTATTGACAGACACTTGTTTCCACATCTTGGTTATTATGAATAATGCTGCAGTAAACATAAGAGTGCAGATATCTGTTTGATACCCTGTTTTAATTTCCCTTGGGAATATATCCAGGAATGGAATTCCTGTATCATATGGTAGTTCCAGTTTTAATTTTTTGAGGAACCTCCATACTGTTTTCCACAGAGAATGAATCAATTTACATTCCCACCAATTGGCACAAGGCTTCCCTTTTCTCCACAGCCTTGCCAACACTTGTAAGCTCTTGTCTTTTTGATTATAGCCATTCTAACAGGCGTGAGATGACATCTCATTGTGGTTTTGATTTGCAGTTCCCTGATGATTAGGGATGTTTACCATCTTTTCATGTACCTCTGGGCATTGGCATGTCTTTTCAGAAAAATGTCTATTCAGTTCCTCTATTTATTAATTGGACTGTTTGTTGGGTTTTTTGTTGTTATCGAGTTGTATGAGTTCTTTATATATTTTGGATATTAACCTCTTATTATATATATCAAGACAGTATGGTATTTGAATAAAACCAGACACATAGCTGAATGGAACAGAATGAGATCCCAGAAAGAAATCTATGCATATATGATCAATTACTTGATGACAAAGGAGCCAATTATACAATGGGAAAAGGACAGTCTCTTCAATAAATGGTATTGGGAAAACTCGACAGCCACAAGCAAAAGAGTGAAATTGGACCCCTATCTTACACCACATATAAAAATTAACTCTAAAGGAATTAAAGAGTTGAACATAAGATCTAAAACCATAAAACTTGTAGAAGAAAACATAGAGGGTAAGCTCCTTGACATTGGTTTTGGCAATGATTTCTTTTGGATTTGACGCCAAAAATAAAGGCAACCAAAAAACGAACAAACAAGTGGGGCTACACCAAACTAAAAAGCTTCTGAACAGCAAAGGAAACCATCAACAAAATGAAAAGGCAACCTATGAAATTGGAGAAAATATTTGCAAATTGTATATGTGATAAGGGGTTAATCTCCACTGTCATTTTAAAGTATTTCAAGATTTAAGTTGTTCTAATCCTTGCAAAAATATTGACTTTTATTTACTTTTAATATATGCCACATTGTAAGAGGTTCAAAATCGTACATTTTTCCACAGAGAGTCTTCTACTCTCTCAAACCATGTATTTCTCAGGTTGTGCTATATGTTCTCACAACAAGATTCCAACTACCATTTTAGTAAGTAAGGTTTCTCCATCCAATATTTTACATAGGAAGTTCCAAAGTACCAACCAAAGATACTTTGCTATTGCTCACTTTTACAGCATTTATCAATTATCTGACATTTGTAAGCAGTATGTAAGACCGCCTGAAGCTTTTGTTGACCCCTCAATGGTGGTACACAGACAGGGAGTAATTAGGAACAAAAAGTCATAAGCTCAAGACACTTAAGCTATTGTCAGGTCAATGAAGGATGAATAAAAGTCATCCAGGGCTACTGTAGGGTTACGGGATCTGCTGCTTTCAGAAGGCCAATTTATACCATGAAAGTGGATTAGCAATCGCTCAAATAATCAAAAAGCTATGAGTAAGTTTACATGGAAGGAATTTGTGTTTCTCAGGACAAGACAGGTTAGTCAGCTCAAGCTTCTATAACAAAATACCATAGACTGGGCAGCTTAAACAACAGAAGTTTATTTTCTCACAGTTCAAGAGGCTGGAAATCCAAGATCAGGGTGTCAGCATGATTGGGTTGTGGTGCATTCTCTTCCTGATTTGCAGATGGCCACCTTCTTGCTGTATGTTCACATGGCCCTTTCTGGGTGTGTGCACATGAAGAGAGAGAGAGATTTCTCTCTTGCTCTTCTTATGAAGCTACCAATCCTGTTGAACTAGGATCCCATCCTCATGACCCCATTTAACTGTAATTATCTCCTAAAAGCCCTATCTCAAAATATAGTCACAGCAGGGGTTAGGGCTTCAACATATGAATTTTGGGGGAAAACAATTAAACTACAGCACAAATTAATATAATGAAAGGGATTCTCATCATGCTTTCAGCATCTTTGATTATTCAGTATCTCCAGGCCCCTTAATGAGCACAACAGATATGGATACTATCCAATAAGTGGTGCTTAATAATTTGACTATTGATCACTAAATATTGTTTCTCCATGATCATACCATTTCTTAATACAGGTAAAAGCATTTCTATGCATTCTTAATAAATCTGGAATTGCTTCTTAATGACAGTAAAAATACAAATGAGATATTCAAATATTCAGAAAATTGTCAGCTTTTTGGCTCTCTTATCTGTTCCTAGCTGTAAAGTGTTTAATGTTGAGGGTGACATAAGAGCAAGATGAGTTTTTACCAGCATTTTAAAGCTACTTTTTCCTGACTTATCTTCAAAAAGAGGAAAGGGAGTGTTTAAATTTTTGGAAAATTGAGTGGAAAGTCCCATGTGATTTTATCATCATGGTTCACTCATCCATCCTGAAGCAAAACTTTGATGCAACTAGAACTCCTTCAAAAGTGTTATTATAGCTGTGCATGCATATAGTAGAAACAATACTGTTCTCTTATCACTTACACTGGATTCAGTAAGATTTGTAAATATTAGGTCTGAATCAAGAACTGATAAATTCTAGCATGGAGTGTTGTGACCCCCGAAAATAGACAACTACCCTTGATCACTAAAGTGGGTTATTTTAGGCAGAAATATGAGAAAATAACTACTCTAATGGAAATAATTCATTCATCACAATGTAAAGAAGCCAAACTATGTGTTAGAAACTCTCTGTAACATAGGGTAAGGATGGAGTGGTGACGCTTTAAAGGTACATATTTGGGCCTTACTCAAATAAATGTACTATCTCTTTTGTTGCTGAACAACTCATTCTCAAGAAGTCATAGATGGGGTTCATGTCAACAGTTGACATGTGTATGGAAGCATTTTTCAGGTGGAAAAACTAATGCCTTAACAAGGACAACTTCATCCCCATCCTACTTCAATTCCAAGTCTAACTCAAAAGTGACTTAAACCCTATACTTGTAAAAAATGTTTAAGATTGTGTTTCCTTCTTTCCATATCTAGGCAGAAACATCTTCCTTCTGAGGTCACCAAAAATTCTATCTATGCCCCTACCAAAATAAATAAATATACTTATTTATTTAGCTGTCGGATGCCTTTTGTCAGATAATAATACCATTGATGATAAGGACTCCATTTTATTACTCTTCAATATGATGATAGGAGTCAGGATATAAAAACAGTTCCTGGATTAGTCCCAACATATGTAATTTTCTGAAGTTCTATAGTGGATTTCAAAATTGGCATTCATTTGATAGCAGGAGCACAAGGTCAAAGGGGACAGAGGTAGGATAGGAAGCCAGGCCCTGAGGTCAGGGACTCTGATTTCTCAACTGAGACTAGCTAATTCAGCACCCCAGAGAGTGCCACAGGGTGGTTCTAGTAATATTTGAGATATGTTTTCATCTGTAAAAAGCTCGGAATTACATTCTGAAGTTCCCTGGTTGGTAAAAGGACTGCATATGTTTATAAAGAGCTTTGTTCATATGGTTCATGGGATCTGTCCTCACTACTCTCCAACCATCCCCCGCGTCCGCCCCCCCCCCCCACCCACACATAACTAGCTCTTAGTAACATCTTCATCAAAAGTGAAGTTCAGGTTTTACTGACAACTCCATTAGGATATCTACATCCTTGAAAGGATATAACTAATTGACAGAATGGTCTTTTACCTTTCATCAAAGTTTTTTTCTCCTTTATGTGCTTTATATATTTCTAAGTTAAGAGTAGAGACCCTGATCCTTAATGGATATGAAATGGATAGACAAAGACTTTTTTGCTCTATTTCCATAACTCAGCTGGACCACAAATGGTTCCTTCTATATGTTTCATGGCAAAGATAGTATTGTTATCTCAATCCTACGTGCTGTTACAGCCTTTGTAGTTTCTGATTTGACTAAAAGAACTCACTCCACTATTTTTCTTGCTTCAAAACTGCTTTAAAAACTTGTCTTTATAGGTGCTCCTCCTTGTTCCTTTCTGTTTAATAATACAGCTTTATCTCTGGTAAATCATAACTGAGACATAGTAAATACATCATTAGGTAAGCAACCAGAGCAGAAAATTTGCTATATTTTAAAAATGCTAATGTACGGGATTTGGAGGTCTTACCTTACCTGACAGATGGCAAAAGAAAATTAAAGAAAATGGTCACAGTGGATCCCTTCCTCCACACTTCAGTGCTTTGTTAAATAAGAAGTCTATTTAATTAATATTGATTTAACAGTGACTGTCCTTGAGACATATTACCCTTTGACACATTTTTACCTTCAAAACTGCCCAAATTGCAAAATGTGTAATAACAAAATTCAAATTCATTTCTAAGCTCAGGTTTATTGTGGTTTGTTATCACCGATTGCCAGCTACTCCAGGAAGGAACTACGTGTCTTAGCAAGTGGCAATGTCTTTACTTGTGACCTCCAGTGATTAGCTAGCTTTGTCAGACATTTCTCAGAGCACAGCTCAGGTTACCCAGGAGTGGGGCTTTAGGGCAGGATAAAAAATTCTGACCATATTTGGCTTATGATCTTGGCATTTGTTAGAACATGACAACCTCACTTTGATACAAATATTAGCTGGATATTGTGCTAAGTAAATGACACAAAGGAGGCCTTTGTTTTTTAGCTGGAAGAAGAGGCCAAGTTTATTGTTACTGACATCTTCTACCTGGTTATTGGAATAATGGGGAAATAACCAGAAACTCTTGTTTACCTAAAGGAAGACTTTTTCATTTGTAAATGTGCTTATTCAGCTCTTGCTCTTTCATTTCATCCAAGTTTCAGAGAAGGCTTTGAGTAATAGTCCCTTCTAGTAAAATCCCATCCTTCTGTGAGAAGAGATGTACACATCATTAGATCCAAGAAGCACCTCTGAGATCCACACTCCATTTTCAATATCAGAATAGTAGGCCAATCATTCCACAGATAAGTTCTACTCAAATATCTCAAGTAACCAGCACCCTTCTTTGTCACAATATTTTTCCTAACTCTGACCTCCCCATGAGTGAATACAAACAAGGAGGCCAAGTATCTGTTGAAATTTCCAAGTAGACACTGACTGGAGGAGATAGGAAGCACTCATTTCAGCCTTCACAACCTTGGAAGTCATTTGCCCTTGGAAGCCCTCTGCCCGGATCTGGGTAAAGCATTTGCAGTATGTTTCCAGAATAGTGTGATCAGACGATCTCTTCCTGGGGCAATGTAGAGCAAAAAGTTAGAGCCCTAGAAGTAAAAATTTCTGCTACACTTCTTTGCATTTTCTTCTTTTATTTCTGGCAATAATGGAGTGGATGATTTGTAAGTACTAAGACAGAAAAGAGAAAACCCGAGACCAGGGTAAGGCTATTGCTTCACCTAGTTTAAAGGAAGGAAAATGGTCACTCAGATGGGTATGACATCCTCGGTAGGGCTTAGGCTAAACAGATGGGCATGAAAAAGGGACAAGACAAAAACCAGTTGACTGAACCAAATGATTCTGAGTTGATGTGCAGAAGTCAGGGCTGATAAAAATGAAAAGGCCATCTCTGGAGCAACCTGTGCCAGAAGCATCAGGGACAGTTCCCCTAATTATTATTGCTATGAGAACGGGATTTTGCAGAAACTGCTACCTTATTTTTCTTTCTGGCATAGTTTTGCTCTTTTATGCGCTTTGTTTCTACAGTGAGCCATGGCCCCTTCCTCAAGGTCACGACCCTGTTCTCCCTCTAATCTTAACCATGGTTGAAAGTCATTTCCATGTTCCCTTGAAGTAAATTCTCACAGAGTATGGATGTTTTTGGTCTCTTAAGGAGAGAGAAGTAATGTCAAATACGCTTCTGTATGAAAACCAGTAGGTTACTCTAGCAACTGAAAGAATCATATAATTGTCCCCAAAAGTTCCCATTTCCCCTTCCAATCTCCGTGACAACCTGTATAGTTGGCACTTACTCTAGGAACACAAGAAGCCACACCTGAAAAAAGGCTTCTCCCAAAGAAAGATCACAAGGAAGGACCTAATGGAGTCTCTCATACACATCTCAGCATCATCTTCAATCATGAAAACGTGGTTGTGATAATTTCATACGAGGCATCCTTCAGGAGTCCCTTGGGCTAATGCCCCATCATAGTCCTGAAGCCCTCTGACTCTCACCATATATTTCAAAAAAAAAAGGAAAAATTATATTTTGGAAAAAAAATGGAAATAAGAAGTTATGACTGTTAATATTACCCTCAAGTAAATTGCCTCAAGGTATGTGTGCTTCTTTTCTCCAGAAGATATTTTCTATTATTTCTACAAACGTAACATGGCATGCTTGCTTGCAAAGTTCATGCTAAAAATGTGCACTTACAAACTGTGCCAACTCTGTTTAATACTTCTATGAAAGAACAGGAAAAAGTGGCTATACCTTGAATCTGCCTCGAGTGACAGAGATTTGATTGCATATGATTACCGCCAATCGTTTTTGCTCAAGAGGAAATTATTAAAAGAGTTTGAAAAATCCCACCTTTGAAGATTTCTATGGTTCTGATCAAATTTTCTTTTTTGATTCTTCTTAAAAGGTAAATATTTGAAACAAGAAGACCTTGCAAGTATAGGGAGGACTAAAACCAATGTTGTGAAATCAGAACAGTTAGCAATATTGATTAGAGTGGAGAATGCAAAGGCAACTGTGTAAGCCTTTGACTAAACTCTAGTCTCTTAATATCTTAAGTCTTCTGCCTCATTGTTCATGGCATATAAAGAAAACTTAGACCATGGCTAAAAACTGGAGCCATCCCTAAGTTGGGTAAATATCGAAAATAGGGATTAATTCCGAGACCATGAAAGAATTGTAGACCTCTGAAACATGAAGACAAGCCTCATATTCCCCCTACCTCTTTGCCAACCTGCAAATATCTTAACCTTCTGAGCTTTCTATATATAAACTGTTATACTTCCCCCTTATGTAACAAAAAATAATGGTCCAGTAAGAGACACACACACATGAACAATGCTCAGATGTGCTTAAGCATCTCCTGAGCCATCCCTGTGTTCAGATTGATTTATGGGCCTCGGGTCACTCGTTTCCTCACCATTAGCCGTCATTAGACCATTATGACTCCCAGCAGTCCCTCAGCTTACTGCTTCCAGAGAGGGGGTGCAAGCCTGTCCAGCTGTGCTGAGCTAGTTTTCACTACCACTAATTTTCTGCTAGAATCCATGAGTAATGTGACATTTCATGCTGTTCCAATAAAAACATTTGCTCCTTGGCAGGGTTAGTAAAGAGCGTGATGGAGAAACTATAGGAAATCCCCAAAGGGGCAAAAGGTGACTGAGGGACTTTGTCATGAGAAAAATTGAGCACCTGCCTAGGCTGACACAGCAGATCAAAACAAAGAAAAAAGAATGGAGGTAATCAGTTCGTGACCAAAAGACTTCTAGACATTTATTCATTTACTCAACAATATATTTTGAGCACCTACAAGGTGCCAGACATCGTGCAAACAGAATTGTCATGTCTGTTGGACACGATCCCTTGGAGCCAGAGGGTCTGGGATCTGCTCCATGTTTCCACTTTACTGAGCTGTGCAAATAAAAATTGCTTAACTTTGTGGGGACCCTGGCTTCTAAATCTTCTAACCTACATAACAGTCATCTATTTCATAGTATATCTATATAATAATATGTATAATATAACCTATATAATGATCATCAAAGTCTCAGCTTTTTGATAAAATTCATGGAGAATGGCATTATAAGTGGAGGTATTTAGAAAAACATTATTTATACATATGGAGCGAGAGAGAGAAAGAGAAGGGACTCTTTGACGTTTTCCTACATAAACACTCGTTTACATACTTTAGTGAAAGGCAGGTCCTCACTGCATCCAGCTAACAAATAAGAGTCATCTCCACACTGCCACTTACCCATGAACCAAACACAAAAGGAAACTGGAACTAGAGAGAGAAATGGGAGCACCCAGTTCTCTAGGGCATGGTCTTCTGCAAAGTGTTCAGTTGATACTGAGACATCAGGAAATGCGCCTGAAGCATAGACTCCAGGAGAAGGCCCTGTCAATCAACACAAGCCTCTCAGACCATCCCACCAGTTTCTCTGTTGACAGTATCTGAGAAAACTTGAGCACACTTACAGGATACACTTTCTCCTATGCTGGTGCTTTGCTGATGTTGGAGGAGGTCATCAAGAAGACGTGACCTCCGGCTGACCTGTGCGCTGGACCTGGGCAATTGGAGGTTCCCCATCCCTACTCCTCTCCTTGTAATGTGCATTCTGCTTGCTTTCCCACTTCCCAGAGGCTGTCCCATGGATACAGCCTTGAGACAGAAATGTAGTTTTGAGACTATCTGGACAGTATACATGACTGAATCCAGTTAATGCTTTTATATAAAAGCGTAAGATTTGGCAGGCAGCGGGGAAATCTACTTGTCTTGAGGCTGCCCAAGACAAGTCTGATAAGGAAGTTCCCTTGCTTATTACCTCTGCCGCCTATCAACCTCCAGTGGTCTGCCTCTTTCTTCGGTCTCTCCCTACCCTCTGCTGTGGGGGCTGGTTTCAGGTAACACCCAGGAAGCTCCTGAGGATGATGTAAAATAGCAGCTGAAGTAACATCCTCCCCCTTCATTAGCCCAAAATGTGTTATCATTGCTGTTCTAAGGCATCTGACACAGTGTATGTGAAAGCTACAGGAACATCAGGTAAAATGACCGCAGGGCTCACAGAGCATACTCCATACAGGCTTCCACACCCTCTCATACACCACATGAGCGGCATCTCAAGGTGGAAATGGGATGCCTAGAACCCTAATTCCCCCAATTCTCAAATGGCCACTGTAAGGAAATCTACCATTACTACCCTGAAGACACACTAGATAATGCTCTCTTTAGCCATTGACCTGGGCTCTGTTTCCAAGTGCCAGTCTGTTCTCCTGCAATAGTTCTAGAATTATTTGACCTTCATGGCCCCTCCAGTTCTTGCCATGGCCAAGAAGATGTCCAAGTAGATTGCCTAATGCACCCTTCCCTGAACCCCACTCTCGTTACTTCTTCATGTTGGGTTGTGGGTTCCTCTTGAGAGGCTCATTTCTTAGGGCAACAAGAACATCCCTGAAAGACAGTGAATAGAAAAACATTTGCAGGATAAGTAGATCCAAAAATTAAAAGAGGAACTAGGAGTTCTCTCTAGCCCAGTTTCCCCAGCCATCTTCCACAAATACCCCTCTGTGGGCTCAGGACCTCCATTCTGTTTCTGAGAACATGTCAGAACTCTCTTCTTGAGAATGAAGGATGAGAGGCCGGCCCAGCTGCATAGTGGTTAAGTTTGCATGCTCTGCTTCAGTGGCCCAGGTTTTGCAGGTTCGGATCCCAGGAGCAGACCTACACATTGCTCATCAAGCCATGCTGTGGCAGTGTCCCACATACAAAATAGAGGAAGATTACCACAGATTTTAGCTCCGTGATAATCTTCCTCAAGTAAAAAAGGAAGATTGGCAACAGATGTTAGCTCAGGGCCAATCTTCCTCATTAAAAAAAAAAAAATGAAGGATGAAATGAATGAAGAATGAAGGGCAAAATAGGTGAATGTAGTTAAAAGGCACAAACTTACAGTTATTAGATAAATAAGTCCTGGGGATGTAACATACAGCATAGTGACTATAGTTAACGATACTCTATTATGCATTTGAAAGCTGCTAGCAGAATAGATCTTAAGAGTTCTCATCCCAAGAAAAAAGAATTTGTAGTAAAGTATGGTGATGGATGTTAACTAAACTTATTGAGGTAATCATTCCACAATATATACATATATCAAGTCATTATGTTGTGCGCTTAAAACTATTAAAATGTTATATGTCAATTATATCTCAATTAAAAAAAAGAGTGTGGAATTGATGAGATATTGTTTCCCCTTAAAATTTGCTACTAATCTTGCCTGTCCATCTCTATTTCACCTCATTCTCAGCCTCACACACTTCCAAAGGATAGGACTGATGATCACTTCTCCCCAGGGGGTAATTAGAATTTAAAACGGAGACAATTCAGATTGCTTTGGAACACTCCATGTAGGGAATGGTGGTCTGTGAGCAGCATTATTGGTAACGGGCTCACCTGCTGAGCCATCAGAGCTGTTCTGGCTGGGTTCATCTCAGATGATGAGGGCAAGTGGAGCCAAGTTAAATTTTTTAGATATCATCATGTTCTGTCCAATATTCCTGTCATCCTGTTCTGTATTTCCAACACACACACCCCTGTTTTCCTGACAAGACTTTCCTCATTTTTCAAAAAATCCACTGAGAAATGGCCTGAATTCACAGGGCTCCTGCTTGATCACGGTTTACAATCATTAGCTTCCTCCCATGCTTAAGCATTGCACACTCACCCCCTCCACCCCTTCCAGCAGCTCCTCCACCCCCAGATCTGCCGGCTTCTTTCCACAACTCCAGGCCTGCAGTGAAGTCAACAGCACGTACTGGATGTGCCAGCCTTTCCTGGGAACCAGTAACAATGTAGCTTCTCATTCCATCTCAGCCTTCTTGATTCCTTGACTTCATCATGGCAGTGTTCTTCATGGCCATAATATTGACAAGGAGAGAATTTATGAAAGAAAAAAACACTTTTAATCCTCACTTTATGCTCATCTCCCAGATGTAGATGAGGACCAAAGAATAAGCTAATTATTTTCTAGTCAGGAATGAGACCCCATAGACAAAGAGCAAAGTTTAACTTAGATAGCTATAGACTGTTGTTTGACAATATTAATTTATAGCAATGCTTCTCTAACTTTTAGTTTGCATAAGAATTGTCTGGAGAGTTTGTTACAGATGAAGAATCCTAGTCTCTACCCCCAGAATCTCTGAAACTTTGAGTGGTCCCCCAAAGTTTGAGTGGGGAATATTAGGAGTTTCTGATGGAGGCGGCCTGTGGACCATATTTTGCAAAATACTAGGTTATCATTAAGAGAAGGGTTTGACTTCATAATTTCTTCTTTAACTGAGGTCATTATTTTTAAATCCATATCTTCTGTGGTTATATGGTCAGATAGTTCATTGAACAAAACTAAAGAGAATAGAGAAACATATATGCTTGTTTGTGCCTTGGATGCTGTGAATATACTTCTGAAGGAAATCTGTATCCCTTTCTATAAAGATTCAGATTTCAGTTGGCAATTGAATTTGATGACAGTCCCTATCAGACTGAACAAAATCCCAATGGATACACTGATTTTTCTGCTACCAGTCACCTTTAAGAACTTTATTATCTGTAATTCTAGACTCTGGTTTAAAAATACAATAATGCCACTTTGAAAGAAACTTTGTGCTAAACACTCCATCTACGTGCATTCCAAGAGAGGAATATTAACTATTGCAAGAGATGCTCCAAAAAGCTCTTGGATTGAAGGACCATACATAAATAAACATTTAAAATGAGGTAATGCCATGCTTACAGCTATGATTTCTCAAATATGCTACTAGATAAGTACTACTGAACATACAAAATACATGTACATATAAAATAATAAAAGGCAAAATATAACCTGGGAAAATATTTACAATATTGACAAAAAAAGTGTAATGGCATTATAACATAAAGACTTCTTGAACATAAGACACAAATTACCCAATGGAAACAATGGCAACATCCACAAAGTCGACACTCCTAAAACGGGAAACACAAATGGGCATTCATCATTCGAAAAAAGTACTCCATTTAATTAGGAAAAAAGAAAAAAAGATATACTGATTTTAATAATGAGATGTTTTGCTTAAATAAGCTAGGGTTTTCAAAATGATAATGCCCAAAATTATGAAAATAGGGATTTTAAATTGATATTACCATTTTGGAGAACAATTTGGCAATACCTTGTTCATTTATTCACTAAACACATAATTAGTGAGTACTGAGCTTGACCTCAAGCATCAGAGATACAAAAGGGAAGACAATTTCTCAAACAGCTTAAAAATATTTATATATATATATAGACACTGTAAATGTTGAACGATCATTTGTGAACAAGGATATGTGTTATAGAATTAAATATAAAAATTGAAAATTAACCTAAATGTCCATCAAAGGGGAATTTGTTAGATAATTGATGGTATATCCATCTTATGAAATTATTCAGTCATAAAAGTAAACACTTTTACTAGTCATAAAAGTCATAAAATAGAAGGATATTTAGAAGCATGAAACATATATTTATCACATACTTTTAACTGGGAAAAGTAATTGGTAAAATATCATTCATAGAATGATCCCATTTCAAAGAAAATACGTATATTTGTATTCATATACGCATAGAAAAAAGTCTTGAAAGTTACACATTAAAGTATAACAGTATAGAATTTTTATTTTAAACTTATTCCTACTTTTTACCTGTTTTCTAATATTTTCTAAATGTAAAGTGCTTTATATAAAAAGTTCTATTCTTCATGAATTTTTTTACACTTTTAAATTTTGAGATGATTGTAGATTCACATGCAATTATTAAAAATAATACACACTAATCCATTGTACCCTCTACCCAGTTTCCTCCAATGACAACATCTTGAAAATCTATAGTACAATACACAACCAGGATGTTGACATTAACATATTCAAGATACAGAGTATCTTCATCACTGCATGGATCCCCCATATTGTCCTTTTATAGGCACATTCGCTTTCCTCCTGCCCATAGCCCCTATTTTAATGCTGGAAACCACTAATCTGTTACAATTTTTATAATTTTGTCCTCTCAAGAATGCTATAAATTGATTCAGGCAGCATGCAACCTTTAGGACTGGCCTTTTGCACTCAGCATAGTTCCCCGGAGATTCATCCAGGTTGCTGCGTGTATCACTAGTTCACTGTTCTCTATTCTTGAGAATTTCCCTCAGTACGGATGCGCCACACTTTATTTAATCATTCACCCTTTGAAAGACATCTGGGTTGTTCCCACTTTTTAGCTATTACAAACATAGTTACTGTAAACATCTGTGTAGAAGTCTTATGTAAACAAAAGTTTTTATTCCTCTGAAAGAAATGCCCAGGAGTGTGATTGCTGGACATATGTAGTTTTATGTTTATTTTAGTTTCCTATAAAACTTCTAAATCGTGCCCCAGAGTATCTGCAACATTTTGCATTTCTGTGAGCAATGTATGAGTGATCCAGTTTCTTTGCATCCTCACCAGCATTCAATGTTGTTGCTGTTTTATAAAAAATTATTTTAGATATTCTAATAGGTACATAGTGACATCTCATTGTGGTTTTAATTTTTATTTTTCTAATGATTAATGATATTGAAGATCTTTCATGTGCTTATTTGCCGTTTATACCTCCTCTTCAGTGAAATACTTCCTCATCTCTTTTGCTCTTATTCTAATTGGCTATTTCATTTTTCACTGTTGAAATTTGAGCATGCTTTATATATTCTAGACATGAGTGCTTTGATGGATATGTAGGTTTCCAAATACTTTCTCCCAGAGTGTAGTTTGCCTTTTCATCCTCTTCACAGGGTCTTTTGCAGGATAAAAGTCTTTTGATTTTGATGAAATCCTATTTAGCAATTTTTCCTTATATTGATTGTGTCAACTCTAAGAATTCCTTGTCTAGCCTTAGATCCTGATGACTTTAAGTTTTGCAGTTTTATATTTTATTTTTAAGCCTGTGAAGTCTATAATCGTTTTTAATTAATTTTTGTATATGCTGTGAGACTTAGATTGAGTTTCTTTTTTTCTTTGTCTATGGATGTCCCATTACTCCAGCATCATTGTTGAAAAAGCCCTCTTGGGGCCAGCCCCGTGGCATAGTGGTTAAGTTCAGTGTGCTCCCCTGTGCTGGCCCAAGTTCCATTCCTGGGCACAGACTTACACCACTTGTCAGTGGCTATGCTGTGGTCATGACCCATATAGAGAATAGAGGAAGATTGGCACAGATGTTAGCACAGGGCAAATCTTCCTCAGCAAACCAAAAAAAAAAGAAAGAAAGAAAAAGCTCTCTGAATCTATTGAATTAATTTTGTGTCCTCATCAAAAATAAGTCGGGCATACTTGTGTGGATCTATTTCTTCATTCGTGTTTTGTTCCATTGATCTACGTGCCCTTCTTACTGCTAATACCATTTTGTCTGCATTATTGTAGTTATAGAGTAAGACTTGAAATTGGGCAGACTGGTTCCTCCCACTTGGGCTTCTTTTTCAAAATTGTTTTAGCTACTCTAGTTCTTTTCCCTTTCCATATGAATTTTAGAATAATTTTGTGCATACCTACAAAAACCTTGGTGGAATTTTAATAAAAATTATGTTAAACTTGTGATATCAACTTGGGGAAGTTGACATCTTTACTATTTGAGTCTTCCAATCCATGAGCACAGTGTGTCTGTTCATTAATTTAGATCTTATTTGATTACTTCCTTCAGCCTTGTGTAGTTTTCAGCACACAAGTCATGAACATGTTTTGTTAGGTCTATACCTAAATATTTCATTTTATGGAGTAACAGTAAACAGTATTTAATTTTTAATTTTGATGTCCATGCATCTAAAACTATAATTGATATTGGCAAGTTTTTCCTGTATTCCATGCATCTAAAACTATAATTGATATTGGCAAGTTTGTCCTGTATTCCATGACCTTACTGACCTCATTTATTAGTTCTAGCAATTGTTTTGTATGTTTCTTGGGATTTCCTATGTAAACAATCATATCATCTTTAAATAGAGACAGTTTTATTTCCTCCTTTTTTTCTATATGCCTTTGTTTCCTTTTCTTGCTTTATTGCACAGTCTAGGACTTGTAGCACTATGATGAATAAGAATGGTGAGAATGTCATCCCTGCCTTGCTCCCAAGATTGGGGGAAAACATCCAACAATGTTTGCTGGCTTTGTAGGGTTTTGTAGATTTTTGTCAATTCCACCCTATTCTTAACTTGCTGATACTTCTTATCACAAATAAGTCTTGAATTTTGTAAAATACTTTTTCCTGCCTCAATTGATGGGATCATATGACTATTCTTCTTTAACCTGTTGACATAGTAAATTACATTGTCGTTTTTTTTTAATGTTGAAAACTTTGCAGCCACAAATAAACCACATTTGGTCATATGTAATTCTTTTTTATATATTACTGAAATCTATTTGCTAACATGTTGCTATGATGTTTGCATCAATATTCATGAGGGATGTTGGTTTTTAGTTTTCTTCTTTCATAATTTCTTTACCTGGTTTTGGCATCAGGGTAACATTAGCTTCATAAAATGTATTGGAAAGGGTTCACTCTTTTTCTGTTTCATGGAAGAGATTATGCAGAATTGGTGTTAATGATCTTTTAAATATTTGGTAGAATTCTCCAGTGAAACCATCTGGCGCTAGAGATTTCTGTGTGGGAAACTTTAGAATTAGGAATTCAATTTCCTTAATAGTTATAAGTTTATTCCAATTATCCATTTCATATTGGGTACAGCGTAGAATTCATGTTTTCCTAGGAATCAGTGCATTTCATTTAAGTCGTCACATTTATGTGTGTAGAGTTTTTCATAGTATGCCTTAAAGTGCCAGTGTTTAATGGCTGCTGCGACAAATTACCACAAACTTGGTGGCTTAAAACAACAGAAACTTATTTGTTTTCAAATTTCTAGAGGATACTACTTTCATATCAGTTTCACTTGGCCCACAGAAGCTGTCAGCAGGACCGTGCTGTCTTTGGCAGCTCTAGGGAAAAATTCATACCTTGCCTCCTCCCAGCTTCTGGTGATCTCCCTTGACTTGTGGCCCCAACACTCCACTCTCTGCCTCTCCGGTCACATTGTCTACTCCTTCTGTGTATCCAGTCTCCCTCTGCTTCCCTCATAAAGATTCATGTGATAGCATTTAGGGCCCATCTGGATGACCCAGGATAATTTTTCCATCTCAAGATCATTAATTTAATCACATCAGCAAAGACCTTTTTTGAAATAAGGTAACGTCTACAGGTCCTAGGAATTAAGACCTGACATCTTTGCAGCCACTATTCAGCCCACTACACCTATTACTCTTTTGATGTCTGTAAGATCTGTAATAATAGCCCTTGTTTTATCTCTGATGTTAGTAATTAGTATCCTCTCTCTTTTTTCGTCAGCCTTGTAGATGTCTGTCAGTTGTATTTGTCTTTTCAAAGAACCAGCTCTTTGTTTCATTGACTTTCTCTATTGTTTCCAGTTTCATTGATTTATCTTCTTATCGTTATTTTTCCTTCCTGTTACTTGCTTTAGGTTTGTTTTGCTCTTCTTTTTGTAGGTTCTTGAGGTGGGAGCTTCAATTATTTATTTGGGAGATTTACTATTTTCTGTACATTTACTATTTTCTGTACTGTTGGTGCTATAAATTTCCCTCTCATGACTGCATTATCTGTGTTCCACAAATTTTGTCATATTTTATTTTTATTTTCATAGTTCAATGCACATTTTGATATTCCTTGAGACTTCCTCTTTGATCATGATTATTTAGAAGTATGTTGTTTAGTTTCCAAGTACTTGGAGATATTGCTTTCATCTTTTTGTTACTGATTTCTAGTCTGAATCTATTGTGATTAGAGAACATGTGCTACATTATTTCAATGCTTTCCAATTTGCTGAGGTTGGTTTTATGACCCATGATATATTCTACCTTGGTATGTGTTCTGGAGACACTTGAAAAGAATGTATATCCTGTTGTTGTTGGGTATAGTGTTCAACGAATCTCAAAGCAATCCTATTGTTAACAGTGTTGTTGAGTTCTAAGCCCTTGCTGATTTTCTGTCTAGTTATTCCAGCAATTGCTGAGAGAGGGGTATTGAAGTCTCCAACTATCACTGTGGATTTGTCTACTTCTCCTTTCAGTTCTATCAATTTTGCTTCACAGAATTTTCAGCTCTGTTGCTTGGTGCATACATATTGAGAATTGCTGTGTCTCTTGGCATATTGGCACATCACTTTATAATGCTCCTCACTGTCTCTGGCAATTTGCTTTGCTTTGAAGTCTGCCTTATCTGATATACTATAATCACTCCTGCTTTCCTTTGATTTACGTTTGCCTAGTATATCCTTTTCCTTCCTCCAATTTTCAACCTGCTTAAATGACTATATTTTAAACAAGATTCTTGTAGACAGCATCCAGCTGGGTCATGTTTCTAATCCCCTGTGCCAAATTCTGTGTTTCAGTTGGTGCATTTAAGTCATTTGCATTTAATGTAATTATTGATATGCTGGGATTTAAGAATGCCATTTTATTTTTTGTTCTCTCTGTTTCTCATTTCTCTGTTTTATTTTTCACACTTTTCTGTGGATCTCTTGAACATTTTAGAATTCTACTTTTATTTATCTGTAATGTGTTAAAGTATATATCTTGTTTAGCTTTCTCAGTGACTCTCTAGGTAACACTATATTTATAGTATATATACTATATATAGTATAATATACCATTATTATATGTTACATATTATACTATACATAAAATATATTATTTATATAATCATATATATATATATATATGTAATATTATCTAGAGTAGGTAGCACTAGTGGTCTAGTGTTTAAGATTTAGTGCTCTTGGTTTCATTTCCCAGTCAGCGAATGATACTAGCCATCTGTCGATTGTCATACTGTGGTGACCGCATGTTGCTGTGATGTTAAAAGCTATGCCACCAATATTTCAAATCTCAGCAGGGTCACCCATGGTGGGCAGTTTCAGTGGAGCTTCCAACTAGACAGACTAGGAAGAAGGACCTGGCCACCTACTTTAAAAAAAATTGGCCACGAAAACTCTATGAAAAGAAGCAGAGCATTACCTGATATAGCACTGGAAGGTGAGTAGATGGAGCAAAAAGACTGAGCAAGACTGTTCAGACTGATGTACTGTACACAGGGTTGCCAGGAGTCAGAACCAACATGATGACACTAACAACAACGGTTACCTAGAGTATCACTAAAAATCTAAACAAGATAAGTTATCACAGTCTACTGAAGCCATAACTTTACCAGTTTGAGTGAAGAATGGAAATCTTACCTCACTTTATGTCCTTTCACCTCCACTGTTTTAAATATAATTGTCTTATATATTTTCTCTACGTATATTTAGAGCCACATCAGACATTGTAATAATCTTTGCTTCAACTATCAACCATTATGGCTGAGTAGTATTCCACTGTGTATAAATACCACAATATCTTTATCCATTCATCCCTTGATGGGCACCTAGGTTGCTTCCAAGTCTTGGCTATTGTGAATAATGCTGCAATGAACATAGGGGTGCGTGTATCTTTACGCATTCATGTTTTCATGTTCTTTGGATAAATGCCCAATAGGGGAACAGCTGGATCACATGGTAGTCCTATGCTTAACTTTTGAGGAATCTCCTACTGTTTTCCAGAGTGGCTGCACCAGTTTGCACTCTCACCAGCAGTGTATGAAATTTCCCTTCTCTCCACATCTTCTCCAATACTAGTTATTTCTTGTCTTGTTAATTACAGCCATTCTGACAGATGTGAGGTGATATCTCATTGTAGTTTTGATTCACATTTCAGTGATAGTTAGTGATGCTGAATATCTTTTCATGTGCCTGTTGGCCATCTATATATCTTCTTTGGAGAAATGTCTGCTCAGATCTTTTGTCCATTTTTTAATTGGGATGTTAGTTTTTTTGTGGTTGAGATGTATGAGATTTTTATATATTTTGGATATTAAACCCTTATCAGATAGATGGTTTGCAAATATCTTCTCCCAGTCGTTAGGTTGTCTTCATGTTTTGTTGATGGTTTCCTTTGCTGTGCAGAAGCTTTTTAGTTTGATGTAGTCCCATTTGTTCATTTTTTCTCTTGTTTCCCTTGCCTGGTCAGACATGGTATTTGAAAATATAGTACTAAGACTGCTATCAAAGAGCATACTGCCTATGTTTTCTTCCAGAATTTTAGTGGTTTCAGATCTTACATTCAAGTCTTTAATCGACTTAGAGTTAATTTTTGTGTATGGTGCAGGATAATGGTCTACTTTCATTCTTTTGCATCTGGCTGTCTAGTTTTCCCAACACCATTTGTTGAAAAGACTTTCCTTTCTCCATTGTATGTTCTTGGCTCCTTTGTCAAAGATTAACTGTCCAAAGATGTGTGGGTTTATTTCTGGGCTCTCGATTCTGTTCCATTGATCTGTGTGTCTGTTTTTGTGCCAGTACCATGCTGTTTTGGTTACTATAGCTTTGTAGCATATTTTGAAATCAGGGAGTGTGATACCTCCAGCTTTGTTCTTTTTTCTCAAGATTCCATTGGCTATTTGGGGTCTTTTGTTGTTCCATATAAATTTTAGGATTCTTTGTTCTATTTCTGTGAAAAATGTTCTTGGAACTTTGATAAGGATTGCATTGAATCTGTAGATTGCTTCAGGAAGTATGGACATTTTAGCCATGTTAATTCTTCCAATCCAGAGCACAGAATATCTTTCCACTTCTTTGTGTCTTCCTCAATTCCTTTCAACAATGTTTTATTGTGTTCAGTGCACAGGTCTTTCACTTCTTTGCTTAAGTTTATTTCTAGCTATTTTATTATTTTCTTGCGATTGTAAATGGGATTGTATTCTTAATTTCTCTTTCTGCTCCTTCATTGTTAGTGTATAGAAATGCAACTGATTTTTGTACATTGATCTTGTATCCTGCAACTTTACCATATTCATTTATTATTTCTAAAAGTTTCCTGGTAGATTCTTTGGGGTTTTCTATATATAAAGTCATGTCATCTGCAAATAGTGACAGTTTCACTTCTTACTTTCCAATTAGAATCCATTTAATCCTTTTTCTTGTCTGATTGCTCTGCCTAGGACTTCTAATACTCTGTTAAATAAGAGTGGTGAAAGTGGGCCTCCTTGTCTGGTTCCTATACTGAGAGGGATAGTTTTCAATTTTTCTCCATTGAGAATGATATTAGCTGTGGGTTTGTCATATCTAGCTTTTATTATGTTGAGGTACTTTCCTTCTATACCCATTGTATTGAGAGTTTTTATCATAAATGGATGTTAGATCTTGTCAAATGCTTTCTCTGCATCTATTGAGGTGATCATGTGATTTTTATTCTTCATTTTGTTAATGTGGTGTGTCACATTGATTGATTTGTGGATGTTGAACCATCCTTGCATCCTTGGAATGAAATCCACTTGGTCATGGTGTACGATCTTTTTAACATATTGTTGTATTCGATTTGCTAGTATTTTGTTGACGATTTTTGCATTCATATTCATCAGTGATATTGGCCTGTAATTTTCTTCTCTGTGTTGTCTTTGTCTGGTTATGGTATCAAGGCAACGGCTTTGTAGAATTAGGTCAGAGGCTTCTCTTCCTCTTCAACTTCTGGGAAGATTTTGAGAAGGATAGGCATTAAGTTTTCTTTGAATGTTTGGCAGAATTCACTAGGAAAGCTGTCTGGTCCTGAACTTTTATTTTTTGGGAGGTTATTGATTACTATTTCAATCTCCTTACTAGTGGTTTGTCTATTCAAATACCCCATTTATTCTTCATTCAGTTTTGAAAGTTGTATTATCCTAAGATTTATCCATTTCTTCTGGATAATCCAATTTGTTGGCATATAGCTTTTCATAATATTCTCTTAGAATCTTTTGTATTTCTGAGGTGTTGATTGTAATTTCTCCTCTTTCATTTCTGATTTTTTTATTTGAGCCGTCTCTCTCTTTTTTATGAATCTAGCTAAAGGTTTTTCAATTTTGTTTATCTTTTCAAGGAACCAGTTCTTAGTTTCATTCATGTTTTTCTATTGTTTTTTACTATTTCATTTATTTCTGCTCTGCATTTTATTATTTAATTACTTTTATTGATTTTGGACTTTGTCTTCTTTATCCAGTTCATTTAGGTGCGCTGTTAGATTGCTTGAGATTTTTCTTGTTTGTTGAAGTAGGCCTGCATTGCTATAAACTTCCCTCTTAGAACTATTTTCACTGTATCCCATAAATTTTGACATGTCATATTTTCATTTGTCTTCATGTAATTTTTATTTCTCTTTTGATTTCATCATTGAGTCTATCACTGTTCAGTAGCATTTTGTTTAATCTCCACATATTTGTGGCTTTTCTGATTTTCTTCCTGTAGTTGATTTCTAGTTTCATACTGGCGTGGTCAGAAAAGATGCTTGGTATTATTTCAATCTTCAATTCACTGTTATTTGAAGTGTTTTTCCCCCCTATAAGTAAGGTACTGTATTTCTGACTTCTTTCATGATTTTTTCTTTGTCTTTAATTTTTAGAAGTTTGATTATGATGGATTTAATATGGATTTGGGGAGGGAGTTTATCCTATTTGAGGTTTGCAAAACTTCTTGTATCAGTTGATTTGAGTTTCTTGCCAAATTTGGGCATTTTTCAGCAATTGTTTCTTTAAGTATTTTTTTCAACCCTGCTCTCTTATTTTTCTCCTTCTGAGGCTTCACTGACACAAATAGTAGAGAGCTTTTGTTACAATCCAACAGGTCCGTGAATTCTGTCTACTTACTTTTTTAGTTGACTTTCTTTTTGTTGTTCATATTTAGCACTTTCTGTTGCTCTATCTTCAAGTTCACTGATTCTTTCCTCTCTCCTTTCCATTATGCTGTTGAATCCATCCACTGAGGGTTTTTTTTCCAGTTATTGTAATTTTCAGTTCTAAAATGTTCATTTGGTTCTGCTATCTCTTTGCAGAGACTCTTCTTTCTTTCATCTTTTTCAACTATGTTCATAATTGCTAGTTGAATAATTTTGGCTGCTTTAAATCTTTTTCAGATAATTCTAATGTCTCTGTCATCTAAGTGTTGGCATCTATTGATATGTTTTTGCATTTGGTTTGAGATCTCCCTGGTTCTTGGTATGATGATTGATTTTTCATTGAAACTTGGATATTTGCATTTTTTCTTTTGAGATTCTTGATGTTATTTTACCCTTCTGTCTTAGCCTACAAGGGAAGAGAGGGTAGATGTTCAGGTTCCTCACTTGGCTTCAGAGGCAGTGGGTTCCTCTCATTACTGCTGGTATGGCTCCTCACATGATATTCCTTGACATTGCGATGAGGGTGTCCTGTGACCAATGGGCAATGGTGAAAATCCTGATGCTCTACTAGTTCTCTTCTGACACTACTCCAGTGGATAGGGGCAAGGATGCCTCATTGCTGCAATGAGTTGCTGTAGTTGAAGGTGGACATTCAGGAACCCCATGTGCCCCTCATGTGAACACCATGGGGGCCCCATTAGAGGCTAGTAGAGATGAAAGTCCCAGCTCCCTACTCGGCCTTCTCTGACACCACACCGGTAGAAGGGCTGTGTTGCCTTATTACAGTATCATGAAGATGGAAATCTAGGCTCCGCATTTGGCCTTTGCTTGTGTGGGTGAGAATGAGGCCACAGTTTTTTTGTGTGATGTTTGGTTGGAATAGAGCAGTTATCACCTAAAAGTTTTCCATTTTGCTAGGCTGTATCTTTCCTGACCCTTTGGCTAGAGAGAGCAGGCTTCTCTTGGAGCTTATTTTGTCTGCACTTGTTGGCATTTCTGAGTTGTTGGTTTCTTTAGCTCCAAGTCTGGAATATATGAGGCCAAAAGGAAACCAAGGAACTCACCACTATGTCATTTTCTGGATCCTGAAGTCCATAGCTGATCTGCTTTCCTCTCTTCATCTTTCAGAATCTTCTATGTTTGTTTTATATATAATGTCCAAAATTTTCAGTTGTACATTGTGGGAGGAATAGAGAAAATCATGTCTACTCCATATTCCAGAATCAGAAGTCCTTTTTAATAAAACTTACCCTACTTCTTTAACAGCTCATTCCACTTTGCTTGGATAGGAGCAGATGTGCATGTTATAGTTACAGATAAGAGTTATAGCAATTTCCAAGTATGCAGCCTCTGAGGATAATTTGCCTTGAAGAGACTACCCACCCTACTGAGAAAGATGAGTTGTTCCATTTCAGCCTTTTTTAGGAGATGAAGCTGAGATATTTTTATTAGTCTTTATGGTTTTTTTTTGTCTTTGAATCCGTGAGTATTAAACCCAAGTTCTAACCATCCAATCTTCTTCCTGGGTTGCCTTCTGTTGTGCTGGCTCAATGGATCTTGTCATTAAAGTTTATACCTAGTCTGTGAGAGACCTCACACACACTTTCCTTTGAACAACTCTTCCTACCCAAAATTAGACACATCTCTCCTCATGGTGTTCTACTTTTGTAAAGGCACAATTTAAAGCATCTTAATCTTAGTCCTTTCATGAACCTGATTCAAAGGAAAACTTGATATTTTCACAGGAAACAGGTCCCAATCCCCAGTGAAATGAAAGTCTCTTGGTTATGAGGCTGCAGTAAACTTGCCGTCTCCTTAGGATTCCCTTCACCTCTTTGCTTCTGCATTTTCCTCGGACTTATCTAACTCCAATGAGCTATAAGTGAGCCACAGTTACACACATATTAACTTGGGTAACCCTGGAGCAGAAATAGCACCAAAATGTGTGACTAATTCTAGTGAGTCAATAAATAGAAAGACAGGTAGGAAGTGAAGTGGGTGAATGTGAGGGAAGATGGTTTAATGGGAAAAGAGAGGTTGCAGGTGACGTGTTAAGAATTCTAGGAAAGTGGCTCAGTGAACAGAGGGACTGCTTCTATTCACGTTAGAGGTCATTTCATTTCTAAACCAGTATATTTTCACCATTTGAGTTTTCATCTTGACTTGCGCATAGACAATATTTGGAAAGACAAATTTCAGGGGAACATGATTTAATTGTTCATCAGATTAGGCAAGTCTCTAAAATGTCATTTGCTGCTCTATCCTGCCAACTGGACCTCGTCTGAGGCTCCCAGGACTTTAATATCAGGTCCCAAAGATTGGCACGTCTCAAGATATGAAGTGGCTCAAAGGGGATTTTCTCCTCGATGCATGAACTTCATCAGTTAACCGACTTCTCCATAGTTCTCAAAGACAGACATCACATAGGATATTTACCTTTCTGCTTCTCCTAGCCTCAGCCTCAGTGAAAATCAAACAGATAAGCAAAGGTTTGAGCTGAATTTCAACAGCATTTCCAGAGAAATCTTTCAGAGTTTATTTGATACTGGTTGTTTATAATAAAGCCTGTGTTTTTCCTTCTCCTGTTTAGTTTCCAGGTAATCTTAGATTTAAGTGTTGGCCTAAGGACTTAACACTACTCCTGCTCCTCATGTATAAATCATAGCCATGAGATCCTTCGTCCTTCTGTTCCTCCTGCCTTGTAACAAGCTAAGAATGGGAAATAGATGTAACCTTCAGACTCTTTCATGCTGTGACGCATCAGCTGAAAATGACATCCACAGAAAGGTCGTGTTCTGATCACAATAAAAATGTTAACAGAAAGAAGATGAAGCTACAGTCTCATGTGTCGTTTGTGAAGTGTACTCTACAACTTTTTTCTACAACCATTAGCCTTCATTTTAATGTTTCTCTTTCATTAGCCTTTCCTGAGCAAAGAGAGCTGAAACATTTAAAGCCAAGTTAATGAAAAATGTTTAAGCAACGTTGCTAGGAGCCAGTGTCCTGGAGATATTGATCAAGTCATCACCACCAAGTATTTCCCAGGCACCAACACGGCAGATTTGACCTTGGGGCATCTGCAAAACGCCCCTTTCAGATGTGGCCTCTTCCATCAGATAGCTTCCAAGAGTTACGGTACTGGCATTATAATAAAATAAAATAGAGTAAATTCAAGCATGTTACAAATAAATAAAAAGGAAGGAGTGATGATAGATAGAGGTAGACAGATAGATAAACTGTATGTGGGTGGAATACAGTCAAGTCACAAATATAGTGTCAGTAGACTCAATAAAATCTTGCAGAATATGCAAAGTAAGGAGCCATACCGATAAATAAATAGAGAGGGCCTGAACGTAATTTGCTGACATAAATACCAGGGTAAGTTTTCATGTGTATCTTGACCAGTTTAGCAAGAATTAGGGTTTGGGGCCAGCCCGGTGGTGTAGTGGTTAATTTAGTCTGTGTGCTCCACTTCTGTGGCCCAGGGTTCACAGGTGCAGATCCCAGGCACAGACCTATCACCCCTCATCAGGCCATGCTGTGGCAGCATCCCACATAAAATAGAGGAAGATTGGCACATATGTTAGCTCAGGGCCAATCTTCCTCACAAATTAAAAAAAAAAAAAAGAATTAGTGTAAGAGTTATTATTCAGGATTTGCTTGTAAACATTGTAATAGCATGGAAAACATGTTTGGGATAAATTGCCAAGTCAGGGGAGCATTATGTAAATTTGTTTGTCAGATGTCAAAGGCTTGGTCTTCACTGTGATTTAAGAGATAGGGTGGATTAAGTGAAGATCTGACTATGGATCATAAATGTTCAGGACTCAGTGGATATCAAGGCAATATGGCTGAAAATTTAGGTAGAAAAAAATCCAGGTTACTTTATCTCACAAGAAACTTTTGAGTCATAGCTCAGCTAGCTTATGCCAGATTCTCCAAGTTTGCCTACTTCCAGAGACTATCATTCATGGAAAGAAAGTTTATCAAGCTGAGTCCTTGGTTTATTGTGTTATTCCTGATCTGACAAGCCCAGCTGGATTTGCTTAGAAGACTAAGATCAGGTTTGAGGACTCCCAAAATCCAAGCCGTAAGCATTTGGGTATCAGTCAAGTCATTCATGGTCAGTTGAGCATCTTTTGAAAGCACAATGGTGAAGACAAAAGAATTGGAGTCTAGGGTCAACATTCTAATCTCATCTCTGTTGATTTCCAGGTCTGTGCCCTTGGGCAAATCATCCCACATCCAGGTGTCTCGGTATCCTAACATGGAAAATGTGGAGTTTGTTCTACATTAGCATTTCCTAAACAGTGTTCCAAAAAATGTGGCATGGCTTGTAGTAGATTATACTCAAAGACGGGCACAACAATTCCTTTTTCCATTCCACATGCTCCTTTGCAATGTGGCTGTTTGCTCTTCCATCAGTAGTGGGTGTTAATTTATATTCCCCTTGAATCTAGCCTGGCTTTGTGACTTGCTTTGTCTAATATTATGCAGCAGAAATAAGGCTGTTTTTCATTGAAGGCTAGACCTCTAGACGCCCTGTAGTTTCTGTTGTTTACCCTATGAAACATTGCCCTAAGCCGATCTTGCAAGGAAGCCTGTAGGAGCATGAGAAACCATGTGGAAAAGAATTGAAGCACCTCAGACAGCACCAACTGCCAGACCATCTTGCACCTTCCAGTGCAGGAAATCCACAGAATTGTGAAAAATAATCCATCACATTGTTTTAAGCCATTAAATTTGGGGCCTATTCACTATGCAGACATAGCTAACTGAAATGGTGTTCAATAAGAAATGTGATTTTACTATTAAATAAGTTTGGGTAAAGATCAACTGAACAATGTAAATAGGTTTCTCAAACTCTGGAATGTCAGAGATTTTAATATGCTAATCAATATGCTAATGTTGATTAAAAACTCCAAAATGTGAGAGGGATTTGTATGTATGTCTGCCAGACTTAGATAGTCACAAAATATTGCTTTCCCTAGGAAACTGTTTAATCACTTGTGGATCACAGTTTGGGAAATGCTGACATAGTTGAATTCCAAAGTCCCAGTGTTCTAAAAGCCCGCAAAGGAGCAAGGGGTGTTTTGGTCACTCTTTCTTCTTGATTACCTTGATGACAAGAAAACTTGTTCCATAGTTGGTTGCTACCAAATTTCATTATTCATTTCCACTGAAACCGTTTTTTAATCAATTAACAGAAGAAAGCAGTATTGGAATTATTAATGAGCAATTAAATAGAGATTAAAGAGCTATTAACCTGCAGCTTGGTGGTGCAGACTTGGCTGTCAGATGGTGTGGGAGCCTGATGGATGTAGACCCATGAGAGGCTGTCACAATGATGAAACAAGCAAAGAGCAGGCTAATAGATTTATCTATTTCTTCTTGGCAGATTGTAATAGGATATGGAATTGTCCTGCTGATCTAGGGATCCATAGAAAGTTCTTCATAAAAAGAATGTGATTCAAACAAGAAGAACTGCACTGCGTATACGCTCACAGACCAGTCACATGATCAAAGTGTGTACATGCGATGCTTTTCTGTGCATATGTGCGAGAGGAGGTATGGGTAAACGTGTTTATAAGTTTTGTTTTTCATATTGATTAAATGTGATCTCTTTGTGTATTTATGTTTATCCAAATGTTTCTGACTTAATCTATGCATGTTTGTGTGGATGTCTGCATGTGCATTTTCTTTGTGTCGTCATGTGGTTTTGTGTGTGGAGGTAAATGTGTGACATACAGATGACTGAGACAGTATGTGACTGATAATGATCTGTGCTTCTCTGTGCACGTGGAGGACACCATGCAAAGCGACAGGAATAAACCATAGCCAGAGGGAAGGGAAAGGCACCAGCATGGCACAGCAGTCTCATGAAGTCAGGACATAACTTAAGTGGCTCCACTGAGGGGAAGTTCTGCCTTCCTGTGCGGGTAAGTGAACAGGTTCCCTGTCTTAGCAAGTTCATCCTCCATCACCGTGAGGAAGATCATGGGGTCAGCAGATGGAAATGAATCAGTGAGGGAATCAGACCAGTAAACTCAATCAAATGCTATGACTGGCCCAACCTCTCACTTAAGAGAAAAAGTTGAGAACTATAATAAAGTTTTTTAGTTTATACTTCTTTAGCTTTAAGTATGGCTTATAATTTTACAGAAAATTCCTCAATTTTCTCCCAACTGAATTAATATTTGCCTCAGGCAAACTACTACTCTTTGTTTTTTGATAAATCAATCCAATCCAAACTCATTTGGATTCCTATCCTTGAGTAATTTTTAAACTCTGGACTGTATAGCATGATTTGGAGGGTCCTCACTCTCAAGTAGGTTGCAGCACTGACCGAGTAGTGTCAAACACTGCATTTGAATTTTACATGCATTGTCTTATTTAATCTTCTTAACAGCTGAATTAGGTAGTATTATTATGCCCATTGCACAGAGGAGGCAAGTGGGACTTGGAGAAGTTCAGATCCTGGGCCATGGTCACACATCTGTGCAGACTGCAGAATCACAGATGTAGTGATTTAACCCTAAACCCCATGCTTTCAATAACTGCACTGCACTGGTTCTGGTAGGAAGAGAACTGCCCAAGCTCCTTTCTTATCGTCTCTGTCTGCTGGGGGTCAGAACACGGGCATGGAAGGACTTGAGTTTGGTTCTCTGGGGCTGGTGAAAAAATCTTGTGGCCACACACCATCATTTCTGTTTCCCAAGAGCTTTTTGAGAAAAACTGTGGTCACCTAAATCACACACCTGGAAGCGAGGAGATGCAGTCTCCTTAGCCTGAATGGTTCCCTCAACTCTGCTTCAAGCCCAACTGCCAGGGGAGGAGGAGGACACTTTGCTCCAGGAGCAATGGCTGGGTGGAGTCTGGGAAAGAGCTCAATGACCCCCAGTAACAGTGTGTTGAATCTCTTGGTAGCTAGGACAGATCATGAAAATTAACAATAATGACTCCATTTTAACCAAAAAATCCCAGAAGCTATTCCTTCTGGGTCAACAATGCCCATGACTTTCCATGGGACAAAAATCAGCTGCTACAATCTGAGCAGTTTGGAACAGGTACTACCAGGTTTAACCTGAGAGCCTTGAGCTTACCAGATAGACAGGTACTAAGCAGGCTAGGAAGGCTCCAAGAGCACCACGGGATTACAATAAATTCGCTTCTGCAGAAAGCTTGGAATTAGCCCTTGATAGTGCTCTTCCTTTCGATTACAGAAAATGATGGGATAATAAAATCAGCATTAGCCTCTGGTCTGGAGTTCCTGGGCTTCCCTCCTAAGAAACTGGCAACTTGTAGCCAAATGGGAGAAGCATATTGTTGGGTCAACTTTTACTATGATAGGATTTCCACACATGTTCTCTTATTTGATGCTCATAACAGCCCAAGGGGGTAGATATGATCATCTCTATTTTACAATTCAAACTCTGCGGCGTTAAGAAAACTTCCCAGTGTGTTGCAGTTGGTAAGAGACAAAACCTGAGATCGGCGTCAGTATATTCTTTTTTCTCACTCTACATCTGCCTAATCTAGGCCATCATATTGTTCAGATAACTGGTTTATAAGAAGACTTCTCTGAAACACATGCATGCTTACTATCTCACTATCAAGGGGGAGCTGTGAAATTGGTAGAAGACAAAATGGCACACTCAGGAACATAGAGTTAGTCAGATAGGCTGGTTTGGCAGGTAAGAATTTTTGTGGGAAAACTGAAAAGATCCTAAACAGAACCAGACTGC
Source organism: Equus przewalskii (assembly GCF_037783145.1). Classification (NCBI taxonomy): domain Eukaryota; kingdom Metazoa; phylum Chordata; class Mammalia; order Perissodactyla; family Equidae; genus Equus; species Equus przewalskii. The sequence goes on from NC_091831.1 coordinate 85,421,220, forward strand.
AGAAAACCCTCTTGTTTTGTCTGGGGAGAGGGTCTTATCTTCTGCATCCAGTAAGTAAGATGGGACCCACACCTACCTTCTGCCTTTGTCTTGGTACAGCCAAGGGGGAGCCTGGAAGGAGTTTTAGAGAAAGGATGTCTATGCAGCAAGTCTCTGAAGCATGCTTTCAAGTGTAGATCTTGGACTGAGAGGACAGCTACCCTGCTCAGTCTACATGAGGGCCAATCAGGTCATGAGAGTAGGAGCCATGTGGGCATTTGGAAATAGAGGTCCTGCTGGTAATCAAGACTGTGTCTCAGGCATCCTTCCCACAAGTGGTGGGAAGTGTCAGGGCAGTGATCAAGTATTCAGACATCTAGATTCTGGCATTATCTCTCATCATGTATCTATAATCCCTCTTTACACAGGAGGAAATTGAGAGTTCTGAGACATCAGTAACATGAAACCAGTAAGTGATTGCACCAGGATGCACCAAGTCTGACTGAATCTAAAACCCATTATCTTTCTCTCCACCCTCTCGGCTTCAGTCCAGGACATTGTTCGAGAAGGACCTGGCAGTAGGTTATCGTTACGACCTTAAGACATGAAAAGAAACATTACGTTCAGGGCAGACACTGTGATTTACATTGCAGGATGCAAAACTAAGTATCGCCCCTGCCCTCCAGAAACCCCTGATCTGGTAGGGAAGACTCTAGGGTAAAAAGCAAAGCACGAGAAGGGGTATAATAAAGGATTATTGCAGAGAGTTATGAGCGTGAAAGACATCGAGTTTATATTCTCCTGGGAGGCATAAAAGAAAGTTTTACTGTGAAAGCTGGTCTCTGAAGGAAGGGCGGTTTCAAGGAATGGCAATATGTAGGACCTTTCATGCAGTGAGAACAATATGAACAATGACAAAGAGCTGGAAGCCTGAAGGACATATTCTGGGATAAGCAAGTATTTGGGGGGTCACTGTAGCAGAGGAAAAAGAAGGAAATTGGAGAAAAGCTGAGGCTAGAAAAATAACTTTGAATCTGAAAACAATGCTAGCTGATAATAGAGAGGCTTACATTCCAAGTAGTCTTGGTGTGTACTCTTTGCATAATAGGGAGTCCCAGAAGTTTGCTGAAAAAGGGGGCTTCAGGAAACTTCTCTGGTGTCCACGTAGAGAATGAACAGAGCTGGTGGAGAACCAGAGACTGGGAGTTCAGACAGGAGTGTCCACTTATTTAAGAGTGAGAATGGTGAGTCTGTTTCTTATTGTCTTGCTCCGATCTTTGTGTCTTTCTGCCACTATATGAGACACAGACCCAAGGCCCCAGTTGTGCCTTTTACAGGCAGTGATCCACAGCTGGAAAGTGATGCTTTTGCTAAGCACCCAGATTAAAGATTTAGGACAGGATTATTGGGGAATGTGTCAGAGTTTAAAATATCCAGTTGTTCAAGGAAATCTCTCTGTCTTCTGGGTCACAGTGAGGAACCAACAGAGGACCCCAAAGGCAGTGTCTCTGGCAAAGCAAAGGGGGCTGATTCTTCTCTTCCTCAGAATCCTAAAGACAGAGTTCTGATCGTGGGATGTACTTTTCAGAAAGGGAATCCAAGCATCGGGGCAGCACCCAGCTGGGTTCATACCCTGCAAAGAGACACTGCACTCCGCTTCACAAAGGTTCAGGCACTGTCACTTATAGTCTACCCCAGCCCTTTCCAATGCAAAGATAAGAAGTTCAAGCTGACTTTCACATCTAACTCATCCTAATAAGTTCTCGGCAGGCCTGATTATCTGCTCAGAGACTCCTCACCAATAGCAGCACTTGCAGGTGGGCCAGCAATGAGTCTCCAGTTGTCCCCTAGAGACAGAACGGCAGCCTCCAAACCAGACACTCCAGGTGTGTCCAAGCCTGGTCTGTGGCCAGATATTGGCTGAGCCTGGACTCCTGCCACAAACATTTGCCCAAGTCCCCTTGTCATGTTAGCCTTCACTGGCCTCCCCTTCCCTCCAACCCACATGAAGGGCAGGTTTGGGTCCATGTGCCCCCAATGGAAGCAGAGTTAGTGGAGCCACATCACTACACCCTCCTGCCCATTAGCTCTGTACTCCAGGGATCCTGAGACTTTGCCCATACCTACTATGTCAGACCTCTTGTTCACCAAGACCAACCCATGCTAGCCCAGTGGTTTCTAAGCCCTTTTAAACAATGTATTTGGGGCTATAGTCTTTCCCATTGGGTCTTGGTCTACCTTAGGGTTTCAGCCTACTCCTGGCTGCATTAGACCTTGCCTAGTCCCACTCCCCCACACAAGTTAAAGTCATTTGGAGGCAGTGTGATCTTGGGTAAGTTAACAAACTGCTTTGTCTCCGTTTCCTTATTTGTAAAGGGGGTGCAAATTGTAATTCCTTTAGAGCACTGTTGGGAGAATTAAATAATATCAAGTCTACAAAACTGTTGAGCACAATGGCTGACATAACACTGTCTATTCTCCGATAATGAGGGATACAATGGAGAACGGGGCCTCCAGGGGAGGGGATCAGTATGTGTGGGTGAGCGTGGAAAATATGGGGGCTATTTTTCTCTTTTCAGGATTGATCTCCCTGCAAAATACTTAGCTTCAGGACTCTGGGCTGTGACCCCCTTTAGAGACCGTGTTCTCTGAAGTGCCCCATGCCAGCTCAGCAGCTTACCCAAATCCAGCTCAAGGGTGATGGTCTCTTTTCCGGTCTTTCACCCTTCCAGGTGCTACCTACTTCTGGAGTGAAAAATTGCTAAAGGTACGGATGGGGGCTATGCTCCCAACATAGGTATCTTAATAACTTAGGCTGTCAGCTGCCCCTATCTTTTCCCACAACACCTTGTACTCGCCTCATCACAGGACTTGCTTTGCTGAAACAGACTCTTATGATCCACATCCCTGCAAGACTGTGATCGCCACGAGGGCAGGGGCATGATGTTTCCCCTGCTGCACCACTTAGGAGAAAGCCTGGCATGTTGTAGGGGCTCAATGAACCCTGGCAGAAATGAATGCACGATGAGTTAAAGCAAAGGGTCCAAGGGATGGATTCCACAGGCCGGGGACTCAAAAACAGATGGAGGGCAGAGCAACTAGAAAGGCAGGCTGCAGTTTTTGATATCTTTCCCCCAAGTTTCCAGAGAACTGGTTAGGGTTTAGAGCAGACAAGTTTTCTCAGTGTTTTCTGCACAAGGAAACTTTGAGGCCTCATCCTTGCTCTTCCACAGCACCTGGGGAGCAACACTGGGCTTCCCAAATAACCTCAGTTCTAGCTCTGATTCCATTCCTCTACTCTGTGAGAGCATGAGCAAGATATTTTCACCTTAGCCTTACTCCTGTGAAATGCAACTAAGTATGCCCCTGTGCCCCATGGCCCCCGGCGGGTAAGATTATGTGAGACCTGGAGTGCAGAGGAAGGTAGAGAGAGAACACAGTGCATTCTTCTCCATCTGCTTGAGTTAATTTTTAATGAGGCAAACAATGAATGTTTGAGCTTCCTTCCTAAAATATTTTGACTAGCAATTTCATGAGTGGGAAGGTTTTAACCAGGCTGTCTTCAAAATAGTGACTAAGAAAACAAAGTGAAACACGCTAATTTTGAAGAAAATTAAATTATGACATGGCCGACAGTAAACAATTTGGTAAAATATTGAAGCGTAGAAAAGAGAGGGAACATAGTTTCCTGAATTTGTCTTATTGGGATTCTATCCTACCATCCAGGATTTGCATCTATTTGACAATCTAGGGTCCCGTAGAAAAAGCAGTGTTTCATCAATGTCTTCACATAGCAAGACCAAGCATCTTCAGAACCAAAGGGCTCTGAACATGCTAGGTCAACCTTACTTCCTCCCTCACCCAGCTGACCTACACTGAATTTCTTCCTTCAAAAATGTCCTCAAGTCCATTAGCAGTCCTCTGTCCCTTCTATGTTCATTCCAGTCCTTTCCTTTTGCCTCATTACACAAGGTACCAGACACAGCCTTTTCTTTACCCCAAGCCTAGAGGTTGGACAATCCAGAGACCCCTCTGGGTTCTGACCACTGAGGGGAACACACTGCTTTTGATGCTCTTAGTTTCTCTCCTCGAGGTTGAAGGCCCATGCTTATGCTGCACGTGGCTAAACGTATTCCAAGCTCTTCCCAGGCAAAGCTGGATATTGTTCTTTAAAGATTTTTTGTTCTATATTTGAAGGTTTCAGCTAATACGTCTGTATAAATGCAAAGGCTGATCCTACAATTAATCTTATGTCCCCAACCTTTCTATGAGAATTAAAATATTAAAATGCAAACTCCTAGGGCAGTATATATGCTAAAACTTCTCAAGTGTAACCTTTCCCTACCCCCAACAAACTCTATGTGTTTCCATGCACCTTCCAGGAACCCTGGCACCCCCAAGTGGACAATCCCACAATCCCAGGACAGAATGCTGGAAAAAAAATAGACAGGTGACCCCATCATCCCCACATTCCATCCAACAGCCAGCTAATCACCAGAAATGAGAGTGAGGCCATCCTAGACCAGACAACCTTCTGCCAGTCCATCAGCTGATGAAGACATCTAAGAAAACCCAGCAGACATCAGGGGATCCCAGGCCAGATCAACAAAACTGCTCACATAGATCTGTGATTGATAATAAACACTTATTGTTTTAAGCCATTAAGTGCTGGGATGCTGTGTTATATAGCAACAGATAACCAATACACTAAAATCTATGGTTATTTCATCTCTTCTTTTCTCCTGCATCTTTGTCTGCCTCAATTATTCAGAGAACTCAAGAGTGTGAATTCTACTCCAGCCTGGCGGAGTCTGAGGGAATCACTCAGCAAGTCAGAGAGAAGAGCTTTGCAGCACAGATGGTGCTGTAACACAGATTTTCTTTCTTTTTTTTTTTTTTGGTCATTCTCTCTGCCTTCAAATACTTGTTGAAGCTGCCATGAAGACGACACAATCCTCTCCTCAATTTTCTCGAAAAATATGATCATTTATGATGGGTTTTGCATCTATAATTCAGCTTCAGGAAATATAATAGTCAGGCTGAACAAGAATAATCAGAAAGGCTTCTTGGAGGATGTGGAAAAGTACCTAAGCTTTGAAAATGGCTTAGACTTCGTTAGATATTGAGAGGAAATTTCCAGTCTAGGGAATGGAGAATTGGGCAAAGAAAGGCACAGACTGATTTATCCAACAGACATGATTCAGCAGCTACTCAGGGTCAGGCCCCACTCAAGGAAATGTAGATAAATCTGTGAAAAAAACAGATAAAAGTCCTGTAGGGGGGACGGGTAATGAGTGAACAGGTAAAATATGTCAGATGGCGGTAAGAGCTGGAGAAAAGCAAAAATTGGGATTTCTGGGGTTTGAGGAGTGGGTTACAATGTTAAATAAGGTGATCAGAGAAGGCCTCCTTCAGAAGACATTTGATCCGTGTCCTCAAAGAGATGAGATTGCAAGTTTTACAGATACACAGGGAAATAGCATCCCAGGCAGAGGAAACAGCAAGTGCCTGGGTCCCAAGGAAAGAGCATGTTGAGGTTTTCAGAGAAAAACAGGGAGGCAGATGTAGCTGGAGCAGGTTGATTGGGGGTAGGGAAGCCGAGGGCAATAGAAGATGAGATCAGAGAGGAAATGAGAGAGGGACTTTGAGCAAAGGATGCTGTGATCAGAGCTAGGCTTTAGAAGAATCATACAGGTTGCTGTGGTGAACATAGATTATTGGGGAGCAATGCTGGAGGCAGAGAACCCCATGAAGAGCCGTTAGCGTAATCTAAAGGAGGAGTGACAGTGGCCTGTGCTATGATGGTAGCTTTGGAGGTGATTTGAAATATGACACTTGGAACTAAGGTAAATCATGCAGGTAATGCTGAACGAATTTGCTGATGGATTGGACGTGCTCTGTGACATAGAGGAAGGAGAGCAAATCTGCTGTTTCTTAATTTGCCACTGAGAAGAAGCGACAATCAGATTTTGGTGAGAAGATGAGGACTTTGGTTCAGGACAGAAAAGCATAACTCTTATGAAGCAGTCTGGCTATCACAGTTTGGTCACTTTGCCTGGAAAATGTGCTATAAGAATGGAAGTGACGGATGTAAATTGAGGGAATTTGGGTCAAGATAAGGAAGGCTCTTGAATGTCTTCAATAACAGAGTCAAGAGTTTAAACACTTTTCTGACTATGGAGATGGTGTCACAGAGAGCCTGTAAAATTCTTAGAAACCAGTTGTCCACTAGTGGCCCCTAGAGTGTAGTTGTGAAGGGAGCAGATTATCAAAATAAGAGGGTACCCACTCAATAGCCTGCAGCAACCAGGCAGGGAATATAAATGAGTGAAGTGGGATATCAAGAAATGAAAGCACAAGCCCTCTGGTAAATGCAACTGACTCTTGATCTCCATGGCCAGGGAACAGGTTAGGTAGTGATTGAGACTGGGACCAAAGAAGTCCATGCCCCATCCATGGGGGAAGTCACTATTTACCTCCCAGGGATTGTGGCCATCTAAGAAAGCAGTCCCAGCATCATCAGATCTTCTAGGGTTTTGTAAAAAGTGGAAGCTAGAAGTTTGGATTTTTATAGGAACTATCTAGACATATAATTTGGCCAGCAATTTATTTAAACATAAATGCACACACACACACACACTGTGGGAAAAACAAAATGCAATTTGAAGAAAATTCCCTTGGGCTGCTAGTTCCAACCTTTGATACGGATGTCGTGCATTCCCTGCTTTCTGGGAGATCAGTTTCAGACTTCCAGTCCTGAACCAGTCTTCTTGGCCCCCCCCTTAGGGTATCTTGCTTCTCCTTGCCTTTCCTTTTCCATCAGTCACCTTCAGAGGATAAACTGTTGGCCCATTCCTGGGCCATGGTCTTTGCAACTCTGATGAGATGATATGGCCCAGGGTCCAATGGATAACCAGATCTTTGCTCTTCTTTACCCATGATGCTAGAGGTTGTGGCAACAAGGGTGGTAGTCTTCTTATATACCCTTTCCACACACCACTGCCTATTGTAAGCGCTGTACTTTTTGTTGCAAAGCTTTCTCTGCATGCAAAAAAGTACCCAGCTAGAAGACTGCAGAGACTGAACCCCTGGGAATAGTGCTCTGCCAGTGACAAAGCGAGTTGGTGCATATATACTGCAGCTTCATTGCTTCTTGGCTAGGACGACTGTGGGGCATGTTCCGTACCAGCTCTCAGAGGTCTCCAGCCAGACTGAGCCCCAACTGCCCACAGTAGTAACCTATTCGTTAATCTGCCTTCCCTTCCTTACCTCATTTTCTCACTCCCTTATGGTGTATCCTGGAGTAAATACTTTCATTCAAGTCCTTGTCCCAGGGTCTCCTGAGACAAAGCAGCAGATGCTCACCCTTGTTCAGTGGCCAGAGCAGGAGCGTTATTAGGATGAGTACCGACATTTGCAAGCCCCTCTGCGGGGCTGGATCCTTAAGCATGTGGGGACTCCGTGACAAACAGGCTGCTTTTTGCCCTTTCCAAGCCTGGTTTTATTGATAAATGCATAAAACTCTGCTTGAAACAAAATGTTTTTTAGCTCTGTCATAAACAAGCTAATCCATGGACAAAGAGCTCCCCTCTGCTTCCTCCCCCCTCGACCCCGGCACAATTTGTTCAGGATCCTTGGTTGACCTTTTAATTGTATTTCAGTGGAGCATGGAGAGAAAAAAATAAAAAAGCCTCACATCTGCATTCATACAAGCAAATGGCTCCAGCTAAGGACAAAGTCTATGATCAGAAAAGGGACAGGATGTTCCACTAGCTGCCGAGATAAGCCAGTGACCTTTCGAGCCCAGCAGATGCCCAACCTCTGCTCCCCACAGCACGAAGCTTTGAGGGAATCCCTGTGGCTGGGCTAATTGGGGGCTACCTGCATCTGTTCATCTGGCTTAAGAAGAAAGAGAAGGAAAGAGAAGAGAGAGCAGCTTAGACAAGCATTGGACTCAGCACAGCCCCCAGCCTGATTTCTGGGGAACTGGGAGTGGCTCCCCACAGGACTGCATTTCTCCTTCATCCTTGCCTTTCTCTCTTATTCCTTCCCTGGTGCTTCAATGCTGAATTTTATCCAAATATTACAGCAGGTAGAGTCAGAATAAAGCTAGACTGTAAAGATTGTGACAGCGAAGAATGTGTATGTCTCGTTTCTGATGTGTCCTCAGTGCCCAGCACAAGGCTGCACGTGGTGGTGTTTAATCAAAATGTGCTAAATAAGTAGGTAAGTAAATAAAGAAGTAAGTAAGTTCTGGGAAAACACACAGTTTCAATATAAAAAGAACATATATACTTATAATAGCAAAAGAAAGCAGTTATTATAACATTAATTATTAATAGATTGAAACAAACAAATACCTCCACCACATGCACACACGCACCAGTTCCAGGTGCAGACAACACAGCAATGTTCCAGAGATGCAAGAACGGTTGAGGCAGCATGTTGTTAGTCAGACAGGGATATTGCCGCTCTGCATCCTTCTTTTTCAGCTTATTCTCAGAAGTTGGAAACACGTTTCCAGCGTCTAAAAACCATGTTAAAACCATTTTCCTTTTTGCTAAATTGTTAAGCCAGATTTGCCTCTGATTTGCTGGCCCAGTGGTTGCTCAAACCCTCTCTCGCTCAGTTTCCTCACCTAGAGAAGTAGGTAAAATAATAACATCTACCTTAAGAGCTTATTATGAGAATTAAGTGAATTATTTCAGGAAAAATCTGTAGAACTGTATCTGGCACATGGTAAACTCTTAAAACCATTAGCTGTTGCAGTTGCCTGACTTCTGAACGGTGGTACAGTGAACCAGATGACACGAACTTTTCTCTGCTCTAAATCCCATCAAATTATTCTTTACATCTTCCAAAAAATGCCATTTCTCAGCAGTAGGTGTGACTAAAACTGGTGACAATAACTTTACACATTTCCTATCTGCAATTCTCCACATCAGAGAAACCAAATTAATAGACATCTCTCCTTCACTCACTAGGCCACCTCCCCTCCACCCAGCAGCACCTCCCCAGTTCTTGTTTCAGAAATAAACTCTCCAAGAGTGAGACGGAGGAAAAGTCAGCCTTTGCAGCAGTACCACTGGGGGATGGCAAAGGAGGGAGTGGGCCTGGGAACTGTCATCATTGCATGTAGCACCAGGGAAAAGCTTCTCTGAGCACTGTCCTCTTAGACCACATCCCTCAGACCTCAGACATTCTTTAGGTGGCAGCCTCCAAACCTTAGGCTGGAAAGGCAGCCCTCTTAAAAGAAAGAGGGAAGTGAACAGAGAGATGCAAGTAAAGATGCACGACCCCCAGCACTGCCTAACATTAGTCCTTGATGATGCACATCCCTCAGCCCCGCTGGAACCAGCTCTATTCAAGAACCCTCAAAAGTGAAACCTTTTGTTTGTATTCTTTTTTCCTGGCCATAGAAAAAGAAATAACACTTAGCAGGCCAACAGACTCAACCCAAACCAAAGAGGCCAGCCTAGCCACTTATAGAGGATACAGATACTTTAGTTTTGGTTTTGGGGAACATATAACGTATGGAATAGATGGGGAATGTGAAGGTATGGAATAAAGAGCTTTCTAACTCTGTAACTAACCTTTAGTGATCTCCTGATTGCCTGATGGGTTCTGCTCAAATTGAGTCTTGAGAGAAGCTTCGCCCGTCGCCCATCCTAATTGATTTTTTATTAAAAGCAATCCTGCCTATGCCATGTTCCATGAAATCTGGACTTGACTGTTATAGCTCTGTTAGAGAGAGAAAGAATGGGAGAGAGAGAGAAAATGCCAGAGAGAAAGACAGATAAACAGAGACAGACAGACAGAAAGGCAGAGAGCCATAGACAGAGACAGAGAGACGGAGAAACTTGGTTAGCTGTGTTAACAAGGCGGCCTGCCAAATTAAACATAGAATTAGCTACTTAGGAATTCATGCATTTAAAATGTAAATACAAACAAAACTCAAGACAAATAAAACTTGATTAAAACTAACTCCAGAGGGAAGTCTTGGCACTAGCCTTTAGGACTAATAATGAGGAGGACCTGAGAGCTTAGCTGCCCTGAATACAGTTGGTAAAGAAGCTGTGATGCACAAATTCTCATCGATATCTGTGTATTTATTTCACAGGGGTGCCACAACAAAGCCACAAACTGGGTGACTTAAAAACATAAATGTATTGTCTCAAGGTTCTGGAGGTAGTGTCAGCAGAGTTGGTTCCTTCAACGGCTGTGAGGGAGAAAACGTTGATGCCTCTATGCTAGCTTCTGGTGGTTTGCTGGTAATCTTTGCCGTTTTTTGGTTTCTGTGGCATCACCCCAAGCTCCTCCTCCATCTTCACATGGATTGTCCCCACATGCTTGTCTCTCTGTCCAAATGCCCTCTTCTTACAAGGATACCAGTCATATTGGACTAGAACCCATCTTAATGACCTCATGTTAACTTGATCATTTGCAACAACTCTTTTTCCAAATAATGTCACATTCACAGGTACTGGGCGTTAGGACTTCGATATCTTTTTGGTGGACACAGTTCAACCCACAATAAGCTGAAAGCCTCCATTCCTAGTTTTCAACACAAACAACTGCCCCAAATGAGTACAGCCCAAGCCACACTTAGTTCCTACAGAAACTCATTTAATCAAATATTGAACAAAATTTCGTGATGATTGTTTGCAGAGCAGAGTCTTCCAATCTGCAGGTGAATTTAGGAACTTTACAGGCTCTCTCAGGTACCATCTGTATGAGATTCCGGTGGCTGCTGTAACAAATTGCCACACACTTGGGGGCTTAAACAACATAAATGTATTCTCTTACAGCTCTGGAGACCAGATATCTGAAATGGGTTTCACTGGGCTGAAGTCAAGGTATTGGCAGGGCCACAGCCCGTCTCAAGGCTCTAGGGGACAATCTGTTTCCTTGCCTTTTACAGCTTCTAGTGGCTGTCAGTATTCCCACACTTATGACCCCTTCCTCCATCTTCAAAGTGTGTAGCTCCAATCTCTGCTTCCATCATCACATTGCTTTCTTCTCTTCTGTTGAAAGTAATTACATATCCACTTCTGTCTCCTTTTTATAAGGACATTTGGGATTACATTTAGGGCATACCCAGGTAATCCAGGACAATCTTCTCATCTCAAAATCCTTAATTTGATCATATCTATGAAGCCCATTTTGCCATGTAAGATAAGATTCACAAGTTTCTGGGATTAGGACCCAGATATGGATTATTCAGCCTACCACACCATCCATCCTAGATCTACTCAAATGACAGTCCACTTCATTTCACAAAGGAAAATTTTACCTTAAAAAAGCATCAGTTTCCTAGGTATTTTCTCAAACTTCCAGTTTTCTTCTCAGGTGTAGGTTCCTCTAGCCAACATCTGATCAAAGATGACTCTGATTTCAAGCAAAGCAATGCCCCATTGATCAGTGCATAGAGTGATCTGAACCACAAGAGTATTTGGAACTCTTATTAACCTTCAATTCTGCAGACACACTGTAATTTCTTATGTTTTACCATTTTCACAAAATCTGTACTATATCTTTTCTGCAGTTCTCTGGGAATGCAGCAAAGTCCTCTTAGCCAGTCAAATAATTCCAAACTAGGGGTCTTTAGCACCCCTTCTTTTAAATTTATTCTTTAATAATTTTAAGCAATTTTTACATGAACTCAGAGCATATTCCTGATACAATGATTAAAATTGCCACATTTAGCACCATAGAGAAAAGATCATTGTTCAGAAAACATTCTATTTTACTCTCTCCATCCCAGCCTCTACGGGAAAGTCTTTCTACCAATTGATGTTGAACTTAACCATGTGGCCTCGTTTCAATATGGATATAGGTAGAAAGGACAGTGTATCGGTTCTGAGTTTAAGCTTTTAAATGCTTGTTGTTGCAAGCTACCAAGTATGTGGTTACATAGAATTTTATAGCAATAGTAGATAAACATGGCCACTGATTATTTTTTAGTTATTATAAACCGAGAATAGGTTAAAAAAGCAATTGATCCTGATATTTGATTTTTAATTACTATATGGATAAAAACTATGACATCAAAATGATTCACTTTAATTTTGATCAGCATAATATTTATCATTCCTTAAATTATGTTTATCAAGTTTTCTTATTAATACAAGTTATACCTAAACTAAACTATCAAGCAAACAGCAGGAGATGAAATTATACACACAGTATGATCTTAACTATATAAAAGTATCTGTAGAAAAAATAATAGTGAATTATCTGGCATAACATCTTATCTGAGTACTTTTTTGTTCATTAAATATGATCTACATTATAGAATTTCGCTCTTTACCATATATTATTCTATATTATGTTTGTGATATAGCCAAAATACACAACAACAATTTTTATTCTTAGAGAAAAGAACCCAGAAGTTCATTTAGGAAATTGAACCAGGGATCAAATTGTGAAGTTATGATAAGGATTACGGTGGGGAGCAGGGAGGTATGTGCCCATGATGGATATTAATTTTGAATGAATACATGAGGTTAAGCTTTTAATTTCTTTCTCAGCAATACGCTAGCTAGTTGGGAACAATGTGGTTTTATTTTTTAAAAATCAGGAGTTTTACTTTTTCCTTCTCAGCTGAAAGATGATGATGTACAATAAATTTTCAAATAATAGCAACAAAAGACCTTCAGAGATGTTGTCCTCACAAATTGTACTATGATTTGGCTTTTATTTTTAAACAATTGAGTTTTAAAATATTTATTATAATACACCTAGAGAAAGTAAAAGAGCTGATTTTTCAATCATGATTAATTATATGAGTTTTCCTTTTCTTGCCTAGAAGCAAGGAGTGAAAAACTCTCGCTTATTTCCATGGAGAAGATCAAAGCTCTGAAGTTATCATGCCATATATTTTGAAAATTGAGAAAAGCAGAGGGCAGGAGGAACGGTGTCAAGAAGGCAGCATAAGTGGACTCTGAACTCACCTCCTCCTATAGACACAACAAATTTACAACTACTTTTGGAACAACTACCCCTGACAGAGAACTTAAAAATAGATAAAAAGATCCCTTACAACAAGGGACGGTGCTGACTGAGGTGGAAGAGGCAGAAATTCCTTTCTGGAAGAAAAAACACCACCTTTGCAAGCCGTGGCACTTCACAGCCAGCCAGGAGCAATCTTATAGTATGCAGCCTTTCCGGGAGGAGTAGGGGATCTGAGCAGGGGAGCATTACCACAACAAGCAGCTTTTAGTCTCAGCAAAACCAAGACACGTATCATGATATCTGCCTTGCTGGCTATTAACAACAATGGGGAATACCCCCAGAAAAGCTATCAGACATAAGGGGAATAAAGCTGGCTCTTAAAGGGCCCATTCACAAATTTATCCATGTCAGAAAGCAACCTAAATCACCAGAAGAAAAGGTGCACAGTTCTTTGGTGAAGAGAGACTCACCTGATAGGCCTGGGTGCATCTTGGTGAGAGGTAAGTCCTCTCCAGGGACTGACATATTAGCAGTAGCCATTATTGTGACCTAGTACAGGCATGCTGACACAGACACTGGCTGATACCATTGAAGTTCTTCCACTGCCCTGTTAGCACAGTGGTCTGCCCCACCCACTAAAGCATTGATCTAATCCAGCTCAGCTGGGGCAGACAGGCTGGTCTAGAGACTGGCCCCCCCCCAACAGCAAGCCCTCAGGCAACTTGTGGGCCCACATAGGTGGGGTACCTGGAACCTCTGCAGCCAGGTGAGTGAGTCTGCCACTGCTGGGCAGGGTGTGTGTGAGGGATGGGTGGAGTGTGTGGGGTGAGGAGGAGTGTGTGGGGCCTCTGCAGTGGAGGGACTGGGTCTGCTTCAGCAGGGTGGGGCATGTGCACAGGACAGGACTGTGTTGATGGTGGGTGTGAACCTGTGGACAGTGGGGCTTCTCAGCTGCAACAGAACTGTGCTTCTCAAACCGCCATAAATGGGATTGGCCAATGGGCCCCACCTTCCAAAGCCTGAAACAATTGGGTGCTCCCATGCCTGGGGAGGGTGTCACTCAGCTGCACTGCTGAGAGGCTGACAACAGCAACTGTAAGCCCCTGAGACTCACAACCAGCCATGCTAGGGGCCTACTCACTTAACAGAAAAACTGCAGCAGGAATGTGCTATTAGACTTTTCAGCCAACTGAGCTAGGGATCCCCATGCCCTGCAAAATGAGTGAAGGAACCATACCAGCCACAGGCAGCTGAGCATTACAACCAGCCAGTCAAAGGGACAGCCTGGCCTCCTCATGCACCTGCAGCAAGAGCAACCCTGCCACAACAGAAGGACACGTGTAGCCCACACAGGGGAAACTCCTGAAACATTTGGAACTGGTAACGAGAGGGAAGCACACTGCTGGGCCTCATAAGGCATCTCTTACATAAGATCACCTCTCCAAGATTGTGAGATGTAGCTGACCTACCTAATACATAGAAATAGGCACAGAGAAGAGGCAAAATGAGGAGGCAAGGGAATATGTTCTAAGTAAGGGATCAGAACAAAACCCCAGAAAAAGAACTAAACCAAACAGAAGTAAACAATCTACTGACAAAGAGTTCAAACAAAAAGTCGTAAGGGTGCTTACTGATCTTGGGAGAAGAATGGATGAACTCAGCGAGAACTTCAACAAAGAACTGGAAAATATAAAAAAAAGAACCAATCAGAAATGAAGAATACAATACTGGAAATGAAAAATTCACTAGAGGGACTCAACAGCAGAGTAGATGATACAGAATCATGGATCAGTGAACTGGATGAAAGACTACAGGAAATCACCAAAGCTGATCAGATAAAAGAAAAAAGAACTAAAAAGAATGAGGACAGTCTAAGGGACCTCTAGGACAACATCAGGCACACTAGCATCTGTGTTATAGATGTCCCAGAAGGAGAAAAGAGAGACAAAGAAGCAGAGAATACATTTGAAGAAATAATAGCTGAAAACTTTCCTAACCCAAGGAAGGAAACAGACATCCAGGTACAGGAAGCACAGAGAGCACCAAACAAGACAAACCCAAAGAGGCCCACACCAAGACACATTATAATGAAAGTCTCAAGAATTAAAGACAATCAGAGAATCTTAAAAGTTGCAAGAGAAAGGCAATAAGTAACATACAAAGGAAACCCCATAAGGCTATCAGCTGATTTCTCAGCAGAAACCTTACAGGCTAGAAGGGAGTGGCATGATATCTTTAAAGTGCTGAAAAGAAAAAGCCTATAGCCAAGAATACTTTACTCAGCAAAGTTATCATTCAGAATGGAAAAAGAAATAAAGAGTTTCCCACGAAAGCTAAACTAAAGGAGTTTATCACCAAGAAACTAGCCCTGTAAAAAATGCTAAAGGGCCTTATTTAAGTGGCAAAGAGAAGATCACAAACAGGAATAAGAAAATTATCCAAAAAAGCAATAAAATCAATGGCAAAGGCAAATATACAGTAAAGGTAGCAGATCAACCACTTATGAATTAATATGAAGATCAAATACAAAAGTACTAAAATTATGTCCATGATAAGAGGGTAATAGATACACATGTACACACAAAAAGAGGCTAGATATGATATCAAAAACAAAATGTGGGAGGAAGAGAGTAAAAGAGTAGAGCTTCTAGCAAGAGGTCACACTAAAGAGACCATCAACTTAATACAGACTGTACATGTAGGTTATTATATATATGAACCTCATGATAATCACAAACCAGAAATCCATAATAAATACACAAAAAAATTAAGAGAAAGGAACCCAAACAGAATACTAAAGAAAGCTATCAAACCACAGAGAGCAAGAGAAGAAGAAAGGAAGAGAGAAAAACTACTAAAACACCCAGAAAAAAAAGAAACAAAACGGCAATAAGTACATACTTATCAATAGCTACTTTGAGTGTCAATGGACTAAATGCTCCAATGAAAAGGCATAGAATGGTCGACTGCATTAAAAAAGGGCACATATGTATGCTCCATACAGGAGAGACACTTCAGACCTAAAGACACTCACAAACCAAAAGTGAAGCGATGGAAAAAGATACTCAATGCAAATGGTAATGAAAAGAAAGCAGGGTAGCAATACTAATATCAGCCAAAATAGACTTTAAAACAAAAACTGTAGCAAAAGATAAAGAAGGGCACTACAGAATGATAAAGGAAACAATCCACCAAGGGGATATAACGCTTGTAAATATCTACACACCCCATATAGGAGCACCTAAATATATAGAACAATTATTAACAGACATAAAAGGAGAAATAGCAACACAAAAATAATAGGGGAATTTAACACTCCACTTACACCAATGGATAGATCATCCAAATAGAAGATCAATAGGGAAACATTGGCCTTAAATGACACATTAAATGAGATGAACTTAGTAGATATATATAGAATATTGCATCCAAAAACCACAGAATACACATTCTTTTTGAATACACGTGGAACATTATCCAGGATTGATCACATATTAGGCCAGAAAACAAGTCTCAATAAATTTAAGAAGATTGAAATAATACCAAGAATCTTTTCTGACCACACCGGTATGAAACTAGCAGTCAACTACAGGAAGAAAATCAGAAAAGCCACAAATATGTGGTGGAGACCTAACAACATGCTACTGAACAATGAGTGGGTCGATGAAGCAATCAAAGGAGAAATAAAAAATACCTAGAGACAAATGAAATGAAAATATGGAATGTCAAAATTTATGGGATATAGCAAAAGCAGTTCTAACAGGGAAGTTTATAGCAATACAGGACCACCCCAACTAACAAGAAAAATCTCAAATACACAATCTAGCAATGCACCTAAAGGAACTGGAAAAAGAAGAACAAAACAAGCCAAAATTAGTAGAAGGAAGGAAATAATAAAAATCAGAGCAGAAATAAATGAAATAGAGACTAAAAACAAAATAGAAAAAAATCAATGAAATGAAGAGCTAATATCATTCTCAACAGAGAAAACCTGAAAGATATCCCTCTAAGAAAAGGAACCAGACAAGGTTGCACACTTTCACCACTCTTATTTAACATAGCATTGGAAGTCCTAGCCAAAGCAATCAGACAAGAAAAAGAAAAGAAAGGGATCCGCAGTGGAAAGGAAGAAGTGAAACTGTCACTAATTGCAGGTGACATGATTTTATACATAGAAAACCTTAAAGAATCCACCAAAAAACTTTTAGAAATAATAGATGAATATAGTACATTTGCAGGATACAAAATCAACATACAAAAATCAGTTGCATATCTATACAGTAACAATGAAGTAGCAGAAAAAAAAATTACAAATATTACCTAATTTGTAATTACAACAAAGGAGTAAAATACCTAGGAATAAACCTAGCCAAAGAGGTGAAAGACTTGTACACTGAAAACTATAAAACGTTGGAAGAAATTGAAGAAGAAACAAAGAAATGGAAAGATATTCCATGCTCTTGGATTGGAAGAACTAACATTGTTAAAATGTGCATACTTCCTAAAGCAATCTACAGATTCAATGCAATCCCTGTCAAAGTTCCAACAACATTTTTCACAGAAATAAATAGTTTGTGCCCAGGAAATCCATCCATTCTATTTCACAGAAATAGAAAAAAAATCCTAAAATTTATATGGAATAACAAAGACCCCAAATAGACAAAGGAATCCTGAGAAAGAAGAACAAAGCTCAAGGTATCACATGCCATGATTTCAAAATATACTACAAAGCTATAGTAACCAAAACCACATGGTACTGGCACAAAAACAGACCCATGGATCAATGGAACAGAATAGAGCACCCAGAAATAAACCCACACATCTATGGACAGCTAATTTTCAACAAGGGAGCCCAGAGAAAGGAAAGTCTCTTCAATAAATGCTGCTGGGAAGACTGGACAGGCACATGCAAAAGAATGAAAGTAGACCATTATCTTACACCATACACAAAAATTAACTCAAAATGGATTAAAGACTTGAATGTAAGACCTGAACCCACTAAACTCCTAGAAGAAAACATAGGCAGTACGCTCTTTGACCTCGATCTTAGAAGCATATTTTCAAGTACCATGTTTGACCAGGCAAGGGAAACAAAAGAATAAACAAAGGGGACTATATAAACTAAAAAGCTTCTGCACAGCAAAGGAAACCAGAAACAAAACGAAAAGACAACCTAACCATTGGGAGAAGATATTTTCAAACCATATCTGATAAGGGGTTAATTTTAAAAATATTTAAAGAACTCATACATCTCAACAACAAAAAAATTAACAACCCAATTTAAAAATTGGCAAAAGACCTCAAAAGACATTTCTCCAAAGAAGATGTAGAGATGGTCAACAGGCACATTGAAAGATGTTCAACATCATTAACTATGAGGGAAATGCAAATGAAAACTACAATGAGAAGGCCAGCCTGGTGGTATAGTAGCTGAGTTTGTGCACTCTGCTTCAGTTGTGTGGGGTCCATAGGTCTGGATCCTTGGCACAGACCTAGCACTGCTCAAGCCATGCTATGGCAGCATCTCACATACAAAGTAGAGGAAGATTGGTATGGATCTTAGATCAGGGCCAGTCTTCCTCACAAAAATAAAAAAATAAAAAATATAAAACTACAATGAGATATCACCTGTCTTTCATCAGAATGGCTATAGTTTTACAAGATAGGAAATAACAAGTGTTGGAGAGGATATGGAGAAAAGGGGACTCTCATACGCTACTGGTGGGAATGCAAACTGGTGCAGCCACTACGGAAAACAGCATGGAGATCCCTCAAAAAATTAAGAATAGAGGGGCTAGCCCAGTGGCATAGTGGCTAAGTTCATGTATTCCACTTTGACAGCCCAGGGCCCCCCTGATCGGATCCCAGGCACTGACCTACGCACTGCTTATTACCCCATGGTATGGCAGCCGTCCCATATATAAAGTAGAGGAAGATGGGCACCGATGTTAGCTCAGGGCTAATCTTCCTCAAAAAAAAACAAATTAAGAATAGAACCACTATACAATCCAGCTATTCCACTGCTGGATATTTATCCAAAGAACATGAAAACACAAATATGTAAAGATACAGGCACCCCTATGTTCACTGCAGCATTCTTCACAATAGCCAAGACTTGGAAGCAACCTAGGTGCCCATCAAGGGATGAAGGGATAAAGAAGATGTGGTATTTATACACAATGGAATACTACTCAGCCATAAAAAATGATGAAATACGTTCATTTGCAACAACATAGACGGACCTTGAGGATATTATGCAAGCAAAATAAGTCAGAGGGAGAACGTCAAATACTGTATGATCTCACTCATAAATAGAAGATAAAAACAACAAAAAAATTCGGACAGACAGAGATTGGATTGGTAACCAGAGGGGAAAGGGGGAGGGAGGAGGGTGAAAGGAGTGATTAGGCACATGTGTGCGGTGATGGATTGTAATTAGTCTTTGGATGGTGAAAATGATGCAATCTACACAGAAATTGAAATATAATGATGCATACCTGAAATTTATATAGTGGTATAAACCAATGTTACCACAATAAAAACTAAATAAAGAAAAAGAAGAAAGAAAAGAAGAGGGCTATGTTTTCTGAATGTCCAGGAGGAGAGGACCATTAAGGAAGAAAGGGAATGCATTATCTCAAGCCACAACTTTCCAAAATTATCTTGGAAAGTAATAATTTTCATTCATTAAGGTATATGTACGCATTCCTTCAGCAAGAACTGAGTCGTACCACACAGGAAGACTAGAGGTAAACAGAATAGTGGGGTTCCCGCCCTTGTAAAGCTTAAATTTTTAGTGTTTTAAAAGCTGGTTGCCATTAAGAAGGATGAGAAGGGGAAGGAAATTCTGATTCTGTTGTTGTCCAGGATTTTTTTTTCCACTTGAAAGCAAAAATAAACAAATAAATAAATAAACCACCAGCTAAAACCTTTGGAAACCACTTCAAAGCGGAGTTTTTCTAAATGTGGACAATCACCTATTTTTAACAAAAATTTTCTAAAATTTTATTAAAACTGTAGATTTCTTGGTCACCCCCAGGTCGACTAAATTAGAAACTCAGGGAGGTAGAGACCAGGAATTTCCATCCTTAACAAGCTCATCAATGAGTACAATATCACACTACAATTTGAGAATTTTCAAACATGAAACTTGGAAGGCATTCCACTAAAAGTAGGTTAAATCTGAATTTACAAACTGCAGACCAACTTCGGTGAATTTTTAGTACATAAATGTTTAAAATTAACATCACTTTCCACTGTAATAAAGGAAAAATGTTCGGGAACTATAGGAAGAAGCATGCAAAGCTGCATTGAAGGAAAAGTCAGAGGACAAATAGTGACACTTTCTTCCTTGGAAACATTTACTATGTACAGAATGCAATTCTCCCGAGTAATCTGTACCTTTTATGTATTTTCAATCCAATCAAAATATACTTCTGCATTCCTTTCATACGTAGTTTGGATTTCCTAGATCTATTCTACATCTTGCATTCTTTATCTTTAAATTTCTACCTTTTTCTCTTTCCCTCTGAATTCTAGGATAATTATCAAGCTTGATCAGTCTGCTTAGGCTCCTGTATATCAAGACAACAATCCCAACATTTCAGTGCTTGTAACAAGAAATGATTATTTCTCTTCATGCTGCATGGTCATCACAGTTAGGCTGAGTCTCTGCTCCACATTATTTTTAGAAAAGTACCAGGGCTGAAGGAACAGACCTCATCTAGGACAACTCCATCTTGAGGCAGAGGAGAAGAGAAGACGGTGAGCCATGCCACGTTATGCTTTTAAAGCTCTAGTTCAGATGTGACAATTCCACTTACATTTCACTACCCAAAGTAAAGCAAATGCCCAAGCCTGATGACAGAGGGGTGATGTATAATCTAGTTACACGAAACATAGTCTAGAGGGAGCCCCATGGAGAGAGGAATGGGGAATATTTGGTAGAATAGCAATAATACATCACATTAGACTTGTAGCTCTCTAATTTATGTTTTTGTTTGTTTAGTTTTGTTATGCAATAACCACTGCCTCTAGTGAAACTTTGGTTGAGTTTAATGATCTTTTTTTTAATCTATGGGATATTTTTTCTTGTTCTCAGAATTGTTTATGATACTCTGATCTTTAAAACTTACTAATAATAACATTTTTTAAAATGTCTGTTTTCTTGAGTGTCATTTTTCCAGTTGCTTAGATTAGTCATTGCACAAACTTATAGTTGATGGGACCTATTGATAGCTACAGTAGACTCATTCAGAGAATATTCAAGTCATGGTTTGATTAATTCAATCTGTGGCCCTCGTTGGTGGAAGTGTGGGGGGACAGGGTGGAATCCTTTCCCTTACTCCCCTAGTGGGCTCTTCTTCTCACCTATCCCCCTCAAAAGTCCACTTGCTGTCATATGTCCTATTTATTTCCGAGTGTATTACATGTTTTTGGTGTAAGTGTCACTCTTCTTGTGCTTTATTGACTGTATAGAATTTTTCCCTGTTACATTGATAGGGTCATTTCAGCAAGACATTGCAAGTGGGAGGGAGACAAAAGGGTAAGCTGTAGTCACAGCATTGACCATCTTCTTAGATAATCAATGAAATGAACATTCAATAATCTTAGATATTCAATGAAATGAACATTCAAGAAGCCAAACAAAAAATTCTCAAAGTGAAGCAAAGAAAGTAAGAAGAAAACCTTATGATTGATATATAAAATTAGTTTTTATCTTTGACAAGACCAACAAAATGTGTAAAGTCAAGGAAGTCTGATGAATAAAAAATGAAAGGAAACAGAAATACACACCTTTTTGGAATAATAAAATAGGCATATTCTCCGATGTGGAGAAAAAATTTAATTCTATGTTATTTAAAATATTTAATAACATTGGAAAAGATAGAAAGCATTTCAATTTGTTTTACTAGACCAGCATAACCCCCATAATAAAACTTGTCAAATAGAGAACTAAGAAATAATCTCAGACCAATCTTTCCACTAAATATAGAGACACATGAAATGATTAAAATTGTAGGCTTGGAAGTTAAATACATCTATATTTAAATACATGCTCTATTTTCAAGAAATATTTTATGACTTGGACACTTAAGTATTCTAAATCCTTCCTCTAATGGGGGATTATACTACCTATCTTAGGAATCACTCGGACAGCTGTACACTTTAAATATCTTACAATTTTATTTGTCAATTATACCTCAATGAAGCCAAAAAATTTAAAAATCAAAAAAATAACTGTGAGGATTAAAAAGTGATGTAAATAAGTTCTAAAACATACTATGCATTTAGCTTGTGGCTGCTAACGCTTGGTAATGGATGATGATGGGGGGGTGGAATTGCTGTAACATCAAAAACAAAATTTTAGGCAACTGAATCCTGGAGTATGTTATAAAGTAAATTAAAAATTTTATAAATTAATAAATTTATTAAATTTTATTCCAGAAGTGCAACGGGAGTTCAGCATTAGAAATATATTTATTTAATTCACCATATTATAGGTAAAAGAAGAGAAAATGCACGAACATCTCAATAAACGCTGGATAATTGTTTGATAAATTTTAACATTCGCCCGTAATTTAAAAGAAATTCTAGGAAAACTCAGAATAGAAAGCTACTTATTCAGTACGATTTAAAAATAGCTATCTGAAATCATTGGAAAATATTGTCTGTATCTTAAAGCATTCTCATTAAAGTCAGGATGAAAAGCAAAAACCTAGCATCACTGTAATTATTTTGTATTTTTCTAGAACTTATAATTAATGCCTCAAAGGAAAAAATGTAATAATAAAATGGAAGGGTCAAAATCCTCGTGGTTTTCAAATAACATGATTGCTTACCTAGAAGAAACTAAAAATATCAGATTGACATGTATTAGAACGGATAAGAAAATTACATTAAGGTCATATTTGGGCAAATTCACAAGGATATGAGTTTAAGAGACTCATTGTAAAATTTAGCAAATAGCAAAATAATATGTCAACCTAAAATCTTATTAATAAATGACTAACTAAATAAAATATTGTCATACCATGGAATACCAGCTTGCCTTAAAAATAATGGGCCAACCTTATTTTGTCAAAAAACATACTTGTTTTTTCAGAATTTTCAGGTGTTTTTGTAATAAGCACGTATATATTACTTTTAGAATCAGAAAACCAGAACTTAGCTATTTATTTATACTAATTTTGGTGAAAACATATAAAAATATATCCTCTCACTAAAGGGTAAATTTGTTAAATCATCCTGAGGGTAAGATGGTCTATATTTATTAAAAGTCTTAAAGATGTTCATACTTAAAGGATAATTGCCCCTTTAAGAAACGGTCTTAAGGAAGCAATAAGAGATGTGAAAAAACTGCACATCAGGGATGCTCAGCGTTTACTGAGAGAAAAACTGGACAGGCTGACAATAGCTCACATACTTCGAGCTCTTGCACTCGCTGTGCGAGATACTTCTGTGCCCAGCCTGGCAGTGAGCAGCGCCCTGGTGAGTGTGGAGAGCTGGACGGTTTTTGTGCAGTCCTACCTCTTCTAGATGCGAAAGCTTGTCTTTTATGTCACCACCTGCCCTCTAGGGATCCAAGGCCTGAAGGATCCTGAATGTTCCATGCTGCCCAACAGGTTGTTGGTCATACTGGCTAGATTACATGGGGCACTGACAGGGAGACTGAGCACTCTCGCGCGCAATGAGTCACTACCAGAAGGATGGTCCATGGGGGCGTTGCCGCGCACCATCTATTGCTTATCCTCAGCGCACAGTAATGCAGAGGACAGGGGTCCCCGAGGCAACTCCACACAGGTGACTGGGCCTGGGGATGCAAGGGACTCTCAGATGGTCTCTCCTCTCCTTTTCCTTTTTATCCAATATTTTACCCATTTTGGAAGTCAGAGCAAATCTTTACAAGTATATATACAGATTTGTCTTTCTTCTACTCCGACCGGGAATGCTGGAACTTTAATTTTCAATTATCTGCAGCCTTTGTTTTCTGGCACGGTAGTGAGTGAAATGTGTCAATCACTCTGCGGTGGGAGGGGCCGCTGTGGAATGAAAGCGAAGATGCTCAAGGAGGGCAGAAGGAAGGATGGAGAGCAAGCATATGATTTACAACTTGAAATGCTACCTCAGTGCGCAACCATTACTTTATTTAACCTTCACAAGAAACCTTATGTAGACAGTATGTAGTCGTATTTGCTTATAAACAGTATATAGACATTTTCGTCATTTTCATTTTGTAGATGAGGAAAATGAAGCTTAAGGAAGTCAAGACAAGTGTTTAGAGTCACACACTCTGTAAGTAACAGACCCAGGATTTCAAACTCAGGCTGTTGAATCTCAAAGCCCATGAATTTAATCCCTAACCCATACTGAAAAAAAAAAAGGTCAAAATATAGGTTATTGAAAATATACTTTATAAATAAAAATTTTAAAATTATTATATCTCACCTAGCCATAACAGATAAGTTCTTAGAAGACAGTTTAACTGCACAGGGATATGTCACAATAGATAAAATGAAAATTAGATCAATAGTTTTTAAATAAATTATAACATACACATACTAAAAACACTGGAAACATACTGTGAAAGGTTAATACTGGTGGGATTGTAGGTGGTTTTTATTTTCTTTTTTCTATATTTTTAAATTTCTATAATACACATTAATATTTGTACACTGGGAAACGATAATAAAAGAACTGCCCACATGTGCTTCTGCGCTAGCTCCTATGAAAATGTCAATGTAAGGCAGAGCAAAGAATTAGACCTTTCACTTGGGAGGATGCATTTTCAAATGGCAAATAAGGGAGCTGCAGGAAGAATCTTAGAATTATTGGAAGTGAGATCTTCAAGGCACCTTAGAGATCATTGCATTCATCATCTTCATTTTGCAGATGAGGAAACTGAGAGAGAAGAGTAGGAGAAGAAAATCAGCGTCTTTGACCCAATAAATCGCCATCCTCTGAACAGAATTGAGAATGGACATTAATTCCTTAAAAGGTGTTCTCTCTCTTGCCCTCCAAAAAAAATCAATGCCTTATAAAAATGTGATCTTTGGCCTCTGCACTGAGTGCAGAATTTAACTAGCATAGAAAAAAATGTGTTTGGCAGAATTCACCTTCTTTTTAAAAGAGACAGAGATAAAAAATCAGATGCTCTTCCATCCCTTCCATTGGATGCTGTGTTGCTCTTGCTTCCATTAGCTGAGAAAAAAGGCACTTTGGAGGACATTTTCTTTCTTTCATGTGTGTGTTATTTATGATTATGAAAACATCAGATATCCATTGTAGAAAATGCTGAAAATAATATAGAAAATCCTAATCATGCATTGTATTGCCACTCCAAAACAATAATAGTTAACATTTAACATATAGCTCCAGATTTCTCCCTTCTCTCTTTCCCCTTTTCTCTTCTCTTTCAATAGTTTTTTTAAAAAATAAGTTCTTTGTTAGTTCACTGAAAAATAAGATGTTCCCTGACACATCTACCCAGGTCTGACCTCTCTGAGTATCCCTTGGCACACACAGGCAAGATCTCGTGGGAACTGAGGTGATTTCAATTGCTGTTCAAAAACATTCACCCCCCTGGTCCCAACCACAACCTCTATGGGAATAAGAACTTCCAGCACTTGGTTTGCTCTGACCAATGAGACGTTAGCACACGTGATGCAAACAAAAACTTGAAATGTGCTTGCATGGGTAGGCTTGTCCTCTCCCACCTATTCCATCTCCATGAGAAAAGGTTCCCTCAAGTGGCTGCTATCCCTTCTGCCTGGAGCCCAGAGAAGAACAGTGATGCCCCAGGGAACCCATGCAGCTGAGGCTAGAAGCAGAGACCCCAACTGAGAGAAAGAATGATTGTTGTTCTAAGCCACTGAGCATTGGTATTCAGGGACCACACACAGAAGGTACCTCAAGGCGGGTGCCACTACGTATGCTAACCAGGATCCCTGTTGACGGGCATCTTCATGTCAAGAAGGAAATTTTCTTTTCTTAAAGTCTCCTTGACCTTTTTGGAATGGGTGGTACTCATCTCAATATACAACTGCCCCCTACCAGGCTGGACCAGTTAGGGATATATTCTTCCTCTCTTTTCCCTGGGGTACCATGGTGGTTCGATGAAAGTTTAATTTTTCATGGTAGTAACTTTTTTTAACCTGACTTTCCTCACGTCATTTATCCCTTTTATGGAGACGGTTTATAATACATCTTCATCTTTTTACTCTATTTTGATTTATTACTGTCTCGTTGTGTCCATTTGAAGCAGTGAGCCTGAACTCCAACAGGCAAGACTGATGTGAAGGAAAAATAGTGGCAGAGTCTCTGAGACCTGAAGGAAAGAAGTCCAGTGAATACACAGTAGATGGGAAAGCAGGCTGAACCCCTAGTGCCCGTGAGAAGGAAGAGAAACTCAGACGGACATAGACTGAGGAGTAGGCATTCCATCGGAGGGTCCAGGCTCTGATAGATCATCAGCTTCCATGAGCCCACTCATGGGCATCTGGTATTTGGGGTTTTTTTTTTTACCCTTCCAGACTACCTCTTTCTTTCAGTTAATGCACCCCAATCTCTTTTAGGAACTGATTCCACTTCCCTATTGCATGTAATCTTGGCAGGATTGAACCAACAAAATCCAGCCTCCTCTATCCAAGTGTTGAGGATGCAACCCAAACTTGGACAGTGGGATCCACTTAAGACTTTAAATCTTGCCCACAGCAACCCCAAGAAGGTAAACTCTCAGAGATGATTCATCCTGAAATACTGAGAAATTGTCCGTTAATTTCCATTTCCTAGACTTCCGGAGCTGCAGACATCCATATCCTTCCAAAGGACTTCTGCAAAGTTTTCCCTTCAGTTCAAGAAATTCTAATTAATTCTCTGGTTTTTCTCATTAGTCTTCCAGTTTCTGGTGTTGCCCATGAAAGAAAGTTAACCAATATAGCACAGATTTGCAAAAGGCCTGTGTTGACACTTGAGCTGGAATTGCCCTTATTGCATTTTGCATTTTTAAAAAAATTTCTGCTGTGAAAAGAATTTTATCCTAGGTTTTTATGATTATATAATACATTCTTATAGTAAACATTTTGGATAATTCATCGAAAGTAAAAATGAAAATGAAAGCTCCTGAAATCCCATCTGAGATCCTGAGCACCGCTAGCATTGCTTTGACCGTCTCTTCCTGAGTCTGTGTGATTTAACATGAGTGGGATTGTATTGTATGTGCTGTTTCTATGGTGAATAACACCTTAATGCAGTATTTGCTGTTTGTTTTTGCTTATCCCTCCTTCTCCTCCCATCTGTCACTGCCAACATAACCCACCTAATATCTTTTCATATCTTTCCCTCTGTTTAGATAATCATATAACCATATATTGTACATACAACTGCATATAGATCCTTTTTCTATTGTTTTAGAAAAATGGGATCACATTACTGCGTTTTGCTTCTTTCACTTCACCCTGAACTGAAATCTATCCAAGTTAACTTATTTCCACAGTCAATGAGCATTCAATTTTGTGGACAAGTCAACATTTATTCAACCATTCCCATATTGATAGGTATTTTTTTTCAGTCATTCTTTTTCAGTCACTAGATTAATGAAGCAATAAACATTGCTATGAAAATTAGGAGAGAATTATAAATTATTTTTTATCATTTATAAAATCATTTTAATATTAGGAGAAACGATGAAAATTATTTTTGCTGATAATATGATTGTATGCCTAGAGAACCCAAATGATTTTAGCAAAAAAGTAATTAAATGAATGAAAGTACCTGATAAGGTGACTGAATACAAAAGACATCTACAAAATCAATAGTTTCTTTCTTTGCTAGACGTAAGTGGAGGAGGAATAATCAATTCACAGTAGCAACTAAATGAAATAAATTTTTTAGGAATAAATTTGAAAATAAAACGTATTGTACCTGCAATATGAAAATTACTAGATCTTAAAGGACACAAAATAAATAAATGGAACATTGTATATTTTTGGATGTAAGATTTAATATCATAAAAGCACGATTTCTCCCATAATTAATATAAAACATATAAGTATATTTGATTCCATTCCAATGTTGTGGTTGTTGTTCTTTTGAAACAAGATAAAATGATACGTGAGAAAATATGAAAAAGATAGTCAAATAGTAGTCAAGAAAAACGTATAAAGAAGACTAATGAGAGGGATTCTTCTTAGAAGATGTCAAAAGGCATTATAAAGTCACTTTTCACAAAGCAAGATGATGCTGACATACTTTTCCCTAATCCTCTTGCTGAGTACAGCTAAACACGTGGACATTATATAGAAAACGAATATATGTGGCAACTCTGAAAGTTGGAGAAAAGAAGCTAGAAGGATTAGGGACCTTGGGATCCAAAGAATAACACAGGGGTAAGCTCCCTGTGTTTTCTTTTGCTACACATACCGCAGACTTGGAGCTGAAAGAGCTAGCCACCCAGAAATTCCAACAAACATAGACCAAGAAAAAGGAAAAAAAGAAAAGCCTATTCTTTCTAGCCAAAGGAGCAGGAAAGAGAAAGCCTAGCAAAGCAAAAAAGTATTAGATAGTAACTGCTCTACTCTCAGCAAACACCACAGAAAAATCCTGTTGCCCCATCCCAACGTCTGCCAAGGAAGGGAAAGTAGAGTAGACAGCCCGGATTTCCTCCAGGCTGTGAAGGAGGCACCCCAATCTCCCCCACCACCACCCCCACCGCCATCATGGTTGTCAGAAAAGCTGAGTAGGAAGCCAGTACTGTCATCCATGCT
Source organism: Equus przewalskii (assembly GCF_037783145.1). Taxonomy (NCBI): domain Eukaryota; kingdom Metazoa; phylum Chordata; class Mammalia; order Perissodactyla; family Equidae; genus Equus; species Equus przewalskii. The sequence goes on from NC_091831.1 coordinate 85,449,917, forward strand.
GGTTGCAGTGACCCGTCACCCTACCTGTGGTGTCAGTGGAGACCTTGTGGGAACCCTGATCTTTCACCCCCACTGGGCAGTAAAGAGGCATCCTTTCTACTTCCCACTGGGAGGCCTAGTGGAGAGACAGGACATTGTCACTGCTGAGTGACAATGAGGCCACCATCCTGTAGTGTCAGTGGGAGACATATAGGGAGCATTAGGAGGCATTTGTACCCCTCCCAGCCAGGATCCAAGGGCTAGTGAGGGGTTGGAACCCCCAGCCTCACATAGCAGTAATGCGGAGCCCCACCCCACCTGACTCCAGGTGTTAACAGAACCTGAGTGGAGAGCCTGGACTTCTACCCCAACCTGGCAGCAACCAGACTCTGCACTCCCTTCCCTTGCTAGAGCAATGCCAGACAAAGCCAACTAAAAACAGAAGCTTAACTAAGAGGAAGAGTCTCATAACGTAATACCCTAAATTTCCAGGTCTCACCTGAAAATCACTTGTCATATCGAGAACCAGGAAAATCACAAATTGAACGAACCAGGAAATCAACACCAAGATAGCAGAGATATTAGAATCGCCTGCCAATGATTGTAACACAGCCGTTATAAAAATGCTTCAGTGAGCAATTATGAAAAACTTCAGAAAAAAATGAAAGAAACAGAAAGTCTCAACAAAGAAATAGAAGATGTAAAGAGTCAATGAGTGGAAATTTTAGAACAGAAAATACAATCACTGAAATTAAAAACTGAATGCATGGACTCAACAGAAGAATGGAGGGAACAGGGGAAACAATCAGTGAACTGCATTGGAAGACAGAGCAGTAGACAATCTGAAAACAGAGAGAAAATAGATGGAAAAAATTAGTGGAACCTCAGGGATCTGTAGGACTATAACAAAATATCTAACATTCCTGTTATCAAAGTCCCTGAAGGAAAGAGAAGAAGGGAAGGTTTGAAAAAATACTAGAAATACTAATGGCTAAAAAAAATCCCTAAATTTGGTAAAAGACATAAAACTACAGATTCAGGAAGCTGCGAAAAATCTCAACTAGGATAAACTCAAAAACTCAGAGCAAGACACATCCCACTCAATCTTCTGAAAACTAAGACAAAGAAAAAATTTTGAAAGCAGCAGGAGATATGACATCTTACCTGTAGGGGAAAATCAACTCAAATGACAGTGGATTTATCATCAGAAACTATGGAGGCGAGAAGGAAGTGGCACATTTTTCAAGCGCAGAAAGAAAATAATAGTCAACTCAGTATCATACACCCACTGAAAATATCCTTCTGGAAGGAAGAGAAAATCAGGATATTTACAGATAAAGAAAAGCTAAGAGAATTTGTCACCAGCAGACCTACCCATAAGAATGGCTAAAGGAAGTTCTCTGAACCGAAAGGAAATGATAAAAGAAGGAATATTGGAAGATTAAGAAAGAAAAAATAATATGGTAAGCAAAAATTACAAGTAAATACATTATGTTTGACAGTTGAAGCAAAAATTATTACACCTTCTGATGTGGCTCTAAATGTAAGTAGATGAAATATTTAAGACAATTATATTATACAAAGGTGAGAATAAAAAATATAAAAAGAGGTAAAGTTTCTAGACTTCACTCAAACTGGTAAAATGATGAAATAAGTAGACTATGATGATATGTATATATGGTAATACCTAGAGTGACCACTAAAAAAGATATATGAAGATGTACACTCAAAAACGCTATAAAAATAGAATGCTAAAATATGTTAATATGATCCACAGGAAGCCAATAACCACGGGAAAAGATGTCCAATATCATTAGTCACTAGATAAATGCAAATTAAAATCATAAGAGATGTCATTAAACAATATCAGAATGCCTAAAATAAAGAATAGTTGACAACACCAAATGCTGGCAAGGATGTGGAGAAACTGGACCATTCATGGTAGAAATGTCAAATGGTACAGCCCCTCTAGAATACAGTTTGGCAGTTGAAAAAAAAACAAAACTAAAGATGTGACTGCTTATACAACTTAGCAATCATACTTCTGGGCATCTACCCCAGAGAAATGAAAACTTATATTCACACAAAAGCCTGTACATGAATGTTTATGGCAGCTTTATTCATTTTAGCTAAAAACTGGAAATAACTCTATTCCTTTAAAGGGTGAATTGTTAAACTGTGGTACACCCACACCATGGACTGCTATATGGCAATGAAAAGGAAAGAACGATTGATACATACAAGCACCTGGATGAATCTCCAGGGAATTGTGCTGAATGAAAAAACCAATCACAAAAAGTTACAATCTGAATCATTCCATTTATATAACATTCTCAAAATGACAAAATTATAGAAATAGAGAACAGATTAGTGGTGGCCAGAGGTTAAGGAGGAGGTAGGAATGGGAGGGAAGTGGATATGGCTATATAAGGACAATATGAGGGATCCTTGTGGTGATGAAAGTGTCTGTATATTGATTGTTTCAGGACCAATACCTTGGTCATGATATTGCACTATAATTTTGGAAGATGTCACCATTGGAGGAAACTGGGAAAAGTACAGGAAATGTCTCTGTATTATTTCATACAACTGCATGTGAGCCTACCATTACCTCAGAATAAAAATTTGTATTAAAAAAACTTAAAAGGACATGGTCTTCCCCTATGAACTTCCCTGCTTTCTAGACTTGGAAAGACCCTGTGAAAACATGACTACCCTAAGGGCTTGAAAGCAGAGGAGGGGGTGCGGGATAAACAACAAGATGCATCTCTTCCCCCTTGTCCTTTTTCTCACACTCTTGCCATCACTGGGGACAGTCAGATCTTTCTGGTTTTGTTTTTGATATTGTCCATTTGATAGGAAATCCGTGGTATCACATGGTTGTAATTTGCACTTCTATGACTACTAGAAAAGTTCATTTCGATTTGAGTAATTACAGACCAAATTTGGCCGAAGTTGGGTTTCTTTGTTAGGAGAGTTCTTTGAAAGGCTCTTTGAGCTTCTGGTGTGTTGCTTCCAGCCAGCCCATGAAGTAGCAAGCTCAGCCAAAGACCTTGTCAAGTCATATCTTTCAACCAAGATGGGCCTGGGGAAATTGGCCACCTGGACATAGGTGCTCCACCCATCCCTCTCCACTATAGTATTCAGGTTCTACCTTACATTCTGCCTCAGCAAGTTTGAAGCACAAGGCTGGGAAAGGTAGGCACCTCAAATTTGACACTGGCAAAGCAGTGATGCAGGACATCTTCTCCATGCCAGGCAGAGAATGTGCAGTTAGAGCTAGTTGGAAAAGACCTGGCTGGAGCTGTATGTTGTGGGGTATGCAGGAGGCAATCAGGAGCTTCCTGCACCCCAATGTTCTTCTCTTTCCCACAGCCTAGTCTATCTCTCTGTAGCTTGGGGACCAGCTTTTTCAGCTCTACAAGGCTGTACGTTATTCAACTCCCAGTTGATTTGGATTACAGCCTTCAGACACTGTCTCAGCTCTCCTGCCTGAGGCCTCTCTGTTTCTCCTCAGGGCAGATCGAAAAGTAAGCACCTCACTTTCTTGTAGGGTCTTGTGGTAGCTTGCCCCTAAACTGGTCTATCAGTAAACCATACCTCTGGGTGTTCTCACCCTTGTATAGTCCTCTCCTCTAGACTCTGAGCTGTCCATTTCACCTTATACCTGGGCCTTTTGAATGCTTGGAACATTCCCCCTTAAAACCCAGCTGCTATACCTTGAGAAGCTCAAGCCACCTTGAGAGATCACCTGAAGGCACTCTGGGCAACAGCCCCACTGAGGTCCCAGGGAGCAACCAGCATCCCTGTGATGAGCTGTCTGAATGTCCAAACCACTGCACCTTCAGATGACTGCAGAAGCTCAGAGTGCAACATGATAGTCCCTAAGCAAGAGCCACCAGGCAGAGCCCAGGCGACCGGCGGAACCATGACAGATCATAAGAAACATGAGTTTTAAGCCATTGAGTTTTGGAGTGGTTTGATCCATACCATTAGACAACTGGAACAGGCCTTGTTAAAGGCTGAGAGAAATGGCCAAATTCAACATCCTGACTTTTATCTAATGTGACAACCTTAAAAGATGAGTGGTCTGAATCTCAAAAACCAACACATGACACTTCAACCAGTTAATACCTTACTACATAACAGGGTGTGCTAATCCCACTGTCTGAAATAGAGGGCTTCCCCATCACTACCCCTCTCAACACATCAGCTCAGTCAACTTCATATCAGCGTCAGCATCTCCAATTCCTGCCTCCTGGTCCCAAATCCTACATTTGGGTCTTTCAGTTGAAAGGAAGAGAAGACTCGTTCCAAAATGGCTTAAGCAATAGTGGACACTTAGTGATTCACATAAGTTAAAAGGGCAGACTTAGAGATCTCTGGCTCCAGGAAGAACTTGATGCTGGACCCACAAGATATCACTCCTGTTTTCCTAGGATCCATTTGCTCTTTAAGTCCTCACGGTGGGCTGTCATAGCTTCAGACTTACCCTCATGTCCTCAGCAGCTACGAGTGTCACATAGTAACAAAGGTTATAACTAGATTTCAATCCTGGCCCTACCATTCACTAACTGTGTGACCTTCAGCAAGGGAAAAAAGCTTGGGCTTTAAATTCCTCTTCTGTAAAATGGGGGCAATAATGATATCCACCTCATAGGTAGTATAAAATAAGGAAATTAAATGCTGTGAGTAATAAATGAGGAAATACACATAAAGCACTTAAAACTGTGTGCATGATTGAGTCAGAGCCCTACAAGTATTAATACTGTTGTTGGTGGTAGTAATAGTAAGAGTGGTAGCAGCAGCAGCAGTAGTAGTAGCAGCAAGAGTAGCATTCTCTGCTACCATCCAAGCACAGCAGAGAAAAGACAATGTTCCAGCATCCCATGAGGTTCCTTGGCTCCCTTTGGGTTCCATGAATACATCACAGGGTCCCAAAGCTGGGATGTACTGAGTAGCTCAAGGTGCTCAGAGCCCACACCTGATGCCAGGATGGGGTCAGTCCTGCAAGGCTTGGAAAGAGGAGCTCAGCCAGGGAGAGAAGGCGGGGTAAGGGATTCCAGGAAGGCAGTAGACATCCCCTAGTAAGAGAAACTCAGAACTCAGGCCTCATGGCCATATTACTGGGCCCACCTTGGGAATGACTTCTCACCTTCTCCCAAAGGCCACTCACGAGAAAGATAAGCTTAATCAGTCTGATTTAGAGGAAGAGACTTTCTCACACTCCTCTGAGCATCTCTCTGTGCGTAGACTATGCTCTTAGCAGAGATGGTACATTGATGGAGCAACAGGGGAGACTGTCATTTCTGCTCCACTCTCACTGACCCCTTCTCCCCACGCTAGAAGCTTCCCACACCTGCTTCAGAGGGAACCCTGCATTCTGAGGTCTCTGCTGGGACCACACACATCCCCCGTGTGGGACCTTCCTTCTGGGGTGTGAAAGGAACGCACCTAAGTACTAAATTCTCCAAGTGGTAGACTTCAAATCTTGCCAACTACAGGAAGTCGTTCTCACAGTGGGTCCAGGTGGATTTGTATTTTTCAGAGCAAAACTGTTTCATGCAATCTGCAACCCATAAATCCCCTCCCTATAGTGCGAGGAGAAAATGTCACACTACGAATGATACATGTTGTTTCTTGGTCTCAATAAAACATTTGTCTCTCTCGTACATAATTAATTGTTAATTGAAAGTATGATGAATTATAGCTGCCTATAATTAATTTACTGAGAGACTTCAGTGAAATACGACTCTGAGCCTTTCTCCAGACCTATTTTTGTTTTAGAAAGCAGAGGAGGCAGAATTGGATCCTGTGCAAATTCTTCTGTGGCCCGCGGTGTTTTAAACATGACAGATTGGTAAGGTGGAGTGGGGTGGGGAGGGGGAAGGTGTGGATGGTAGCTTAATAAAAGGATGGCCTCACTGGGGACAATATCTGGCATTTGGGTTATCCATCTCTCCTGGCACAAGGGTGAGTGGCTCTTCAATTCTGAAGGATGAAACCAGCCATTCGGGCAGCCGTGCAGGGCCCAGGATGGAGCAGAGAACTTGCTTCAGGCTCCAGGCGGAAGTCTTCAACTGGGCTGTCTTCAGGTTAGAGAAGGAGCAGTCCCATGAGGGCAGGGTCAATCTGATCTTGCCTGGATATCAGATTTGGATGGGAAGGTAGTTTAGCCCCAGAGTGGGAGTTATCTAAAGGGACTCCACTTTGATCCAAAGGGACTGCAGAGAGCAGAACAAATGCCCCTGGAGACAAATGCCCCACTGTGTGGGGTTGACACCTGAGGTCCTGTGAGTTTATTTTATAACATCTCACAAAGGGCCTCAGAAGGATAATCACTCAGTATTTCTAGGTTACCCTAGCCAGACAGCTGCTCACCTCTGCCTGCACTACCTCTAGTGGCACAGACCTGACCATCTGCCCCAGTAGCTTACCTTACTCTCCGAACTTCCCAACAGGGAGCCGTGCCCAGGAGCAGGGAGGCAACTAATTTTCCCCATAGTTTATCAATAGCAGTATAATTAAAATTTCCTTTGATCTTTCAAGCCATCAATTTTTTTTTCTTTTAAGATTTTATTCTTTCCTTTTTCTCCCCAAAGCCCCCTGGTACATAGTTGTATATTCTTCGTTGTCAGTCCTTCTAGTCGTGGCATGTGGGATGCTGCCTCAGCGTGGTTTGATGAGCAGTGCCATGTCCCCGCCCAGGATTCGAACCAACGAAATACTGGGCCGCCTGCAGCGGAGCGCACAAACTTAACCACTCGGCCATGGGGCCAGCCCCCATCAATGTCTATTTTTACCCCCACGTTGCCTGCATGTTCATTAGGTCTTTAATTTATGAAGCTACTTGCATGGTCAGTTCCATTCACTAGTCACTTTCTTCCCAGGCTCACCGTCCATTCTCACACCTCCTCGTTTCTATCCAAATGCCCCTCCAGGCCTCACATCCATCCCCCATCAACACCAGCTCCTCCCCAACTGCACCCAGCACTCCTGTCTCCACTTCCCCATCCTCACCTCTTTTGCCCTATCCTCCCCCACCCTCCATCACACTTTTCTCTCATCCTCAGTGCTTTTCTCATCTTCACTTCAGTTTCCACCCACTCTGCCCCAGTAGTCTTTCCCAGCCTCACATCCAACTCCCACCTTCACGCTAGCTCCCTCGGCTTCTTCCTTCGTCCTCACACTGTTCCTCATCCTTACATCAGTTTTCTATGGAACAGTCACTCCCCACCCCCAAACTCTACCATATCACCTCACGTGGAATGATTTTACTCCTTCTCTGTCTAAGTGGAGATAGATACTCTCCACTCTCGCTCCACCCAGAGTTTTCTCTGCCTAAATGTCTAAAGCTTGGAGACTGGTTCCTACCCTGTTATCAGTGACCACATGAGGAAACAAGTAGCATCTTGACTTGTGTGGGGTGTGGGACAAACTGGGGTCATCCCTGCCGTCCCAGGCCCCATCTTTCCAGGTGATTCCTGGGACATCTGGGAGGCAGAAAAAGATGCCTGTGTCATCTTTCAGTACCCTTACAGTCCTCAGAAAGGCCCTGGATGATGAAGAATGAATCAGATGATCCTTATGGGCGAATAACAACCCTGAAGATCCTTGGTTTTGTCTTATTTTTGAGAGAAACTGACTATTTGCCTTTACCTTCTTAAGCAGGAAGCCTTCTGATCATCAATAATCACAGTTCATGCAAAGCACAAGAATTATGATATTTCCACCCTGCAAAAGTCAGAAACAAGAAGAAGCGTCTGAGTGAGAAAAATTTGAGCCAGGTGGCTTGAAAGAAGGAGAAATGATAAACAGCCTTGAAAACTTCTGGTTCAAAATGACGGCTGGCAGCAGCTCCCAGCACAAGCTCTTCCAACCTCTCACAAAAAAACCAGATGAGAACACAGGGAAAACGTGAGAATACAGCACCATAAATGAAGCCACGCAGATCTCTGCTAGACTGAGAAGAATGGACTCTAATTTTGATGCCGATAAGCTGACTTGGGAAAGTCCCACTAAGGTTTTCATCTAAGGAAAACCCTGCTTTAATGTTACAAAAGAGATACCCATCTTCCAAACCATCAGAAGAAAATGAGTGCCTCCTCCATCATTTGTTGTCTGATTCACAGACCCGAGTACAACCAGAAAACTGGGAAACAAACCAACTCTTTCCACAGAAAATGGTGCACTGTAAACTAGGCTGAACACTGATCCAGTTTTCCTTTACCCAGACAGGTATTTTTAACATAGAGGTAAAAAAATGCAAATTCCAAGAAAATATTGAAGGGAAATCATAGCTAAAGAAAACTGATATTTCCAGTGCATTCTGAGAAATGCAGTACCTAAAGTGACGTGTGGTAAATAAGGGCTGGGATTCAAAAGACATTATAATCAAAGCTTGCTGAAATTGTAGTTTTCATTGCTTCATCGTGCAAGGCACTGAGGGTTGGAGCAATGAATCCGTTCAGTAGAGAAGAGAAACACCAGATAAGAATGTTGACCTGAGCATCCCAACCTCATTCTAGCCATAGATCTAAGATGGCCATTCAGGGACCCACTCACCATCCAAGTGCAACCCACTCACCTGGCCAGTTTGCCCCCTCTGTTCTACAAAGCTTGCTACTATCAAATGTCACTTGAGAGATACCAGAAAATGATAAATTATATGGGATATATTATATCCCAGGACTCACTATCACCTTTCTTTTGTCAGAATCTGCTCCTGGAATAGAACATGTATTACTTGTGATATCCATGCCTCTCAGCATAAATGTACCTCTGGCAGACCCATGCCTTACTCCTTGCCAAATGGAATGCGTGGAATTTGCCTCTGACCTGTTACAGCTAGATGATGTAGATTGTTGGGAACACCAAAGGGAACAACACTGTTGCCATCTCAAAGATGATCTCCTACTGCGTAACCTACAGAAGAGAAAAGGTATGAGAACAGAAACATCCCGCTCAGCTCAGGCATCGGGGCTGAGCCTGCATGTTGGATGCACGGTCATATGTCTGCTGTGCTCTTAACCGCAATAGAACTTGTCGCTGATCTTATAGGCAATGAGGAAGAAAGGTTAAAACAATCTGAAATAAGAAAATAAACAAGAGAGCTATACTATAAAGGCTACTATTTTTAAAAAGGGCCTCGCTATTGAGATCCTCATTAAGGTCTGGAACCCTGTCCCACAGCAGCCCCAGGGAGACCGTGCAACATCAAGGATGATCACATTACTAAGTCATCACAGAAACCAAACTCTGTCTAAACCTGGGGGCAGGGGTTACTCCTACAACCAGAATAAGAAGAAATGGTGCCAATGGAGGGATCATGTGATAATTAGTAGGGATCAGAGAGCCTCAGACCCTGGAGAGACCCCATGGCTCTTGAACAGAAAGACTTCCTATTGGGAAGCCAAACTGGATCCCTGAGAAGGAAAGAAACAGAGCTCCTTATTTCACCATATTTATAGTTAGCCTCCCCCTTACACTTACTCCCATGATGGTATGCCCACAGAAGTCTGAACTGTAGTGAGAAGGGGAGTTCTTTCTTCTGGAAATGAGAAGGAAGAGCTCCAGTACCCGGGTTCCTTGGAAGTAGAACCAATTTTGATCCTTTGGCCAGAATCATGAAACCCAATCCCCATTTCATCAGACAAGCGAGAACATAGGGATGCAGGAATACAGAAGGAACAAGCCTAGCGACAGATGCACCATGGAATCCCATCTTAGTCAACCCTGCTGCTGTATCCTTGCCCTTGAAAGCCCTCTGTCCTGATGCCTGGTCACAGGGATTTTTATAATGTCACCAGTATCATGGAGGTTAATCTGATGCAGTGGTTCTCAACCCTGATTGAATATTAGCATGACCTTGGGAGCTATTTAACAAAAGAATCCCCAGACCGATTAAATTAGAATCTCCGTGCTGGGACCCACGTGTCAGTATTTTCAGGAAGCTCCTAATATGCAGCTGGCTTTGAGAACCACTTCTGGAGTCACCCTCTCCCAGTCTGCCTCCTTTGGTCTCCTAGCCTGTGCCTTACAAGCCTTTCTTAAGCCCACTCACATCTGACAAAATGTTCATCAGAGTAAGTTTTAGGATTTTACATTCTAATTGCTACTTAACCTCTAGTCCCATATTATTCTCTCATTATTACTCCATGATATTGTCCCACATTATTGCTCCGTGTTATTTTTCTAGGTTAACACAGTCCCTTCCATCTTTCTCCACCTTTATGAATTTAGCCAAAAAGCAGAGCATGAAGGAAACACATACACATGCAATACCCAGCCATTCTCTCTGTTTTGTCCTAATTTTCTTGGGAGAGCAACCAAATCTGCAGCTACCAGTAAAATGTGGAAGGAAAGAAACTCAGGCAATCTGAAAGAATTAGAGATATGACAAAATTAATTAGGGTTGTGTAGGTTGTAATTTACCAATCTGTCAAAAATTCCTTAAAGAGCAATTTACACTAGTTAGCAAGACCTGTAACTATGTACTAGAAAGTCATTTTTTTTGTCTTTTAAATATCTTAATCTGTTACATACTACAGTTTCGTTTGCTATTTTTTCCCAAGAACATTCAAGTCACTTGTGAAATCAGTAAACTTCAGATTTATTTCCAGGATATTCTCCTTACCTGTCCAGATCTGTCCAGAGATGTGGTTGGCAGAATCATGGCCGCCCAAAGACATTCTAGTTCTAATCTCTGGAACCTAGGAATATGTCACCTTACATAGCAAAGCTATTTTCTAGATGTGATTATGGTACGGACCTTGAGATCAGAAGATTATCATGGATTATCTGGGTAGGTCGAATCTAATCTCTTGAGTCCTTAGAAGTGGAAGAGGAAGGAAGAAGGAGGGGGAATCATTGGAGAGTTGCAATGTGAGAAGAACACACTGACTTTTCAGAAGGAGGAAGTGGACCACAAACCAACATTTGCAGCAGCCTCTAGAAGCTGAGAATAGCCCACAGTTTGTAAGCAAGAAAACAGGGCCTGGAGCCTGCAAGAGCAAAGTGCTGAGTTCTACCAACAACCCAAATGAACAAGGAAACAGATCCTGCCTTAGAATCTCCGGAAACTAACTCAACCCTGTCCACACCCTTATTTTAGCCCAGTGGGACCTGTGCCAGGCTTCCAACCTACAGAACTGTAAGATACTAAGTTTGTGTGATATAAGCAGCTAAATTAGGGGCACATTGTTACAGCAGCAACAGAAAACTAAGGTGCTTTGCAAATTTGTAGCACTGACTGAATGCCAGCAACTGTTATACCAAAGTGAATGTTGAATTCTACTTTTCTTCTCCCATCTGATCCAGTGCCCCTTAAGAATGTAGAAGGTTGTCATTGATTAAATAAATAAACAAAATTCTTAGACTCTTATCAAAGCCAAGTCAAGGATGTTATCAAAAATAACAATGCTAATTGGGTGGTAAAATATCCCTAACTTGACCTTCAGTCTTATTTCTCTTCCCTGAAACATACTAATAAGGGCAAACGGGAAAGTCTGTGCAAGGACAGTGAGCCAGTCACTTCAGAGAGAGGGTTTATTCCTACACAGCTGTAGGAGCTGCGTGGGGTCTCCCCAAAAGTTCAGAGCAAATATCAGTAAAGCACACCCTTGAAATTGAAGGAAGGGTGAGGCCAATATTTGTTTATTTATTAATAATCACATTTATTCTATAAAGGTCCAGGTACTCTGCAAAGCGTCCTATGCATGTCATCTTAATTAATCTTCACAGCAATAACAGAATACCAGGAGTGTCATGTCTATTCTGCTACACAGGAATTGAGGCTCAGGAAGATCCAGTAACTTTCCAAAGGCCACACAGAGAATAAGAAGATTTATCTGTTTCCAAAGTGCTTAACAGTGAAAGTAATTGCATCTTCGAAAGAAAACAAAAACAAAAATGCCCTCTCCCTGAAAAGTATCCAGAAAACTTTATCCTGAGTTTATGAACACAGGACACCCACCTGGGGTGTAACTTTACCCGCCTGAGCAGACAACCAGCCACTGGTGTCAGCAAATAACACTACTTAGTGGCACCTACTGTCTGTCAAGCAGGAGGCTAGGTTAGCTACATCTATTATTCCTCTCTCACACAACAATTTTATTAGGTAGGTACTCTCTCCATTTTCCAAAAGAGGAAACTGAAATTCAGAAAGGATAAGGGACATTCCCAAAGTCAATTGACTAATAAATGGCAAAGCCCGAGTTCTGATCCTTGTCAGTCTGATCCAAGCACACATTATCACTGTTATTCCACAAGGTCAGGCCCCGGGAATCCGGCGAGTGGGAACTTCCGCACCTCTCAACTCTGGGAGGACTGACGGATTCAACAGCTTTTGCCTACATCTGCCCTCTATCCTAAGGACCCCCACCAAGATTCAGCCATCCTGTGAAGTCTCATTTGAAATTAGCAGGCAGTCAAGATTTCTTATCATCTTTCCTTCCACAAGATGCAAAAAAAGTTGTTTCCTTGAAATTTCTACAGAAAGCTATGGAGAGAACAGCAAAAGGCTCAATCCATTAGGTGACTACAGTAGTCATTGTGTCAACCAAACTTAATTGATAGAAGCTTCCAACTGAGTTGATGCCAACTTTAACATCATAATCTGAGCTTCTCCAGTACATACTGCAGATGTATGCTTTCTTTGGTTACAAGGGAAATATTATATGACTGCATAAAACATGTAGCATTCTGTTTCCAGAACCAAGAGCTCTGCCAAATACTAAGATCCTGCTAATTGATACACTGTGGTTTTTGGCCAGACAGTGTCTTATTTCCATAATGTCAGCTGGTGGTTTCATACATTTTATTTGTCTATGGTTTGCTTGCACTGTTCACTCTGGGTCTAAAGCCAAGCCATCCGCCAGAGCATTCAGTGTGAATTGTGGGCCACCAAGCAGTGGCAGTGCGGCTTCTGTGTAGGTTTCTGACAGAGAGAGGCCAATTATTTTGTGGTATTAATTTGCACTGTATTTGCCTTTACCGTTTAAAGAGAGAGAGAGAGAAGCAATCTATAAGAATACAGCTGGAGTCCACTTGTGAGCAAATTCAAAAGCAACAATCCTTTAGCAGAGGAACAGGAGAGGAAACTGCAAAATGCTGAAGAGAATCGAGCCCTTTAGAAGGTCAAGCAGCTCAGTGGTTAGTGACCAGTAGGGGTATCAGGTTGTTTTGTATTCTAGAAAACTGGGGAATTTCTTGTGGCAGATTCATTTGTTCATCTTATTATGATATCTCTTAGTAATATTACTATTCTCAGAAGTTCATTGACTATAGTCACATTTAAACTGAACCTACGTTTAGTCAATGTGCATTGTTGATCTTGTAGGTGTGGGCATTTTTTCTGCAGGTGGCCCAAATAGGGTACCCAGATCATTCCTTTCTGAAGGAGGCACATAATCAAACAACCAGAACCATTACCCGAGTTCACAATTTTAAAATATCCTGAAGATGATAAGATTTATGGAATTCATGAAAGTTCTGGTCATCTCAAAAATTAGTGTTTATCAGCAAGGCAATCGATATGATAATATAAGCTCTGGAGGTACAAGCATATCTGTATTATCAACGTGATTCAGAGGAAAAAGCCATAGCCAATGAAATTGACATTTTTTGGTTGAATTGAGTGCAATTTGCAGTGTGTTAGTTTTTTTTGTATGATAACCTTGGCTTGTCCTAACAGTTTAGAAAATAAATCTTCATTATATCTCCTGAAGATCAGACACCCATCTGTCAGTTCATTACAGTGGTTGCAGAAAAAACATTTGGAAGGGGTGATTTAACAAAAAGTAATTCTTGGCTAGAGGGGACTCCCCAACTGCCGAGAAACAGAATGGATTGCGTTTTGGAAAACACAGAAGTTGGAAGGAACTCAGAACCCTGCTAGAAAATAAACTTACTTGGAAAAGCCTCCTTACACTCAGAATAGCATTGCTAAGTCAGTACATACTGGAGAAGGGTGGACATCCACCAAGCTCAGAGAAACAATAGCAAGAGGTGACGGCACAGCGTTCAGAGGTGTATTGACAATAATCCTCAATAAGTGTTTGGCAGCTGAAAAAGGATGGACTCTGCTGGGTGTTGAGAAACAACAGCCAGTGTTAGAGAAAGTATTGAGGGCCTATCCCTTCCCAGAATCCAAGTTGTTGAGGACAGGCAGAGACTTAGTTCAGGGTCTTCTGTACCCAGAATAAGAGGAAACCATTCTAGTAGACATATATTGTTTTTGCCTCCCATGCATCCAATCTCTCTTCGGAAAAG